>NW_028321885.1:4442083-5076666 GCF_036245765.1 Copidosoma floridanum
GAACTTGTTTTTACAGAAGTGAAGTCATTATTTATACTATTTATATAATATAATACATTATAAACCTTTTTGTATCCTCTTTTTCTTTGGCTACGTATCTAGCTGTTTTTACAAATTATACAGTCTATGGTCTTATTAGAAGCTTAAATTAGCGTTATTAGTCAATATTTTTGTTCTTCGAGCCAGATACGAGCAGCGGTAGGGGGGCAAGTGGTCTTGGTGAACAAACCTTTTCGACATTTTTATAGTAGTAAACACTGCGTGGCGGTCATGTTAGCAAAACTCCGAGGCACGTACGCTGACCCGTTCAGCCCACGTGGCAGCTCATTACCTCTCGTCTTTTTTTACTAGTGGTTCGTGTGCGTAGTGAATCTCCCTGTCATAGAGTGTAGTCTCTTCTTATGGTTGTGTACCACGCTGAGCTTGTGTTGGTACATTTTTTTAGCCTTGCGTTCTCACAGAAATAGTTAGTTTCTTCTTTTTTGTCAATGTCTCGAGCACTAGGTTTGCCAGGCTCTCGTGTAATTTTTTGGATCGTACGCAGCACACCTTGGACAGCGTTAATGCGTTGTATTGTGTATCGTATGTTGTTACACGTAGCGATTCTTCTCTAGTCTTCGTTAAAATGCTTACGT
Source organism: Copidosoma floridanum (assembly GCF_036245765.1). Classification (NCBI taxonomy): domain Eukaryota; kingdom Metazoa; phylum Arthropoda; class Insecta; order Hymenoptera; family Encyrtidae; genus Copidosoma; species Copidosoma floridanum. The sequence goes on from NW_028321885.1 coordinate 4,442,719, forward strand.
GAAATGATTAGACGTAGACTTAGGTTGAGTTATAGAGAAGACCTAAAAGTTGCTGAGTGCAGAAGACTATCACGCGAAAACAGTCTTTCACTTAACTTGGGAAAAAAATTTCATTAACTAATATTTCTGTGTATTATTACACACATCACAGTATAGTATTACAAACTTGTGATTTTAGTTTGTAAATTATCTCCGGTCCCAATGGCTAATCGTCTAAGGTTTGTTGACAGAGCGTCATCTATGGCATCCTAACCTTTTTCTGGTACCAGCTGTCTTCGAATATCAGCTACATCTACGGCGAGGTGCAAGAAGCTGCATCATTGACTGTTACAACCTTAAGCAGCCCAATATATAGATAGATGCTTGATCTCTTATGTCACTTTGGACCCTATGTATTACTACTGTCATCGTCAAGTCAACAGTCACTGCAGTCATTGCTCTAACAGTCGCTAACTGCCACATTAGTACCAAGCCATCGAAAGCTAAGTCTTTGATTATCGCTACCTTAAGTAGTCTAGCTCGCTGATGGACGCTCGAGTTTGTTCTTCGTCTCACTAGAAACCTGTAAGTCCTTTACAAAGTTAGAGGATCTCCAGGTAAGTTGACTGTATCACTATAGCTTATCGTATTGTGGCGATCTCTATTATTTAAACTAAAAGTAATTCATCGCATTCCTGCAGGTTATTTAAGACTAAGTTTGAGGGTGCCTGACTGCGCAAAACTGGCCATCTCTGTCAGAAAATAAATCTGTCCCAGCCTCGAACTTATTACTGCTGGATAAACATTTATACTTTTTTGCCGTACTTTTTGCGTTCCTTTTAGTCTATTTTAATAAGTTCTGTGTAACTCATCTTAATTTGTTGTTTGATCGTTTGGTACTCAGTTTCACTCTTGAGTCGACCTCTTGGTTGTTTTTGCTTATTTACTGCGTTTCTCAGTTTATCGTTTGTTTATTGGTAAATTTTGTCAAACATCATAAAAACTCCTTACACTAAGCAAGTTAAGCGCCATAATAGAGCTGTTAGTTCTTACGATAGCAGTTGAAGACAGTACTAATTTTAAGACAGACCACTAGGAAATTTTCCTGTTCGGTCATTGGGACGAAAAAAACGTCTATTTCACTTTAGGTCTGTTTGATTTTAGTGTCAATGCTTATTTTAACGTTAAATAAGATAATTTAGAATATTTTGTATTGTTTCCTCTAAATCCACATCTTCAAGCTTCCGCGGCCCCCACTGGGGTGAACTTTTCACTTCCAAGAATGAATTTGCCAAAATGTAATGGGGACAACTGTGATGAGAAACACTTCCGTGACTTATTTAGGGCTCTTGTTCATAGAAGAGGAGATGTTCCAGCGATTATCAAAATTTATCATTTGAAAGCACATTTGTCTGTTTTGGTGACCACTTGGTAAAGAATAGTAAGTCCAAGCGGTTTTGTTTTATCTGTTGTAAAAGGCATCATTTACTGTTGCACAGTGATCATTTTAAAACTAAAACTGGTTCATCACATTCCTTGAACAGTTGTGTTGACGTCAAAGATCGTGAGTCTGTCAAAAGTATAGAGCCCACTTTCTAGATCCATTACGTTCGTTTAAAGAGCCTTAATATTATGCTGGCTACTTATAGAATTCACGTTATCAGTCCTGCTGGTGTTAAATTGATGGCTTAAGCTTTGATTGACCAAGCTTCACAGGTTTTGATAATATCTAGTTTAATGTCTGATTTATTAAAATTAAAATAGAAAAGTTACCTAAACCTGAATGGGACTGTTGAAGTTCCCGTTGACTTTCCTAGAAATAAGGTTTCCTTTACGGTACAATTTTGTTCAGATGCTTCGATTGAGTTTAAGGTAGGTACCTTGATCCTCAATAAGGTCTTGTCCAACCAATCGCTGTTGGTTAAGGTCAATGGTAGTTTTCAACATTTAATTAGTTTAGATCTAGCTGATTCAGAATTCATCAGTTTGCATACGATTAATTTGCTTTCAGAAGCCAACATCAATGCGCTCACAAATAATCAGAGGTAATATTCGTAAGGGTCAAATTCATAATCCCATCGCTAATACAACAGCTCTGGGTTAACTTGTATCAGGTTCTATCACGAAAAATTTTCCTAGTTTGACTGTTAGCTCTCAACATTGTACTTCTGATCTTGAACTCAATTAGTAAGTATTTTGAGAAGTAGAGGAGGTTCCTTATCCCATGTCTGCTCTTTCGGACGAAAAAGAGAGGAGTAAGCAGTTTTATCAAAGTACGGTTAGTAGATTAGAGAATGGACATTACGTTGTCGGTTTACCCTTTAAAAAGAATCCGACTATCCTTCATTAATCTCAAATTGGCTTCCATCGTCAAGCTGCTTCGGTTCAATATTTGTTAGAAAACTGATTTGTTAAAAATCCTGCTTTAAGAAACGCTTATATTAATTGTAAAGATGAATATAAAGAGTTGGACCACATGGTAGCGACAAGTCACTCTTTAACTGGCTGGTATCTCCCTCATCACGGAGTTCTCAAGATCTCTAGTTCATCTACCCAACTTAGAAATTTTTAATTTTTCCTCTCAGACTGGAGTAAGTATTTCTCTTAATGACCTTACTCATACCGGCTCTATCAATTTTTGTTATTTGTTTAATTTCATTTTAAGATAGCGTTATTACAGATACGATTTTGTAGCTGATATTGAGAAAACGTTTAGGCAAGTTTTTGTTCGTAAGCTTGATTGTTGTTACCAACTCATTATTTGGGGATCTGATTCACAAATTTGTTTAAAATACTTTTAACTCTTGATTATTACGTATGGCCTCACCTGCTCACCTTTCTTAGCTTACCGAACGCTCAATCAGTTATAAAGTGGTTGTGCTTCTCAGTTGCCACTGGCTTTTGTCGTATTCAACGAAGAAGTCTATATAAATAATATTGTTTTAGGAGCTCATGAAGTGCTTACCGCATTAAATATGGTTAATAAGTTAACTGGAGCCACTGACTCTGGAAAATTTTTGCTTCGGAAAGGGCCGTTTAAAGACTCAAATGTTTAACTTCGTTTGTCTTCACATTTTATTAGCACTAATACTAATTAATTTACCGATTTTGAAGCTTCACGTTCGTTTTAGAATTCTTTTTGTATCTAAAAGAGGATGTCTTTCATTTTAAGATTGACATTTACAAAATCGAATTAGTCTGGACTGAACATACAATTTTTCAACTATTGCTAAATTGTTGGATCTACTTGCTAGGTAGTCCCCTACAATTATTTATGCCAAAATTATTATGCAAAAACTTGGGTTAGCGTGAATAAAGTCAAATGCAGAAGTCTCTTGTAAAATTATTTAACGTTAGATTCACTGGCTTAGTGAAATTCATGAATTAAAGGCTGTCAATATTCCTCGTTAAAATTTTTTTATTCTCCTGAGTTTGTAAGCTTAGAAAAACATGGTCGTTCTGACATTCCTAAGGTTGCGTACGCTGCAGTGTTATATTTACGAATCGTCAAAGAAGATCGAGTCTCTGCTTCGCTGCTTGCATCTGAATTCAAGGTAGCTCTACTAATAACGCTCAGTATATCTTAACTAAAGCTTAATGCTGCTCTTCTTCTTGATTCTTTATGATTCTGAAATGGTTTAAGCATAGTCTTTTTCTTGAACAAGTTAATAACAATAGCGATAGATAAGACCGAAGTTTTGCTAAAAAAAATAGCTTTGCGCTTCAGTTCAGTGGGACCCGCTAGGTGGCGTTGAGGTAAAATTGAAACCACCCTCAATCAAAGATAGCAAAGACTGGTTATAAGATGCCTTATCGAGTTGCTGATTATCGTAGTCGTTCATCGGCAGTACACCAAAAATAAAGTTGTTAGTCGTACAGCTGGGCATCCTGGCTACCGATGACATTCTTATTTCATGGGCATTATACTTTTTTTCTTAATCGACGGGTTCTGTACAGCAGTAAGAATGTCATACCACTAGTATAGCTCAATGTATTTGTGAGGTGTTTCTAAAGCTTGCTTATAGTAAGCCTAAATGTCAATTTATTTATTTCCGTGCATGTGTAATTACAGCTACCAGCTCTGGCATATCAAATCATCGGCGAGAAGTAATTTATTTTTAAAATCAAGTGATGTATACTTTTCTTGGTACTTTCAGATGTTTGTTTTATCTCTTAACTTTTTTTGCAACTTCCGACACCTTGCATTCAATTGATAAGAGAGGTACAGTAGACATTCGAAGTACCTAATATAAGCATGAAGAGTTAAAAGTTTAAAATTACTCCCTAAATACGTATTTGCACTACAAATTTAATGTTAATACTAAAAATGGGAGCAGTTGAACTTCAAATACCTTACTTACCATGCATAGTACTACAGCTTTTTACCAATTTTACGTCGTTCCCATATGCTACTTTTTTATTTTTACTTAAAAAAAATTTTACTTGGAAAATTTTCGACAAAATAACATGCGTATAACCTTATAACCTAAGACTCTATATTTTCATTTTTAAGATCTTGCAAGTAATTCTTATATTTGACTTTCAATTACTTTCTGATTCCATTGTATTTCAAGAAAACTGATGTTTCGTAAGATTTTTGCGTCTTTTAAAGAGATCGTATTTTTCTGCCAACACATACTCAACTCGAAAGCTACTTTTACTCTGTTATCGGAACAATGGTAGTTGGTTTCAGCTCTTAATATAGGGTTAACGGGAGTGGGTGAAAAAGGGAGTCGACATACTTAGTTACAAGTGGATGTAAACATTCGTGTTTTATTAAAATTAGTTAGTGCTCTAGCTACCGCCGTAGCAAAGGTCTCGTCAGATAAGTGAGAACCTAGCTTTGGCTTAAGACTAGGGGATTGGAAGGATAATTTTAAAAAGAGGTGCAGTCCTTCTTATATTCTATAAGCTACCTAATTATTTTCAATGTTTACCAAAAACTTGTAGTTGCCACCTAGCGAGCAGTAAGAGGTTCTATTAAGCGCAAAGTTTTAAATCAGAACGGTGCGTGACATTTTTTAAAATTTAATCAAGTAAAACAATTAAAATCAATAAATGAAATGTATTTTAATAATTAAAAAGAAATAAAATTATACTCCGGATGGTAACAACCCCTTCTTCCTCATTCAAAAAAGTTTGTAATAAATTTGTGAACCAGTGGCACAGGTATAGTAGTCGAAATGGATATAACTACTTTATTAAGTGTCTTTCTACAATATATGTATATATATATATATATATATATATATATATATATATATATATATATATATATATATATATATACATATACATATATTCACTACACTTAACTTTATCTTCATAGTAGTGAGTTGTAGCATTGGTATGGCCCATCAGGACCTCTGGGTGGCTGTACTTGAACTACACCTCATACCTCTGAATCAATACCTAATCTCCGCTCTGCTTATCTCGTGAGCATTGGGTGGCTTGATCTCCTGATTGAATCTCGTAGGAAATTCTGGGTCTGCGGTGAATTGTGGAGTTATCGATGCTGGCAGGTCGACGTGTACATTTGGACGTCGGTGGTGATCGACAAACTCAGTGTGGGCAAGTTTGAGCTAAAAAACATGAAGCTTTGTGGTAGTTCAGCTGATAGAGACCAGGTTGATATCCCCTGCCACATGAGCAATGATAAGATAGGGGCCACCCCATTTTTGCGCAAAGCTTGCACAAAACTATTCTGGAGCCTTTGAGCGTGACTGTCGACACGTGGACTATTCGCCTGCTGGGTTGGAAAGCACTAGATGAAGTCAGTCCTACAATCTGACGTGGAATTGGGGAATAAGTCACAAAGTGGAGCATTAGAGTGAAACAAAGTACTCATGCCAGTGCTGAAGTGGCTGTTCGAGCATGGATGACAGTCAGTCTTCTTTGTGCGAGCTAGCTTGGGTTGGTGCGTCGTTTAATGTAAAGTTGGAGCTTGAGTTTCAAAGAAAAGCATTGGTGTGATGCGAAATACTTATGCCAGTGCTCCAAAATGGGCGTTATGATTTTTCGTATGTGGTATATGTTCATAAGACCTCATTTGCGTTGAACAGAAGCTTCAAAACTTTAGTATGTCTTGATATTGTAAAGATTTTACCATTTTGTATTTAATTATATGAAAAATAAGGATCATAAGTATTTATTTGATTTAGTGTATTAAAAATTTGGGGGTCTGAGTTATCTCGATCAGAGAATGTGATTATAGAAAGAAAATCTTGATAAATCAGTTTCGGTTCGCTATCTTCTTGTCTCATTTAATACCTTTGTTAACTTTGATTAAATCTTCTTATCATATTCTGTACTTTTTTTCAGATAATTTTATGTTATTCTCTATGATTTTCAGTTCTTTAAATGTTAGTTGCATCGTAAAATACGTTATCATTTATATTTTTACTTGATCAATATGTTTCACTGTAACTTCTATGTTTATGTCTTTTGTACGAGAGTCTGTATCAGTAGTTAAGTCTATGTCAGCTATTTCTTGTTAAAATCTCCTTTTTTGGAAGTCATATACTGGTGGTTGTCTATTTTTCTCTTAAGATTTTTTGGTGACACTCAAACTTTCGTCAGGAAACATACTTGTCCTTGACAATGCACTAGTATTAGTTATATCTCTGATTTGTAATTGTGACATTTCTACATTTTTAAGACTATTTGGTTTCATTCTGAAGATTACTATATTTGCATCACTAGCGTGTAATGATATGACTGTAAACTTTAAAAACTTTACTATAAATACAATTTTTTAACGTATTTGCAGTGAGGTTTATTATTTTACATAGTTAAGAGGTCAATGATGTCTGTGCCTATGAGAATGTTTATATTTAAATGGTCAACTAAGAAACTTGTATTTTCAACTTTGTCATGCTATTAGCTCTTATTATTTTTACCAGCTTTTCTAAGGTTCGTAGTGGTGTTCAAGGTTTGGTAGTGTATAAGTTAGATATTTCTACTATTTCTTTTCTCTGACTTTACAATTCTGTTTTTCTTTTTTTGTTTATTCTTGATAAACCTACCATCATAAATGTTTATAAAGGTTACTCATTATTTATATTATTTTTGCATAAAATAATAGTCCTCGTATATTATGATACAATCCATTAGCATTCGTATTGACTTTTCTTAGCTTTTATTCAACGCATTTTTTGTAACTGGTGAATTAAAATATGCAGTGCACTAAACGCAGTCCTGGCTTTTTTTGTGTGCACCCTATTTAATGCTTTATTGTCACCTACTAGACACAATTGATTACCTTACAAGTCAAGAAAAAAACGATATATTGCAAATTTTGTAGGATCTGGTGTAATTATTCATTGACTTACAACATACCCGAAAAATATTACCTTTTTTACTCAAAAACTCAAACTTATCTGATTATAGAACCATTCTTGCTCCACTTAAACTACCAAAAAATAGTTTGATTTCTTGATCGAAATGCACTAAATCTTTTGCATCGACTATGACATCATCTAGGTACAATAGCATTTAAACATTTACTAAATATCTTAACATTATATTTATTTATCGCTGGAAGGTAGCTAGTAAATTTTTTTAGCTTTTCGGCATGCTGTTATACTGGAAATATCCGTGTTAAGTCACGAGTGCAGTTTCAAATTTAACATGTTCAGCCATCCAAATTTTTTCTCAATCCGCTTGCTAAATCAATTACTAAAAGGTATAATAATTCACCCACTTAATCAATGATATTGAATATGTTCACTCTTAGATATGCAACGCTTATGTCTTTTTTTTACTTTTAAAGTCATAACGACCCTCCACCTTGTTTTTCTTGACTATCCAGTTTTTTCAAAACAATCCAAAAAGGCGAACAATATAGCAATGACAAAGATTTAACGATTTGCATTAGCTAGCTCTTTATTTATATGTTTCTGTTTTCAAACTTTTTGATGTACTAGTGAATAAAAGTAATGTTATGAGCTAACTGGGATATTGTTTTCTGACAGAATTTAATGTTCTTGTACATTTGTACACAGTAGGGACTCTTCAGATGATTTCTATTTGCTTAGACTTATTGTTAACTATAAAAATTTCTTCTTTGCTATTAGTATCAGGGTAGAATTAAGAGGTAATGTACTAAGAAGGTGAATTCTTTTTATGGTCAACGTTGGTTGCAACTTTTTTTTGGTTGTATTATTAGACAGAATGGTACATTGGTGGTTTTTATTGCGCACTATACCCCCACTTATATACATATTTTTATTTCTTACATCTATTTCTGAGGACTAACCTTTGACAAATTAAGTGTTTATCAAGTTTATCAATTTTACGTATTGCTTTAACCAAGCTTCGAGTGGACTGTATAATTTGAGCTGCTTTGAGCTTGAGAAGTTATTTAGCAAGGTACAGGAAACTTCGAAGGAAAGCAGGGGGAAAAAAAGACTTTACATTTTTTGCACTTAAAAAAAACTTGACTATACTAAGAAATGAAAATAAATGTAACAAAATGTAACGAAAGCAATATGCTTTGTACATCAAAAGAAGTTTAATCTTCTAACGCGAAGGTGTCAAATACAAGATAAAACTTAAACATAAAACAAAACTCATATCTTTTTTAACGCCCGAACAATGGCGACTTAGTATTTCTTAACCAACAAGACAGAACCATGTCTGGCAATAACAGCTGTAAGCTACCTATACAAGCGAGCTTCCGAGGTGGACTGACTGGTGTAGGAGCTGCTATAGGTCTCTAGTTCAACACGAACGTTGAAAGTCTTTCTGATTGGTTGCTCGCTTACTCGCCAGTAAGCATACAATTGGTTAATTTAAAAGTATCAGTCCAGATTCACGAGTAACCACTACCACCTTAACCGGGAACTTCAAAAGGAAAAAATTTAATCGCTCTATTAAGCACATATCAAAATGAACTTCTTTAAATTGCGCACACGCTTGTGCACTTACAACACCCTCCCACCGTTGATTCACTGCCCAAGTCGAAGGAAATCAATATCAATACAAGAAATTTTGTGAGTTATAGCATTGAAACAACAATCAAATAGTATCAGTTTACAACTTTAATAAGAAAAAAAAAATTTTAATTATTTGATTTTCCAAGCTTAAACTCAAGTGAAGGATTTTATGCATGTTAAGAAATTTATAACACTAAAACTTTGTTTAATAAATTTGCTGTGAAAAACTAAACTAAATGTCAGAGTAACTCCTGGTTCTTACGCAAAAGAATCAACTTCACAATAGGTCGAGTATACATCGACAATGCCGTTTTAACTTTAACCACTATTGTCAGATCATCAAAATCTTGTTGTTTCTACAACTTGTCCTAATGGCCAAAGGCCCGGTGGAGTTATCTCATTTTTAACTAACACCAAATTACCAATTTGCAAGCAACTTTGAAGCTTAAACCACTCTGCACAAGAACTATGAGTGTTTAAATACTTATCCCGCCAACGCTTCCAAAACTGCTGGCTTAATTGCGAAACTAATTTCCAGCGTGAGCTCAAAGGCAGCTTGTCATTACTATGATCATGTTCTAAAATGAAAGACGATGGTTGTTGAATTAAAAAATAAGAGGGTATTAAGGCACAAGGATCTTCTGGATCATCTGACAAGGGAGTCAAGTGACGTAAATTTAAACACGCCTCTACCCAACATAATAAAGTGGAATATTCTGCAAACGTTAATACCTGCTTACGTGTAAGTCTCTTCAAATAAAACTGATAAGACTTCATAGCTGCCTCCCATAATCCACCGAAATGGGGAGCAGAAGGGGTGTTAAAATGCCAATTTGTGTTTAGTTTTAAAAGTTCTTCTGAAAAAAACCTAGAACCCTTTAAACCTTCCCACAACTCTCTAAATTCTCTCAAAGCTCCTACCAAATTACTCCCGTGGTCGCTATAAAAATCCGAACAGTAACTGCATCTGCCAGTATATCGGTGAAATGCCGCAATTAAGCTAGCACTAGTATAATCTTCTACGAACTTTAAATGTACGGCTTCCGTGCTCATACACACGAAGATCACAATTTACCCTATAAAAGTAATTTTGCCGTGACTTTTTGAAGGAAGAACTTTGAAAGGACTGGCGTAATCTGTCCCTGTTTCACGGAATGGAGGACTAGGGTTAACTTTTTTTGGCAGATCCACCATTTGTTAGTGTAATGTAACAGAAGAGCAACAACTTTAAAAGACAGCTAGTAGCAGGAAGTGATTTATGTTCAATTAAAGGCTTATCTAAATCTTCTTTGAGAACGGTTAACTCTGAACTAAAATGAAGTTGCTAGTGATGATCAATTTAAAACAATCTAGCGTTATTAACTTCAGAAGTGGAAAGACTTACTTTAAATTTATCCTCCAAAAGGTCAAGATTCGAAAACTTTATTTCTGTATTAATTTTGTTTGGTTTTATGGTTTTACTAGGTTCATTCCTCTTAGCTACTCTCATGTGACAAAGATTTATCAATCTCATATAGTAAGAAGTAACGTGCAGCAGCCTTTCAAGAGAGAAATAACGCGAATATAGATTCCAAGGTTCTCCAGCATCGAACTTCTCACTAGTCATTGTAACTTGACAGTCTACTTGATTTGGATCAGTGGAACTGGAACTCACATTAAAACTTGGATACTTTATTGGAGTCTGGTATAGAAAGGTAGGTCCATGTATCCAAGATGTTTGCTCAAGCAGCTGACAAGGAGATATTCCTTGAGAGGCAACATCTGCTGGATTATAACGAGACTCAACGTAGTGCCATTTCGCAGCTGGTATCAAAGTGTAAGTCTCAGAAGTGCGATTAGTCCCAAAGGTACAACACCTGTTGGGAGGGGAACTCAACCAACACAAAAGATTTTTTGAGTCTGTCCAAAGATAAACACAAGACTCTAAAATACCGATCTCAGAGATATCTAAATAGTGTCGAACCAACTTGCTTAGCAGATAAGCTGCACAGAGTTTCAATCTAGGAATGCTGACCGTCTTGATAAGAGCCACCTTGGTTTTGGCCATCAATATCTGAACTAAAACTTCAGTTTCTTGGACAATACTCAAATAGATAACGGCCACATAAACATTTTTCGAAGCATCAGAAAATCCGTGGAACTCAATAGTTTCTAACGAGGGGGAGAAACCGTTCCAAAGTAGAATTCTGAATTCCTTTAACCCAGAAACTTTCCTTAGCCACTTCAGCCACTTCTGAGTTATACTACCCGGCAGCTTCTTATCCCATGACAATTTTAATAACCACAAGGACTGCAAAATTATCTTTATGAAGATAATAGTAGGTGCTAACCAACCTAGAAAATCACATAGTTTTGAAATTTGCAACAGAAGTCTTCGTTTAGTCCATGAAGTATCCAAATCACAAGACTCGAATCTAAAATAAAAATTGTCATTCAAGGGGTTCCAAATCAGGCCCACAACCGAAGTGACTTTACCGTTATCTTTAATTGTTATGGTATTATTGGAGCATAACCTTTCCGGTAAACTACGTAGCACATAAGGATCATTAGATGCCCAATTTCTTAGCAAGAATTCCCCTAATTTAGCAATTAGCTCCAACTTATTTATCTTAGTGACAGCATCAGCCAAGATGTGTCCTCCACGATGTGTAAATTTCTAACTCAAAAACTCCAGCGGTAATAGGTAGTGAATCTTGATATTCATGAGCTAATTGCTTTAAAATTTTACTAGCTAGATAAGGTGAACATCCCTAACCAGAAGTCACTGTGGTAAGTTTAAACACTCGAATTGAGTCTGAGGGATCAAAACGCCACAAGATTGACTGGAAATCCTGATCCTCTTCAGCTACTTCCACCTGCCTAAACATCTTTTCAATATCCGCTACAGAGGCATGAGAATAATTGCGCCAACGCATCACTAAATCAAAAAGATTACATAACGAGATAAAACCAACGTGTAAACATCATTCAGGAAACCAGATGAAGTTTTACTCGGGCCATTAAAAAACTACTTTCAACCTGGTAGTAGAACTATCTTTTTTAAGAACCCCAAGGTAAGGGAGAAAACACTTTGCTTCGCTATAACTACTCAACTTTATGTGATTCAGGTCTACGTATTCTTTCACGAGTTTACAGTACGAGCACTGATGATCACGATCTTTTGATGACTGTCGTTCCATAGACTTCAACATAGATACTGCAGCCTTATAACCATCAACTTTCAAGTTTGTCGTAGGTCTGTTTTTTTTGAAGGGTAAACTAACAATATATTGACCATTACCATCTCGCTTATGACTCTGTAAGAAAATCTTTTCACACATTTCCTCCGAAGGGGACAACTTTGAACCATGAACCAAAGGTTCCTCTAAGTATCAAAATCTCTTCAACAGTTCATCCAGTGACTCATCACGTATTTGTTCGACTAAGTGCACTGTTAATGGTTTGAAACTAGATCCATTGCAACAAATAGGCCCTGAAACCATCCATCCTAACGAAGTTAAACTGGCAATAGGCTGATTATTGGCAGACCACCTAACGTCCTTTCTTATTATTAGAGCATGAATTGCAGAATCTAGCAAAAGATCAATTTTATGATTTTCCAGGAAATTAGGGTCCACTAAAACTAATCGTGACACTCAAAACTTTTACTGAATTTAGACTGAATCTGGAAACTGACTCCTTTCCTAGTACTGACCTTCAAGTCTCCACCTACTCCTGTTATTTGAAAATTTACCTTATTTTATTTTAAGCCTAACAAGTCACTTAATGATTTGCGAAATTACTGAACATTGTGAACATTGGTCTATTAAAGCTCGAATCAGATATTTTACTCCACTTGGACCATTAACATTAACTAAAACAGTAGGGAGTAACCAACCAATTGAATTCGTCTCTATTAGTTTAAGCTTCTTGCATACTTGAAGGTAACTGGTAGTCTTTCTTGGTTTCAGCTTTGCTTCCAGGACTGTTCCAACTATTAGGACTGAGACTATCGAAGTGTAGTAGCGTATGATGCTTCTTTTACACTTCGTGCTAGTCACTATGGACTCACAATCTTTGATTTCATGTTTACCTAGACAATAAAAACAATGCAACTTTTTAAGAACTAAATCTTTTTTTTCTTGATGAGTCTTACTTAGAAAACTACTACACTTCCATAGAGGATGATTCTTTCTACAGCAAGAACACATCTGAGAGCTACCAGTTTCACACACCTAGCGAAAAGAAAATGTTTTCTTGTTAGCAACGACCTTTTTACTATTATCAGTAGGTTTCTCCTGATACTATTCAAGAGTCACCATCTGAGTGTTGAGATAAACTCGTAATTGAGCAAGATTAGAAGGATCGTGACTGTCACCTAAATGTTTTTGCCAGTCTTTTTTCATTGAAAGATTAAATTTACTAATTGCCAGAGCCACTATAACATCTCCATCACCGAACTCTTCACCCAAAGCCTCTAAGGCATCTATGGGACCGAAAACTTCTTTAACTAACCTCTTAACCTCAGAAGAGGATTCAGCCTTAATCAGAGCCATTGTAAGCAATTGATTTGTATAGTTATTTACTAGACGATGAAGGCTATCATAGAAGGTAACGAGACTCTCTCAAGCTCTAATGTAATTATTCTCTGTCAGAGGTATATTTTTTATAAGGTCTTCCGCTTCGCCCGACACATGAGTTCTTAGATAATGAAACTTAAGGATGCCCAGTATTTTTTCTGTCTTATGTATCAAGATGCGATATAAATCTCAGAAACTCTCACAATTGGAATATCTGCCATCGAACTTAGTTATTTCTAACTGAGGCAACGAAGAATCATGTCTAACATTCCCCTGGTTAATCGGAGCTGGGGGTGGAGGGTCAGCTCTACCAGCAGTCTCACTAGAACTCAAATGAAACAAGTGGTCTTTAAGCTCACCAAGTTAAAAATAGTATTTATCCTCAGTCATATCCATTAAAAATGAAGTGAAATACGCATGACTCAAATCAACATCTTTTGTTTTAACCACACTATTATCATTTTTTTGAAAGACTACAAAGTTCCTTTTTAACTGTTATATCCTAGAAAGTGCTTGGCCTTTGGTCATTTGAGCATGACCTAGTTTTCTAAAATTTTCATAATATCAAGAGATTTTGTCACTGATAGCAGTGTGCTGTTCACTAAATTCATCCATTTTATGTTAATTTAACGAACTTGAAAAAAAAAACAAGGCAATTTATTACAAGAACTCAAGAAATAAGCAACCAAAGTTACTTCTAAGGCTGGCAGAATATCTTAGTACAACCAATCACGAAGAAAATTAAGCTCTCATAACCAATATTACATATAATACAAAACTTAAAACTAAATTCGCTATGTCTTTTACACTAAGTGCTGTTGAAGAACAATAGTAAGGTATAATAATCCACCAAGTGAGGTTAACCTTGACTTGAACTAGAAAGTCTAAATTAAATTTAATACGCGTAACCTTTAAAACAGCATTAGTTGTAGCTAATCTCGTATAAGCTTGAGAGCGCCAACGGTCCACGCCAAGGTAATCTTCCAGTGCCCGCAGCTGGTGTAGATCAACTGCCAAGAGGTTGCAAGCGCCGATGGTCCGCAGCAAGGCGATTGTCGAGTGCCAGCAGCAGGTGTAGAGAGCCTGCCAAGACGTTGCGAGTGCTGACGGTCCTCAGCAAGGCGATCGTCAAGTGCCCGCAACGGGTGTAGAGCGCCTGTCAAGAGGTTGGAAACGCTGAAGACCCACAGCACACACAGCCTGTGGAAACAGCATACAGCAGAACACTTCACCGTTGTCGACCCAACTTTGTTATCGCCTGAACTATGGATAAGACGCACGTTATGAGTATTATCATTATAACTATCTCTTGGCTGTCTAAAATTTAAAAAATTTTGTTCCTTACAGTTAGAACTAAAATTTTGTTAATTATCGTTTCTTAAGTTATTTTAAAGGTTTTCGCTAAAATATTGACTAAAATTATTTTTTCTGCCTCGATAAGATTCGTTATTTTAAGAATAAAAATTTTTATTTTTGTGTACATACGTTACGTTTAAACTTTTAAGTAAAGAAATGAACTTTTTAATTCATTCATTCATTTACATGTGCACGTATAGAGGATATAGTGTGCTTGTATTAAAAGTGCCGCCATCTATGCATATGCATCTCTTGATACAATGACTTAGATGATTAGCATTTGCTTTTATACTATTGGTTGTATTAATTTCTAATTTTTTTATAGTTTACTCGTTGTGCTTGATAGAAAAAGGAATCGTACAGCAGCCGTGGATATTTTAAATATCCCAAAGTATCTTTAAAGCGTTACTGTGTGATTCAACATTACTGCAGGGTGCAAAACGCTTTATTGAAATAAAATGAAAAAAAAAGTTGCAATATTTATATCATTCTTACATTCAATTTTGTGATTTCGTTATCATTTTTGCACAAAATTTATGTTTAACATTATTAGAGTCATTGTTAACTCTGTTTTGAAGGTCCAAAAAATGATGCTTGTGGTCTATTATATACCGTTTTATTTGTTTACACATTGAATATTTTAGTTATAGCTTTATACGTAACAAGTGTTAATATAAACTTATAAGCCATTTTATAAGCCGTTTTATAAGCCATCTTTAAAAATAAGTCCCATAAGATCATACACTATCAAAATATAATATCTTTTACTGAGGGTTTTAAAGGCACATATACTCATTAAGTACAATAAAAAGATACAATCTTAATGAAAGTATGTACAAGCGTGTAAAGACAACTTTAAAAAGTTTTATTTAATTACTTACATCAGTTTTCAAAAACTATTAATAAAAAATTTCGATATTTTTTTGGCAATAAATCTTAGACATTGCTTGCGTTTAATTGTTACAAGGAGACACACGTTATTTTTCAAAATAAAACAAAGCTTTATTAGTTAAAGTAAACAGCAGTTATTCACTTAAGGTCAAACTCGTTACTACGTTTTATTGTAGAAGTGAGTATAAAAAATTAGCTCAACTAAACTACTATTTTTCAATGATCTACATCACCTAGCAACGCATAGCAAGATTTTAAATCATGCGGCAACTCATAAATTCGCAAGACTAAATACTGTACAGTACTCCGAAATATTACTTTTATCTTCTTCTGCTGTAGCTACAGGATATCAATAGAGCTCCAGTATACTGAATGTCTTTACTTTACCTCTTTTCCAAGTTATTTGAAACATTGCATCCAACTGTAAATCCAACTGTATCTGATTTTTCTTTTTCTATCTGGAAAACTTAAAACATCTACTTACGTGAGAGTTTATATAAGACGTAGGTATACGGCTTAATCCTTGGACAGAAAATGAGAAAGGACGTTTTGTGAATTCTTATTAATTTCCTTACTATGGCATTTGCCCAACGTCTTTGAAAAAGTAAAGCACGCCAAAGAAAATTGTTGCAGAGTAGTTAGTATGATCTTCTTTTGTTTAAAATCGCAATTTTTTTTGCACGTGTAACGTCGGTGACGCATATTTCAATTCTAGGTAATTGTTCAGTGCAACGACCATAATTTCAAGATTATTAAAAGTTAAATGTTTACTACGCAGCTCATTAAACTCTGGATAAACACAACAGATAAGCCATTCAAAAGATAGAAGGCACACTTCCATTATCTGTCCCCAACAGCATAACTAAAAACGGATAACGGCCGAGCACTAAATAGTTATTAAGAAATATTTTTCACGACTTTAACAACATCAAGGTCCAATGCAATTTGCACTACAAGTTGTAAAATTAATTATCCTCGTAAAACGATGTCACAAATAAATGGGAACGAATAAATATATAAGAAGCTCAAGCAGTCAGATTTTTATCATTCCTTCCTTTCAGCAGCCTGATTCGCCCAAGTTGGTTGTACAAATCATTTAACCTTAAGATTTACAAACTACAGTATAAAAATTGTACTTACTAAGACCTTTCATGATTAAGCTAAACGTGATAAGATAAAAAAAGGAAGACGCTTTGCTTTCTGACAAAGCCTTGATTGAAGATCTAGTCATTAACGATCTCCTGTTGAACTGCATAGCAGGTTATTAAAACCGCATAAAAGGCCAAGCATTTGAGCAAAAATCATAGCTCTCGTGTGAAGAACAAGCGTGGAGACCACTTTCTCACTTGGACGTTCACATCAAAGGACAACCCCGATACGTTATACCCAGCGACCGTCATCAGCGTGTATTGAACAAGTGACCTGCAATTTCTTAGTCTGTATACTTAACTTCAAGACTTACCTGCGTGTCTTCAGCTGTCCCACCATATTATTTTGACGATCGAAACTTAAATAAAAAAGTAAGTTATGTTTAACTCTTCTCTTTTTCGATTTTTCATTTTTTGAGATCTTTTAATCCGTAAAGATTAGGCATGACTCCGTAATCTTACAATACGATTTAAAAAATTACGCGCACTAGCGAGCTAGAGTAACGGGCAACGAAACCCGACGATCTAAGTTAACCTTTTGATATAAGTGCGACTAAACTCCAAGGCTACCCAACCCTAACTGATGGTAACCTGGTGGGAAGCTCGGACGAACATATGTAACAGACATAGTAGGAAACAAGCTCACCTTGTTGCCTACTACGATTGTTCTAAAGTAGTCAGCGTCTTCAAGTAAACATCGTTGCTGAGGCAGCCTAACTCAAGCTGGATGACAGACCCAGTAGGAAGCCAGATGGTGTATACGTGACAGAAGCAGTGTAGCTGGGACAGTGAGAAAAACGACGCACGAAGAAGTGCACAGCGATATTCTCCAGGGTAACCGGCTGACGCTGCTCCCTGCTTCCAAACTGATCGCCACCAATTGGGGCTTGCAATCTCTTAAAAGGTCCTAAGAGAATCTGGAAGTAACCCATATGCAACCACACAAGACCAGCCTTAGGTCCAACTTCTGAAAAATCTAGACGCCCGTTGGTTCATACCAGCTGCATCCCCAAGGAGACCCTAAAGTAAACATTATCGAGTCTCTATGATCGATACAGCTGGAGTCTGGGACAGACACTTTCGCTACGCTCATAAGCTGCCCCGACTCTTGATTAGTCATTCCAGATCCAACCGTTCGCAGACAGCTTTGACGACGACCGCATCCAGGGGAAACCTCGAGGGCGTGTCCGTCAGCTCCCGCCCAGAGCCGCGTCGTCCGCTATGAATGAGTAGGGGCGCAAATCCCTACGGCTAATTTTTACTTGGTCTCTCATACTCGTCTTTTAATAGTTTTGTTTTGATTACTTTCCTCTCTCCACTCGTGCAGGGCTTGCATTCTTCACCAGAGATTTGCAGAGCTCCGAGAATGCGGAAAAGATTTCTTGACTTGACACGAAATATTTGTTGGTCTCTGGCCACTTATCGAGTCCTACCTTTCACATGAAATGTTTTCGATTCTCATGCGTTTTGTAGCAGCTCGTAAGTCTATGGTCAGAGGTATCCTTTTCCCCACAATCGCAGGCAACACTGTCCATTAAGCTAAACCGGTACAGGTTTGCTTTAAAATTTCCATGGCCAGTGAGTGCTTGAGTGCTTGCGTAATCCAATTCAACCACCTCGTATCAAGTCGGTCTTTGACATTTTTGATGAACGAGAACGTTACACGTCCATTCATCGAGCTTTCAAAATTTTGACACTCAGCCTGCTAGTCAAATTTTACCCCGCGTTTGGTCCCTTACTTTGGACTCGTTTTCGGGTCACCCAATCTCAGTATAGAAAGGCTTTCCGTATCGTCCGTTTTTCAGTTCACGATCTCAATGAAGCAGCTCGACTGGCCGTGGTATACTTAAGGCGACACATACCTTTGCCTGGCGCTTCTGCACTTCAGGACTTGAGCTGAGACAAGCCCAACTCCGATCGCAATTGGACCGTGGTCCTTATTTGTCCTCAGTAGGGTCATTTTCCTTCTAATCTTGCAAAGAGTACTGCTACCCTCGTTGGGGTCCACGCAAGAATCAGTCAGTTGCTCCCTGCGCTTTTTCACGCTTATTTGCCTTTCGCTCCTGCTTGTAATCACTGACAGATTTTGTTCATCTGCTCTCATGAAAGTAAGAGTTGCGCGAAGTATCGAGTGTTTGACCAGAACAACCCGCTGTCCCCAACCGCAGTGTTCTTCATGCGCTTCGTTTTTCTAAAAAAAAAGGTTAAAGAGCCTTAGTCTCTCAACTAGGTGGTGAAGTACCAATTCCGGGTCTCCTTTCATGCAACATTCCCCCGCTCGCGCCTTAGCTGAAGTCGTTGAAGCATGAGATTTTATTACCATCATTGAGAGAAAACGGCACTCATTTTCCCTAGCTTGGGGTCACTTGGGCTTGCCACACCCATGCCATTATTTTTGATGACTGCCCCCTGAGGATTCTAAAACGAGGACGCTTGCTCCCAAGCCAGCTCGATCAGGGAAGTGTAGCTGGGATACACTCTTCCTATTAAAGATAATTGACGGTCACAGCATATTTTACTGGACTCCAATAGTACTTATCTGGTTTAATCAATTTTCCACGCTATTGAGCACAAGCTTAGGCCTCAAATGGATAATACTCTAGTTACGCCTCTCTAACGTAACATATGTATCATCTTTGTCTCGTATTTTTGTGACTTTCTAATGGCATGGACAAGGTCATTGATCTTCTTGAGGACCTTAAATAGATCGTCCCAGAAACTCTTTCGTTTCAGACTATTTTCTGTTCCTTTGGTTCTTTGTGGATTATAAAACCAAACTTCTTGTCCCTCTAAAAAATCGATTTTTCTTGCTCGTTTGTCGTGATAAGTCTGATTCTTGCTAGATATTACAGCTGTGGTAGTTCTTGTCAAGTCTCGGATTGCTGCTATCTTTTTCTTTAGCTTTCTCACATTGTTCTTCGTTGACAAAACTTCAACACAATCATCTGGAAGAGGTCCTCTGATCAGATACACTGGAAGTCGAAGATTCTAACCAGCACACACCTTAGCTAGAGAAAAACTGGTAGCCGTATGCTTAGAAGATCTGTAAGCTAACAAAAAAAGTGAGATCCGAAAATCCAAATCTTTCTGACTTTCACTTACGAATTCATATAAATAATTAAGAATATTCCATGACGACTAACAACTTTATTACCAAAAATTGAAACTATTATTTTTTCCCTCATGTTTGATAAAGGAATACTCTTATGTTTTTGGTAAAATTATCTATAACGACAAGGAAATGTTTGTTGCAGAATAAAGAAAATAGGACTGGTCTTAAAATATTAAGAGGATCACTAGAAAACACCTGAAATTCAATGATCTTTTGATAAGTCCTTGTTTTTCCATTTCTGTAATAACAGTGTTAATATCTAATAAGAGTGTCAATTTTCTTTTGTTTCTAAATAGGTAGTGCTATTAGTGGCTGTCTAAATATTCTTGCTTCTTTGTTTCAGTGTATCTTATGCTAGACCAAATCAAATTTTTTTGCGGCGTCGTCATTTTTAAAAATGTTTGTAAATTTAACTAGTAAATCCGCAAACTTTGATTTCTGGTAATAATCCAATTTCTTAAGGTTTTGCTGAAAAAATACTTAATCAAGCACCGATCTTGTTTTTCCACGCAAACAAAAAATTGAAGCATTCTTTTTTCTTATATCATAAAAACCATTAAACATGGCAATCAGACTTAACTGATAAGAGAAATCTCTAATCAGATAACTATTAACATAATTGTTAACCTAAACATTAACTGGTGGGAACGAGCCTGTCACTGAACCATTTGAAAGAGGTTGCTCAAAACATGAATGTTAAGTTGGCAGAGGTTCTGTTGACTGTGGAGTCTGTAGTGGTTGTGGTTATTGTGGTGGTTGTGGTAATTGTGGTGGTTGTGATAATTGTGGTGGTTGTGGCAAAAGATATTTAGTAATACTCATCTGGTTTATGCCACAGATTTGTTGACCCTAAAGAGCCGTGTTTTTTCTCTGTCGTCACTATTTTTCGTATAAGAAGGATTTTAAATCGATTAAAAGTGTATACTGCTCAGTCTATAGACCCACAATTATCTCGCCAGCATCAGAAAGAGTTGACCTCATTCACTTGAGTATCCTCTCATAAAACTCTTATTGTTCTACATAGTGTGTCCTCTATTTCCTTTCCTACGTCGTCAAACTAAATCTGCAAATCATACCGATTTAACTGCAGCTCTATCAGCTTACCTTTAAATTAACTATCATTTCGTTCCAAATTTTCACTACTCGCCTTGTATTTTTTAGCTAGTTTTGCAGTTCTAGACATCACTGTTCAAACTCTTTTTCCTGTGGCTTTATTGATAAAGTCTCTTTCGTTGATGTGTATCTAATGCAGGGTCTCTTTAACCTAGAATTGTGTGACATTCGCACCCCAGACGAAGCTCGCAAGCGTAGAAAAGTTATATTTTAATGAACGGTTTGATTTAAGATGACAAAACGTAGTCATCTTAGAGTTAAATATGAAAGTTTGGGCTTCATTTGTCACTATATTGTTACACTTACCAGTAACAATTAAAAAATATTACTTTACAAAATGAAACTAAGCTCTATTAGCAGAAGTAAACAATAGTAACAAGCTTGAAGTTACAATCTTAATTAAACTACAATCTTTCAATTAACTACAAAGCCTTGCAATGTAAAGCAACATTTTTTATCGCGTGGAAACTCATACGATGTGGAACGCCACGACTTTTAGAACGAAGTTCTTTATGTCGCGTTACTCGGGGGGCTGGAATTTTAAAACCGACAGATTTTTTTTTTTTTTTAATCAGAAATCTTTTCCTCTAAAGTTTTTCCCCTCACCCCGTCCCCCTCACCAAGTGTTCTCTACAAACTTCCCCTCTCCTCACTATATATGTATATCTGTCAACCGTGCCGTGTTACTCTTCTGCATACCTTTACCCACAATTCCCCCTCACACTCCCAAGCAATTAATTTTTTAACAAATTTTAATTTTATTTCCCCACAGTAATTTTTCTTTGACTTTGAACTTTTTTCTTTCACAATTCTAAAAAAAAAAAAAAAAAAAAAAAAAAACATTTTCCAATAAAGAGATTTAAACCCTTGACCTTCTGCATGTAAGTCCTGTACCTTACCCACTCTGCTACGAGCGCTGCCGATTGTAGAAATTCGGTTTCTTGTACTTATCCTGTGGTTCGTAACTATAACATTCCATTTTTAAATGTATTCACTGATAATACATTCAATTATGAATTTGTTTCATAAATTGTGTATTTGTTTTCTAAATAATACATAAAAAAAAAAAAAAAAAAAAAAAAAATTTAATTAGCATACATATGGTTATGTAGATTAAATATAATAAGGCGCGTTATTACGCATTAAATGTTTGTATTTTCATTAAACCTGAGATTTTTTTGGCATTACAGTAATGCTAATAATTACTGTTATAAATGAAAAAAAGGAATGAAATTAAATATGAAAAAAAAAGAAACGAAATCTGAAAAAATGAAATATAAAAAAAAATAATAATGAAATTAAATGAAATTTGAACAAATAAAATAATATATTAGAAAATAATGAAATGAAATATGAAAAAAGAAATGAAATATGAAAAAAGAAATGAAATAAAAGAAATACAAAAGAATGAATATAAATGGAAAAATATAAAAAAAAGAAATAAAGGAAATACAAAAAAACGAAAAAAATGTAACAAAATGAAACATGAAAAAAAATAAAACCAGAAATAAAAAAAAAAAATAAAACAAGAAATAAAGAAAAAAAAAAAAACAAAAAATAAAAAAAAAAACAGCAACAAACCAGGGGGGATAAATAGGTCATGGGACCCACGATAAGAACAAAGTTCTTTGAATATGACGAGTATAAAAACAAAATTTCTCAGGTAACAAGGGGGTCGCCAGACCCATTAAAAGAACGAAGCTCTATAAACGTTAATACTGCATTCATGTAGTTCACTAAACAAAAACTTGAAAAACGAATAAAAAAAAATAATAAAAAAAATAGTTCAGTACTCAAGATGGTTGAACTTCGTGAGAACGTCGTGCATAAATACAGTACTCACGAAGTTAAACTATCGTGAGTACTGAACTATTTTTTTTATTTTTTTTTTTTATTCGTTTTTCAAGTTTTTGTTTAGTGAACTACATGAATGCAGTATTAACGTTTATAGAGCTTCGTTCTTTCAATGGGTCTGGCGACCCCCTTGTTACCTGAGAAGTTGTGTTTTTATACTCGTCATGTTCAAAGAACTTCGTTCTTACCGTGGGTCCCATGACCCATTTATCCCCCCTGGTTTGTTGTTTTTTTTTTTTTTTATTTTTTTTATTTTTTTTTCTTTATTTCTTGTTTTATTTATTTTTTTTTTCATTTCTTGTTTTATTTTTTTTCATGTTTCATTTTATTACATTTTTTTCGTTTTTTTGTATTTCCTTTATTTAATTTCTTTCTCATTTTCATATTTAATCTTTTTTTTTTTTATTTACTTTTTTTTCATATATTATTCTTTTTCTTTTATATATAATTTCATAACTTTTTTTTCATTCTTTTGTATTTCCTTTATTTCTTTTTTTTATATTTTTCTATTTATATTCATTATTTTGTATTTCCTTTATTTTATTTCTTTTTTCATATTTCATTTCTTCTTTTATATTTCATTTCATTATTTTTTATTATATTATTTTATTTTTTTAAAACTGTGTTTCCAACGTTACAGTTCTTAAAACCTTTTTTCTTTTCATTAAGTGCGATTACAGCACTTCATGCAAAGCTATAAAATGTCTTCACGAAGTGTCCGCAACTATGTTAGCTCAAACGTTTCGTATAAGCTACTGCTCCACAGGATTTTGAAAATAAGCAATTGTTAGTTTACATAAGTTGGTTTGTTAATGACAAAGTTGCCAACACTCTTACAGTACTAATGGCTCATAAAAAAAATCTAGCATGAGTATCGGTTATTATTTTATTTTCTTAGGTTTTTATCAGTAGTAATTTCTGTTTTAGGCAAATTTTGCCTGTCTGTAGAAAATTTTTTATATTTTTCATTCATATTATCCTAGTTATATAATCCTCATAATCTTTTATAAGTCTTGTTTACACTTTCATACCTACTGAGAACACTGTTGTAATATCTATTAATTTTTTTTGTCTTTCTTTATTTGACAAATAAGCATATTTACTGAAACACACAGTTATTTCAGTGTTGTTATGACTAAGGTTTTGTTTAATTATTGTAAGGAATACTCATATTTGTTGTAAGTAGTTACCTACTTATAATTCATAGTATTTAGTTCATATTTTAAATATAAAGTAAATTTTGTAACAGCTTATCATTAGTAGAGTTAAGTGTCCAGTCAGTTGAAATAAATATTGCAATATTATCTTTAGTGTGTTAAACGTTTCTGTGTAACTAATATTTTAAGGTGACGCATTTCTGTTTTCATCGTACATCAACTTATAGTGCTTTTTCTAAGAGTAATATGATGCACCCAGCAGTCTCATGCAGTTCTCATGTTTCGATGGGGCTGTGGGTCAAGTCGTTAGTGTCAGGTTGCTGCTTTGAAGTGTAAAGGTGTTTTACATCCGTATTTTACTGGTTAGTTTTCAAAGAAGAGGGTGTATCAAGTGTAGTACCCCATCACCATAGCAACCATCAATTCTTTTTCTTCCTCTGACTTTTTCACTATCTTTTTGTTCAATAGTAAAAATATGACATTGTACTCAAAGAGTATTAACATTGTCTTCTATCACCGTACATGCTGCATTGAAGTATCTTATAGGTAATTTTAATCTTACCAGAAACATTTTTTATTTGAAACTTTAGCAGAACTTTCATAGTCATCTGATTTATCTAGTCCAACATTAGAGAAAGTTGTCAAATTCTAAAAATTTGCTTCATGTGACTATGGTTCACGATTTCAGTTAGTTTTCGTTGTATTTATTAGCTTGGTGGTATGTTTTGATTTTAATGTGTGAGATTTTTATTTTGCAAACTATAAGGAAAAGGAGATTTTTCAGTAATATTTTTTTACAACTGCTTTTTAAAGCATGCTTATGCGACGATCTGTAGGTAGTGGATTGCGGTTTTGAAGGTGCCTTATTAATTTTATTATTAATAGAAGTCCTTGCCATTCGTAGTTGTGCTGAAAGGTTGAAAATTCCTTCTTAGTCACTGGTTTTTGTAAGAGCTTCTTGTTATGACTCACTATCTACGATAATAAAGGTAAAGGTTAAATCTCGTTAATCATTCAGAAAACTTTTAAAAAAGGATTTATCTCGCTGGGATCTGGGTGCCAACGGATTTTTTCCTTCTTCCAATGTATTAAAAATTGCTGTGTCATAAGAGTCTGAAGTGGCCATAGTTCAGTCATGAGTAGGCCAACGTTGTTTTCATTGAGTTAGCATTTTAGTAACTGTTGGGCTTTTAATAGCGTGGTAAGATCATCTAGCCTTCATATAATCTAGTAGTGTTGTGAAAGAATAATTTTTAGAGCCTTTTTTTTCTTCTTGTAACCAGTTTCTAGGTAGCAGTAGATTTGAACTTATTAAAACTTTGATTATATATGTCACTGGTTCAACTTGCATGTGCAAGAAATATCTTTGTTTGTCAGGGAATTCTTAAAGAAGACTTGAGAATTTTTATAAAAGTAGCATACAACACTGTAGCGCTTTACAATTACTAGACTCTCAGTAAAAAATTGATCTGTTAAAGCAACTACTGCTACTATTGGTGCTGGATGTTTGCATTTTACTAAGTTTTTACCCCCCCCTTTAAGGTCCATGCAATCCTTTATGACATTTATTCTCTGAAAGTCTTTAGGGTAACGTGATAAAACGTCAGCATTTAAAATAAGACTTTAAGCGTTTGTACTTACAGGTGTAATTATACTCGTAAAGTTTTACTCTTTATCGTATTAATTAACTAATGAGATCTTTCATGGATTTAATCCTTGTCAAAGGCTCGTGATCTTTATAAACTATAATATTTGTCTATCTGAATAGTGTCAAAAATGTTGAACTGTTTCTATTACTGCTTTTATGTCTTGATGCATACTATTATGTCATCTTACAATATAAATACTCGTGTTTTTTGTATCCAAGTAATATTTAATTTATAAGTTGTCCAAATGTAGCCAGTGCTATGCATAATCTATATATGGCATTCCCGCATACTCGTGAAGTCCATACGATGTACAGAAAGCTGTTTTGGAAGTAAATAGTTGCTGACATCACAGTTCAATTTTTGTTTAGTCCCTTTTGACCCCCTCTTATAACTTTATAACCCACTAACCGGATGATCCAACAAAACTTTAAAGAACTCCCTCCAGTCACCCTCTAGCGGCATCTCTAAGTGAAGTATAATAATATCAGTTTTTATATTATTTCTAGTTATATAACTATTTCCATCTTGTCTCAGCTCTCCTTACAGTTTAAAAAAAGCCTCTTATTTCCAGCACATTAGCACATTTCAACCCTTACTGTTAAGATAGTGCTATGGCGCGCTGGTTTCCTTTTTTCAAATATTCTCAAAGCTTATTAATTTGCATTATTTAATATGTATAAAAACGTGCCATTATATTTTTATACTTTATTAATAACAACGAACACATTTGAATAATATTTGAACTGTAAACCTTGTTTGCATCCCTATTTACCACGAAAAGATAAAAATTAAGTTTATTGAAATATGTCCAATAGTGCGCATCGTTATGGAACAATGTTTAAATGATAATTTCACTGATTAATTACATATACTAATTATTTTAGTACACTTAGTTTCGTCAATTAAACAAATATAGATCATATTTAGTGTTAAAAAACGAAGCAAGGACAAAAGATAACGATTCAATACTTTCTTGTATGATCACGGGCCTATTACTATTTTGAAACTGGATAAATCTGTCTGTTTTTTTCACAATTCTAGAGGCTTTTTCAAAGATTATAAAACTCTTATCAAATATAATTAAATACGCTACTTTTAATTTTTTTTTTTCAATTCAAATTCTAAGAACAAACTTTCTACATTGTTTTAGTCTAATAGTAAACGAAATGTTCTATGACTGGTCGTTCCGTTTGGAAGTAATATGAATGTTTAGCCAGTCCATGCCGTAGATGAAATTATTTTACCACGAGAAATTAAATGATAAATTAATGTTTAACATAGCAATGCTCTTCTGTAACCTCCTGAGCCATGAATAAAAAAATTTTTGTATGTTTAATTATTATTTTTAAAATCGTGATTTATAATCAAAAAAATTTATTATGCCGAAAAAAATAGCTACTATTTTTTTTTTTATTACTTCTTTTAATAAATTTGGAAATTCGAAGTGATCAGTGATCCGTTGGGGGCGAAATGTGAGAAAATAAATAAATACAAGTAAAGTGTATTTAAATTTTCTTGCGTTGATTTATTAATGCGCAACTATTGTCAGCGAAACGTTGCGCATTAATAAATCAACGCAAGAAAATTTAAATACACTTTACTTGTATTTATTTATTTTTTCACATTTCGCCCCCAACGGATCACTGATCACTTTGAATTTCCAAATTTACTGGAGGGCACTGATATATACTAACAAACCATCTTTTAATAAATATTCTTATTTGTATTTAATAGAAGGCCTAATTAAAATTAATAATTAGGATGTTAAAGTAAGTAAAAAGCTTTGCTGCCTGCAAGCTTTGCGTGCCAACCCTCTAAGAATATTTAAAACTTAGAAATTTAATTACTAACAACATTTGATTCACATTTAATATCTACAAAATGATGGACTTATTAAATGAATAATCAATTGTTACTTAGTTTGCTCAGTTTTCTTAATGATGTTTGTTATATTCCAATACATTTAATAAATACATACTACATATAGTTTGATATCACAGTATTTTATCATATTATAAATACAACTTACATTTGTATTTAAAGTATTTAGAGATAAGAATATTTGAAATATTATTGCAAAGGCTTTCTCGTAAAAAAAAATGTACATTTTGTATCATCGTATACATTGTAATATTTATTAAAATGAGACATGTGGCTGTAATCCTGTATGTATATGATTTATAGTTCTTATAGAAAAACTTATGCTAATACTTTTATCAGTGTGATCCCTACCTTTATATTCTGCACAATCTATGCTGTAATAAATATGTTTTTTTCCTTTACCAAGACTCAAAATTCTATTATTTGTATAAAACTTTGTTATGAGTTGTTTGAATTACTTTGTATAGGCAGCTATTTATACTATCTCTATAAATTTTTTTAGAAACATCATCAGTTTTGCATCCCTGTGAAATTTTGAAAGACTTTATTCTTCCTTTTGCGATGTATGCTAATAATAATAAAAATTTTTAATATGTGAACCGCAAATTACTTTTCAATTTCATGATTTTACAGTTTTTTCACACTTATAAACACCATACAGTCTCACTAGTTATACAACTTTCATACTCATGCCTTATCAGTGAAAGTATCCGTCTAAAATTCCCTCCTAAAATAAATAATTTTTTACAAAATGGAACATTATTATTACATAAATTTTTCAAAGTTTTCTCTACTATTTCCAAAGCTTTTTAGGGATCATGAAAGCGTCGTATTACATAATGACATTAACTTATCATAATATTTTTTTATCAGCTTTGTATTCTAAAAAGAAACTTTCAATGTTACTAACATCTCATGGTTATCAAAATGTTCTATGACTTCTCATTCTTCTAGGTAATATAATTAAAGCAATTTCTGTCCAAGCTATGGATATAACCCTTTTTCTTTTTGAACACAAAGAGAAAATTAATATTTGGTATAAAAGTTACCTGTAAAAGTTATTTTTTGATCACTATTAAAAATAGCAAATAAATCCTTAAAAATTTTTTCTAACTCAATTACAGATTTATTGCCCTTAATATCTTCACATTTTACTGTTTCACTTGGTTTAAGTAATCCACAATCTTTACGTTAATTCCTTTTAAATTTAAAGATTTTATTTATATGTTCTAAAGCTTTATTTTATTCATTATCTTTTAAATCTTTGATGAAAAATTTTTAGAGTGATTACCAAGTAATCTTTTCACAAACGTCTTCAGGTATTGAAAATTATGCAAGAAGTTTTCTTAGTGGACATGGCAGCATAACGTTACAAGCTTCTTTAAATGATTTATATATTTAAAAGTCGCGTTTAACTTAGCCTTAAGCAGTAGTATTATGTTTAAACAAATTGTAATGTATGTTATCAACTGTTTTTAAATTTTAAATAGATTTTGCTCCACTTGCCCGATTTCAAATTAATTTAAAAAAAAACGGTCAAAGTCTTTAAGTGACACTATATTTAGTTACCCTATTGTTAAATTACGTCTTACTATTTCTTTTCTAACCCAAGTTTTCATTCTTAAATTAAAACAGTAATATTCGAGAATATTTACGTATCTTATTTTTTCGCGAAACAAACTATTTCATTCGACTGAAACCAAGCCATCGATGCCGTTTCAGAGTTTTCTGAGAAAAACTATTTTTTGTTTATTTTTAATATTTACTGGTAAATTAAAGTCAAAATGACTACGTCCCCACACAGAAACTTCTTCCCATCGCCATGCTGTTTCCATGGGGCTGAAATAGTAGCCATCTATGTACTCTGATATTTCATCAAAAATTTTCACATAGTCTTTCTTATTACTCGTATCTGTTATCGTTATTTTCCGTAATGCTTCATTTCCTTCTTTATAAACATAATTAGAATTAAAAAGATGCACAATACTCAACATTAATGTGGCAATTATATTTTGTTAATAAAAATGAATTGTATGGTACTACCATTGAATTATCGATGAAAGTTTTTTAAATACTTTTTTTAATTCTATATACATTAAATGTCACTTTTTCTGTAATTTACGTATCCATTTTTTGTAAAAAAAGTATGAGTAAACTATTTTGGAAACTTTTTTCATACAAATTTTATCATGACTGGTAAGATATGGACTATCTTTACGATGAGGTCCTTAAAGTATGTTTTTAATAACTAATCTTTGTATTTATAAATTGAGTGGAATTTCCACTGAAATGTATTTATCTATTGTTGTAGTAGTAAATGATCCATTGTTCAGATGCAGTGTTACAATAATATGAAAATAAGGTTATTTTTTTTTTTTAATTTAATAGTAAGCGTAAGCAATGACTTTTCTAAAAACATTGTGTCAAGTCGTATTGTCTAAAATTCATTTTAATTTTGTAAAAAATAATCTAACAGTTATATTTAGTATACCATTTGGAGGGGTTCCTTTGGGCAAGTTTTTGAAAGTTTGCTTTATTTGCTTTCATTTAGGGTTACATGTTACAGTTATAAAAAAATCAGGTAGTCCAAACTTTTGTATTATTGCCATTGCATGTTGATAATATTTCTGCATATACCTAGTACCACCGACGTATGTTAGGTAAAATTAACATATTTCGAACGTTATTGTTGTTAAAATTTTAAGAGTTATTTGAGGCACTACGCACTATATGATATATAAGACCTTGATAACATTAAATTCTTAGAATTTTTATGGTTACTGCGAACGAAACTTATTTTATTGCTTTCTATCGTAATAAATGCATGCAAAAAAATTACTGCGTTAATCTTCCAGCATAGAGTATGGGACTAAAAATTTTACTATTTGGTCGATAAGAAGTTCGATGTATGATATACTAGCAGCCCCCCGTCTCGGCTTCGCCCGAGACTTACTAAATAAAACACCGTTGTGTGTTGACACGTAATGTGAAACATTTTTAGTTAGAAAATTTTACACATATTCCCGATACATCTTAGAACAAAAATCTTCTTATTAAAAACATATTTTTTCGGAATCCATATAGTTTATTTGGTTAAATAATAAGGTGTACAAATTCAAAAAAATAATTATGCTGAAAAGTACTGTGCGTTCTTTACGCCATAAAATAATCGATGGCTATAAGAAGTTGTTGATTTGGTTTATTCTGTGTAATTCACGAAAAGGGCTATTTTACAAAGCTGTTAAGATTTAAAACCCCCAAAAAATTTATTTTAAAAAAAAATTGTTTTTTCTCATATCTCACAATTTTATTACCAGAGCAACAAAGTCCTGGACCTTAAGCCCAACATTTTTATTGCCACAAAAACACAAATACATTTTCTACTCATTAAAAAATCTGAAGTAGGATCTTTAAAGATTTCAGAGATTGCTGTGAGGGTACAATGAAAAGCTGATCTCTCACGTAATGGACTCTTAAGTTGACGATTTTGACGCTGCTGTTTCAATCTCGATAAATTTTCTGCGTCAGTTTCTTGACGCCTCAAATTGTATTCATTAGATACATTTAAGGTTTTCTTTCCAATATACCCTTTTGCGACTATTGGTATGCTTACGACTTTTATGACCCCTAAAGGCTATTTTCAGTCAACTTTGTTAATTTTAATACATTTGTTGGCAAGGTAGTTCGACGTCCGATGGCCCTAAAAAAGACCGGTGAGCTTCTTAAGTTAACTCTTTTTTGACTGCAGTTAACAGCAATTGTGACTGCCTGGATACCTCAGGGTGATCTTCTCTGGCTTACTGTTGAAGACCCAGACTGATTGGAAGAAAAATAACAAAGTCCGAAGCTTTGGGGCTAGTTGTAGTGCTCTTTCTTAACGTCTCCCGGTATAAGGTCAAAGAAGTTGGTGTCTAAAGCACCTTTTTAATTTTGCAGATTTAGTTGTTTTGGTGATCTTAGATGGGGAGATTGGTTAGTGATACTTGTCCAGTGGAGGCTGTCCCGTTGGCTCAAGTTTTTTTTTCCTTTATAGCTGTTATAGGTTTGCCCAGCGAAGACCTTGGAGAGGATTAGTGATTCCTGGTTGAATGCTTAGAGTCGAGAGGGTAATATAGAGTCGTCGGTCACCGGGTTTCCCAGCCTTGCGAAGAACAACTCCGCAGGTGACGTCTGCCAGTGAATAGCTGACTTGGTTTAATACTGCCCGTCTTTAGTTAATATAGTCTTTTAGTTGAAGAATCGCTTCTGGAAATGGTAATAAAAATGTATTTGTTGGCAAGGTAGTTTACACTAAGGTGGCCCCTAAAAAGAACCGATGAAATTGATGGTTAAGTAGGGAATGTAAATACTTATAATGGCCCTAAAAAGCGCCAGTGGTGAAACTTCCAGGCTATTCTTTATTATTATTCCTTATGATGAAGAGCTGGCTATGGGTTGCTTGATTCTTACCCTGGGAGTCTCGATGTACGGAGACTGTGATGGAGGGAGGTACGCCGCTGACCAAAGAATATCTCGTCTCGGGTCGTTTCCCGGATAACCAACTGCTCAATTGCTCATCTTTAGACGGGAACATGTGGGTAAGCGCGTTGGGGACGCGACTACCAAAAAGGTAGCCGTTGTGGCTTCCCGTGCCCATCAGAGCTGTTTTTCCTTGCTTACATTTGTAGCCACAAATTCTTTAACTACACCAGGTGGGATGGTGGGACTGCCACACAACTCTGAAGAGTTGGTGCAGATTGTGCTCTGGCTAGATATGTCTCCTGGTATTCTGGCAGAGACGGCATCGGTTGGAATTAATTTATTTTTCTTTGATCGCACTCATCGAGATTCAGGGTGAAGGGACACTTGGGTCCCTTCTTCCTTAGAGAAGAGTGTCGTCCGTAACCGGGATACCCAGCTGCAGGACTATCACCAGCATTCTCTGAACAGCTTGATGAGCTGCCGAAGCTTGACTACAGATCTAACGATACGTTCCGGCCTATTATAACCACACTTATTTAATTATGTTGCAGGTAGCTTCGATTTTATGTCGACGCCACCTAGCGGATTTTACTGAACTAAAGTGAAAAGCTAGCGTATTTTTGCAAAACTTTGAGCTCATTTATTGCTATTGTTATTAAATTTTTTAAGATAAAAACTACACTAAAACCATCTAGGAAGTATCATGAATCAGTGTGCAAAATTTCAGCAAAATCGGTTTAGTAGTTTTCGTGGTTAGCGATTACAACGGTTTTAGCGACTTTGCTTTATATATTAGTAAGATGGAAGCAATGTAAGATTTTTTGCTCGTGTTAAAAATTTTTGTCTATCGTACTTTATCCTACGTCTCTGACTGGAAATAATGAAGGGAATACCATTTGATTAACGTGCTGTTTTCAGTATACAGCAAAAATAATGCAAATTATAAAGGTGTTGATAAATCAGATAATGATATTCATATAAATTTCCTTGCAAGAGTGTTAAACAATTTTCGTGAAGGCATTGCCAGCTCATAAATATAAATTTAAAATGGATACAACAGACTCGTTAGTTTAAAATTTTTGTACATTAGACGGCTTATGTAACAGTACATGATTCTGAATTACTAAATTGTTCAAGTATAAGGTAAAAGGCCAAATAGTAATGGAAGAAAAAATTGGTAATAAGGTTTTTATTTCAAAAATTACGTTTAATCCCAAAAATACTTTATAATTACCTTTTTTTTTATACAGAGAACAATTCCTATTAGTTGTAACATTTTCTATGACTATAAGCAAGTTTTAAAGTCAAAACTTTGATAACATGGGATTTTTCTTGAAAAACCTTTATTTTCTCATGGTTAATTGTACGTGGCGTAATAAAATGCAAAAATTAAAATAAAATTTTTATTTAAATCGATAGAAAAAACATTTTTGATACTGAAAAAATAGTTTGGAAAAAGATTTTTAATTATAAGTTATAATGTATGTAATGATAAAAACATGATTTGAATATTCTTATATATTTGGACAAAATTTTTACGTAATTATTTATCGTATGAATGTATATAATATTCATCTATTGTACCAATTTTAACATTAATTTAAAACAGAAAGATATTAGACCTAAGTCTTCGTAATTTCATTGGGCCTTAGAAGTTGACTCATAAAACAAGTCATTTAAATGTGGAACTTTCACGGTTCGTTTTAATGATAAAATGTATATTGTTCAAATTTCTGTATGTATTGGTTTTATCTACGCATATACAAAATAATATACTACATACACATGAAAGCTAACATTTCACACATAGTTTATCATAAATGCTAAGAAAAAAAACTAAGCGTACCAAGAACTTTATACTTACTGATAATTTTAACAAAATTGGTTTAGATTGGTTTTTCATCGTACTCTTAATGGTATACATAAAATTATTAATAATTGTTCGGATGTATAAAGTCCATTTATTTTGCTCCTGAGCAATGTAGAAAAATTAATGAACAAAAAATTTATTGGAAAAAAAACATGTCCTTATGAGTTAACATTCTTTTACAAATGGATATTTAAACGATACATATATGTGTGACATATTATTTTAATTTTGTATTCAATTATAATTTTATCAAAAGACTTTGAGTAAAACATACATGAATGAATAATCTTCTCACTACCAATTCAAATGGTATTATATGGTGGAACGTTGCTCGGAATGCCCAACACAGTTATCTATATAATATAACAGTCATTTTTATAATTTAGTATAGAATTGTTACAACACTTTGCACGACGACCCCCTATAAATCAAATATAACTTCGAATTTTTCCTTAACAGTGAGATAAATCATAGCGATGAGAAAGTTTTGTCATAAAGTAATCTTATAATGAAGCAGAGTAAAAATAAAAGATTTATTCATATACTACACGTACACGTTTATATACACATCAAGGTCCGAGAAAGACTGTATGATCCCTGTCAGGTTCCCCAAAAGTAGAGTGAGAGTGGTGGGTGCAGTGGAGAGTCACAAAAAATACGTATACGGTCTGTTGGGGGCTGTGGGGGGTCTTCATGTGTCTGTGAGGGGGGTTTTGGGAAAAACTGTGATGTATTAAAATAAGGGAGAAAATGACGGGTTTTACTTTATTTTGTAGGGGGCAGTGGTGGTGGTGGGATGTGAATGGGGGTATGTGGGGGGTCTGTGATGGGGTTGTGTGGAATCAGCCACCGAGATAGCTCTATTATACAGAAATACATATATATATATATATTCATAGTGAAAAGACACTAAATTAAGTAGTATAAGTGTGAATGGCCATGAAATTGCAGATCTTAATTAATCAAGAATAGATGAATAAATAACTGTATACATTAATATCGAAAATGATAACGACCTTAGACTCCTACAGCTCTGCCACTGCTTTACAAATTTATTTATAAAGTAAACAAGTGGCTTATAGAATATAAAAAAGGCTGCACGACTGCTCAAAATAATTCACTCAGATCATCTGACGTAAGTCTATGCTAGGTTCTTGCTTGACGAGGCTTTTGCTACGGCAGTGGCTAGAGCAACTGATAATTGAAATAAATACTAACTTACAGTACTGAACTAAAACTTAGAGTATCCACTTTTTTTTTACTTACTCTTGCAAAGTGTTATCAGTATTCCTGGGCTTTTCTGCCTCACTACTGTCTCTACAATTAAGAGAAAGAAATAAATTTACTGGTTACGGGCTCTTCTTAACTACCAAAAAACATCGCCCAACTACTTGCCAACGGCGCCAGCTGCAGCAGGGTGGTATCAGTATCTAGAAAAAGCTTTGTCTCAGCACGCCCAGAGTCTGAAACCCAGCGTTCTTACCATTGATTGATTCCTACAGCAAATTCAACATTTTCGGAAAGGATTCTCGCTTACATTAACTCCTTTTTACTGTTGAAAGCCGCCTTACCCTCGAAGGACGCTTTTAACAAATATACCTACATTTACTTACTATTTGCTACAAAAGTAAGCCTTCATACTAAATGTTGAACTGAATAGCTTTCCCATCATCGCTGCTAGTACTTCTCAGATGGTTTTCCTTTCCCACAGTTATTGCGTGTGGTGGTTGCCCGGGCTCGCAGTGAGACACGCAGTTGAGCAGAGTCAGTTCTGCAGCACACATGCTACCGCTAACACCGATACGTCATAATAAATCTGAATACCAAGCCTACAGAGCAGCACTGTAAAGAGGCCGTGTGATTTTACATTGTATTAAATAAGTAGAATTAAGGAGTTAGTACTCTCTTCAGTAAGTTTTCATTTAACCTCGTGCCCTGACCATTCGTCCCATACCTCTGACACTAAGATACCCAAGCAAGCACTGACTTTTGGTTTTTTTCTCGCTACTTTTTTGTTAAAACTATTCTTACATTTTTGCTAATATGCTGTATGAGTTCTTTAATGTGAAACATACTGTGGCAAACAGTAAACAGTTGTGTGAGAGGAAATATGAAACAATAAATTTGGTCTGCTAGTCCGTTGCTGTTAACCCCACCACAAGGCACTCCTTTTTCTATATATATATATATATATATAGAGTGAAACTTGTATATCTATGTATACGTATTTATGGTAACTATTACTTAATTGTCATGTACATAAAGCCTTTTTGTATTAAAATGTACTAACTGTATGTACAGCAATATAGAAGTGTATACATATCTCATACTATAAAATATATAATATATGTATTAAATATATAGCATATACATCCATATATATAATATATATATAAGTTAACATCTTTTACATATAGTACATAATATTAATGTTACAAAAAATTTTTTAATTGAACTGATTCCGAGAATTAAACCCCTATTCTTTTGACTGGTAGTCAGGGACCTTATTGATTGTACTACATAGCATGCTGATTTAATCTCTGTTCTTATTACTTACAGCTGCGAACTAAGTAGCATCTGAATTATAAAACTGATTGATAATTGTGACTTTTTATAGTATACGTAATTAAGCTGGCTGGTTTTAATTAAAATAGTAGTGATTATTTAAAGCGATCTTATAATGTTAGAATCGTGTTTTAAGGTTGTGAAGTGTGAACCCGCATGTAGCGCCACCCTCGTAACAATCAATGAAACTAATAAGAGGCAGGTAAACAAACTAAAATAACATGTCTGAGATAGAAGCCGTTGAAGAAAAAGTTAAATCTCGAATGAAAAAACTACCGAGAACAGCCTATGCATTGGTGCAGAGTTCCCCAGTGTAAATTTAAAAAAAATCCTACGTACATCGATTTTCAAAGGATGAAAAAAATGCCAAAAATGGATAGTTGCTTTTAAGATGGGCACACGCATAACTTCGAATTTAATAGTGTGTAGCTAACTCAGCCACACCCTATCATAGTCAGCGTGTTGTTACGTTAGTTATGCATGTGCCCATCTTACAAGCAACTATCCATTTCTGGCATTTTTTTTATCCTTGGGAAATCGATGTACGTAGAATCCTTTTTAAATTAACACTAGGGAACTCTGCAAACTGGAACTTAATCGCTTTGACGTCTATTTTTTGACTACTTGCTTGATCATTGTGTTTACGATGTACGATAATTTTCATGACATTTCTTGTTTGCCAATTTTATCGCATTATGCAAAGTAAGCTGTTTTTTCTATGGGAGATAAGGAATAAAAAGACGAAAACTTCTTTGTCTGTTCTTATCGCACTTCTGCAGTTGCTGTAACATGGATTTCTTAGTGTATTCATAATTGAATGCAAACCCTGATTATAAGTATTTTCCATTCTCTTATCTCAAAAAAGTTTATGTGTATGAGAGGCCTCATACTCTCAGCTCCCTCATGATCTCCCTGTTTACCTGAACGTCTTGTTACTTCCTAACTGCAATTCCAGCCACAGTATTTGGCTACGGATACTTTGTAGTTATATTGTATCGTACAAACAAGTTTTGATACTTTTATTTTATCAGTTATGCCCATTTTGTTTTATAAGTCAATATATGAATGCTTTTAAACGATAAAGCTTACTGAAGTAATCAGTAAAAAAACTTTTGTTTGGAACTTTATCTCTATCGAGTTAAAATTTTATTTGTTATTATTACATTATAAATCAAGATTTCACCTTTGTTAGTTTAAAGTCCCTTAACAGTTTTTTTCATGTTTTTGAGCACTAAAAACTAATGTGTTAAAATTTTTGCTCAACATGGCTGCATGTTTTAGCAACTCTTCTTGTTTGATTAAAACAAATGCTTTAAAGTTTACCTCTCATTTTTTACATCCCGAATTATGTATGAATATTCGAATTAACTTTTTAAAATGTAATTATTTTTAACACTTTTCCAGTTTCAAGAAACTGTACTTTTTCTTTTGGCTACACTTTATATGATTACTATCAGTGCCTCGTCTTCATAGTAACAGTTAATAAAGCAGATTTAAAAAAAATAATAATAAATAAATTCTTTTAAACTTTTACTATAACATATGACAGAGTTCTAATTTTGGGGTGAGTTAATAAGGTTGCAGGTGACAGTTCTTGTTTTTCGTTTTTTTTCTTAGCTTTTTTTTTTAACTATTATTGATTAATACAATTACACTTTTTGCTTTTATTAAACACGTGGAATACGTTTCTTTTTTTTTTTTAGGGTGAAAATGAGAATAATGATAACTCATTTATCATATTTACTTATGCATCTGCTAGCTGTTGTGAAATATATCTTTCTGTTTATACTTATTAGATAGTGTGAGCAAAAAATAAGTCTAAGATGGTTTTGTTAAACATGTTTAAAGGTTCCCTACTAAAAATATTCAGGTGGCTTGTCATGTTATTTGTCAGGTCAAAAGTTGAGCCAATTTACTATATAGACGTGTCATGTAGAATTGTTATTTGAAAGTGTCATGTGGATTTTTATAAGCTATATTTCCGACGATTCAAAAATGAAAAAGTAAAACTTCTACTTCTTACTACTTAAAAGCTGTCAGAGTAGCTAATATAAATAGTAATAAAAAAAAGCATCCAGTAAAGGGATTTAAACCTGGTCTGGATTATGGGTAGTCAAGTGTCTTAACCACGTGGTCAGAATGGCTTAGACACTTGGGTCAGAATTCACGTCCTTATGAGGTACATCTAAAACTAATAATTATTCTCCGATTTCGTAAATAACATTTTGTAAATGTGCTTTTTGAATTGTTTCATGTCTCTTAATACGTACGTCAACAGTAAATTTAGGAATCGATGATACAACTACTTTTCGTTCATAGATTTTACCTAAACTTTACATATACTTTTGATTCCAAAGGAAAATAGTCTTTTTATACAAGTGTAATAAACTTGTTGTAATTGCTACAACAAAGATGTGAAATACCTTTTTCTTCTTTATACTTTTTTGTGCGTATTGAATACAAGCAGAAAAATAATTTTTCACCCATTTATACAGTACTCAGGGATTATATAAATTCCTGCAACGTAAGCTTATACATTAAATAAAGTTTTTCCTAAAACTATTGGATTCAAACAAAACTTTCGAAATTGTAATCTGAAATGTAATTAGAAATTATAAAAAGCATTATGTAAAAAAAAAAATCTGTTGGTTGTCGATGCACACATTAAAGTATTAAAGAGGAAAAGGTAATACACAAGTTTGTTGTAGCAGTTAAAACAAATTTATAATATTTAAAAAAATAGACTTTTTTCCCTTGGAAAGTGAAGTATCTGTAAAGTTCAAGTAAAATCTGTGAACGAAAAAAGTTGTTAAATTAATTACTAGATTAACTGTTGACAAACTTATTTAGAAGTACGAAACAATGTCAAATGTATATTTAAAAAAAGTTAATTATCAATTAGGTATCTAAGGTGGTAAATGCTATTCACAAAATTATTGAATAAACATTACTTTTAAATGTACCTGATAAGGACGTAAATTGTGTCCCAAGTGTCTAATCCAGTCTGGCCAAGTGGTGAAGACACTCAATTACCAATGATCCAAACCAGGTTCAAATCCCTTTACTGGAGCTAAGGAATGTTTTTTTTTTTTCTATTTGTATTAGCTTTTCTCACAGCTTTTCAGAAGTTAAAAGTACAAGTTTTGCTTTTTTTATTTTTGAATTGCCGAATATCTAGCTTATGAAAATCCACATGACATTTTCACATGATAATTCTACATGACACTTCTATATGGTAAATTGGCACGACTTTTGACGGGACATGTCACCTGACAAATAACATGACAAGTCACCTGAATATTTTCTGTAGGGTTTTGTTAAAACTTAACAGAATGATACCTTAAAATGCATTAAAGAATAGTTGACAAATTCTATATCGTGTTTTTTTTGGGGGGAAGACAACGTATAACAGGTCAAGGGAAAGCTAATTCTTTTACGATAGCAGTTTTCTTGGGGGTTCGAATAATGAACTTAACAGAAATTTTTGATTTAAACTGTTAAATGAACAGAGCGTTAATAAGCAAAAAAAAATTTGAGAAGAAGTGTAGTATTAGTGGTAATTGTAGCTGGTGATAAAACAATATGGATCTCAAGTCGTGTGCTTGGTTTGCACTGAATGCAGATATAAAAAAATGTTTTTATTTAAGAAAATTCATGCAAAATCTAGCCTGTTTTGGGGTGAATATTTCTATGGGATTTTGCATTTAAGTGATTTTGGGATTCTTTCCTTGCCTCATAGGTCTTTGGGACTCCGTGAATACGAAACAGTGTTAAGATTGCAATAGATAGGGATTGCTAGATCCAATGCCAAATTAAAAAATTTACGTATCGTTTTACGTAGTTTTAATAGCACACAGCTTAATTTTTATTTAGCTGATTTTTCGATTCATCACCATCAAATGTGTAAGAAGTACAAGTAGTTTTAAAGTCTTTATAGTTAAAAACCTTACCTTGTTATGTCTTATTTAAAATCTCTTTTAAAAAACATATTATTCTTTCTAGAAAGATAATACATATTTAAACTGTCTAAAATAAATGGATTGAAACATTAGGCATTGAAATTTACATTTACGATTGAGAATGCATAAAAACAAAAATCATTTATAGATGTTTTGTGAATACGACAATCAAATAAATTTTCAGGATATTGACTACATCATATGGACAGGTGATTTGCCTCCTCATGACGTTTGGAATCAAACTAAAGAAGAAAATCTGAAAATTTTACATGAAACAGTCTTACAAATGACAAATATGTTTCCTGGAGTACCTATATTTCCCTCTCTGGGAAATCATGAAA
The DNA here is from genome assembly GCF_036245765.1 of Copidosoma floridanum. Lineage (NCBI taxonomy): Eukaryota > Metazoa > Arthropoda > Insecta > Hymenoptera > Encyrtidae > Copidosoma > Copidosoma floridanum. The sequence continues at coordinate 4,483,550 of NW_028321885.1, forward strand.
CAGTACCAGTTAATAGGTAACATGTTAACTTAAGCTTTTAATATTGTGTGGTTGCTTTCATTTGATGGCGCTCTATTAGATTTCTTATATTCTACATATCCATGCTATTATACGTATGTAAGTATGGTGTTTATGCCTTAGTAACTTTTTTCAGGCTTAGTCAGACCAACAGTACTACTCTGTCTTAGTATAAAATTTGTTTATCTGTTTAATCGTGGTCAAAGAAATTTTTCGTTTATTAAGTTTACTTTGAGTTTTCAGGTGCTGTTACCATAAATTCTTTGATATGATGTCTCTCAGGCAAATGTCCCTTTCTACTTCTTTGGTGTATTTTCACATATCATTTAACGGTACCAGGGTACTCTTGATACACAATGCTCTTTCTAGAAGTTTCATTTAACATATTTGTTACTACATAGTGTAACTACAGCCTGTTATTAATACAAATCCTTATCGTCATCATCATAACGGTAGGCTTTTTAAGAACCTTGTAGAAAAAAATAGCTTTGAATAGCACAGCTTCAAAAAATAGATACCAAAAGGTTTCTGGCGTTGTAACTGACTATGAAACGTGGTAGTAAAATCAATTGAATAATAAATAATTAGCAAAATGCGTTACCGTACACTGATTATTTATTTTGATAAACTAATCATCAAATTAAAGCCTACCTTAACTACATGCTCTACTAATTTTTTTTTTTAACGTTAACTAATACAGAATGAAGTACATTATGAAGTATATAAATAGCAGCTATGTATGTGTACAGCAACGTATCCTGAATCCAAATCATTCATAAAATTTTTTTCAGTGTCATATGCTACCACCATATATTTTGTCCTGGTTAAATATTTCTATAGCAATAACCATTTCATCAATAAGTAGCTAAGCAGTACGCCTCCTTTGGATCCCAGACAAACGGCCACACGGACATTCGGCCACACAGGGATAAAGGCATACACGCATGAATAAGCCTTTAACGCAACATATGACGCAAAAGACATTAATTTGCACAGTCCTTAACAGAGAGCGCTGAAGTCAAGCGGCAATTTTTTAACTTCCACATTTCAAATCTGAACATACAATTATGCACACAATATGTTTTCAAGCACAATTACCATGGCATGTGCCCATCCTAATAAGTCCCCGCAAAAATAGCAGCACTGTTTCTGATCAGTTCGGGTGTATGGATTTCGTTCTGAGGTGCAATACACACGGCATGCTTTTTATGCCAGCAATTCATGGCTCCACAAAAAGTGCGGCATGCTTTTTTGGAGCATAACCACGGCATACGTCGAATATGTGTCGCAAAAATAGCGGCACTGTTTTCGATCAGGTTGGGTGTATGGATTTTGTCCTGAGGTGCAATACAGGTGGCATACTTTTTATGCCAGCAATTCATGGCTTCGCAAAATGTGCGGCACGCGCTTTTTACAAATATTATTTTTATACTGATAAAAAAATTAACTTAGGCATAACGATTAGTGCATAAGTCAAGACAAATGTTTTACAAAATGCTTTTCCTTTTTTTATTGAACTACTTCATGGTATAATTCCTACTAATTTCATTTTAAAGCTAATAATGAATCAACTTAGTCCTTCCAACAAAATTTTTATACAAAACACTACGTATTTTAACGCATCAAAAATCTGAAATATGTCATTTATTTAACTTGCTTTTATTTTTCAATATCTTTTTTATGTATTAATGAAATCCAAGCACTTTAAAGTACAATTATTAGATAACTCAGTAATTCTTACAATAAACAATAATTTATGATGAAGATACGAAAAAAAAACCATAGACGGGATGTACGAAAAACTTGAACAATTTTTTTACCAATCGATGTGTTATTTTAGTACTACTTAAAAACCTTACAATGAATATATTGCTGTTAACTGCCCTCATTACTAAGTTAAATTAAGTTTGGGCTTACAGCTTATTATTTAGAGTACTTTAAAAAATAGTTAGAGTTTTCTACCTTATTGATTAGATTATGTTGATTTTATTCAAGCCGTGTAACCCAATTTATTAAAAGAAGCTCTTCATTTTTTGATATTTAATAATTTGTGTACGCAAATCTTAAGTGAATACTGGCACAGTCACTCAGGCTTCGTCTACTTTTTCAAGCTTACCTCGGCATGCCCCCACGTGACTTGATATGAGATTTTGAGCACCACATTCCAATGAATACACAGATCTATTGGGGTGAATCTATTTGGAAGTTACGTTAAGTCTATTATGGTAAAAAAAAATTATACGTATTCCTTATTTATGCTTGAGTTGTTTTCACAATAGCATTCTTATTATAGTTTTGCAGCTTCTATCTGCAGTAAGAGACTGCAATCCCTTCCTTACTCTTGTTTTTCATTTAACTTTGCAGTATTCCTTATGTAACATCTCGTATAAAGAGCCTTCAGTCATAAGAGACTATGTTAAGTGAGCTTGCAAAGTGCTAACTTTAAATTAAATTATTCATAAATTTTGATCGTGAACCTGCAAAATAAGAATACCTCCGAAAACAGCGTGATCTTGGCTTTAAACATATATGATTTAAAGTTCTTGTACCTTCAGTGATGGAGCCTCCTCAATCATACATTTCTTTATTTATATTTTATTTTTTATTTTTCCACCTAAATTATTGTCCTTTTTCCAGTGAAACTTCTAAGCTTATTACTATACAGATCAAAAAAGTCATAGACTTAATCTCTTGTACTCTTTCTCACGTTCACACATGCACCCAATATTTATCTCTTTCTCTCTTTCTACCCGTACCTTCTGGCTGAACGTCAGAAAATTAAAGCCTAAAGTGATGGTACCCAGGATCTTCAAGCTGGTTGATTGTCTCATTGTTTTTATCTCTTAGTCATTCTTCTGGTTCCGACCATGTCCATTGTCCTTAGTTTAAGAAAATCGTCATTCTAAAGGCCTACACAAACTGTCAGACTTCGACTTACTGTTTTCTTTCTTTGTCTCTATTTTTTTCTCTCTCTTTTTTTTCTCTCCACCCTTACTTTTTTTATCTCTTTTTACCACGTGCACCAAAATAAGTACAAGAACTCTCACTGTTGGAATTTGGGATCTGTTGGCCATGGCCACCACTGCTTTTGCAACCATATATCTCATCTTACTGTCACATCCCGATGCTACTACCATACATATAATTAGGGGCATTTCCTTGTTCTCTCCCATTGCTACTAATATTTCTTTGCTGCCTGGCTGGTTATCTGTGGGCATTTTTTTTTCCTCTTCTCAGCGCATACAAACGAAGGCAACTTTTTTATCGTTACAAGCTGTAAAAAAAGTATATCAACCTAACCTATAGATAGCATCTATACTATTATATAATAAGATGTGAGTCTAGTAGGGTGAAATAATTCCTAATCAAAACATTACATGCTACACACTTAAAGAATCTTCTTTCTTTTAAGTTGCGATATAAATCATTAAATTTAATAAAACTGCTGCATAAAGCCTGCACTTACTACGATATTTACGCTTATCAAAAGTTACATGAATCAACAGGGAACACTCAACTGAAAAGTGAAATTAGTGATAAAAACAGAAAACAAAATTTAATACATCTACACAAATAGAAAAATATTTTTCTGGCTAATGATCAAATACACAACTTATTGCTAACAAGACAGTTGCTCTACCATTGAGTTATTACTATACATACTATATACTATATTATATACCAAGGGAGGAGTATCTTTTATCTTATTTTTTCATGTATCTTAAAATTTTTTAAAAATAAATAACAATAAATTCTTCAATTTTGATTGAAAGAAATATTTGTTATCATAAAGAACGTGATAAGATAATCGTGGTTGGTTTGTAATACAGCTGTACGGCATATCTCTGTATATGCGCCTTTTACAGGGGTTATTGTGATATTTTATTTTCGATAAAACTTTTGAAAAAATTATTAGACACTCATTTTATCACTACTTCTAACATAATTATTTTTCAGAAGTACTAGCATTGTAGTTTTTTTGGAAAAATAATATTCAATCTTTTCTATTATACACGGGCTTTTATAGAGATGTTGTAACGAGTTTGCTGCTAATGATACTTGTTCTCATATAACTCATTTAATTTTCGATAGATTTTTGTAAAAAACTACTTTGTCAAAGCTGATTATCTTAGAAGCTTTGTCCTAAACATAAGAGAGCCTAGCTTTATGGCTTATAAGATATTGTAATGTAAAGTAGCACATTTTGTAAAAAATTTGACGAAAACGAAGCACACAGATGACTAGATCTGGACTGTGCATGCACGAGTACATTCACCAATAAAAAGTCTTTGTTACAGAAAGAGAAGAGTGTACAGTAAGCAGTCTTTTTCGTATTGTTTGGTGCTTGGTTAAAAATTTTAGCCCAGATCTCCTCTTGTCGTCGAAGCACACGGTTGTGCACGTGTACCACTGACTGGCTGGGCCGTGTAATATTAAAATCTTTCAATTGTTAAGTAATATTTTCTTTTACTGTTGATCCGTTGTAATATGGTAGTGAAGTCCATGGCTTTATCAATGTGTTGTTGCTGAAAGTTGACCGTCGTTCTTCGAGTCAGCTGTTTATAATTTCAAAGATGATATGTAAGTAATCCCAGATAATTAAAGTGTTAGTCGTAAACTAAGAAGGATTAAGAAAATTCCTGTAATAGGTTATCCAAAATATACTAATGTTAAAAAGGTTAATTTTTACAGGAAAACGGAGAATCTAAGAATTTGGAAGAATCATGTACAGATTCAAATGATTTTAAGATCGTGGGAATTTTCATACTTGGTTTAGATGGCCAAGACCATACTTACTCAAAGAAGAAAATAATAATGTTTGTAAGGTCAAAGAAATATGCAACTGTTATAGAATGACGGGACTACAAAGATAAATGGGCTGATATGGATTTTAAAGTCATCAATTATTTACATAGTGAGATATTATTTAAGAAATTGAAATTTGTCAGTGATCTTTGCACAGTATTTTAGATTTTTTTAATTTTCATAAAAATTACCCCATGGAACCGACAGTTTTGCAAATTATGTGTTGTAAGAAATCAGAAATAGATTTTAAAATAATTATACAAAATTAGTTTATTACTTAATTAGAAGATTCAGTGAATAAGTTAAAACCTACAGGTGATAAACTGAGTAATAAAGTGAAAGTAAAATAATTAACTGCAAATATAACCTGAACTATACAGTTATTTTAGTGCTTTTATAGTCACTTAAAAAGAGAAATACTAGACAAAAATTTTCGTGATCAATAAAATTAACAGAATAGAAGTTCAAATCAAAAGTGAATGTAATTTTGCAAGTATAAAATCTAATCCTTAGTATCAAAATTGGAATTTCATAAAAAGTAATAAAAAAAAATCTCCTACAACTGCAATAAACTCAAACATATCAGCGAAGGATTGAGAACCAGGGGCCTAAGCATTGGCTTGAGTGGACATAAAGGTACAAGTGTTGCGTTGCAATAAGCCACTGGCTTTTAGAGTGCCTTTACAGCAAAGATTATAAAGTCTATTGCCATACATAGTAGAATACAAAGTCAACAAATAAACTAGCTTTAAAATAGTGGTTACACTGATTATGTCGTTAATTTAAATGATATTTCTGTTAAATATATTTCATTAAAAACTGCTGTAATAATCAACATAGAAGATGGTAAGAGTTGAAAAGCGACACAAACAGGGTAAGTTTTAAGTGGTTGTTAAATTTTTCATAAATTTTGTAAGATGGATATGTTGAATCGATTTAATGTGAAATATATGATTTGCTAATAAGTTAAAGAACCTGTTAAAAAGAAATGGCCAAGATTACAAATAAAGAGGGGGCACTGTAATTAACAGCGTATAGTATGGAAACAACAAGTATAGTCCTAGGCTCAAGATGATAGAGAGGTTAGCAGTATATATATACATGTTTTAAAAAAAGTGATAAAATAACTTCAAAAGAAAAATAACATCACAGTTCAAGGAGTGCCAAATTTTTATACTTAAATGTAATAGGTCAAAATAAATTTGTTAAAAGATTGTATGAAGAAGTTAAAAATGATTTTTAATTTGCGTTATTATACTATCTACAAATAGTAACCAACCTCTATACTTATTAGAGCAATCAAGTCAGAAGACCTTAAGAATAATTATAAATGGAAACACGCAGTTGTATATTAGTAACAATTCATTGTACTCGTAGTCAATGATAGTATGATATTTTTTTTTTTTATAAAATATCAGATTATCCTGTAGACAAAACGTTTTTCAAGGTATTGTAATTGAATATTTTTGCTATCGTCTATTGCTACATATTATGTAATCTTAAGTATTTTAGTAATACAATCTCAATACTTTTTAAAATATAATAGTGCTTACGCATTTGTCTTATATCACCACATTTTAACTATAAATTTTGATAGAAAAATTGTTCAGAAAAGGTTTTGTAAGTGTCTTCTTCAATACATCACATATATTTCTTAATAGAGTCTCCAGATTAGTGAATCTCTGTAATTCTTGCAGGTATGCTGTCTATAGCTGCTTAAAACATTGCTGATTATAAATTTAATGGGGCCCCCGCACTGTTAAGATTACACACAAACAAAAAACTCAAGTTTTGTTTTTCAATAACCATACGTATTTAAAAATTATTTTGATGTTTTTAATGAAATATGAAGTGGAAAAAAAGATTTTTTTGTGTATTATCTGTTTTTTTATGAAAAAAAAGTTTTTGGTTTGATCAGTCCAGTGCAGACAGGTACAACAGTGTGTTAGTTAGTATAGCAGTAACTATGTATGTATATTTCTTTTTTGTATAGTGCCTCCTTGCTGTACAATATATATATATATAAAGTGTAGAGCGCGCGGTGGCTTGGTCGGCTAGGTCATGGATTGGCACGCGGGAGACCGTGGTTCGATTCCCGGCCACTGCGACTTTCAGGCAAGTACCTCTGTGATTTTTCACATGTGCTTTTTCACCACGCAATGCTCCTCGAGGACGGTTTAGGCAACCTCCTCGCAGCAAAATTGCCTAATTTTCCCCTACCCCCCTCCTGTCTCTCTTCCCTTCCTTCTCCAAAGTGCTAAGTGCCCATAGTAGTGCCCTTTATAGGAGCCGGACGTAGAGCACTATAATATAAAAAAAATATATATATATAGTGTTCTGTACTACTAGGTTAAAAAAATCCTATAAAACTAAAAGTTAATATAACAGTATTTTTCCAGTTACATACTTATATACTACAAATAATAACAGGTTTAACCCGTATGAATTTTAACTTTTTTAAATTTTGCATAACTAAGTGACTCAGTATGTCTGCTATTCATGTGACCTCATAAACTTCTAGACACAGATATTTATATATTTCTATAACAAATTTATCGCTTAATTGTCTCATTACCTTCAATTTTACTGTAGAACATTAAAGACGAGGACTTGATTTACAAAACGTCAATACTTATTCTTTTGGGACAGTTTATTTTGGCTTATTATAAACGTAAAACAACCTGCTTTTTACACAGCCCTGTGAGAATACATGCTAACAGCTCCACTTTTGAGCTTAATTATCTTAAAATTTTGATGCATATGGTGTACAAATAAGGCTAGCATTAGATTAAGCGAATCTTCTTTTATTAGAAATGGTATTTTTTTTGTGGGGACTTTCATGCCTCTTAAGTTACAAGTGGAGGATCTAACAAGATTATTTATTTGCTTGGTATAACAGTTGTGAAGTGCATATCAATTCTGTCTAGTTACGAAATTGAAATGTATATCCGTATTTTCACGTAACTTCCCACAAAAGTTGAAATACTTATTTTTAATAAATAAGGCCACTAGTTCAGTATTTAAATATCAAAATACGTCACTGTGAGTTTTTTTGACGTTTAAAAAACGTTCAAATTTAAGTACTGTTCTTTTAAATAGTGCACTTTTTAAGAACACACTTGATATTATTATTTAAATATCTGCTTAATAAGTACGTTTTCAAACATCTACATCTCTAAAAGTACACATTTAAGAACTGTATGTTAACTACCACACTTAACCACCACATACCATCACCTAAGTGCAGAACTTAAAAAAAAAAATTTATCAATCTTTCTTAATGATTTATCTACACATTCATAACTCTTACACTTCTCCTAGATCTTCTCTGCAGTATGTCTTGAAAGAAAGTAGTTATTTATCTAGAGTTTGACCGTAGAAAAAAAAAATTTTGCCAAAAAACTCAAAAAATAGAAAAGAATATCTTCACCTAGAGAAGCATTGTATTGTAGAGAGAACTTTTCAAGTGTATATTGTAAGGGTCACAATTATATATGAATATATTATTTGTAATTAAAGGTTTACTTTTACGATGGAGTATTTTTACGTGATATCATTCATTCGTGTATATTAGGATTATCAGGATCCGCCTTTAAGAAGGATAGGAGACAATCAGGACTTGCAAGTACAAAGTTAAGTTTGTATTGGCCTTAACACGTATAACGAGATACCTTTAGGGGATTGCGCAGGATTGCGTAGTCTGCGCTTCTTACCCAAGGAACCCAAGAGAGAAATCACAGGGGGGCGGGGAAAACTAGGAGACTGCAACAGTCTCTTCGTCACTTGTTTGACCAGAGTTAAATATGATGTAAAAGGTTTAATCCAAGACGTGATAATCAAATATGTAGGTAGAGTTTCGTCTTTTCCTGTGGTATCAAAGGAATGTACTACAAAACTTTAAAGAGCAGAGCTCCTTGGTCAGGGTGCAGGACTCATTGGTAACGATTAAAGTGATTAACATGGGCTTGCATGGGCCTCTCATAACTTCCTGATATATATAATAGTTGTAAGCTCTAGTATAAGGAGTATCTCCATGTCAAACGTTTGAGTATTAACTCGCTTCTACATTTCTTAATGGCGTGCGCATTTAAATTCACGATAGCTTTTGTTTATAGGTATGTTTAAATATTTTAAATGAAAAATTTATTGAAATATACTTATGACCTTACATATCAGCCCGTTTTTAAACATGTCTTATTCTAAACGTCCATATTTGGAAGCAGTATTTTAACTACTGCATTCCTAAAAGCAGTTGTTAAAAAGACATAATAGTATATTACGCCACTAGGGTGGAAAGTGCTTCTTCCCGCCCGCGGGCGCACTTTCCGCCGACCGAGTACTTTCGGCCCAAGGGCGAAAAGATGATTCCCGCCCGCAGGGCGGGAACATTCTTTCCGCCCGAGGGCCGAAAGTACTCGAAGGGCGGAAAGTGCGCTCAAGGGCGGGAAGGCCTCTGCCCGAGTCGCGTATCCTATTTTTCTCCTTAAGGGCGCAAAGTGAGAACGTATTTTGTCTGGTTAATGATCACTTCAATAGAAATTTAACTACAGGATTAAAAATGAAAAATATTTATTCAATGTCTATCTAATGTACACAAACCTTATTTTGCATCAATTATTTAAAATTGAGTATGATTTTATTTTTATAAAATAATAAGTCTAAAAAAGTAGTCGGTAAGGTAGGGAATTTTTTAAAATAAGTAAGAGTTAATTGTTAATAAACGAAAGTTCGCATCAAAGGTTGTGCGGGGTCCAGGGGCCCCCCCCCTCGTCCAAAAAATCAATTGATCGTTCGATTAAAAAAAATTTACAACCATTTCCCGAAAAAAAAAAATAAATTCAATTAATCTAATCTCCCGAAAAAAAAAAAACTTGGTGGAATGAGAGTATGAGTATCAAAAAATGGCAATCAGAGATATAATACTCCCTTATTGTAACATTATATTTTTTCTTAAGAAATTATACACAAAATATACTTATAATAGAATTTCATAAAATAATCAAGTCTTGTTTTGAAGATGTATAAAGAAAGATATTTGATAGATGTCGCATATAACATATTGATAATGTACAGCACCAACTACAAAATTTACTAATTTTTCTTATTTGCGGGCGGGAATGTACTTTCCGCCCTAGGGCAGGAATGTACTTTCCGCCCTTGGGCGGGAGGTTCCACTTTCCGCCCGTGAAATAGGCACTGAAAGTACTTTCGGCCCTCACTTTCCGCCCGAAAGGAGGAAAAATACATTAATCTCTTCTTATAATTCATCTATAAATTTATAACTGTAAAACTTTTCTACAACATGCCTCTAAAAAATAGTCTTAGTTTTCTTAGACTTTAATAGTAGAACAAAACTTCTTTGCCAAAAGAAACTCAAAAAAATAAAAAGATCATCTTACTCTAGAGAAGCACTGTATTGCAGAAAAAAGTTAGCAAGTATATATATTTTGTAGTTGCATTTAAAATTCCTACATAAAAATAATGTATTATATGCAGATTTATCTATTCCAGTACTTTATTTTGCACTCAAGTACTTGAATATTTATTTTGCCTATGCCAGGTTTCTAAAACATATTATATGGATATGCTGCCACAACACCTGAATCTTATCGATACCCTACTTGTCACTGGTTTGAAGTAAATGTAGAACCAAGACATTTGTAGAAAATTTCTTTAACTCAAGGATTATCTTGTATACTATATTAAACACAAATTTTAAACGGAGAACTGCTCAATAGTATTATACTAAGACCTTGCAAGACTCATTAAAGCCCGATAATAGAAAAGTGTTTATTAATAGTACAATAAATTAAGTATGGGATAGTTTACTTTTCCTTACAATACCTTTGGGCAAAATATAAGTACACTTTTTGTTAGCTGCTAACTAGAAAAAACAAAAATCTGAAGTCACTAATCTTAAGAATATAAGATTCTTAGATAGTATTTTCTACTATCATTTAACACTCTGCCAATGTCATCTAATATGAAAATGTTTTTATTTTGATGTCAGTAACCTAACTTACTTCCAAAATTATAACAGTGAAACAAGAGTAGATTTTCTAAGATCAGATCCACTACAAAAGTTAGAAATACATTTTTTTACTGCAAAAGAATTTAGTCAATCAAATAAGATATTAAATGTAGTGTAATACCGATATTTTATAATTTGTAAAACACACAGAAGAAGTGGAGACATAAGTAACAGCACTTCTACTACAATGCATGAGCAATAGTTTCATCTACTTCTGTAAAAGTCTTTATAAATTTAACTTTAATAGAATTATACAAAGTAAATTATTTTTAAAAGCTGCCGAAGAATTTTTTTAAAACTTAAAAAAACTGAAAATCTTAACGTGTCAACTGAAGCTCACTGCATTTTTGTAGGTGCGTAGTATAAGAACTTTTTTTTAGATAGAAGCATAGGTTTTATTATTAAAAAATAAGTAATATGCCTCTTATGGCCCTGGTAAAGTAGAACGTCTACTAACAACTTAAGTAAAAAAGACTGAAAGTTTAGAACGAGATGATTAAAAATATCATGCTCCTTCGCGAAACTTGAGGTGTCAAGTCATGCAAACTTTTTTTTCGTAAGAACTGTAACAATAGACGAAAAAATCTTTTTTTCTACTTCATATTTCATTGAAAATACCATAATAATTTTTTAACACAAATTGTTGTTAAAAAAAAGACCTTAAGCTTTTTGTTTGTATTTAACCTTAGTGATAGTTGCAGAATAAGCCCTCCTAAGCTTATAATCAGCAACGTTTTGAGCTGCTATGGACAGCATACCTGCAAGAATTACAGAGATTCTATAATCTGGAGACTCTATCAAGAAACATATGTGATGTATTGAAGAACACACTAAAAAACTTTTTCTGAACAATTTTTTTATCAAAATTCATAGTTAAAATGTGGTGATATAAAACAAATGCGTAAGCAATATTATATTTCAAAAAGTATTGAAATCATTTTACTAAAATACTTAAGGTGACAGTGGGAAGCCGTCTGATAAGCAATTTATTTTCTCATTCATGTGGGACCTTCTTTTAACAGTCACATTATGTAGTAAAAATCAATTTCTACTTTTCTGATAAAAGTAAATAAATGATAACCAACTAATTCTTAGTGCTTAAGATTACATAATGTGTAACAATAGACGATAACAAAAATATTCAATTACAATATCTTGAAAAAGGTTTTGTTTATAGTAGAATCTGATATTTTATAAAAAAAAAATTACTATACTATTCTTTTACTACGAGTACAATGAATTTTCACTAATATACAACTGCGTGTTTCCATTTATAATTATTCTTAAGATCTTATGACTTGATTGCTCTGATAAGTATAGAGGTTGGTTACTATTTGTAGATAGTATAATAATGCAAGTTATAAATTATTATTTATTTCTTTATACAATCTTTCAACAAATTCATTTTGACATTTTCCATCCAAGTATTATATCTTTTACGTATCTTTTACTTGAAATCGATTTAACATATGATTCTTACAAAATTTATCAAAAACTTTACAACCACTTAAAACTTAACCTGTTTGTTTTTTTCTTAACTCTTATTATCTTCTATGTTTATTACTTCAGGAGTTTCTGACATTTACATTATTGGCATGGATGTCAAATGGCAATAGACCATTGAACAAAAGCAGGTATTTAAGAAGTTGAAACAGGCTTAATAAAGGCCTTGAAAATTAAAATGCCTGATTTCCTAAAACTATTCGTGTTGCAAGCCAATGCTAGCGACTATGCTGTTGCAGGTGTGCTTTCTCTGGTACTGGATTTAGAGAAACATCCTATTTGCTATTTAAGCAGAATCTTTAGTATAGCTTAGCAAAATTATATAGATATAGGAAAAGAGTGCTTAGCAGTACTGTGGTCAATATATCGCCTTCAAAGATATCTGCAGGGAGAAAGCTTTACAGTATAACTGACCATAGTAATGGGTTAATATGTTAAATGATCTAGTAGGTAGGTTGACTCGGCGGAATACGGCCTTGCAGGCATATGATGTGAAATTTATTCACTGAACAGGGAAGCTGCATTCAATCTCAGACGCTGTGACTTGAGCATACGAAGGCCAAATAGCAACACTAGGAGACGTTATCTTGACTACCTCTATAAAAGATGTTTGGTACAAGAGGCGTTTGAAGTCGGTGAAGAGGACTCCTCATAATTTTCCTTTTTAAAAGATCTCGAAAGGTTAATTGTGAAGCCACAAACTAAATATCTTAATGGACCCTGTAATGCCAGCCTAAGATGCGTAAAAAATCGCTTTTCCAAAAAAATAAGAGAAAAAGCACTGCATAAAGATTATGCAGAGCTACAGGCTACACATTCAGGAGTCGACAGGACCTACTGGCATCTAATTATGTACCACTATTGGCTGGAATGCTACCATTACATCGCATGATATGTTATAGCGTGCCAGGAATGCTAGAGAAATAAGGTTTTGCATCAAACTCCTGCAGGTTTCATGGGAAAAAGGAACATTGAACAGCTCTAGATGGTGGTTTTCGATATATTTGGGCCAAAATCATCATCTAAGACAAAAAGTCGATGTGTCCTAGTTTTTCAAGATATTTTCACAAAGTATATAGAATTGCAACACCTTTACAAAGTGGATGGCAAGAACGTACGGAAAAAATAAGAGAATCTGATTATCGATCGACAGGGAACTTAAAAATACTTACTTACGACTAATAGAACTGATTTCATAAATAAGAAGATGAAAAAAATATGCACTAGGGCAGATGTCGAACAAACTACAATACCACTATACCACGTGCAAGTAAAACTAGCTGAAAAAAACTGGAAACGCTCAATTCAAAGATCAGTTTATTCCTGGAAGAAGACCATCAACTTTGGAATATCTACCTTCAAGAGTTTTTCTTTGCAATAAACATTATGGAAAACGCATTCGCTAAAATGACTCCTGCGTTCCTAATCTTTGATAGAAATCCATTACCCATGAAACTGTCGAACAAACCTATGAACGAAGATGAATTAAATGTCAGGAATACTATGAATTAGAAAGATAGAATAAATCTTAGCAAATCAATCCAAGTAGGAGATCATGTATTAAAAAAAAATTACGTGTTGTCTTCAGCTGAGCTAAAGTTTTCAGCAAAATTAGTCCCTTAGTTCATAAGTCCATAGACGATTTTGTCGGAAGTGATAATGTATACAATGTATACACTATAGGTAGGGACGTACACACCAGGAAAACACTGAAAGCACACGTATCAGACGCAAAAAAGTACACCTTACCCCTAATGACAAACTCATCCTCTAGAGATAATGCTACCAAGGAACATAAGGTCCAGGTGATCGTGGATACTTAGCCAACAACAGGACTTAAGGGTAAAGGCACTGTACCTAGAGCTAGATGAGGAGGTTGAGAAAGAGCAACACTTCCTCACACCTAGCAGAGGCAGGGTACCAACAGTTTGGGAGGAGACTCTCCTTTTGGACCTGCGTGAGGTTTAAAAGAGGTATATACTGAGGTCACAGAGACAGAGAAGCTAGCAACGACCAATCAACTGAATATCCCTGGTCTAGGTGATTGAGATAAACGACAGCAATCCTGGAGAGTGTATCGTGCAGCTAAATCATCCTGATCTGGTGTTCCTTCCAACTCTTAATGCTATCAAGGAGCAACCAGAGCCGGAACAGAAGCTTTTGGGAAAGAAAGAGGAGACAGCCTGGGAGTTGCAGTACCAACAAGGCACGGGAAAAGAAAGGACTGAGAAACAAGGGCCCTAGGGCACTCTTCCAGCCCTTATGGCGTTAAAGGTGATGTGGCCAAGAATCCTCTTGTAACTAGCTGTCGGCAGCACGTGAAATCCTCCTCCACTGCCAACAAAAAAAGTTCTACTAACAAATAAGTTATTTCATGTAAGCTCCATATGAGCTCAACAAATGAAAGTAAGAAAAGGCCACCAAGACTTACGGAGTAAACCATCAGAGTCACGGCTGCTTGCACGTAGGCACATGGGACACTAATGAGACATGCTTATCGACACACGGTATAGTAGCACATGCATATTGGCAATGGTCGCAACCTGCTGTAAAAGCAAAGGCTGTCTCTGTAGTACGTAATGGTCAGAAATACGGTCCTTGCCAGCGCACTGCCACACGGTGGTCCAGAAAGCCCGAGAACTTCTTAAAATTTGTGCTTCCAATGAATTTTTACTCAAATAAAAGGTTTTTCGGCTTATTTTGTTCCTTAAAACTTGAACTACAAGGATCCGAGTCCCTTGGAAGTTTCACTATTCTTGATGTATATGTATTTCAGGTATATGTACAGCAATTTTCGATAGTCAAAATACTCTGGATACTTGATACGTTGTTGAAATTAACTGATTTGTACAAAAATAAATATACGGGGGTCTTTGGGGTCACTGATTACGAATCGAAGGTCAGAATTTAGAATTTCAAGATGGCAGATCCAAGATGGTGAAAAAATTTTTGAAAATTACCCGTATTCTGCAAACTTTGAGATTTAAATGTTGTAGAGTTTTGTAAGTATAAATCTGAGGTCACCTTTTCTAACTTAAAGATGATGGACCCAAGATGGTAAACTAAACTTTAGAGGAACTGCCAGAAAATGCCTCACAATCTCTGCCTCTACTAAATTTTGACTAGATTAAGATTTTTTTTGGCTTACGTTACTTCTTACATCGAAACCTACAATGATTCGATTTTCTTGGGGTTATTGAAAGTGATGTTAAAAAATACATGGGTACATACAGGAAAAACGTCAGTAATTTGTGAAATTCCGACGTTCGGATCAAATTTTAAACTAGTTTTAGATGTCCTGGTAGGCTGAGCTTCTAAGTGAGTGTTTAGTATCAAAAGATAAAAAATATAAGATTACTAAATAATATTCAGGATATAATATAGTGGCCAATAAAAAATGGTGGATTGTCTTTTGTCTCACAACGCATGAGACATAGGGTTTAAAGGGAAGGGTGAACTGAGTTTGACATATGAATAGAACGTAATCCATTTATAATCTAATAATGCTATAAATTAACATTTTAAAAAATACATACTATTTATCAAGAGGAACAAGTTTTGTATCTACAACTATCTATTTATTAACAAATAATTACTGTAATATTGAAAATTGGTGTAATAGCTTATTGTAAATAAATAAGAAATTGATTTGTTAATTAACGTTATAGTTGTCCGTTATACGTAATATCTTCATCAATACATAAACTGCATATGCATAGCAGATTTTATGTTTTTTTTTCACTGAAAGACAAATTCTTTTAGAAATTAACCACACCGTCATAAAGCTAACTGAAAAAAAATATCGAAAATGCTATTTGCAACATTTTTTAAAGATAGGAATAAGACCAAGAAAATGAGCTGAAAACAGTGACTTTTAGTGCTCGCGCGGTAGGACTAAGATGTTCCGCATGAAACGCCTCATTTCTATTGCCATGTCACAGTGTGGTACTGTCTGCTAAGTCCAACTGTCCACGTATACAATGTATACGTGCACGTATGTATGTGAGTGTAACTAAATAACAATCTTTTCATTAAAAAAAATAACCAAGTTACCATTTTTGCAGTTGTAATTTATTATAAGGAAAAAGACGAACTTAAACACATAAGTATTGCTGTTATTTTTGATAACCTAAATCATTGCACAATTGCCGTATACGAGTATCAAAAATTTGTTGTTATGACCAGACTTGCTTGGTGTATGATCTTACTGTTTTGTTAAGGTGTCATTCGTGAATTTCGGATGATTCAGCTCGTAAGCTTAATTAGCTTTTTTAATTAAATAATAATCTTTATTTGAATAATATTAGTCGATTTAATTGATAAATTTTTTTATTCAATTAATTGAATAATAATTTATTCTTTCAAATACAATTTCATCGAGCCACTTTAACAAGGTTCAGAGTTAATTTTATTACTGATGAATAACTTTCACCTATAACTGATTGTTGTTACTGCTGCTTCGAAGTTCCCTAATGCTCCGTGCGATCACCCTTAATTTTTTCTTAGACTTCATAAATGAGTTGGTGGCTAGTTGGATATTCTGATTTCTGCTCCCTCTGCTATCGCCAAAGCCACTTTTGGTGGGCCTCCTTTGCTGTACTTTGCTCCTTATCGTCGTCCGATACTAATGATGTTCTCGAAACGCTCTCGAGTTGCCTCAGCCAATACGTTATGCCTTAGGTGTATAAAGAACTCGCAAGTCGTAGGAGTCAAAAGTAGACTGAAACTTTAGACGACAGGTGACAGACGTAAAAAGAGCAATTTTTCCTCTTAATGGTGAGTTTTTATAGCGGCAGAGCGAGTAAAAGAGGCCTTTGGTTTAATAAGGTCAACCAATGAGCGATGTTCTTGCAGACTGCGTTGACAGCAATACAGTAGGCTTGCACGATTATGTTACATGTTATGATTTCACATATCAGGAAATAACAATACAACAGTACCAAACGAATTTTTTTAATAAGTGTGATTGACTTTTTCTTGGGTCAGTGATGATAAAAGCTTGTATCAGCAATATAAGAACGTCAAATACAAGTTCAATTGTGACAGTAAGTTTACAAATTTCGAAGTTAATCATTCTAGGGATTTGACAATCAATTTTAAATATAATGAAATAGTGTGTTATATACGCATTTTATAATCGGTGTTATTGGTAGTGGACGATTAATGAGCAAGTAATTTATTCACTCATACATACAAAACGATTTCAATACATATTTTAATTCTTACAAAGAGGTTGGCTGTATCATATGTCAGAATATTATTGAACATTTACCGTAAAGCTGTTACACGCACACATATAAATGACTTATAAGCTTCTCTAGTCATAAGAGCTTGCTTTATATTCACAATACGTCTAATCTGAACTTGAAAAATGAAGAGCGTTTGGTTATAATATAATTTGTATCAACTCGAGTTGGAACACTATAATCAATTATATAAAATCCAATTTTGTAGTAAATAAAATTTTTTTCATAACTAATGAGGCCAGACAAGATTTTAAAAATGAGAGCAATTTTAGAAGCATTTTTTTCTACAAAAACGATTACAAAACTGATTGTGAATGGCATTTTTTTGCCACTGCTAATAGATAGGAAGTGTGTGACTGTATTGAAGCAAACTTGAAGAGAGGTGCTAGACGTGCAAGTCTTAAAGTTTCCTCTAATAACTGAATTTTAACAACAGAAAACTTGTACGACTGGGCAAAAAGTTTTTACAAAGAAACAAAAGTCTTTCATTTGAGTAAAGAGTCGTTTAATAAATGTGAAATGAAACTAAAATCTTAACTTAATGAAGCAAAATTGATACCAGGTACTTTGCAATTTCATGCTGTCATTCCAATCGATGATAAAACAATAAAACTAAATGAAAGATCTATGAGCTCTAAGTATCAGTTTTTTCTAAAACAGAATAATATGACTCAATAGATTACATTCAAAACTTTATCTTAATTTGAAAAGTAATCGAAAATATTTGGTTAGAAATTAAAAATGCATTTTTCGAGGTGCAGCATATTTTATGTTTTTTTCAGTGAAAATAAAATTCTTTTGGAAAACTAACCACACCGTTGGAAAGATGACTAAGAAATACATTGAAAATGCTGCTTGCAACATTTTTTTAAACATAGGAATAAGGAGAAAATAAGCTGAAAACAGTGACTTTTAGCGATTGCGCGGTGGGCCTGGGACGTTTCGCGTGAAACGCCCCAAATATGCATAACACTGAGAGTGGTGTGTATGCAGTTTACCAAAAAAGTGCTCCCATTATTTAAATAACATCTGTTAGAAAATTTTTTATTTTTTTATTTTTTTTTTAAGCCAGCAAAAACAGAAGTACATGATTCTTCCTCACTTTTTCTGGCTAATGGGTCTTTGCGCTGGATGACTGGCTCTCTTTCTCTCCATCTCTCTCTGTGTCACCAATACTGGTATGTATTTCGCCATTTTAAAAGTGCACGCTTCTTTCTTTTACTTTCTGGCTGATGGGCTCCCGTTCTCGACCATCTTTATACACAGGAAATACGCGGGGGTACATGTCTCATCGTGACCCATGATAAGGAACCTCGTTCTAAAAATATATATATAGATACACAAATATAATTCATACTAATACGGCGTAAAAGGCAAAAGGAAGGATTATCTAATTGCCGTGTATGTTAGCATCAAGGTCATTTGTGAAAAGATTGTCATGTTGCTGTTTGCTGCTGAAAGTGTGGGAGTATAGGTGACAGGAGAGAAAATTGCCATTTTTGAGGCACATGGTGGCCATATGAAGCCTGTGAAAAGAAGGCAGTGGAAGTCTCTATTGCCTTGGACATAAATTATGAAAGGGAACCATTGGTCATAACTTCATCGCTTATCTGGGAATACTAAAGGTTTATACGAGTATCCAGGATTGTTGACTTCTTTGGTTTCAAAGCGTTTGCTTGGTAACTTATAGAGGGTGTATTTCACTTAGTTTTGCCACAGTCAACGCATTTTATGCTTCGCTAACGTACGCACTTGTAGTCATCACCTCAAGTTCTCCTCTGCTACTGCTGTTGTCTCTGGCAGCACCGTAATAACAAACATACATATTTATCACTACACGTGAACTGTGCATAAATAGATGGTATATTCTTAGAAATACATTGCACAAATAGCCATGACATTCATGTATATGAAACAAACAGCTATATCCTGTATTTTGTGCTGTTTTCTATTTAATGCAAGCATGCTATTAAAGTTTATCAAACGCAAATAAAAGATGCGCTTATTACATATACCTGCTATACGTGCTTCTAACATGATCAAATTATCTTATCAATCAAACAAGAACTTCTATCGTTAATCCATACGA
The DNA here is from genome assembly GCF_036245765.1 of Copidosoma floridanum. Classification (NCBI taxonomy): domain Eukaryota; kingdom Metazoa; phylum Arthropoda; class Insecta; order Hymenoptera; family Encyrtidae; genus Copidosoma; species Copidosoma floridanum. The sequence continues at coordinate 4,503,243 of NW_028321885.1, forward strand.
TGAAATCTAGAGCAGGTGCTGAATTTTTTGTTTTCAAAGTTCCAAGTGTTTTAAATATGATTAAAATTACAAATTAATTTTATTTACAAGTTGTACGTAAGATGTCTTCCTTTTTTTTTTGTTAAAAGTAAAAACAGAGTAACAGTGGTATTCTCGTATTTTAGTTATTTTAATCACTAAATTTTTTCCATTAGCAAATAACATAACTATTGCATGGCTGCCACAGTCTTAGTATCTTTCTCATACTTAGGCTTATAGTTAACATGGCCTTTCAGTATAGTAAAAAAACTAATAATGGCTATGAAGCTATTTACACAAAGAAAAATAGTTAGCAGATCTTTTGTATCGAAATTTCATACATTTTAATAAAGATATAAACATTTAGTTGATTTGTTAAGTTTTTAAAAAATTATTTAAATTCATTTATTTAATATAGTAAATCTTATCTTTGAACTGTAAAAACTTTTTAGGAGAATAAATTAAGGACATGAAGATTCAAAACTTCATAAGCCATAGTATCGAAAGAGCAACCAAGTTAATTCAAATTATTAACGTTTGAAAGAGCTTAAATCAATACAATTCACTGTAGTATCAGTTCTTACAACTCATTTTTATCAAGCTTTATAGTATTAATAACTCATTTTATATAGATTATAACGTTACAAGAAACAGGTAGGTAGTGCTTAAGCGATGTGTACGTTGTTTTCTTACTGCCCCTTATTTCTTGCGATTTGCTTTTATGTTCATTCCGTTTGTTTCTTGTTAATAGAACTTTGTTGCACGGTGCTTGCTCGTTCACTTGATGTGCCTGAGACTGACTCCTTCGCAAGTATGTGTACCTGATGGCAAGCTTTTTTAATCGTAGCATGTGTTGCAAACCTAATAATTTTTTCATGTACAGCAAATATACTTCATAGTCCAAGCATTATGATACCTCGCACCAGCTAAGAAGATCTGTACTATACTTCTACAGTGTGCACTGGCATCTCTGTTTGTGAGAGAAAAGTTTTACATCATAAAAACTAAGCCGATTCTGGTTAATAGGTGTTGGAAATGTATGAGTCAACAAGTTTTAGTTTTTACCTGATCTTCGAACATTGCGTTTTTAAACATTGGTAAAGTTAATTCTCTTACTAAGGAATTAGAATCTATTAGGTCTAATGTACTGGCTCTTAGAAGTAATTTTGCTTGATTTTCAGAATTGAAACTTAAAATCTTTACATAAGTGGACAGTATCTGTTCTTAGTTGGATAGCATCTTAACACTGGAACTGTAGTTACATCAACTTTTATCATCTTAAACAAGAATTAGGAAGGTGGCAAGTCTGAAATCTGTAATTAAAAAATGGAGTAAAGACCAATTTAAATGAGAAATTAAAGACAGTACCTTTAAAAGCCGCAACATTGTAATTTTTGGTATATTCGAATCAAACAGTCAGCTATAGGCCACAAACGATCTTTCTTAGGTTTCCTTAATGCTTTTTCATAGCAAAATCATCAGCTCATGAAAAATTCAGGTGAAATAATTTGGAATTATTTTAAAAGGTTAAAGAATACCACTTCTCATCACGTTTTTGACCATGAATAAAGTATCCTGGGTATTATAAGCAAAAGGTACGCTTAAAAAAATTGTAGTAGCAACTGATCAAACTGCTTATCAGACAAATAATATGTAACAGATTATTTAAAATATTGCGAATCTTAACTTTAAGGATTTTAAACTAATTAAGGCTGTGATATTTCATAATACCTACAAATGATGAAAAAAATTTTTACAAAGTAGTACAAAATTTTAATATTCATCGAAAATGTAAAGTCGTACAATCATTCTTAAATTTATGCCATAGTTGATTTAGTGAATTTTGATAAATTTAACGAGCTGTAGCATATACATTCTGAAATTTGTTGTTTGCATCATTCGATCGAGTAAGAAGCATCTCACTTTATGAAAGGCCCATTAAGCTTCTTGCATTTTTTAATATAATTGTTATATTTAAATAGTTTGGTATTCTAGTCATTATTCTTATCGTTATTTTTTTAGGGCCAATTATGATTTTGAAAGTCAGAATTTTAGTGCAATCAACAAAAATATTTGTCTTAAAGCAGGTAATCTTAAGAAACATTTAAAAGATTTTTACTTTCTCTTAGATAGTCAAATTTCAAGTCATATACCATCCTAATAAAAGACAAAAGACCTTCTTAGTTACATTATAACACAGCCACACACAAAAAAAAATTAAGGGTTAGGTGGTCAAACCATGTTGACTACATGTTTTTGAGATCACTAAATCCGAATTTAAGGTCAAAATAACTCTATCGGGCTATAGTTTCTCATAACCTTAAAAGAGCCACTTTTTTAATTGTACAACTATAAACTTTTCATATAAGACCCCTTAAGCCCTTAAAACCATGGCACATTAGCCCCATGTCACCTTGAAACCGTAAGTCTATAATATTATAACCCCAAAACTGTTAAGCTCCATAACCAATTAACCCCTTTTCCCCCGAATAGAAAAAAATTCATTTCAGGCAATTTGTACTGTTGCAAATTTTCACTGACATTTTAAATACGTTTGGATTGTGAGATGAGACTTTATAACCCCAAAACTCCATTACCTCGTTAATCTATAAACCTATTACCCTGAAACACCATAACCCTAAAAACCCCATAACCTTATTTCAAAGAGAACCTATTTATTTTTGGCATTCTGTTTCAATCCATTCTGTCACGGACATTTAGAATATTTATGAGCAGCAGAATAAAGCTTATAAACCCACAACACTATTTAATAATGATGTAACAATCGGTATTAGCTTTACTCGATGTGCACTATGGGAAAGTTACACGATCCAATTTTGTACATTATATAGCCAAAGGGTCAAAAGGTCTTATAAAAAGTTTTAAGACCTTTTCTGACATGACTACACTAAAAAAAGAAAGAGTAGAATAAGATACGATAGACTTAAATAAAAAGCAAATGACTGAAATGAAGAATAAATAACTCAAATAAGAACTTAATGACTAGAATGAAAAATAAATATCTGGTATAAGAAATAAATGCCTAGAATAAAAAAAGAATGACTAGATTAAAAAACGAGTGACTCTAATAAAAAGCGAATTACAATGCATTAGTATAGAACATATCACTCTTTTTTGTTACTGTATCGAGTTTTTTTTTCATCAAACGATTTACGTAATCGTTTTCGCTTGCGATCACTGTTTGGTGTATTTTATTTTATACTCCAACAAAAGTCAGCCACCATATTAACATCCCACTGTCCCTGATAACGATTTTCCATAACTTTTGTACCTTGTTTAAAGCGTTCTCCGTGCTTTTCGCTAAAATCTATAAGATTCTCTGGGAATTTATTAAGATGTGCATCTAAAAAGTGTAATCTCACATTTATCCAGCATCCCAAAATTCTGAAGTTTTTAACCATCTTGGCGACAATTTGTTGATACTTTGGACCCTTGTTATTACCTAAAAAGTGGTAACACACATTTTTAAAACTCAACCAAGCTACTTTCTCAAGTTAACTAATTTTTTTAACAAAATCTTTGTCTTTGAACATTTAACGAATCTGTGGTCCATCAAATACTCCTGCTTTCACCTTGGCACCAGAAAGCTTAGGGAATTTCGAAGATAAATATATAAACGCTTCACCTTTTTTTGTCCAAGGTTTTCACGAATTATTTCATAAGATCAAGTTTTATATGCAAAGGAGGAATGAAAATCTTTGATAAATCCACGAGAGAATAATTGATAATATTATTTGAACCAGGTGTAAAGCATGATCTCTTGGGCCACTGTTTCCATTTGCTATAATCATTTTCTCTGTCTCTGCTATCCCACAAACACAAGTAGCAAGGATGTTTTGTGAAGCCTGACTGCTGTTGTCGTCGTTAATGCCACTTGAAGTTTCTAATTCTTCAAATTCCATGGTGTTTTTACTGCATTGGATATGAGAATCAGTTTGTTGGTATGGTATAGGTGCTGTAACAACTTTACTAGAATTATACACAATCTTACTCTTAGTTTTTATAGTAAAACCTTAAATGCCATTCATACAAAAGTAGCATTCTTTCGAAGTACGAGGATATCTCCAAACTGTTATAGTGGAGAATTTAATGACATCTCTAGTTTTCTGCACCTTTCATTTTAACAAGACCTCTTTACAAACATAACAAATAATACATGGAAGCCAACCATTATTCTTATTAGTTTACAAATCAAAAAGTACTTAATACAATTTACAAATAGACTTGTTTATTATGTTCCGCAAAGATTTAACTTTAAATTTTGAGCAAATATAACAAAACTGATCATGATCTACTTGCCAATCATGAGATCGCACGAACTTTTGAGATTGTTTTCTTGGAGCATCATATTCCACATGAGCCAAGTCACCAACCAAAGTAGAACTACAGTCACTTGATGACGACGACTGGGGGCTCGCTTTCACACCCTTACCAACCACCGATACTGAGGCTCCGAGATTCTTCCGCATAGTAAGACACGTCCATGTGTCTGCCATGACGGCATCTAATGCGCAATCCAGGGATTTAGCCAGATAATGGGCTAACTCCGTTGCCCGCCGTCACAGCGAGGAGGTGTCCTGGATGCAGACACACGGAGTTCTTGGAATCCCGTTTGTAGTGGTATGACGGGGTTATAACCTTTTACTTAAATGTTTCAATGCATATTTAATGTCAATAGAAATATGTATAAATGCAAATAGCCTTACATATACGGTGTTTGCTCGATTAAAAGGGGATGAGGTTATACGGTTCTGAGGTTATAATGTCATGGACTTATGGGGTTATGGAGTTATTGCGTTTCATGTTATTGTTCGATCGTATACTGGGGTCATTTTTTTAACAAAATCTTTGTCTTTAAACATTTAACAAATCTGTGGTCCATCAAATACTACTGCTTTTACCTTGGTGCCAGAAAGCTTAGGGAATTTCAAAGATAAATATATAAACGCTTCACCTTTTTTTGTCCAAGGTTTTCACGAATTATTTCATAAGACCAAGTTTTATATGCAAAGAAAGAATGAGAATCTTTGATAAATCCACGAGGGATTAATTGATAATATTGTTTGAACCAGGTTTAAAGGATGATCTCTTGGGCCACTGTTTCCATTTGCGATAATCATTTTCTCTGTCTCTGCTATCCCACAAACACAAGTAGCAAGGATGTTTTGTAAAGCCTGAATGCATATTTAATGTCAATAGAAATATGTATAAATGCAAATAGCCCTACATATACTGTTTTTAATCATTTAAAAGGTGATGAGGTTATACGGTTCTGAGGTTATAATGTCATGGACTTATGGGGTTATGGAGTTATTGCGTTTTATGTTATTGTTTGAACGTATCCTGGTGTTATATTATTATAGAGCTATGGTTTGAAGGTGCTGTGGGGTTAATGTGTTATGGTTTCAAGGGGTTCAGGGGTTTTATGTGAATGATTTATAGTTATATAGTTTAAAAAGCGGTTATGGAAAACCCTAGCCTGATGGAGTTATTCTAACTCCAAATTTTCAATGAGCGACTTCAAAAACATAAAGTTAACATGGTCTGACTACCTAACCCTGAACTTTTCTTTTTGTGTAGCTGTATTATTAAAACCAAAAAGTATTGACAGTATGTTGCATTGTACTTTATAGTAGTACGTTATACAGTTTGTTATATACATTATACAGTTATCTATGCTTCTATGGCTTTGACAAAAACTTCTTAAATTTTATAACTTAAAGAAATGACAAGTCATAAAAAATTTTGTGACCATTAGATGTCAATAACTTAAAAATTTGTTTCTTAGAATGTAAAGCTTATTAAAAAAAAAATTACAAGCATTAAATGCCATTATTTGGGTCAAAGTTTTCATAAGCCGTTAAAAGCTTTGAAAATAAAAGATAAGACCTTAAGAGATTTGAGTGATAATGATATTCGATTTGGTGGAAAATTATTTATCTTCAGAGGCGGATTTAGATAAATACTTCTAGTGATTAAGCATCGTTGCGAAAGTTTTATAAGTAGTAAAACTATAAAGAATTCATTCCTATGGAAACACTGTAAAATTATTAAATTAAAAAAAATTATGCGATAAACAGGGTTAAAATTTTTATTATTGGTTATGGACATTGCCAATAAAACAATAAAGAAGCTTTAAATTTTAAAAGGATGAAAAACTAACGAAAATTTTTTTTTTAATTTTTGTAAAGATAGAATAAATAGCTACCTGTACTAAGTAGCTCTATCAACTCATAACAAACTTTCGTACATCACAAAAAAAAAAATTTTTAGTTTCATAACACGCAAAGAACACACTTATTACAGCATAAATTATGCAAAATATGAAGGTAGTTATCGCACTGATAAAAATATAAGCATAAATTGTTTTATAGCAACTGTTATTATTATACATAAAGAATAATAGCCACATGTTTCAAATTTTGAAGCAGATTCTGTTAGTAGGAAACTTGAGTATATTTAATGGATTGTGAAATAGCACTAGATAATGTATAACAAAAGTATTTTATTATAATTTAAAAGCAGAAATAATAAGAAGTGAAAAATTTGGTGATAAAGTTTTTATGTTAAGAATTACAGTAAAAACCTGTTTTACTCTATCTTTACTGTTTATTACATACAGAATACAATTTTCAAAAGTTCTAGCTTTTTCCATGATGAACGATGAATCGGAAGGTCAAAATTTTGATAAATTAGGATTTTACTACAAAAGACCTTTATTTTTTAAGGTCAACTATACGTATCGGTATCAAGATGTCAAAGTTCTTAGAATATATAAATACGGAATGATTCGGAGAGCTAAGCAAACATTAAAAACTTTGAATGGCAAGAAATTTTTAATCGTTAACAATTTTATTACTTGTTTGTCAAGAATTATTTCTTATACTTTTTCGTTTTTCTCTAAAAAAATTAAGTTTTTTAAATATATAGAATGTATTACAAAAATTAGAATTTCACTAAGTAAAAGCATAAAAAAAACACATGTATTAAGATACTGTATTTTCAAATTCTGATATTCAAAAAAAAGAAGTGCTCACATTACAAAGTTTTCATGCATATTATAACTTTGAAATTCATCTTGTAAATTTTCGAATTTTGGTCAAAAATCTTTCTCACATGATTGCAGGACACGACAAGAATTCATTTTGTTCTAGAATTGTTGTTATGACAAAAATCGTCGTATATTTTTAATCACTTATTTCGTTATTATAAAAGTTTTATACTTTTATTATTTGTGCTGAATACTTTTTTTCTGCTATATTTTAATAATAATAAATATTGATTAATAAATATTCCAATTTATTCAATGATACAAGTATGTTTGTTTTATCCATATAAAAGAGCTTTTCTAATAATATTTTTATCTCTAAATACTTAAACTCTAAATATAAGTTGTGTTTATTACGTTATAATATATTGTGATACCAAACTATATGTTGTACGTATATTTCAAGTATACCTAAATATAAGAAACTAGGGGCCCCTTGTCTTGGATTCACCCAAGACTTACTAAATGAAACACTGTAGTGTGTTGACATGTAATGAGAAACGTTTTTAGTTAGAAATTTTACATGTATTCCTGACACATCTCAGAACAAAAATCTTTTTATTAAAAATGTATTTTTTCGGAATCCATATAGTTTATTTCGTCAAATAATAATCTCTAAAAATCTAAGTCCTAGACATTTATCTCTACATTTTTTATTGACACAAAAATACAAATATATTTTCTACTTATTTAATAATTTGAATTTAGATCTTTAAATATTTAAAAGATTACTGTGAGGGTAAAATGAGAAGCTGATCTCTCACGTAATGGATTTTTTATTTCGCGATTTTGGCCGATTGTATTCATTAGATACATTTGAAGTTTTCTTTCCAATTTACCCTGTTGCGACTATTGGCATACTTAGACTTTCATGACCCCTAAAGGCGTTTTCTGTCAACTTTGTTAAGTTCTTATATATTTGTTGGCAAAGTAGTTCAACGTCCGATGGCCCTAAAAAAGATCAGTCTTCTTAAGTATACTTTTTCTTCCCAGCCTTGCGACGAAAAACTCTGCTCGTAACGTCTGCCAGTTAATAACTGACTTGTTTTAATAGTGACAGATAGTGGCCGTCCTTATATATAGTTTTTTAGTCAACACATCGCTTTCAGAAACGGTATTAAAAATGTATTTATTGGCAAGGTAGTTTACACTTAGGTGGCCCCTAAAAAGAACTGATGAGATTGATGGTTAAGTAGAAAACGTAAATGCTTACATTGGCCTTGAAAAAGGCCAGTGGTACGATTTTCAGTCACTCCTTATTATTATTCTTGATTATGAAGAGCCAGCTGCGGGTACCTTGACTCTTACCCTCGGAGTCTCTGTGGACGGAGACCGTACGTGAGGAAGGTACACTGCTGATCAAAAAATATCTCACCTTTGGGTTGTTCTCCGGATTACCAACCGCTCATCGTTAGTCGGGAAAATGTGGAAATGCCGTTGAGAACACGACCACTAAGAAGGAAGCCGTTGTGGCTGCCCATGTCCCTCAGCGTTGTTTTCCTTGGCTTACATTTATGGTACAAACTTATCTGATGGCACCAGGCCAGATTGTGGTACGGCCACATAACTCTGAAGGGTTGGAGCAGGATATGCTCTGGCTAGACACGTCTCCTGGTACTTCCCCGGAGACGTCATTGGTTAGAATAAATTCTTTATTGGTGGCACTCGTCAATCCTGGAAGTTCAGGGTGATAGTAGACCTAGATTACTTGCCCATTGGAGAAGAGTGCCGTCGGTCACCGGGATGCCCAGCTGCACGTTGATCATGTACATTCTTGATGCAGCTCGATGAACTGCCGGAGAACGATTGTATCTTTCTTTGAGACGCTCCGGCGTATTATAACCACACTTATTCAATTCTGTTGCAGGTAGCTTCGATTTTATGTCGACGCCACCTAGCGGATCCTAATAAACAAAAGTGAAAAGCTGGCGTATTTTTGCAAAACTTTGAGCTTATTTATTGCTGTTGTTATTAAATTTTTCAAAATAAAAACCATACTTAAACCATGTCGGAAGTGTCAAGAATCGGTATGCAAAATTTCAGCGAAATCGGGTCAGTAGTTTTCGCGGTCAGTGATTACAACGGTTTTAGCGAGTTTTCTTTATATATTAGTAAGATATGATTTAAAAAATCGAAAAAACTAAGTAACATGTTTAATTGTAGATGTTTAATTTAAATCATGAGCTGTTATTAATTTTAAAGTTTTTAATATTATTCGGAGGTAGGCACGTTAAGCATGCAGAAAGGCAAAGTTCCACTAGTATATGCATACTAGTGGGGCTTTGCTCCTGTATGCTTTGCATGCCAACTCCCCAAGAATATTTAAAACTCGAAAATTTAATTACAACATACAACAACAAAAAAAAAAATACAGCTTTTTAACATATTAAACAAATTTTAGGATCAGAAGAGAAATCATGTAAATTCTTTCATTTACCTACACAAAAAAAAATTGACAGAAAAAAAAAGATAAATGAAGAAAAATATTTCAGTAAGGAAACTTTTAACTCGATGTATAAAAGTTTAAATAATGACTAAAAATAGTGTTTTATATTATTAGCGGAGAAAAAAATAAAATTTTTTTTATGAATTGTTTTGGGGGGTCGAAAAACTCATTCATATAAAACGTTAATTTATTTTTTCTTTTTCTCAAAACAAAAAAATTCTGTCAGTGGTATGGACTAACATAAAATTTATTTTGCTTCTAAAAGGGATGAGAAGTCAAAGAACTCTTAGACTTTCCTTAAATCTCAATAATACGGATAGTGCCATTTTAGAATTTGAGTCTGATGAAAAGAATTTAAGGAAAGTTAATTACATTATTTGGTATGAGGCTTTAATGATTCTAATGTAAGTATTGATAATAGTAGACAGAATGTTTAGAAATTGATGTTATACTAAAAAATATTTTGGAAATAAATTAGTTGTCTTAGAAGGTGATTTTTATCAGATTCTACCAGTGATAAAAAACGGTAATGAAAAAATTGTAATTGAACAAACTATTGAATTTTTATTTTTATAAGCCTCATTTTAAATTTTAAGACAAAAAGTCAATAGTTGTTCCAACAATAAAGGATTTTAAAAATTTTTTTCAGAAATTAGAGAAGGAGAAATAAGAACTTTTAACATTCCTAAAAATTGGATATAAAATAAAGTATGTTCCTAAATACTTTCTAATATCTATAATTGTTTAACAAAAAGTGTTATAGTTACATCACATAACAAGTACACCAATTCTTTAAATGATAAAATAATTAAAAATTAACTGGAGAAATGTAAGCTTAGTAAAGTATTGATAATGCATTTTTTAAAGAACTTGACGAATTGGACAAAAATATTTACTTAAATTTTCCGGTGAAAGTATTGAACAATATTCATGAAGGATTACCACCTCATAAACAAAATCTAAAAATTAGTACAATCGTAATGCTAAAACTAATGCTTCTTAAAAATAAAAGTATATCAGATGGGTGCATAACGGAACACGTTTACGATTTACGACATTATTAAAGTATAATACAGAAGAAAAAATAATAACTCGAGAAAAAATTGGTAATAGAGTCTTTATTCTAAGAATAACTTTAGACACAGAAAACAACTTAACATTACTTTTTATTGTAAATCGTTATCAATTTTTAATTGTTCTGGCATTTGCAATGACAGTAAACAAATCTCAACGTCGAATCCTGGATAATGAAGGTTTGTATTTGAAATAACCCTTATTTTTCTCTGGTCAGTTATATGTGGCTTTCTGAAGACGCAAAAATTAAAATGTTTGATTTATTCAAGTAAAAAGAGAAAAAACTAAAGGAATAGAAAATAGCGTTTGAAAAGAGATTTTACATAATTAATCGGCTTAACTCGATAATTCTCATAGATAAATAATAGTTTTTAATAAATCAACAAAATTAATGCCAATAAATGAGAAGTTATTTTATTTATAACTATTTTATCGTTTAACAATAATACATGTCATGGTGTATTCTATTTTATACTGATACTTTTTTGTTAAAAAAATTTAATCTCTAATTTTTAAGAATAAACAATCTGTAGTTTTCATAACAAAATTAACTGTAATATAATAGCTTAGTATACATGTTATAAAAAAATTATTATTTATTACAATTATTATTAATACAATAAATGTGTAAATCAATAATAATTTAAACTGGGTACTGGGAGTTCTGTCTCTTCGTGGTTATGATATAGCTGAATTTAATAGGCTATCTACTTTATCTTTTCAATTTAGGCAATACTTTTACAGTTATAATGATTTAATAATGATGTAACGTTTTGATTTATATCTGTATTTGTATTAAGTCATATATTTACATGTAAGAAATAATAAATGTTACACTATTCTTAAATAATAGTAACATAAAAAAAAGTGAATGCACCTAGAATTTTATACTCATTTATGAATTTACACAGTCTTATAATTATTATATAACAATTTATTACTCATTTATATTAATACATAGTTAAACATGGGTCATATAAATCATTAATATATATAAGGTTTATTTGTGTGCCTTCTTTGCAGTGTAGAAAAATAAATGACAATTTTTTAATAATTAACCTCAACTGAGAACAATGGTGTGGGAGGCTGTGCGGGAACTGAAAAATATTGTGGGGAGCTTTTGGGGAATGTGGTAGGGCTGCGGAAGGGCTATTTAGGAAGGGGGTTCTTGAAGAAGATAAAACTATCAAGTTAACGGTGGACACAGTCGAATTTTAGTTTATATGTGGAGGAGCTGTTGTTGGGGGGCTGGCGGGGTGGTAGGTGGAATGTTTCACGCAAAATAACCATATAATATAGGAAGATATATATCTTCCGATATTATATAGTGACTTTGCTGGGTCATTCCAGTCACCGCTCAACCTCTACCCCACTTGACGTCCCCAGCGAACGCCCCTCAGCACCCCTCTCAATAAGGTTAGATTCTAAGAGTTTTAACTTTATTTTTGTTAGTTTAAATTTTTGTTCCGCCACCTACTTCCCACCTCCACCACCCTCATGGATTTATAACCTTATAACTGGATAACCTAAGAAGCCTTTCTTACAGTTGAAAAAGACGTCCGTCAGTCTTGCATCAGTAGCATCTCTAAATGTAGTAAGATTATGTAAGTAATTATGACATTCTTAGTTACATTACTTTTTGCACCCCCTGTCTCAGCGTTCCTAACATTTCTTAGGAAAACCTTTTAGCCTTCTCACAATTTATTAACTTACACTTTTTACTACTCCTTAGATCCTTGTTATTATTTCTTATTCGAATGTGGTGACTAACTTAGCTAAATAATTTGTAAGAACATTTGTACACTGTCAGTTCTCACCTTACTTTTATTAAGTCAAATTTTTTTGTAGACCCTTTTCATCCTTTTCTTATAACTTGATAACCTAATAACTAGGTAATTTGACACAATTTAAAAGAACTTCTTCCACTCTTCAGCTGCATTTTTAAATGAGGTAAAATTATATCGGTTTCCGTGTTACTTCTAGTTACATGACTATTTGCACCTTCTCTCTCAGCTCTTCTTACAGTTTTAAGAAAGCCCCTAATTTCTAGCACATTTGCACATTACAACATCACCGTTGAGGTAGTGCTATGGTGCGCTGGTTCTTTTATTCTTAAATTTTCTGGAAGCTTATTAATTGCATTATTAAATATGTAGAAGCATATGATATTATATTTTCATACTGAATGAATAACAACAGATGAGCTCAGAGATTATCTTAACCGTGGACCTTGCTCACAGCCCTATTAACCGAAAAAAGATAGAAATCATATTTATTAAAATTTGTCAAATAATGTGCATCGTTATGAAACAATGTTTTAATAATAATTTTACTTATTTAATAAATTTATTTTTAAATAAAATAAACTGTGCAAAAAACTTTGTTCAGTTTTATACGTTGGCTTGGGTAAGAAAATTAAAATTTTTGTATCTACCTTCAATTAGTAAACTTTAAGAATTTCTTTTTTAACAACATTTTTTATTTTTAAATTATCATTACGTTCTATTCGAACATTCATTCCATTTTTATTTTTGCATCCTAATAATGCAACGTTAAATTGACTATGTAAGAACAGTGGTGTTTTCTACTATAGTCCAATATTATTTAAAATTTGACCTCGAGACTTTTTGGTAGTCATTAAAAAAGCTAAGACTAACGGAGATTGTTTTTTGTATAAAATAAAAAATGATGATGAAGAATTTTTTGTGTGAAAAGTTATTTTTTGTATAAAAACTCTCTTTTTAATTTTCTCCCCAGTTATAACTGTTGCTTATGATGATAAATAAATATACGTGTAATAAATTATATTTACAAATTGTAATTTTTTATTGTTGTACAAACCACTAACTTTACTTAAATTTGGTATCAACATAACAACTGCTCCAATTTTTAAATGAAGCATATGTGGTGGTAAGCTCCTACAAATATTGTTTAGAAATTTACTTGGAGAGTCCATATAAATATCACTATCAGATGTATCTTTACTTGCAAGTAGCATGATCTATGCTGTAATATGTTTTCATTTTTCTTTTCATATGATTGAGAATTTTATTATTCAAAAAGTAATAATATTCGTAATGAGAAGTAGGTATAACGCTATTAATTGAAAAATTATTACTTCTACCAAAAATATCGTAGCAATTAATAATCGATTTTCATGAATTCGCTACTTAAAATAACTTTTTTCTTCCTTTTCCAATATCCGAGAATAGTTTTAAAAATGCTTTGTCAATTTAATGAATATTGATAAAATGCAAAAAAACGGCCAAAGATAAAACGATTGAGTACTTTTTTTGTATCATTATGCTTTTATGACTATTTTTGAAAACTGAAAGGATCTGTCTGGAATCACCTTCTAACATAATTTATTTATTACCAAAATGGAAATTTATATCACATAAATTCCGCTATGTTTTTTTAACTAGTTTTAAGGCTTTTATTAAGACCATAGACGCCTCGTCTCATAAAATTAAATTTGCTTCTTTAAGTTTTTTTTTCTCATTCAAATTCCAATTCCTAGAAAAAAATTTCTACATTATTTAAGTCTAATGGTAGGTGAAATGTTCTATGACCGGTCATTGTTTTTGGAAGTTACATTGATGCTATGTCAGTCCATGCTATAGATGAAATTTTTTTCTACAAGAAACAAAATAACAAATTAACATTTTGTATAGAAATGTTTTTTCTAAGCCTACTGGGTCATCATAAAAAAGAAACTTTATACTTTTGTTCACATATAATTTTTAAGGTCATGATTTACGATCGAAGAGATTCATTACTGCCAAAGAGTGGTTACCTTTCTTTATTTTCATATCTTCTTTGGATATTTTTCTCTGTACTCAACATTAGGCCTGATTGAAATCCCATATTAGGATGTTAAAGAAAAGAAAAAGAACCTACAAGACCTTTTATTTTGGAAACACTATATAATCAATAATATGATTAAGACTTTTTTTTAAATTTTATCTCCTTATTTATTTTCTGCGATTAAAAACGAGTCAAAAAACTGTTTTATAAATTTATAAAAAGGTATTCATTATATTAACACTACTTTTGTTTTAACTTTTAACCTGCTTTACAAAGTTCTTTGTTTTTTTTCTTCTTTAATTCAGAAAGCAAACTGAAAAAAATGAAGTTTTTAACTGATCTGAAAGTTGGAGAGAAAGCGCGAAAAGCCGTACTAGTGTATATATATATATACAGAATAAATTCAAAAACTTCTTTAAATGTGCATTTAAAATGGTCGTGTTTTATGCGCCTTATACTTAGCTTTACTACTTGCACTAAAACAATAAGCAAATTTCCATATCCCTGATATTTCTAATTGATTTCAAAGATTTTTCTGTTACATTTATTTTAGCTATAGTAATATTCATATACATTGTTTATGAAGTTATCCTCTACCTTCACCATGACTCGATAAAACATGCACTTTCTATTAGATTGCTTGCTCATGATTAGTTTCTTAATTTATAAAAATTGTCATGTGTATTTTTAATCGGAAAAAAGAGAAAAAAACAAATAATATTGTTAGTAAAAAAGCTAGTATTAACATTAACTTATAAAGCAAGCTTCTAGATTTGATTATGACAGAAAACGTAACTGATCTGTATATTCACAAAATTATTCAACCATAGCATAGTTTTGTAATACATAGGTCATCTTACAGTAACCAACCTAGCAACCTTTACTGATTATGTTACTTTTGGATGAGCTTGGCGAGCCTAGGAAAACTTAACTTACATCAATTTTCGTCATACTTTTTATTTTGTTAATCTTAAGCATCTACTTGCAAAACTTAAATCTTCCAGTTTTTAGGGCAATATCCTTAGCTGGCTTGGATCTCATTTATTCAATGATTAGCAGGCAGAAAGAGTAGTTTTTGGATGTATCTCCAGTAATGACCTAATAAAACTTGGCATACCTCGAAAGTCTGACCTGAGTTCCTTAGTATGTATTATTTTGATCAACAATATATTCTATATTCTTTCTATAACACATATCAACTTTTTACTTTATGCCAATGATATCAAACTGCACTTTATTGTGGTAAATTAAGCTTATGTTGTGGTTAGTCCGATAAATGCATCTACCTTCCAAAAATCTGTCAGCTGTTAATGACTCTACGTGTCATGCCATATTTTTGAGAAAGAGTCCAATACCCTACATTCCCAAATATCTTGTTGGTTGTGAACAACTGACTAGGTATGGTTGGTGTAAAGCGTTGGTTGTACCAATATACAATAAATTTCTGCCACAGACCAGAATCACTACTGCACAGACATATCTAAATAGTGCTTCATATTATAACATATGAAGTAGTGATTTCATCTCCTACTGAAGTTATGGTATTGCTATTTTGGAATGGGTTCAGCACGAATCAGTTAGTTACCTAAGTTACAATTACGAAAACTCTCAAAGAAATTTAAAAACAAAAAATATCTCTCACAAATGCTTATGCTACGATTGCATCTTTACTTACAAAAAATATTATCATTTAACTACTAATAATCAATAAAGATCGCATTTTCTTTAAAAGAATATTTCTTACTCGTAAGAAATGCCAGAAAACAATTTTAATTTTTTTCATTTAATTCCGCCATACTACGATTTAATTATTTCAAGACAGAATATTGCTTTTAGTCAACTCCCAGTTAGAATTCAAACAATATACTCCATTGGATCTTAAAAGTCTCAAATAAAGCGAATGCTACAATTGCCTTGTGCAATTTTTCTCGGATTTTATTGAGAATGGCAGAATTTTTACTTTTATATCAGTATACACCTTTATACCCTTGTCGTATGCTTTTTTTGTTTGGTTACGATCATCCATAAAAATGTACACCCATCAACTATATTGTATTTTCTTTGTAAAAAGCTATATAGCTCGTCTAAATAAATTTAAAAAAAATAATAAATTGTTAACATTCATAGAATGGTTTTATTTAAATGTTTAAGCAATTTAAAATAATGACGTGTTAAATGTCAAAAATTATTCTAAAAAAGAAAGAAAAAATGGTTTAAAGAAAATGAGAAAAAAAGAAACTTTCCTAAAGTCATGTTTAAATAAAACACATTTATTACTGGCTGCGTAAGCTGCAGTTTAAGCTGGCTTCGATACAACTGATAGATCAAGAGGAACTGTTTGTGATGTATTACGTTCTGCTGCTCAAAGAGCATTAAAACTCTCCATTTATTAATGTGTGGGAGATAAAGGTAATTTATGGACTACTTCGACAACACCAACTGGGAGACATGGCCTCGAAAAAAACTGTTTAAAATAATCTTTATCGTTCTTTGAACACAGAAAGTCAAAATCATGTTTTAAAAAAAAGCATTTAAAATTGATAATAGAAAAAAACTTACCTACGACTGCCTAGCTTTTTCTTTCAGCTAATAAAAGTGTTGAGTCATCCCAAAAATTAGTTTTATTAAGTTGCCACGGAGAAACTTTGTTAAAGATATTTAGAACACTAGGTGGTATCTTATTTAAACAATTTTAAAACACTAATTTCTCTACTAGTTTAATCTTGTCAGTTGGATAAAGTGATCACGCTGTTGCCTTCACAATATTAATATCCAACTGGGTAGTTCAGAGTACGGCTTTTGAATAATCACTGCTAAAAAATAATCACTGATAAATCAGCTGATTTTTGATGCCAAATCGTCAGCTGATTTTTTGACTGTGCGAAAAAATACAAGTCTCATCAGTGCGAAAAAATACAAGTCCCGAAGGAAAATTTTTTTTTGGCCGTCATCAAAACTATGCATTCTAAGCCTTTTACAGTAGAATGAGACAGGTGATGGTTGTGAGTTTAAAAAAATTTTTGATAGCCAAAATTACGAGTTCCGTGCGCTAAAAAAGTATCAGTCCCGTCAGTTTGACAAAATACAAGTCCCAACGGAAATTTTTTTTCTTTTGCCATCATCCAAACAATGCGTTTCGGGACATTCACAGTAAAATAAGATCGGTGAAAATTGAGTAGTTTAAAAAATGTTCACCGGTCACATTCTATTGTAAATGTCTCAAAATACAAATTTTTTATGTTCCTAAATGTTTTTTTTTTCTTTGGAACTTGTATTTTTTGGCACTGAAGAGACTTGAACTTTTTTTAGCCCTCGAAACTTGTAATTTTTGCTATCAAAAATTTTCCAAACCTCTCAATTTTCACTTATTTCATTTGACTGTAAACGCCCCAAAACACATTGTTTGCATGGACAAAAAAATGTTTCCGTCGGGACTTGTATTTTGTCACACTGACAGGACCTAAGGTAGTTGTATGCCACGATATTGTCAGTGCAGCAGATTCTATAGTTTGGTATTTTATAACCTTTAGCAGCTTTGTCTGCACTTGTTAATTTATTTCTTATCTCACAGACACCCTCAAGATGTTTCATGAAATTAAATAATATTATTAGCCATTTTTGAAATACACAAAAAAATATCGTCAAAAGTTTACCATTATATTGTGGGATATACGAAATTGAAGCCCAAAAAAATACATTTTTTCGTAAGGATCCATGTTAAAGTATGAAAACAGAGAATATCAAAATCTTGCTTTCTAGGAACCCTAGCCTTACAAAAATTCAACCGAGTTCTTAATAGGCAATAATTAAGCTGTGTGGTGAGTTTCATGAAGATCTCATCATTATTTTGGTTTGGGATGTAACTACCTTTAACCTTTTTCAGCGCGCGAAACATGTAATTTTACCAAAAATTTTTTAAACCTCTTAATTGTTATCTATCTCATTATAGTGTAAGTGTCCCAGAACGCATAGTTTCGATACTGGCAAAAAAAAAATTTTCGCCTGCACTTGTTTTTTTCCCAATGATGGAAGTTAATTTTTTTCAGCGCACGAAATTTAAAATTTTTGATATCAAAAATTTTTTAAATCTCCTAATTGTCACCTGTCTCATTCTACTCTCAATGTCTCTAAACGCAGATTTTTAATGTTCGTAAACGTAATTTTTTTTCCTTGGGACACGTATTTCATCGCACTGACGGGACTTATACTTCTTCAGCACATGGAACTTTAAATTTTGGCCATCGAAAAATTTTTAAATCTCACAAGTGTCACCTATCTCATTGTCTCAGAATACATAGTTTTGACGATGGCCAAAAAAAAATTTTCCCTTGGGACTTGTAGTTTTTCACACTGATGAAACTTGTATTTTTTCGCACAGTCAAAAAATCAGCTAACAATTTGGCATCAGAAATCAGCTGATTCATCAGCTGACAAATCAGCTGATTTTTTTAGCAGTGATGGATATGAAAGAGCTACTCAGCTTTTCTTATCTTTACAGCAACTACTCTGGTCTGATAAAAAAAACAACAGCGTTAGAAAAAGATACAAGTGTACTGAGAAAAAAGTAGAGTTAAAAAAAGACACAAGAGCAACGCACCCCCCCCCCTAAATATGCGCAAAGCATGTAAAGCTATGTTTCACACCTATGGTGAGCGCAAAACCCTTTTCCTTGGTCTCACGCATACAGATAATTTTCCTTGTATAATCATTCTTTTTCTTCTATAGGTTTGTTAAATTTTCAAATAGCTAATCAGAAATATTTTAGACCCCTCCCCCTTTATGTAGATTTTCATGCAGTTTCTGAAGTCTTTAATGGCTGCTTTAGACCTTCATTGCAAATCATAGCTAGTAAATTACGCAAGGAGCCAACAACTTTGGGCAGTTTTCACACAATGCCGTGAATCATTCTTTAAGAAAATAAGGTACTTTTATTTTACAATTCATTTAGCTTTGCTTTTTGTCACCCTAATCATTTTTTTGTTCTTTTTTTTTTGTTTTAATACGTTATCTATCACTTTAGCCGTAGGAAAATTAAAGAAAGTTCTATTTAAGCCCTTTTTGCAGCAATAATGTTGAGAGTTGTTTTTATTTTCTATCTCTTTTATTCAAATAATGGTTTGAGCGCTAAAGTAATGGCTAAAATGTGTTTTAACTCTCTCCTCTGATAAAATAGTGAGACTTTCTTTTTTTGTATAATTCTACCTCTTGATGAGAATTTATTAAAATTTGGTACAAAAAATAATTTTTGATATTATTGATACATAATAATTTTTTTCCTTACAGCAAATAAAATCGCTAAAAAAACAGAAACATATAACTTCTGAAAATAAAAAAACAGCTTCTTTTGTGGGTTAAACACTTATGTAAGGCAATATGCAGACAAAGAAAAGTCAGTAATTATAGATAGTATGAAGTCGTGGTAGCAGCCTCCATTAAACCTATAGGTATAGATCACAATTCTGCTATAGATCCTTTTGCACGTATTGTTTAAGATGTAGTACCTGCAGCAGACATTAAAAAAAAAAAAAAAAAAACAAAAGAAAAGTAAAGATAATAATAGTATTTTGTATGAAATTTAAATACTTCTAAGTGTTAAATAATGCATATATTTTGTTTCATTCTTATTTAAAAAAAAAAAATACCCACATCATCTGAAACTGCATGAATTCATAAAATATTATGTACTGAATCATCATTTCTCACCTTCTCATTATTAGTTATGTGGTAAGGAAAGCTAAATTAGGGTTTTAAAACAGGACTAGAACCAAAAAAACAAGAAGAAGAAAACGTTCTATCAAAACTAAATAAAATAGTATCAACAGTATAAATCTGTAGCATCTGATAAGAAAAAATTTCCAACACATACATTAAGTATGTTCATCATACTTAATGTATGTGATGGAAATTTTTCAAAACGAGAAGAAAAAAAAAGATAAAATTGTACTATGATGCGTTAAGAACTTGAATACCATAACTATGAAAAACAAAAATTAAGGTATGAAATTTATTTCATAGAAAGAAAAATTTTATTTTTGCTTTTTAGCAAAGAATCATAGCTTACACTACTACATTTGACTCTGTTACTGGTTCCAGCATTAAAAGTACCTCGAGGTACTCTTCAAAACCAAAGACCTCAGATAATTATACAGAATTAAAAAAAGTTATAAAAGTACAAATAAAATAACAAGAGAAAACTTTGAAATAGAAGAACTTGGCCCAGTATAAGAGAAAAATTAGAAAGGCTAAAAAAAAAAAAGATGATACAAAAAAACTCAAACTACGGAGTTTAGCCTCAACAAAAAAAAGCAAGTCAAAAGCGTCAGATTAATGAGAATCACCCAGATTATGTTTCTAAGAAAAAAAATTTTATTAGTTTAAGCTCTTTTGTTTGTAAAAAATAATAACAAAAAAAGTAGAAGTAGTACCTACTGCAGCTTAAATCCGCATTAATTTTTACCTATCATAATGACGTTGTGTCCACTGGTAGCCTACTCAGGAGCCCCCGCTTCCTGCACCATGGCTCTCTCCTCTTCTTTCTTTAGCCAGAAGACAGACCCAACGAAGTAATCCATCGCCCTCCACCTCTCTTCATTGCGTAGCACTTTTAAGATAATGGTTTTGGGGCTACGTACCACGCTAAGCAACGTCTTTCAGCTGCTAGTGCTAATTGGTGCCATTTCCTACGCATAAAAAATGTATACTCAACCGTGTTATCCAGTGCAGAGCAGTAAGTGCATCTGAAAAATAATTTCACCACCATGTAATTAAAATAGGCAATAAATTGGCCATGCCTAGAGAGTAACTGTGTAAGATGGTAACTGAACTCTCCATGTCCTCTCTACATCCATGGCCATAGGTGTAGTATCGACCGGTAAATTCACCTACCTACACAAGACCTACTCCACTCCTGTTGGGGCCCTCAGAAATATAATGCACTGCACTGAAGTAACGTGCTCTTAAATGCTCTGACTCGCAAGCGCATCCAACCATGCCTTCGTGCCGTACACCAGAATCAAGTTAAAGTGTCTTAGTTTTTTGGCTTCCCGTGAACCCCCAACGTTCGGCATTAACCGTACAAGCGCTCCAGGGAACCTTGTGGCTTTATTGGCTGCTCTCCTAAAGCATTCCCAGAAAGTGAGCCGTAATTTGATCCACACTCCTAGGGAGCACACCTCTGGACCACAGTAGCAGTAGTAGTAGAAATTAAGGTAGTAGTAGTTTTTTTTTTTTTTTTTTTTTTTGTGGAGGGAGGGAAAATGCATTAAGGCACACCGCAGGGACAGTGAAAGCGTAGGACCCAATAGATTTTTTTATTAGACCACCCATACCCCCTAAACCTCCCCCCGATGCCGCGTGGCTTTTGATCGACCCCGAAACCGCGTAAGCATTACTTCAGGGTGGAGCCACCAGGGAGACCATTGCGTCTCAAAGCATTAACGAGCTGACTCGCCACAATTTGCTAGAGGTGCTAATGTTCTCGAGTCCTGATAACAACTCGGGGTCTCTAAGAACCAGCACCTTGTCAGGCGCTTCCTAGAAGGCCACCTACTTAGCCAGCATAACTGTAAGCTTAATGCTTGTCCTTGCTGATAAGTAAAAAGTACCCAGCGCAGCGTGAATCCACATAAGCCTGTCTTTCAACTCAAGGCCTTTTTGCCTCATTTTGATCCTACTTAAGCCTTATCTCTGGCCTCTTTTAGGGCTCTTCTAAATAAAAGGCAGCTTCCGCTGCCTGTTTCGTGCTTGTTGTCCGTTGTTGGGCAAAGGAAGCACCGTGCTGGGCCTGAACACTCTTTCTTTCGGTGGTTTAAGCTTTCACACCGGAAGCAAATCTTGAATCTGTTACCTTTTTTACAGTTGCCTAAGACGTGTCCATATCCCAGGCATTTGTAACATTTTGTTTCTTCAATTCTTCTTTGAATTTGGCAGCTTACAAAGCCAGCTTGTAACCTGCCTTCCTTGTCAACTTGTTTGGCAGATGCTTCGTCCACCTTTATTTAAGCCAGCCTCTGTCCTCTGGCATTTGGCTTTAAAAAAGCAACCTATAACTCCTGGCTCTGATGTCCAAAAGTCCTAGCGAAGGCCTCTTTAACTTCATCTTCTTCTACAATGGCATCCAGGTCTCGGACCTCTAATGTCACTTTTCTGTCGCTCATTTTCACGGTACCCTGTCCAGCTACTGACTTATAAAATTGCTGTGAGAATGCAGTAGTATTCGCTGCACCATTGGCTTAAATAAGTATATCTCCTTTTTTTGTAGGGACACCACTTTGGACTGCCACATTAGCCTTATCGCGGTCAAAGTTCGCCTTCATTGTCTTCAGCATCGTTGCAAAGGTCTGTCTTTTAGCTAGCTTCACTACGACTGTTGTTGTGGCGTCCACTTTTTTCTTCTGGCTTGTTTTGTCATTCAGGGGAATTTTTTCTTGTTTGCCACTACCTGTCTTTTTTTTCTTCAAAGACATAGTATGCTAGAGATTTTCAGGGCAGTCCAATGGGCTCCTGCTTTTCATGCTTCGTTCTATTTCCTTTAAGGCAGTGTTCAGGGTTCATTTCTATAAATGCCGTCAGAAATTATCTCGCCTTTTTTCCCTCCACTGCAGAGATTTAAATGACGACTTCCAAGCGTTGGTGTACAAATCTTCTTTAGTAAGACAGCGTTTTTTTAGCACCTCTGCCTCTTAAAGATGCTTGAGCGACGCTTTGAGCCTATTTTTAATAGCGTTCGCTGTGTTGCCGTACTTGTCATTAATCAGTTGTAGCGTCTCGGTGATATCATTCGTTGCTGATTGGACTTTATCAGCAACTTGCTGTCACTTTACTCTGAGCCTAGTGGCACTTTCTTTTAAAGAGGCAAGCTCTTCCTGGGTCTGGTTGCTAAATACCAACACGTTGCTTACCTCAGTACCGGTAGTGCCTATACTCGACAGGCTTTTTCGTCGTCCTTTGTCTGTAAAGAAAGGCCATGGAACATTTAGCAGTCCCTCTTGGCCATAAGATACGTTTTTGTGGCCCCCCTCCCCCGCAGAATCCGTGGGGCCTGCGTCAGTCGCCCGGGCTTTCACCGTATCGAAACTGCCGGTGGATTCCCTCAGAAAGGTTACCGCCTGGGGTACTAGTTTTGCATCGACTTTTTTCATTGTGGCATTTTTTTAGTGTCGTACTGACCCGCGAAGGCAAGCACTCCCCTTTTTTCTAGAAATAAGTATTTGGAAAGGGTTTAAACCAGGGCAGCAGCCCTCTCTATCACCAAAAAAGACCGCTACTTGCTCAGGCCGGCCGGGAGTCGCCACTCTCCCTCATTCCTACCCACGGAGACTGCCCTGGTGTTTAGTAACAAGAGTGAAAATGGTGTTCGTGTGTAACGTATGTGTTTGTTAGTACACAACGGTCATCTCAGCGAGACGAGCCACAGGTGTACAGTCCCGGGACCGCGCAGACTACCTAACAAAATGGGCTGGCGTAAGGCACTGAGGTGCTGCCATATAGCCTCCTCAGTGGTAGTAAGCCTCGATAAGTCGGCCCACAACGTCTTTTTTGTTCATGAGGCGTACAGCCATATCAGATGTGGTTACCCAGACTTACCCAGGCCTCATCATATGGCTTTACCCGTCAATGGGCCTCCATCGCAAGCCCGGAAAAGGATCCGCCACACGCAACTCAGAACAATTTGTAAGTGTCCCTGTGTTTATTTAGTAAGAGTGTGTGATGCATGTATCTAAAGAGAATGTTTAATTCGCCTTTTACTTCCATACACGACGGGTGCTAGTTTTTGTTGGCCCGCATCAAGCAATGAAGTGCAACTTACGAAAGAAGCAAAAAACGAAGACCAAGAAGCACAAGCAGAGCCAGCCTATGCATGTACACCGATAGAGGCATGGAGAACTAGTCCCCCGTCCACATCGCCGCAGATACACACGCCAACGCCACAAACGCCCCCCGATCCACGCCCCCGACCACCACCAGAGAGCCACCCCAGCTGCCAATGGTAACCTCTTCTTTTAAGAGGATGCCCCTATCTGCCACTAGGGGAAGCGCTAAGTATGGAGAAACTACCAAAAACCCCACCCGGAAGTAGTAGTAGTAGTAGTAGAAGTAGTAGTGGTGTTAATAGTAGTAGTAGTAGTAGTAGTTTTTTTTTTTTTTTTTTTTTTTTTGTGAAGAGAGGGAAACTGCATTGAGGCACACCGCAGGGACAGCGGTAGTGTAGGACTCGGTGGATTTGTTTTATAAACCGCCCATACCTATTAAAACCCCCTATTTGCCGCGTGGCTTTTAGTCTACCCCGGAACCGCCTTGGCTTTACTTCAGGGTGGAGCCACTAGGGAGACCATCACGTGTCACAGCATTAACGAGCTAGCTTGCCACTATTTGCTAGAGGTGCTAATGCTCTCGAGTCCTGAAAAAGACTCGGGGTCCCAGATTACCAGCACCTTGTCTAGAGCTTTATAGTAGGCTGCCTACTTAGCCAGCACCACTATAAGCTTAATGCTTTCCCTTGCTGATAGGTAAAAAGTACCCAGTGCAGCGTGGCTCCACATAAGCCTGTCTTTCAACTTGAGGCCTTTCTGCCTTATTTTGATCCTGCTTGGGCCTTATCCCTGGCCTCTTTTAGGGCTCCTTAAAATAGAGGGCAGCTTCCGCTGCCTGCTTCGTGCTTTTTGTCCGTTGTTGGGCAAAGGGAGCACCGTGCTGGACCTAGGCACTCTTTCTTTCGGTGGTTTGTGCTTCCACACCGGAAGCGAAGCTTAGATCTGTTTTCTTCCTTACAGTTGCCCTAGACGTGTCCATATATCAGGCATTTGTAACATCTCGTTACTTCGATTTTACTTCGAATTCGGCAGCTTACAAAGCCAACTCGTAACCTGCCTTTCTTTTCTACTTGTCTGGCAGTTGTTTTGTCTACCTTGATAAAAGCCAGCCTCTGTCTTCTGGCATTTGGCTTTAAGAGAGTTACTTCTGGCTCCTGGCTCTTAAGTCCAAAGGTCTTAGCAAAAGCGTTTTTGACTTCATCTTCCTTTACAATGGCATCCAGGTCTCGGACCTCTAAAGTCACTTCTCTGCTGCTTATTTTGACAGTACCTTGTCCGGCTACCGACTTTTTAATTTGCTGTAAGAATGCCGTAGCATTCTATACACCTTTGGCCTTGATAAGTATGCTTCCTTTTTTTGTAGTGACTACACTCTTTATTGACACGTCAGTCTTATCGGATTCAAAATTCGCCTTTATCGTCTTGAGCACCGATGCAAAGGTATGTCCTTCAGCCATCTTCACTACTACTGTTGTTGTGGCGTCCACTTTTTTCTTCTAGCTTGTTTTGTCATTCAGGGGAATTTCTCTTTGTTTGCCACTACCTTTTTTTTTTTTTTCTTTAAAGACATAGTATCCTGGCGTTCTTCAGGGCTGTCCGATGGGCTACTGTTTCTCTTGCTTCGTTCTATTTCTATTAAGGCAGTGTTTACGGTTCGTTTCTGTACATGCCGTCGAAAATTATCTCGCCTTTTTTCTCTGCACTGCAGGGATTCAAATGACATCTTCCAAGCGTTAGTGTACAAATCTTTTTTGGTAAGCCAGCGTTTTCTTAGCACCTCTGCCTCTTGAAGATGCTTAAGCGCCGCTTTGAAACCATTTTAAACCACATTTGCTGTGTTGCCGTACTTGTCATCAATCAGTTGTAGCGTCTCTGTCATGTCATTCGTTGCTGATTGGACTTTATCAATAACTTGCTGTCGCTTTACTCCGAGCCTAGTGGCACTTATTTTTAAAGAGGCAAGCTCTTCCTGGATCTGGTTGCTAAATACTGACGCGTTGCTAACCTCGGTGTCGTTCGTGCCTATACTCGACAGGCTTCCTCGTCGTCCTTTGTCTGTAAAGAAAGGCCATGGAACATTTAGCAGTCCCTTTTGGCCATGAGATACGTCTTTGTGGCCCTCCTGCCCCGCAAAATCCATGGGGCCTGCGTCAGTCACCCAGGCTTTCACCGTATCGGAACTGCCGGTGGATTCCCTCAGAGAGGTTACCGCCTGGGGTACTAGTTTTGCATCGACTTTTTTCATTGTTGCATTTTTTTAGTGTCGTACTGACCCGAAAAGGCAAGCACTCCCTTTTTTTCTAGGAATAAGTATTTGGAAAGAGTTTAAACCAGGGCAGCAGCCCTCTCTGTCACCAGAAAAGACCGCTACTTGCTCAGGCCAGCCGGGAGTCGCCACTCTTCCTCATTCCTACCCACGGAGACTGCCCTGGCGTTAAGTAACAAGATTAAAAATGGTGTTCGTGTGTAACGTATGTGTTTGTTGGTACACAACGGTCATCCCAGCGAGACAAGCCACAGGTGTACAGTCCCGGGACCGCGCAGACAACCTTACAAAACGGGCTGGCGTAAGGCACTAAGGTGCTGCTATATAGCCTCCTCAGTGGTAGTGAACCTCGATTAGTCGGCCCACAACGTCTTTTTCGTTCATGAGGCGTACAGCCATATCAAATGTGGTTACCCAGACTTACCCAGGCCTCATCATCCAGCTTCACCCGTCACCGGGCTCTCAACGCAAGCCCGGAAAAGGACCTGCCACACGCAACCCAGAACAATCCGTGAGTGTCCCTGTGTTTGTTTAGTAGGAATGCGTGATGCATGTATCAAAGAAGAATGTTTTAACCGCCGCTCACTTCTATACACGACGGGTGCTAGTTTTTGTTGGCCCGCATCAAGCAATGGAGTGCCACCCATGGAAGCAGCAAAAAGCGAAGACGAAGGAGCACAATCAGAGCCAGCCCATGCATCTACACCGATGGAGGAATGGGGCACTAGTCTTATGTTCACATCGCCGCAAGTACACACGCCAACGCCACACTAGCCCCCTGATCCACGCCCCCGACCACCACCAGAGAGAGCCTCCCTAGCTGCCCATCGTCACCTCTTATTTTAAGAGGATGCCCCTATCCGCCACCTGGGGAAGCGCATGATATAGAGAAACTAGCGAAAACCTCACCCAGGAGTAGTAGTAGTAGAAGAAGTAGTAGTAGTAGTAAAAGTAGTAGTAGTAGTATTGATAGTAGTTCTAGTAGTAGTTTTTTTTTTTTTTTTTTTTTTTTTTTTTTTGTGGAAAGAGGGAAAATGCATCGAGGCACACCACAGGGACAGCAGTAGTGTGGGACTCAGTAAATTTTTTCATTAGACCACCAATACCCACATAAACCCCCCCCCTTGCCGCGTGGCTTTTAATCCACCCTGGAACCGCGTTAGCATTACTTCAGGATGGAACCACCAGGAAGACTATCGCGTCTCACAGAATTAACAAGCTAACTCGCTACCATTTGCTAAAGGTGCTGATGCTCCCAAAGCCTGAAAAAGACTCAGGGTCCCTAAGGACCAGCTTTTTGTCGAGCGCTTTATAGTCAGTCGCTTACTCTGCCAGCACCACTAAAGCTTTATGCTTTTCCTTGCTGATAAGTAAAAAGTACCCAGCGCTGCGTGGGTCCACATAAGCCTGTCTTTTAACTCAAGGCTTTTTTGCCTAATTTTGATCCTGCTTGGGCTTTATCCCTGGCCTCTTTTAGGGTTCTTCAAATCTTTAAAATAGAGGACAGCTCCTGCTGCCTGCCTCGTGCTTCTTTTTTGTTGTTAGGCAAAGGAAGCACCGTGCTGGGCCTGGACCCTTTTTCTTCCAATGGTTTGAGCTTTAACACCAGAAGCAAAGTTTGGATTTGTTTTTGTTCTTACAGTTGCCTGAGACGTGTCCATATGTCAGGCATTCGTAACATCTTGTTACTTTAATTCTTCTTTGAATTTGGCAGCTTATAAAGCCAACTCGTAACCTGCCTTTTTTTCTCTTTGTTTGGCAGATGCTTTGTCCACCTTCATTAAAGCCAGCCTCTGTCCTCTTGCATTCGGCTTTAAGAGAGCGACTCCTGGCTTCTTACTCTAATGTCTAAAAGTCCTTGCGAAAGCCCCTATGACCTCATTTTTCTCTACAATGGCATCAGGGCTCGGACAACTAATGTCACTTTTCTGGTGCTTATTTTGACAGTACCCTGTTTGGCTACTGACTTTTTAACTTGCTGTGAAAATGCAGTGGCATTCTGTACAACTTAAGCTTTAATAAGTATATCTTTTTTTTCTGTAGTGACACCACTTTGGACTGCCACATTAGCCTTATCGCGGTCAAAGTTTGCCTTCGTGGTCTTCAGCATTGTTGCAAAGGTCTGTCATTTAGCCATCTTTACTACTGCTGATATTGTAGAGTCCACTTTTTTCTACTAGCTTTATTTATCATTCAGGAAAATTTCTTCTTGTTTTCCACTGCCTTTTTTTTCCTTCGTAGACAAAGTCTGCTAGCGTTTCTCAGGGCTGTCAAACGGGCTCCTGTTTCTTTTACTTTATTCTATTTCTTTTAAGGCAGTATTTATGGTTTTTTTTTGTGCATGCCACTGAAAATTATCACGCTCTTGTTCCTTCCACTGCAGGGATTTAAATGACGACTTCCAAGCGTTAATATCCACATGTTTATCAGTAAGACAGCCTTTTCTCAGCACCTCTGCCTTTTGAAGATGTTTAAGCGCGGCTTTAAGCCCATTTTCAACAGCGTTTGCTGTGTTGCCGTACTTATCGTTGATTATTTGTAGCGTCTCTGTTATGTTTTTTGTTGGTGATTGGACTCTATCAGCAACTTGCTGTAGCTTTATTCTAAGCATAGCAACACTTTCTTCTAAAGAGGCAAGCTTCTTCTGGGTCTGGTTGCTAAATACGGACACGTTGCTGTCCTCGGTGTCGTTAGTGCCTATACTCGACAGGCATTTCAGTGGTGATAAGCCTAGATTAGTCGGCCCCCCACGTCTTCTTTGTTTATGAGGCGTACAGCCAAATCAAATATGGTTATCCAGACTAACCTAGGCCTCATTATCGGGCTTTACCCACTGCTAGGCCTCCATCGCAAGCCTGGAAAAGGACCCGCGACACACAACCCAGAACAATCCGTAAGTATCCCTGTGTATGTTTAGTGAGAGTGTGTGATACGTGTATCTAAGAAGAATGTCTTAACCGCGGCTTACTTCTATACACGACGGTTGCTAGTTTTTGTTCGCCCGCATTAAGCTACTTACGGCAGCAGCAAAAAGTAAAGAACAAGGAGCACAAGCAGAGCCGGCCTATGCATCCACACCGAAGAAGACATGGGGCACTAAACCCCCGTTTACACTGCCACAGATACACAGGCCAGTGCCACACACGCCTCTCGATCCACGCCCCTGAACACTATCACAGAAAGCCACCCCAGCTGCCCATCGTCACCTAATATTTTAAAAGGATGCCCGTATCCGCCACCCGATGAAGCACCTGGTATCGAAAAACTAGCGAAAACCCCATCCGGGAATAGTAGTAGTAGAAGTTGTAGTAATAGAAGCAGTTGTAGTAGTAGTTTTTTTTTTTCTTTGTGGAGGAAGGGAAAATGCATTAAGGCACACCGCTGGGACAGTGGTTGTGTGGGACTTGACGGATTTTTTTTATCAGACCACCCATACCCATTAAAACTCTTCCCATGCCGCGTGGCTTTTGATTAACCCCGGAACCGCGTTAGCATTACTTTAGGATGGAGCCACCAGGGAAACATCGTATTTTACAGCATTAGCGAGCAAGCTTGCCACTAGTTGCTTGACGTGCCAATCCTCTCGAGTCCTGAAAAAGACTTGGGGTCCCTGAGGACTGGCACCCGTCTTCTACCGCTTTATTAATGCTTTCATTTGCTGATGAGTAAATATACTTAGCGCAGCTTGAGTCCACATCCTTCACTCAGGGTCCCCTGTTACCTGCATAGCGGCTCTCTCCTTTTCTTTCTTCTGCTGGAGGACTGACCAGACGAAGCTATCCACTGCCATCCACCCCTTTTCGCTGCTGAGCAACTCAGAGATGATGGTGTCAGGAGTGGGTGCCACGCCGATCTTGTCCACCAGCTGCTGGCGCTCACGGTGCCATCTCTAACACACGAAAAACGTTTGTTTGATGGTATCATCCAACGCAGGGCAGTAAAAACACCTAGGTGATGCCTTCACCACCATGTGGTGAAGATAGGCATCGAACTGGCCATTCCCGGAGAGAAACTGGATGAGGTGGTAGTTCCACTCTCCATGCCCTTACTCCACTATGGCTGCAGGAGCGGAATAAGGCGGTGCGTCCATCAACCCACAACGGCCTGACCCTACTCCTGCTGCCACGTCGTCAACGTTTCCTCCCCCCTGTCAATATTGCTCTCGTTGCTGGAGCCCAGAAATTTTCATTGCCCGTTTTTCCTACAGCTAGCTCAAAACCGTGGTCCCGGAGCCACTTCGACACTATCGCGACCGCCCACCGTATTTTGTGCTCGGCCTCCTTTTGCGATCTCGCTGTGAAGTGCAATGCTATGTCGTCAGCAACGCCCGTCAGCTCGACCTTCGGAGGCATTTTAAGGCGCAAAAGTTCGTCTTAGACCAGATTTCAGAGATCAGGGCCAAGGGCAGATTCCTGTGCGTCTTCCGACGTCAGACGCCTCTCTCTTCGTCTATCTTTCGTGTTGTACCGGAGTACTGGATCCTGGAGGTAACTGTCCAGGATCTTTCTCAGGTAGTCCGGTACATTCTGGCCCTTTAGGGCCCTTATTATGTCGGACCATTTTGCCGAGTTAAAGGCATTCTTTACTTCGAGAGTCACAAGGACACAGATGCTCCTTGTCTTATGAGAGGGCTTCCATGCCTTCTTGACCGACTTAAGAACCTCAGCCACAGCCATTACCGTTAATCGCCCCTTTCGGAACCAGTACTGATTTTCTAAGAGGCTAAATTCCCCTCTTAAGCTGGTTCTTATAAGCCTCTCTAGCATTTTCCCAGCATTGATTAATATACCTAAGGGTTGAAATGACGATGGGACCAGGGAAGGTGGCTTACCCTTGTCCAGAAAAACAAGCTTTTGGATCTTCCAACGCTTGCTGAACAGTCCAACGCGCAGGCACGCATTAAGCATGTTCAAGAAAACGTGTGGCTTCTCCGCAGCTATGATCTTGAGGACTTTGGACGGTACCCCGTCCAGACCCGGGGCCTTTCGCCCCAGCGTCTCTAATGCCACTGACCTTGATTCATCGAGCGTGAAGAGAGGCACTTGTCCTACACTTATGTTCTCTCGCCTTCTAGCAGGATGCTCTGGAAAAAGGCAAGAGATGACCCTCTTCAAGAAGAAAGGTTCCATCGGTTGCGTCGGGTCTGTACTGCGAGGTCTTTTAAACGCGATCAGGTAGCCCAGGCCCCACGTATCCTTATCTACCTTGGTGAAGAGCTCGCACTAGCATCGGTTCTTGCTCACCTTGATCACCCTCAGCAACGCTTTTTTTGCTTCCTTGTACGCGGCAACAGCTACCCCAGTGACTTCGCGAGTTCTGTGTCGCTGTGCAAGACGCCGTAGATGCTGTGCCTCTCCGCGCAAATTATCGAAGTCTTCGGTCCACCAGTAGCACGAACGTCGACCTCTCCTGGCCTACCTTTTAGGCATACACGCATCACATTATTCCTTGACCCGTCTAGTAGTGCTGCTCACAAGTGTCTCGGCCTCCACTGGATTTGTTATCTTGTTCAAATCAGCTGAAGGTGGCGCGCTAACCATGGCTTCCAGCAGCAAGTCTCGGTTGAGTTTTGCCACGTTCCACCCGGCAACGCGCCTTTGGATTACATCTCGCAAGCATGCACTCCGATCCTCGTCTTTTTTGTTGGCGGTCGCTCTGGGACAGTAGAGCTCGGAGAGCTTCTCACATCCTTTCTCTTTTTTTCCCCTCAAAGAGTTAAAAAGAGAGGTAGAGACTCCGACCCCACCCCCCGGCAGTGACTTCAGCCAATTTCTTTTGGAGGCCCTGAGCTGCAAACAGGGCCTCCTTTACTTCACTTCTTATGTCCTTCTGGGTGGTCCCGTATTTTTTAACGAGTCCACCCAGATTGACCAGAACCTGCAGCAAGTGGTTGAAAATAGCCCCTTCCTGGCACTCCTCTCACACTGCGTTGCCGTGGCCTTCACCACCGTCACGCATAGATCACTTCCCCAAAAATCTTAAAAATTTGCCTTCATTTTTATTCCCACGAGTAGCTAGGGAAATAAAAGTCCACCGACACAGAGCCCCGCATGTGCCGGTAAGGCTAAATACTCGTGGAGGTTGCCAGGAATCCACAACGTACCGTTTGAGAACGCCAGAACCCCGGCGGCCAATTAATCTTTCAGCACGGTACGCATGACACCTTAAGCTTAGAAAGTGGATGAGACCTGTCAAGGCTACCACTATACCAAGACAGCAGGTTAATTCTTTGTGGCTTGGATGGAGAGTCAGCTCCTGCCGGCCCTCCAAGTCAGCTGGTTTTCATCCAGGGATCCAGACAACTCCCTTCGATCTCTGATCCCTACACACACACTGACATTCATACTCTCTTTCACAATTGTAAGCTCCCTCTTTTTTTTGTTTTTTCTTTTGTTTTCAAGAAAACCCAGTCTCTCACAGATTCAGACGGCTAATCACCTATTTCTTTAGAGCCTACCCCATTCCAAGCCAGGCACCCTTACCAACGACAAGGTCTAGCAGCCCCTAGAGGGTAAGTAGTAGTAATAGTAGTTGTAGTAGGAAAAGTAGTAGTAGTAATAGTATTAGTAGGAAAAGTAAAAGTAGAAGTGGTAGAAGTAACAGTAGTAGTAGTTGTAGGCATAGAAGTAGTAGTAGTAGTAGTAATAGTTTTTTTTTTTTTTTTTTTTTTTTTTTGAAGGAAGAAAAAATGCATTGAGGCACTCCGCAGGAACAGCGGTAGTGTGAAACTCGGTAGATTTTTTTTATTAGACCACCCATTCCCACTACGAACCCCCCCCCCATGCCACGTGGCTTTCAATCCACCCTAGAACCGCGTTAGCATTACCTCAGGGTGGAGCCACCAGGGAGACCATCGCGTCTCACAGCATTAACAAGCTAACTCGCCACCATTTGCTAGAGGTGCTGATGCTCTAAAAAAGAACTCAGGGTCCCTGAGGACCAGCACCTTGTCTAGCGCTTCATAGTAGGCCGAGTACTCAGCCAGCACCACTATAAGCTTAATGCTTTCCCTTGCTGATAGGTAAAAAGTACCCAGCGCAGCGTGGGTCCACCTAAGCCTGTCTTTCAACTCAATGCCTTTTTGCCTTATTTTAATCCTACTTGGGTCTTATCCCGAGCCTCTTTTAGGGCTCTTCTAAATAGAGGGCAGCTTCCACTGCCTGCTTCGTGCTTGTTTTCCGTTGTTTTGGCAAAGAAAGCACCGTGCTGGACCTGGACACTCTTTATTCTGGTGGTTTGAGCTTCTACACCGGAAGCAAAGATTGGATCTGTTTTTGTTACTACATTTGCCTGAGACGTGTACATATTCCAGGCGTTTGTAACATCTTGTTAATTCAATTTTTCTTTAAATTCAGCAGCTTACAAAGCTAACTCGTAAACTGCCTTCCTTTTCTACTTGTCTGGCAGATGCTTCGTCTACCTTTATTAAAGCCAGCCTCTGTCCTCTGGCATTTTGCTTTCAGAGAGCTACTTCTGGCTCCTGGCTCTAATGTCCAAAAGTCCTCGCGGAAGCCCCTATCACCTCATCTTCCTTTACAATGGCATCAGGGCTCGGACCTCTAATGTCACTTTTCTGTTGCTCATTTTGACAGTACCCTGTCCAGCTACAAACTTTTCAACTTGCTGTAAAAATGCAGTAGCATTTGGCCTTAATAAGTATGTCTTTTTTTTTGTAGTGACAACACTTTGAACTGACACGTTAGCCTTATCGGGGTCAAAGCTCGCCTTCATCGTCTTCAGCACTGTTGCAAAGGTCTGTCATTCAGCCATCTTCACTACTTCTGTTGTTGTGGCATTCACTTTTTTCTTCTGGCTTGTTTTGTCATTTAGGAGAATTTGTTCTTGTTTGCAACTACCTTTTTTTATTTCTTTGAAGACATAGTCTGCTGGCGTTTCTCAGGGCTGTCTGATGGGCTCCTGTTTCTTTTTCTTCGTTCTTTTTCTTTTAGAACAGTATTTAGGATTTCTTTTAGGACAGTATTAAGGGTTTTTTTTGTATGTGCTGTCAAAAAGTATCTCACCTCCTTTTCCTCCACTGCAGGGATTTCAATGACGACTTCCAAGCCGTAATATCCACATGTTCATCAGTAAGACAGCCTTTTCTCAGCACCTCTGCCTCTTAAAGATGTTTAAGCGCGGCTTTAAGCCCATTTTTGACAGCGTTTGCTGTGTTACCGTACTTATCGTTTATCATTTTTCGCGTCTCTGTAATGTCTTTTGTTGCTAATTGTACTTTATGAGCAAATTGCTGTTGCTTAACTCTGAGCATAGCTACACTTTCTTCTAAAAAGGTAAGCTCCTCCCGGGTCTGGTTGCTAAATACTAACACGTCACTGTCCTTGGCATCGTTAGAGCCTATACTCGACAGGCTTTCTCTTCGTCCTTGGTCGGTAAAAAAAGGCCATAGAATATTCAGCAGTTTCTGTTGGCCATGAGACATGTCTTTGTGCCTTCCTCCCTAGAATCCGTGGTGCCAGTGACAGTCATCTGGGCTTCCATCGGATCGGAACTGCCAGAGGATTCTCTCAGAAAAGTTACCGCTTGGGGTACTAGTTTTGCATCGACGTTTTTTATTTTGGCATCTTTTTTAGTGTCGTACTGACCTGCCAATACCAGCACTACCCTTTTTTTCTAGAAATAAGTATTTGGAAAGGGTAACAACCAGGGCAGCAGCCCTCTCTGTTAACAGAGATAACCGCTACTTGCTCGGGTCGGCCGGAAGTCGCTACTCTCCCTTAGTCGTACCCGCGGAGACTGCTCTGGCGTTGAGTAACAAGTGTAAGAATGGTGTTCGTGTGTATTGTATGTATATGTTGGTACACAACGGTCAACCCAGCAAGACGAGCAGCAGGTGTACAGTCCTACGATCGTGCAGACAACCCAACAAAACGGGCTGGCGTCAGGCACAAAGGTGCCACCATATAGCCTCCTCAGAAGTTGTAAGCCTAAATTAGTCAGCCCACCTCAACTTTTTTGTTTATGAGGCGTACAGCCATATCAGATGAGGTAACCCACACTTACCTGGGCCTCATCATCCGGCTTTACCTGCCACCAGGCCTCCAACACAAGCCTGGAAAACGACCCGCCACATGCAACCCAGAACAATCCGTAAGTGTCCCTGTGTCTGTTTAGTGAGAGTGTGTGATGCATGTATCTGAGAAGAACATTTTAGCCACCGCTTCCTTTCATACACGATTGGTGCTAGTCTTTGGTGGCCCGCATCAAGCAATGGAGCGCCACCCACGGCAGTAGCAAAAAGCGAAGAACAAGGAGCACAAGCAGAGCCGGCCCATGCATTTACACTGACGAAGACAGGGGGCACTATTCTCCCTTCCACACCGCCACAGATACACATGCCAACACCACACACGCCTCCTGATTTACGCCCCTGACCACCACAGAGAGTCACCTTAGCTGCCCATCGTCACCTTATATTTTTAGAGGATGCTTTTATCCGCCACCCAGGGAAGCGCTTGGTTTGGAGAAACTAGCGAAAACCCCACCCGGGAGTAGTAGTAGTAGTAGTAGTTTTTTTTTTTTTTTTTTTTTTGTGGAGGGAGTAAAAATGCATTTAGGCACACCATAGGGACAGTGGTAGTGTGGGACTCAGTGGATTTTTTTTATTAGACCACCCATACCCACTAAAACTCCCCTCATGCCACGTGGCTTTTGATCCACCCCAGAACCGCGTTAGCATTACTTCAGGGTGGAGCCACTAGGGAGACCATTGCGTCTCACAGCTTTAACGTGCTTACTCGCCACCATTTGCTAGAGGTGCTGATGCTCTCGAGTCCTGAAAAGGACTCGGGGTCCCTGAGGACCAGCACCTTGTCTAGCGCTTTATAGTTGGCCGCCTACTCAGCCAGCACCACTATAAGCTTAATGCTTTCCCTTGCTGATAGGTAAAAAGTATCCAGCGCATCGTGGGTCTACATAAGCCTGTCTTTTAACTCAATCGATGCGTAAACATTAATATGCAATGTGCACATACTTTTGCACACTCGCTGTTAGAGGAACTAACCAGGGGACTGATTTTAATAAAGGATTTCAAGTTTTACCTATACATATTACAGGATCTTATCGTTCTCGAAAATTATTAAGTTTTTGAAGTGAGAAGTGAGATCGAGTCTTATCGTTTGCCTTTGGATTCTGATACACACACACACACCTACCCACCCACGCTCACATATATATGTAGTCAGCATGTAGTGTTACGCATGTTCCTGTTGCCATGTTGTGGTGTGTTACTGTGTTTAGTGTCCAAAATTATAATGCATTTATCCACGTATGTATATGTGTGTTACTCGTTAAACAGAATTACAAATTTAACCATTAAAAAGTGCATGTATAATGAGTGTGTGTACTTTCTACTTTTACTGTGCCTGTGTGTACATATTTGCCTGCGTGCGTGTGTATAAAATAGAGTAGTTAATTTTATTACTATATATAATTGTTAATATTGTTAATTTAATAAAGTAAATGAAGAAAAAATTTTTGGATTACGGCCGATCAATGCACATAGCCAGTATAGATTTAATGAGTTCTTATAATGTGGTATAACTTCTTAATATTACGAAATACGCCATAACATTAAAAGGCAGAAAAATAGAGCTAAAACAACAATTTCGCGGGTTTCCTAAAGAAAATAAAAATATCATGACGCTTAAAAAAAACGCTTTGAGTAATAAAAAAACATAACCTTCATTTTTGACATTTTCGATGCACCTTAATGAAGTGAAGAGATAAAATTATGGAAAAAAGTGCATTACGTTTAGTTTAGGATACTAACGATGCAAAATTGATTATTTATGGTCATGCGTACACATAACCTTCAAGTATTACAAAATACGCCATATCTTGAAAAATAAGCAAGATAGAAAAAAAACAACATGTTTAACACGTTTTCTTAAGGGAATCAAATTATTATGACACACAAAAAAGGCGTTGAGTTATTAAAAAACATAACCTCAATTTTTAATGTTTTTGAAGTACCTTCATTAAATGAAGTGGGAAAATCATGGGAAAAGATATCGTAGCACTCAAAACAAAAGTGTGTTGCTATGTTTCGAAGCTTTTCATACATGACAAATCGAATGTGTAGCGAAGATTTAAATGTACCACTGTAACTGGAAATTTATATTAAACTCACAGTATTGACGAACCTTGTATTTAACAGTATACAAAAGATCTTTACAGACATGTGACAACTTCATTTTTACTGGGGCCTGCTGCGCCGAGTCCCATACACTGGTTTTTTTTTTTTTTTTTGTGAAGGGAGTGAAAATACATAAGAGCACACCTCAAGGACAAAGATAGTGTGAAACTCGGTAAATTTTCTTTTTTAGACTACAAATACCCACTAAACTTCTTTCCCTGCCACATGGCTTCAGTTTTGCCCCTTAACCACGTTAGCATTACCTTAGCGTAGAGCCACCAGAGAGAATATCGTATCTCATAGCATTAAGGAGCATGCTCGGCACCAGTGGCTAGAGGTACCAATCCTCTCGAGTCCTGAAAATGACTCAGGATTCCTGAAGTCCAGCACCCGTATTATACATTCCTTTATTGGCTGCAGTCTTTGCATGTGCTACTATATTCTTGGTGCTTTCTTTTGCTAATCAGCATATGCACCTAAAGTAGCATGGGTCCGCATAAGCCTATACTCCTACTTAAGGCGTTTTTGCCTTGAATGCGCCCTAGTTAAACATTTTTTCGAGCATCTTCTAGCGCTCTCCAGAGTACACGGCAGCTTTCACTGCCAGTTTTGTGCTTGTTGTTTGTCATTGAACAGAGGAAGCATCTTGCTGGGCCTGGACTCTTTTTTCTCAGTGCTTGCAGTTTTCACACTGGGAGCACAGCTTTGACCTGTTTGCTTCTTTGTATTCTGCTGAGATATGTTCATATCCCAGGCATTTATAGAATCTCGTTACTGCAATGATTTTTTAGATATGGCAGCTTATGAAGCTGATTCTTGGTCTGCTTTAGTTTTTTCCTTGTTCTGCTGTGGGTTTATTTACTGTGATAAGCGCCATTCTTCTCTTTCCAAATGAGGTTCAAAAAGTGTTACTTTAAATTTCGTACTCTATTATTCAGAAGTTTTTGGCAAAGCTTCCTTACCCTCCTTATCTTTAACCATAGCATCCAGGTCTCAAACCTCAAGTGTCACCTTCTAACGGTCTACTACCACCGTTCCTTCAACTTGCTGCAAAAATGCAGTCACATTCTCAACCTCTTTAGCTTAAATTGGCATGTTTCTTTTTTTTGTAGTGAAATCACTTTGGACTGCAATATTAGCCTCAGGTTAAAATTGAGTTTCATTCACTCAAGCACATTAGCAAAGATGTGTTATTTGGTAACCCTCACTCATACTTATGTCGTCGCTTCTACTCTATTTTTCTGGCCTTTAGTGTCACTCGAAAGAATCTCTTCTTGTTGGCCTCCACCTATTTTTTTTTTCTTGTAAAGCAAAAATTGTTGGCGTTGCTCAGTACTGTCTGATAAGCTCCTGCTTTGTAGCTCATTCTATTTCCTTGAATGCAGTAGTTTTTTTTTTTTTTTTGTGGAGGGAGGGAAAATGCATTAAGGCCCACCGCAGGGACAGCTGTTGCGTAGAACTTTGCGGATTTTTTTTATTAGACCACCCATATCCACTAAAACCTCCCCATGCCTCGTGGCTCTTGATCCATCCCGGAACCGCATTAGCATTACTTCAGGGTGGAGCTACCAGGGAGACCATCGCGTCTCACAGCATTAACAAGCTAACTTGCCACCATTTGCTAGAGGTGCTGATCCTCTCGAGTCCTAAAAAGGACTTGGGGTCCCTGAGAACCAGAACCCTGTCTAGCACTCCATAGTAGGCCGCTCGCCTAGTAAGCACCACTATAAGCTTGATGCTTTCCCTGCTGATACGTAAAAAGTACCCATCACAGCGTAAATCCGCATTAGCCTGCCTTTCAACTCAAGGCCCCTTTGCCTTATTTTCGTACTAATTGAGCCTTACTCCTGGTCTCTTCTAGCGCTTTTTTAAATGAAAGGCAGCTTTCTCTACAAGCGTCATGCTTGTTGTCCGTTGTTGGGCAAAGGAAGCACCGTGCTGGGCCTGGACACTCTTTTTTTCGGTGGTCTGAGCTTCCACACCAGAAGAAAAGCTTCGATCTGTTCTTTTTTTACAGTGGCCTGAGACGTGTCTATATTTCAGGTATTTAAAACATCTTGTTACTTTAATTCTTATTCAAATTTGGCAGCTTACAAAGCCAACTCGTAACCTGCCATTCTTTTCTACTTGTCTGGCAGTTGCATCGTCCACCTTTATTAAAGCCAGCCTCTGTCCTCTGGCATTTGGCTTTAAGAGAGCTTCTTCTGGCTCCTGGCTCTTAAGTCCAAAAGTTTTACCAAAAGCCTCTTTGACCTCATCTTCCTCTACAATAGCATCCAGGTCTCGGACCTCTAATGTCGCTTTTCTGTCGCTCATTTTCACGGTACCCTGTCCGGCTACCGACTTTTAAATTTGCTGTGAGAATGCAGTAGCATTTTCTACACCATTGGCTTTAATAAGTATATGTTCTTTTTTTGTAGTGACACCACTTTGGACTGCCACATTAGCCTTATCGCGGTCAAAGTTCGCCTTCATTGTCTCCAGCATCGTTGCAAAGGTCTGTCTTTTAACCATCTTCACTACTACTGTTGTTGTCAAGTCTACTTTTTTTTTCTGGCTTGTTTTATCATTCAGGAGAATCTGTTCTTGTTTGCCACTGCCTGTTTTCTTTTTCTCTTAAGACATGGTCTGCTGGCGCATGTTCGAATGCAGTAGTAGTAGTAGTAGTAGTCGTTTTTTTTTTTTTTTTTTGTGGAGGAAGGGGAAATGCCTTGAGGCACACCGCAGGGACAGCGGTAGTGTGGGACTCGGTGGATTTTTTTATAAGACCACCCATACCCTCTAAACCTCCCCCCATGCCGCGTGGCTTTTGATTCACCCCAGAACGGTGTTAGCATTACTTGAGGGGGAGCCACCAGGTAGACCATCATATATTACAGAATTAACGAGCAAGCTGGCCACCATTTACTAGAGTGGCCAATCCTCTCGAGTCCTGAAAAGGGCTTGGGGTCCCTGAGAACTAGCACCTTTGTCTAACGCCTCTTTGTAAGTTGCTTTGTTACCTTCACGACATTTTTACCTCCCGTGGCCTACTCAAGGGCTCCTGCTTCTCGAATGGCAGATCTTTCCTTTTTTGATCTACCCATAGCCGTAGGTGCGCTATCAGCCGGTGCGTCCCCGTACCCACAGTAAACTGTTTTACTTCTGTTGCCATGGCGTCCATGTTTTTTCTCGCATGTCGCTATTGCTTTTGTCACCAGAGCCCAGGAACTTCCTCCACTACTACAGCAGAAGCAAGACGTCGGATATTGTTCGTGCTATCACCGTAGTTGCAGCGGAGGATACTGTGAGACAGGCGCACGCGATCCTGAGTGATACGATGCGCTGCACCAAAATAAGGCACTTTCAGATCTTCCTTCCTGCGAGATCTGAAAGCTTACACATTCACGTTGTACAACAGGATTAAAGTGGATATCGTCTTTTGGCTCCTAGCGGACCCCCAACGTTCTGCATTAACCGCGAAACCACATCAAAAACCCTATCGGCTTTTTAGCTGCTCTCCTGATGTGCTTACAGAAGATGAGCCATGAATCGATCCACACCTCTAGGTAGCACACCACTGGACTCACGCAGATTACCTCACCAGCAACGTTTAGGCAGATGTCACCCCCGAACCATCGCTGCCTGGTAAGAATGATCATCTCCGTCTTTTCAATCACTAGCTCAAAACCGTGATTCGGAAACCACCCTGACACTGTCGCGACCACCCACTCTATTTTGCACTTGGCCTCCTCTCGGGATCTCGCTGTGACGTGCAGTGTTATGTCATCAGCAAAGATCGTCAGCTTGACCGCCGGAAGGATCTTAAGGCATAAAAGTTTGTCATAGACCAGATTCCAGAGGTTGGCTACAAAGACAGATCCCTACGTGACTCCTGACGTTAGACGCCTTTCTCTTGGCCTGTCTTTTGTGTCGTCCCAGAGTACTCGGTCCTGGAGATAACTGTCTACGATATTTCTCAGAAAGTCCGGTTCATTCTGGCACCTGAAGGCCCTTATTTTGTAGGACCATTTTGCCAAGTAAAAAGCATTCTTGATGTCAAGAGTCACCAGGACACAGACGCTCCTTGTCTAATGAGAACGTTTCCATGCCTCCTTAGCCAACTCAAGAATCTCAGCCACAGCCATAACCGCTGAATGCTCCTTTCAGAAGTCATACTGATTTTCCGAGAGGCTGACTTCTCCTCTTAAGCGAGTTATTATCAGCCACTTGAGCATATTTCCACAATCATCCAACATACCACCTAAGTATCAGAATAACGACGAGACCAGGAGGGAAGTTTGCCCTTGTCCAAAAGAACAAGCCTTTGGATCTTCCAACTCCCTTCGGAACAGTCTTTCGCGCAAGCACGCATTGTATTTATCTAGCAAAATATATTGCCTATCCACAGCTATGACCTGAAGGACTTTAAATGGCACCCTGTACGGGACAGGGGCCCTTTGCTCCAGCGTGTCTGATGCCACCAACCTCAATTCATTAAGAGTAAAGAGAGGCATATTGCCTGCACTTCTGTCTTCTTCCCTTTCATCAGGATGCTTAAAAAAAAGGCAGGAGACCACCATTTTTAAAAAGAAAGGTGTTATCGGCATCACCGGATCTGAGTCGCGCAGTCTTTTAAACGTGATCCAGTAGCGCCGGCTCTTTGTGTCCTTATCTACTTTAGCGATGAATTTGCACCAGCATCGGTTCTTGCTCATTTTAATCGCCCTCACTAAGGCCTTTTTTGCATGTTTATAAGCGGCAACAGTTACCCCAGCGTCCTTGCGGGTTCTGTGTCGCTGTGCAAGATGTCTTAAGTGCTGCACTTTTCTGCACAGGTCAGCTATTTTATCGGTTCACCAGTAGCATGAAAGTCGAACTCTCCTACCAGACCTTTTGGCCATACATGCGTCACACTATTCCTTGACACATCTTGGAGTGTTGCCCCCGGGAGCCTCGACCTTCACTGAATTTGTGATCTTGTTTGAATCAGCAGGAGAAGGCACACTTACCATGGCTTTCTGCAGAAAATCTCGATTGAGTTTTGCCATGTTCCACCCAGTATTGCGCTTTCAGATGATATTAAGCAAGCTCTCATAACGGCCTTCGTTAATTACAAAGCTGACATACTGTTAATAACTGGCCGTATAGTCCTCCAGGACTTGCCAGTCAGAAACCTGTACCATCATTTGTAACGACACTAGTGTGAGATTGATAATCGTGCCCCAGTTTCTAGGCTGCCTGAACGTTGCTGAACCACCAGAGTTCATGACGATATGGTCCAGCCTTGCAGCCATCTTTAATACCACCCGCCCTCTGGAGTCGGTTCTTGGCTGCTTCCAAGCAATGGCCTTAGGGTGAAAGTCACCAGCCAGGACTACGTTGCCATTTTCACCACACACGAACAGCATCTTCGAGCGGCAAGCCGCCCTATAAAGCCGCCAATTAAAATGTTACGGGAAATATAGCAACTCGCATAGAATACACTTCCACACCTAATTCACACGAAACCGTCTCAGCCTCTGGTGTTAAATACGGAGAGCCTATCACTATGAATAAGGATGG
The DNA here is from genome assembly GCF_036245765.1 of Copidosoma floridanum. NCBI lineage: Eukaryota > Metazoa > Arthropoda > Insecta > Hymenoptera > Encyrtidae > Copidosoma > Copidosoma floridanum. Next base: position 4,546,434 of record NW_028321885.1, read on the forward strand.
CCACGCACTCTGTTCTGTCACAGTACCAGCCCTGGCCCGGTAACGTGCTGGACGGCTCATTTATAAAAAGCAAGTACATAACCCGGGCACATGCAAGCTGGTCCAACAGATCGTGTGCAAATACAGCCCTATCCAGGTTTATCTGAAGGATCACCACCATTTCTGCCGAGCTTTTCCTGAAAACGATTGCAGCGTTCAACACTCAGCAGTTCCAGCGATGTGCCCGGTGTCCGGTTTTGGGACAACGCTCTCACACATATAACAGCTCACTTCTTCTTTCAAGCAATTACGTGCTTCGTGGTTCCTTTAACCCTTTTCTAGGACGCCCCTATCCTGTCAGGCCCATCACACCATCTGACAATGTAGCCAAAGCTAAGGCATCTGAAGCAGCGCTCAGTTTTGAATTTGGGCCTCATCAAGGATTTCACAAAGCCCAGCCGTATATGATCCATCTTATCCAGGATCGTAGGCCACCATTGCAGGTGCCGAAACGTAGGCAACCCAAATTCCCCTGACACTGCCAGTTGACAGCCGCCCTGCCGTGACAGGGGCCCTCTCTTTTCCAAATCAGTCCCTTAATGCGGCCTGTACGTCGTGCTCTGTCACCATAGGATAAACATCTCTGATCTTATAGGTTAAGCGTGGCGCAAGGGTCTTCATGCCACTAGCATTTTTAACAGCGTTTTTAAGCATATCGGTAAACGCATTGCGGCTGTTGGACGTGGTGTCTCTCAGCTTGACGAGAACACTCCCTGTTCTCGTCTCCCTAATTGACTCCATGCCCGCCTCGAGTTTGACTACATTGACCTTCTTTATCAGGGATAAAACCTTAGCACTCTTTTTGCCTTCTGCTGGCTTAACAATCATCGCCTCGGGCCTGGGCCTCCGATATCTCTCCTTAGTGACGTTTGAAGGCTAAACTTTTGTCCTTTGGGGCTAACCTTTCTTAGGGTTTTCGTTGATTGGTTTCTTAAGAACGAAGTTCTTTATGTCACGTACTTAGGGGGCCGAAATTTTAAAACTGACAGATTTTTTGAAACGGAAGTGGTTTACCCGAAGTCTCTTCCTCTCAAGTTTCCCCCTTACCTACTGTTCTCAACACATTTTCCCTCCCCTTACTATATATGTATATCTGCCAACCGTACCGTGTTACTCTTCTGCACACCTTTGCCCACCATTTTCCCTCACGCTTCCAAGCAATTAATTTTTAAACAAATTTTTATTTTATTTTCTCACAATAATTTATCTGTGACTTAAAAATTTTTTCTTTTACATTTCTTGAAAAAAAAAAAAAAAAAAAAACACTTTCCACTTCAGAAATTTGAATCCTCGACCTCCTGCATATAAGTCCAGTACCTCACTTACTCTGCTACGAGCGGTGCCGACTATAGAAACTCGGTTTCTTGTACTAATCGTGTGGTTCGTAACTATTATATTCCATTTCTATATGCATTCACTGATAATACACTTATTTCATAACAAATTATGTATTTGTTTTTAAATAATACATCTAAAAAAAAAAAAAGAAAAAAAGAAAAAAAATTAAAAAGAAAAAAAAGTAATGAAAAAAAAAGATTAAATGAAAAAAAAAAGAAAAAAAATGAACTTAAGGAAATACAAAAGAATGAAAATAAATAGAAAAATAAAGAAAAAATTAAATAAAGGAAATACAAAAGATTAAAAAAAAAGTAATGAAATTAAATATAAAAAAAAGAAATGAAATATGAAAAAAAAAAAAATAAAAAAAAAAGAAATTCAGTAAAATAAAACTAAACATAAAACAAAAACAAGGAATGAAATAAATGAATAAGATATGAAGGGAACAAAACAACAAACCAGGGGGGATAAATGGGTCATGGGACCCTCGGTAAAAACGAAGTTCTTTAAACATGACATGAGTATAAAAACACAATTTCTCAGGTAACAAGGGGGTCACCAGACCCGTTGGAAGAACGAAGCTCTATAAACGTGAGTACTGCATTCATGTAGTTCCCTAAACAAAAACTTGAAAAACGAATTAAAAAAAATTTTAAAAATAGTTCAGTACTCACAATGGTTTAACTTCGTACGAACGTCATGCATAAATACAGTACTCACGAAGTTAAACCATCGTGAGTACTGAAATATTTTTTTTTTTTTTAACTCGTTTTTCAAGTTTTTGAAACCAGAACGAAGCTCTATAAACGTTAGTACTGCATTCATATAGCTCACTCAATAAAAACTTGAAAAAAAATTTTTTTAAAATGAAAAAAATAGTTGAGTACACACGATGGTTGAACTTCGTAAGTACTGTATGTATGCACGACGTGATTTCAACCATCGTGAGTACTGAACTATTTTTTTTTTTATTATTATTTGTTTTTCAAGTTTTTTCTTAGTGAACTACATGAATGCAGTACTAACGTTCATAGAGCCTCATTCTTCCTACGGATCTGGCAACCCCCCTTGTGACCTGAGAATTTGTGTTTTTGTACTCATGTCATATTTAAAGAACGTCGTTCTTACCGTAAGTCCTATGACCCCTTTAATTCCCCTTGGTTTGTTGTTCAAATTCCCTTTTTATTTTATTTATTCATTTAATTGTTTTTTTTTCTTTGGATCTCTATCCAATTTTCTTTACTGGCCGTGCAGCCAGCCCCATTATCTTCTGGTTGCAGCTGGAAGCCAGGCCTTCTGGGTTTCTTCGAGGCCTGTTCTGGTGCTAATTTTGGGCTTGGGTTTTCCCCCCTTGCCTTTGCTTCCTCTTTGCCTTCTTCTTTTCTTTCACTGCTTGGCTACTGACTAGCTTCTTCGCTTTCTTAAGACAAATCTGGTGACGTTTAAGGGCCACTATTGCCGTCACCACTAGCCTAACGATATTCTTTATGGTCCTCGACATGTTTAGGTGCTTTATCATAAGCATCCAGTAGTAGTAGTACCAGTAGTGATAGCAGTAGCAGTAACAGTGGCAGTAGCAGTAACAGTAGCAGTAGCAGTAGCAGTAACAGAAGCAGTAGCAGTATCAAAAGTAGTAACGGTAACAGTAGCAGTAGCAGTACTAGCTGTGGCAATGGTAGCAACAGTAGAAGCAGTAGCAGTAAAAAGTTTTAAAATTCAGAAAATCAAATAATGTTTTAATTAGCTCATGATTTTAGGAAAAAAAATCAAAACTTACAATGTTTATCCTGGTCATTTGTTAGAAAACAAAAAAGAAGATTATGTTTACTTTGTACTCAATGAAAAATTTTGTATTGATGATAAAATGATAAAATTATTACGGAGGATGATTTAAGCACAAAGTATAAACATCATTTTGTTCGAATTTCAAATTTGTTATGTTTAATATGCAAATACTTCTTCAAATATAAGTATGCCAGAAACATATGTCATCGATGCCCTTACTACTTTTGGTCTACAGATACATTGAAAGCACACAAAAAATTGCCAAAATTTGAATAGTTACAAAACTATTTTACATGAAAAAAAGGAAATAAACACTAACTTAAATGTGATCAAGGTTATACTAGAATGTGTAGAATTAAGAAGTAAAATAAATTGCATAAAAATTTAAAATTAAAACTAATTCAAAGAATTAAAGGTATAAAAAGCTATGTAGTAGGAGCTATAATAACCTTAAAAAATTACATTAAGTGTATGTATGAAGTTCTAGTATCACTTAAGAGCAGAGAATTATTAGGTATATTTTCTAAAAAAAAAACTGCTTTAAGTGCCAATGACGACAAATGTATCCTTCAAACTGACAGTATAGATACTCTACCACAGCATTCATTGGAGTAAAGCACCCAATAAAAAGCAAAAATCGATTGAGGAGTCAGCCAATGAGGTAAAAGTAGTGGGAGAGGTTGTTGCTTCGCCACAGGAACTAAAACTAGAGGAAGCATCTTTAAATAAGCCAAAGCCAATACTTAAGGGGACAGCACTTTGTAAGGAGGTTTCACCACCAGAAAAACTTGTTCTACTCTCCAGTAGAAGCCCAAGTAAGGTTGAACTAAATGATCAGAAGCTAACATCATTCTCTTTACTTTGTGCTTTTTCAAGTGAACCGTTGCATAAGAAATCTAGATATATTGAATGTTATAAATTTGATTTTAAATACTTCTGCATACCTGCACACAATATGTGTGATGTAGGAAGAGCTTCACTTATTTCATTTTTTTTTTTGGAGCATGCATCTTGCAGCATTGAAAGAAATTATTAACAGTAATTCACTACCAATCAGAAACCTTTCTAAAATAATTTGAAACCCAAACTGTATGGTTTTAAAGCTAAGAAAGGTGTACACTTTTTTTTTTAACAAACATAGTTGGACAGCTTAATGATAAATTGCTAATTTTTTCTAGAATAAGCTCAACTCTTTTTAAAATTAATAAATTTTCTCGTTAATTGCTTAATGCTACAAATAAATTTTAAATAATAATTGTCTTAAATAGTCATACATATATCCTTTGATTTGATGAGTTTGAGGCTGCATCTCTACAACTTCTACTTACCAAGTCTAATCTAAGCCAAGTATGTTGAATTTTTGGCAAGGATAATTATACCTTTCTGCCTCATAGAGTTCATTCACAATTTGCTTTATGTATTGAATGTCTTGGTGTATGTTTTTAAATCAGCTTGAATAAATAAAAATTTTCTTACAAGTTAAACATCAAATTTGAAAGTTTTCTATTGCTTTTTGAAGCCTTTCAATAACTTTGATAAAGTAAGTATAACTCACTTTGTCTTAAGACTGTTTTAGTGTTTTAACAATGTACAGTCTTCTATTATCGAAGCCATACTAGTGATCAACAGTAAATTTGCATCAAATACCAGAAGGACCTTGGCTGCTGTCTTTATTTCTACCCAGCTTTTGACCGAAACAATCGACACTCATTTTGATGATAAAGCAAAGTACACACGTATCAATATGTGTTCTTTCCCGTACGAAGCTCTTGGATGCTTCATTAAATTTTATTGCAAAGAGTTATTTTCTGTATAGTATATAGTAGCATTTCTTGCTAACTTTTCAGCTATTATGAAGCCCAAATGATCTACTGACTCGTTAGGATTATCCTAATATTTATAACCGATTTGTTGCATTATTCAACAAGTTTTATAATGAGGTAGCAACAATTCACCTTTTTTATGGACCGTGATATGAAACATTGGATTAATAAATCAACTGAACTTATTGCTATTATAAACTTGTATAGCTTTTTTTTTTGAAATCCTCTCTTATAAACTTATGATGCTTGTAATATTGTTAAGTATTCTTCCAAATCATTCTGTATCACTAGAGATTCATTAAAATACTTTTTCATAAATAGCTCTATTAATCCAGCACTCATTAGATGATTCATATCATTTATTTAAACACGCTTGTTTTTATAGTCTATTTGTGAACCACGATGAATGTACACCTCATTATCTTTGTGTACTCCATATTTAAAAGCTTATAAATCTTTCTGATTCATATAAATTATGTGCAAACAAAAGTTGTTTAATAAATTCTTACTGATTTCAATAAAATTAATGCATTAATTTTAAATAGTATCTTTAAAATTAGTGTCACTATTATATAAATTATGATGACTTTTGCTAATGGCAGACTCAAATGTTATTTCACTTACAATAAATTTATTTATTTTTTAGTGATTCACTTAATCAACTTCATGATTTGTTTTAATTGTTTTTGGTTTAAAAGTAAGTAACAAAATAATAATTATTATTTTTTGTTCATTTTGTTTTGGCAGCAATTTTAAGTAGAGACTCTGTTATTTTTTTAAATATCTTACTATCTTTTTAGATATCTATATGTACTTTGTACAGTAACACAGTTAAAGCAGACAGGACGTGGCCGTTGCCACACACGCACACTCTTGTAAAGTCTCTTTGTATTATAAGAAAAGATCTTGAAATCTATAATGGTATATACTTGCGTTGTTGAAAATAGTAATTTAAGTATTATTTAGCGTGACATTAATAATCTACTACCTCCTGGTATATTTATTTAACATATTAGTGGAGACCGTAGTTAGTATTAGTATTTTTATTTTTACGCGTGGCTTCGGTGGCTTGTGATTATCAATTCCTACGAGTTCATGTAAAATTATCAGTTTAATACTTACGAAAATTGAAAGATAGAGTTAATTGACCACTTATTAAGAATTGAAGAAAAAACTTCATGAACATAACAAAAACGTACTTATAGTAAAGAAAGTTCTAGAAGATTCAAATAAAAAAGGAGAAAAAGCCAGAATGGTGGATGAAGTAAGAATTCCTGTGTTTGATAGAACAGATCTTCAGTGTTGGAAAATAGGAATCATAATGATTCTACCATTAGAGAAGTTCAACGTGGAGGCAACGAAACTCATAACAAAAGCAGATGGAGAGAAAGAGTAGATCGAAAAGGACTTAAAGGTGATCAAAGAAATATATAGCAGAGTTTCAAATGATCAGCTGCAGTTTGTAAAGGACAAAGTACAAAATAATAAAAAAAATTTGGTAAAATGTACATGAAGAGGTCTACTGTAGAGCAAATTTGTGCAAGAAATAAGTTGGAAAAATTAAAGTTAAAACACTGTGAAAAGTTAAGTCTATTTTTTACTGAGTTTTAAGCCTTAATGAATGAATTAAAAATTAATGGTGAGAATTTTACTGAAAAATAAAAACTTTGCTACATCACAAAAATACTTCAAAGTTTAATAACTTATAATAATGACTTGATTGATAAGTCAAAAGAGTCTGATTTAACAGTCAAATAAGCGAAAAGTATACTAAAAATGTTTGAACAAAAAGAAAAGGATCACAGAAGCACAAACAACTAAAGTGTAATTAAAACTGGAAGAAAAAAAGAAAAAGCATGTTTCAAGTGCGAAAAACATGGACACTTTAAAAAACAATATACGAAATTGAGACAAAGCAATAATTTATGGGAGCAAGGTGGTGTGCAGCAGCAACGAGATAGGTGATAACAACAACAACAGCAGAGGCAACATCGTGGCGGCTGAGGCCGAGGTCGTGGAGCTTGTAAGGGCTCTAGTCAACGTTGTCGAGGAGGCAGTTGGCACAAAAATAATCGAGGACATTGTAACGAAAATGTAAATGTGAGTAGTTCTAGTACAGAATTCAAGGAAGTTCCTAATGGACTATGTGTTTAAGTAAACAGCTATGCTAGTAAGGTCGAATAATTATTCGATAGTGGTTGCTTAGATAATATTATAAGTGATGATCAGTATTTTTATGAAACTGTTTGATTAAAAGAGCCTATAAATGTAAAAGAAGAAGACAAAAGGTGTTTAAAAGCAACAAAAAATCATAATATTAGGCAAAAGATTAATGTTTATCGTCTAAGTAGTTTTTTTTTCAGTAATAATATGTATAAAAATGCACTAAATAATGGTAAAGTAACAAAAGAAAACAAGATAGTATCAGTAAGAAATCTGCCAAAGATTTTCAGTCAGAATAGAAATTTGATTACCATTGGCTGTGAAAAATAACAATATTCATTATATGACAAGTTAAATTATGTATTGAAGGTCAAATTCAATGACAAAAAGTAAGTAACAAGAAAAGAAAGAACAACATAAGTCACTACGTCATGTAAATTTCAATTATTTGCAAATAATGTGAAATAAGCGAATGCTTGATGGTTCATCAAGAAAATTAGAAAATGATTATTGTAAGTGTCAAATTTGTTCAAAAAATTAAATGCATAGCTTGCCATTCAAAAAAAAAGGTCCAGGGCCAAAAATATTTTAAAAATTATACATGATGATTAAAATAGACCTTATAAGACTACTGGTTTAAATGGCAAGAAAGTTTTTTTGAGTCTTATCGATGACCACAGTAGAGAAGCTTAAATGTATTAAATTAAATTAGAAGATCAAGTATAAAATTATGTTATTGACTATGTCAATTAATTTAATAGTAAGACAGAGATAATATATAAACAGATTTAGATGTAACAATGAAATACAATTCATAAAAAAGAATATAAGTAATTTTGCAAGTAAAAGAGATGCTTCTCTTGAATTGTCTCCACCATATAAAAATGAATTAAACAGAATGAATATCGGAGATATAGGATAAGTGACGAGGGCACAAGATTAAACAAATACTTACAAAAGAGAGCATTTGCTCTTGAAATCTATTTATTCAACACAAGATAGCACGGTCTTTCTACGTGCCACTCTGTAACGTAAGATTAAAATGATGTTAGCCGTAGCACAGGTGCTATAGAACTGGCTCAGCTGAACTACGCGTCTTACTGTGAGTCCACGTGACCGCCGTGCGCAACAGCTAAGAGAGAGGGGAAAGAGGAACTATCTGAGGAGTACTGACAGCGTTGATGGCAATACTATTGAGCTTGACACTACCTACCTTTGCTACTTTATCAGCTCTGATCGTCTAGCTTCCTCCTACTTTAAATACATTGGAATTTGTTATTAGTACGCTCTAATCAGATACGTATCTTTCAAACCCAATCGATTTAATTTAACTTTATAAATTCATCGTTAAATGCTCTATGTGCCTCCAGTGGTAATGGTATAGTCACAATATCAGCAACGTTCTCTTTTGTGTATATTCAAAGGACTTTCACTGTTCCTTGATCCATGCATTGCTTCATATAACCTCCATGCGTTTCTGACATATATACTCTAAGTCCTGATTTTTTTCTCTTCAGTAGGTTGTTCAATATTTCCTCTAAGTCCTCGTTGAAAGTCTCAAGTTTATGATGACCGTGCATCATAGTACACTTAATAGCCGACATGTTGTTACACCAAATTGTAACAGGCATCAGAGTTCTCCCTAATTTGTATCTTATTAACTTATCTAGTCGTATTTACTCTTGACAAGCATCGCTCATCGTTAAGTATTTGGCTGAGTAAGTAAGTTAAGTAATGCAAACAGTGTGACATGTGTCAGCTTATGACTTTTCTGTACAATTGTGTCCCCCAAACAGCCTAATTATTGCCTAATTATTGACAGCCTCCCGAGAAAATGGAGTCCTCACAATCTCTTGAATTTGCATCTGTTAATGCCTCTCGTATTTTAGCTCTGCCTCTAAAAATTATGCCTATGCTTGAACTTTCTCTTAGATAACTAAAAAATTTTTTTACCACTAGCCAATCCTTTCCCAAATTTTTTAATTAGTTCCAGTCAATTTTCTTGATTTGTCTTTGTTTTTCTTTGTACATATCTTTGTGGACTATTTTCTCATTAAATTTTACATATCTTTACCTAAGGAATTTTCTATGATTCGGATGTCAGAGAACGTACGTCGTTAACTTATATCCAACTAAAACAGCTTTAACTGCTCTTGCTCCTAATTTTGTGGTTAGTTTTGATAGTTTTACATACGCTGTGCATCCAAACCTCTTTATTTTATTGTAATTAACTGTCTCTTTTGGGAAAAATTTTTTTAATAGTGTTCCAAACTCTATTCCTCTCTAGGGTGATCTGTTATATGCAAGTAAAGCAGCTTCTACGGCTATTTCCCGCATGCTTTTGGATAGCTCTGAATTAAACAATAATGCTCTAATTTTTTCTTGTAATATAACATTAAATCTCTCTGCCAAACCATTCAGCTCCGGTGTATTAGGTAGTGAAAACTCTGACTCTATATTCTCCTTTTTAAGAATCTCTAGAAATGTACCTTCAGTGTCCTCTGTATCTTGCTCTGATTTAATAATGTAAGCTTCTTCATTTTTACCCAGTAGACTTTTTCCTCATATAAGAAAGTTCTTAAGTGCACTTCCTGACTCATATTTAGTTTTAACAAGATAAGCTCTATCTAGTCTGGAATATTCGTCTACAAATATAAACTATAAGCCTCTTGTTAGTAGGGTATAAGGTTAGCTTAATGGGTCCTATAATATCAGTTTACATAACTTAAAAAGGCCTTTGTGCCTATGGTTTTAGTAAATAGAAGTTTATTTATTTTTGTCACTATACAAACCTCACAATCCAGTATAGATTCATCAAACATCACATTTTTGAATTCTTTCTCGTATTTTTGGAGTTTTGTAAAATAATTAAGAGATACATGACCTACCCTAAAGTGCCATAGCATACTCTCTATGTATTTGTTTTTCTCTAAACTACTATTCTCTAACTTATCCTGACTGATCATGCTTTCTATGCTTTTTATCGATTTTCATTCTTCTATGTTCGTAGTATGCCTAGTCATAAGATTCGTATCCCATTTGATTGGAGTCTCTTTGATTCCTCTTCAGTTTCAGTTAACTCCAACTTAATGAGATATTCTCTCTCCCTTCCTCCTAACTCCAAATAAGTTTTTCCTGAAAGTAGGTGTCTCTCCCTCTGGATTCGGCAATACTATATTTGTGCTGTCTCACTGTAATTGTTGAAAGGACTACAACAGTGATGAATGTTTTCTCTGCTCTTTCATTTCTTAATATTTTTGTGATTGATTTTGAATCTTACAGTTCAATTAAGTTTTTTATAATAGCCTTCTAAGATTGTTTAATTTCAGTTTTTATCATATACTCTAAATACCTCATCATGCAAGTAGATTACGAACCTGGCATCTGATAACCTTCTAAGAGACATTAGATTCTCTGAAATGTCTTAGGGGAGGCACTCTTGCTCATGTCAATACCTCCGTCATAAGCACTAGTCTCTCTTACCTATACAGTGCACTTCATAGCAAAGAGAGAATAACAAAGGCACACATGGACTCACACAAATACTTCACTCAGTGCGCTTCTGGAGAAACTCTCCTTAGAGACAGCGTCACTTACTCTAGTGCTAATCACTCGCCTCTAAAAAACCAGAGATGTAATGCAGTTTGTGCACCCTCTCTGACGATGGTCTAGTTGCCACTTGAACTCTCCATGCTCTCCTTTCTATTTTTATTACTTTGTTTCTAGGCTCTATACAACACAATACACTCTTAGCTATTAGATTTTCTAATTACGGCAGAAAATCACTCTCACGCTGTGGTCCAAATGCCATGGGCCCATAGCCTATCAGAGGTATGGGATAAGTGACCAGGGCCCAAGGATAAAGAAATACTTACAAAAGAGAGTATTCACTTTTGAACTCTATTTATTTAATACAAGACAGCACGGCCTTTCTACAGTGCCACTCTGTAACCTTTGATTAAAATGATGTTAGCCATAGTACGGGTGCAATAAAACTGGCTTAGCTGAAATACGCGTCTCACTGCGAGCCCACGTAACTGCCGTGCGCAACAGCTGAAAGAAAGGGGAAGGAGGAACCATCTGAGGAGGACTGGCAGCGTTAATAGCAAAGCTATCTAGCTCGGCAAAAAGTACAACTGGAGAATTACATGTATGCCTACATGTTCATTAAAAGAACCATGGATTTATAATAGATTTTGACCAAAAATACTTTAAACAGCAGCATATTTAAGAAAAAAATTATCACTTGTACTTTTAAAAAAAATAAAATACTTTTTAAAACTACGTTTCAGGTAAAGTCTTATCAAAAAATCTGAAAATTAATGAAAGAAGAGTTTTTATGAGAATACCAGAAAAAAAAAAATTCAAAATTAAAAAAAAGTAAAGCTACAAATTTTGTTTGGTTAAGAAAATGTTGGTTGCGTAGTTTTAATAACTACTAAGATAGTAGTTGCTAGACACAATGACATTACCGAAGATGATACAGATTAAGTTGATTAAGAATCTGAGAAAAACATAGTAGAAATTAGTTTAAATAAAAACGAAGTTGAAAACACAAATGGGGATGAAAATAAAAAAAAAATTAATGAAAATATAAATTTGAATTCAAGACGGCCAAGTAGGGGAAAAATAGCCTGATAGATGCAGAAGTGAGAATTTTTTACGTAGTCATATTAATTATGTAAATTATACAAATGCTGAGATGCATGTTTCTCATAATGATGCAATCAATAGTGTTAAGTCCAAAAAGTAGAAAACAGTAATGAATAAGCAAATAAATTGTTAAAAAAAAATAAGACTGATGTTTCTGTCAATAAACCAAATGATAAAAAATTTTTAGGTTTCAAATAGGTTTATACTTAAAAAGCTAATGATATTTTTAAGGCTAGATGAGTTAGTAAGGGTTATGAACAAAATAATTTAGCTGAAGATATTTAATTACTCATAGAAGGAATGCAAACTTAAAAAATTTTAGATTCTTACAATTGCATAATAATTAAATCATTTTAATAGATAGATATCAAAACAGCATTTTTTAATGAAAAGGTAAAATTGAAAGTGTATGTAAAAAATCTTCAAGGCTATAAGAATGGCTTTTATAAGGTAAAAAAATTAAATAAAGCGTTGCATAAAATAAAAAAAATCTTAAAAGCTTTATGTTAATGATTTGATACTTATTTAAAAAAATTTAATATCAAAAGAAACCAAATCGATTGTTACTTATACATCATTAGCGACAAATCTATTAGTGTGTATAAAAATTTTTTTTGTAAATAACTTATTAATCTGTGGTTAAAGTAGTAAAAAGTGGAATTTTTTTTAACTATTACCAAAAACATTTAATATTGAAGCATCAATTATACTTATAAATTTTGATAAAAAAATTTATCTAATTACTATCAAAAAAGTACGATATTATAAGCCTTAAATTATATTTAACTCTCATAAAATAAGATTTAAAACTAGACACTACGCAATCAGCTTATGATGCAGTTAAGTACAGAAGTTCAATTGGAGCTCTTTTAAACATTTATTAAAAAACGAGGTCAGATATTGGTTTTAAAGTTTTTAATTTGAGTAGATATAAATACTATTATAATAGTATTACAAATATACTAACGAATTTTAAAATTATTCTTCAAAATAAGAGATTTTAAATTCATTTTTAAAAGAAGATTACAAATTATATGATGGATTACTTTGCTGATACCGATTAAGCAAGATATATTATTAATAAAAAAACAACGACGGGTTTTGTTATACGAATGTATGGAAATGTCATTTATTGGAAATCAAAGAAGCAGAATAAAACATTCTTTGTTTTTGGTTTTTATAAGCTACATCATTGAACATCAACATTATTATTATCTGGTGAGACTACAGTTTTAAATTCGTGCAAGATAACCATTTTACACTTTCTATAGGCTCCAATAATTCTTTTAACAACGTGTACATTGGTTAATTCTGGGGTCTTGGGGTTAATCGCCTTCGGCTAGGGCCGCAAACCTCTCGGTTTGCAAACAAAGACTTTTAAAACTCGTAGGAAAACTACTACTTTTTCCCTCGGGTGGTTTTGGGAGGCTGGTACTTCCTCGGGCAAAAAAGCAGTTTTCCGATACTTGTTCGAAAAGTTTCCTTTACGAACCTCATTACGGACCTCGCCTTCGGCTTGGGCTGCAAACCTCTCGGTTCGCAAACAAAGACCTTTCAAACTCGTAGAAAAACTTCTATTTCACAACAGTGTATGAAAAATAGGTGTTTTCCGCACTGATATTAGTGTAGAAAATCGATTTTTCCACATAGTGTGCGGAAGAGGTGTGTGAAAAATATTTTCCGCACAGTGTCCGGAAAAGGTGTGCAGCAAAGGTTTTTCTTTACACTATGTGGGAAAATCGATTTTCCACACTAATATCAGTGCGAAAAATACCTACTTTTTGCACGCTTATTGCAAAAAAACGTGTACGCAACTCGTGCGGTAAATCGTCTTTTCTACACTTGTTGCGTGAACAACTATTTTCGAACGCTTAGTCATAATAATACTCAGCTAGTCCTTGATAACAACACCTATTCAGTTTGAAGTGAACTTATGCTAAAATATGCCGTAAAATTTATTGTTTTTCTCATTACTATATGAAATTGCTGGGATACCTAAACGACTGTCATTTATTTGAACTCACTTGCTTATCTTTTATACATTACGTTTATTGAATTAAAACAATTATTACAAGTCTCTTGTTAAATCAATTAGGATAGCGAATTAACTTGGTGGACATGATTCGTGGAGCCTCTTTCATTTATAGTATTACGAACACATGTACTGTTCATGTGTTTCTCGCAAGAAACTACTTGCATTTTTTATTTGATTGTATTTCATGCGTGTATTATGTCATTTGTGTACGTGCAGAGTATAAAAGCCGCTAAACTTGAAACTCTGACTACGTTACGATCTTACATACCTTATATAAGAGTCAGAAGTATGCTATACACTCAACTCAACTTGCGTTCATTGTAATTTATTAAAATTTGTATTGTAAAAAATTTTTCATTACTCATAGATTTTTGTACCTGATGAGGGTCAGGACGTTATCCAAACGGCCGAAACGTTGTTTTGTTTTTTAAATAAATACAAAATATGATAGTACCACCATTGGACATTGCTTTCAATCAACAATTCTCTAGAGACTGTCATATAATTATACATTTATATAGTTGTATTTCAAAGGGAATTTATTCTTTATAATCTGTTTAAAGGTTTTTATCTACAGAGACTAAACGTCCTTTTTTGTATTTTATCTAATATTATTTAAAACTAAGTCTTCTTAAAAATTTGCATAGAAATTTATACATACACCGTACCCTGCGTACCACAGTCAATCCAAGCGACAGCCACTGCTAAGCTGAATGCTTCACTCAGTCAGTAAATGTACAACACTCATATTTTGTACTCACCTGTAGCTATTCAAAGATAGTATATGCATTATTAGTTGAATGTAACATCACAAGCGGGACTTATACAAATAGCGACTCAGTGCACATGACTCATGAATTTTTTGTCTAGCTGAAACACTGTGATATAAAATTATTGACCAACAACGTATAGTATATCAGGTTGGTAATTTAGTCAAACTTTGTGGAGAAGTCATTCCTGTAAGATTGCATATAAAACTCTCTGGATAATAGGTATAATTTATAATCCAACAAATTATATGGGCGCTCAATATGCACTCCAGCACTTAGTCAAAAATGAGCTCTCACGGTTGAGATGTCAAAGAAAGCAGCTTATAAAAGTATCAAGACATCTCAAAAAACAGCCATTACGTCAAGACTAAATCATTAAACTGGGACGACTCTGCAACCAGTGTACGGTTGTATTACCAGGAGGTCATGTGTGCTAAGGCAACTAGTGCTTATTCATCCTCATTCCATGGTTTAGTGTCATCTCCGTTGAGGCAGTCACAGCTCGACTGAGCGGGTGTGTCGTGCACGCTGAGGTAGCTACTGCGTATACACTATAGTTATCTTCAATCCTCCACTGAAATCACAAAAAAGCCAGTGCTTGGCCACTAGGACCAAGTCGAAAGTATGTTACTGACTCAGTGTAGAAAGTGAATTGGATTCAGAGCCTATTTTACTAGAGAAACTAAAGTGACATTTATTTGTTTGTCGTACTGCTAAAGAGTTGATTAAAGGTGAAAGAAAGTTTGTAATTTTTGAGTATAGATAAATACTAAGAACGCATTAATTTCTTATCAATTTAAAATTTTGGTAGTTTATTGAAAACGTTCCTTAGTTTGTAAAAATTAGAGTTGAATAAATACAGTGCAGTTGTAGTAAACGTCTTAATTATCAAAAAGTAATTTAGTCTCTTCTTCCTTTCCCCCCCCCCCCAACTAATAGCAATAGCCAAAGAAATCACAGTCCACTCATAAATTCCATACAGTCCACTATTCTAGCTAAATAAAAAAAACTCGTCATTTTCTAATTTGAATACAACGTATACGGACAGTTTGAACATCTAACTAGTTAGAAATGCCACGTGACGCAATTTTAGCATTTTAAACCATCCGAAAGTATTATAAAGACGTTAATTGTAGCATGTTTGATCACTGTGAACAAAAGAATACAAAAGTCTATTGAAGCTCCGAATGTTATCCTTATGGTGATCTTAGTCTTGATAAAACACGTTGTCAGTATGTATTGCTGTATAATATTAATGCTAGTTTTTAAAATTCGTATAATGGCTTTAATTTCACGCCTTTACTAGGAAAACATAACGTTCTCAATCAAATACTTTAAACAGTTCTTGATTTTTCCAAACAAGTGAGGGTAGAATTTGAGATGCAAACCAATTTTTCTGCCCATACATCAGCATATTGCTTAATTTTTTTATGACCGTATCGTTAAGTAAAGTCCGATGAGTCAAAATGTTAAGAAACTTTTGTAAAGACATATAAAGTCGATTTGGAGTTTTCTAGCATCAGTTAACTTTTTACTACCATGGAACAACAGCTGGAGTAAAAAAGAAGTAGAAAAAAAATACAATAAGGAAAGAGGGAAAAATTAATGAAAAGAAATAAAAAGAAAGACAGAAAAGTTAAAAAAAACCAAATCTAAGAGGTAATCCAAAGACAAAGAGTGTAAAATTGTCAAGAAAATTTATGTGTGTAATAAGCTTCGCTTTAATTAATACGTTTCATAGGCCGCGTACGAGTAATCTGACCACTAATGTTAAATATCAAAAAGTTTTAACTACGGATGATAAAGATAGAAACATGAATCCAGCTAAAAAACTTTGTTGATAAGTATTTAACCAACAAAGTATCATTTCTTTAAAATAATAGTCATAAAAAAACCTTCAAAATTATAATTTAGTATGATAATAGCGGAAAATAAAGTATTTAGTGGAGATTCAAGGTTGTAAAAAAATGAGTAATGATATTGTGCTCAAGGAATTGGCTATCTTTCTGCTTAATACTGATCTCACAGAAGTACAAGTATTTTTTTTTTCAGCGAAATTTTATCACAAAAACACAAACATGAAATCTTATACTTTGAACTTTGCCATTATGGTCTCACCTTAGTACTCCGAAAAAATAAGAGTATATGGAGATAAAAAAGATTTTACGGAAGAATCTTAAAAATTCTACTAAGTTACATGTTCTTAGAGATTAAAAAAAAATTGGCTTAAAAGATTGGGCTCTAAAGTTACTGATATGATAGATTACTGACCGTCTAATCTTCAAAGATTAGTTACCACTAGCAGACATTACAACAGAGGTTGTAAATCCGTGTGTGCTTTTTATAATGCGAAGCGAATAAAAAAAGTTGATTTTTAATCTGGAATGGGTTGTAGCACTCATGATGACAATAATAGTATAGAGCTGGAAGAACTGATTGTTTTATATTGTACTTCAAAAATAAGGTAATAATAAAATCAGTTTGTTAATCTTTTACATTCGTTGATTCATATATACTCATTACAAAGAAATAAAACAAAAAACGTTCAACAATTATTTTTCTTCTTCTTCACATCATACACTATCATACAGCATATTTTCTAATACAACAAAAATAGTATGTGCATATAACTACCACGCGCGCAAGCTGCACACAATTTTGCACATTCAATCAGCGGGCGCAAATCAGGGCAACAGACAACTTACGCATATTTGCAGCGCACGTAAACTTAAGCAACGCTGCACGTGGTGCATGAAACCTCAAGCGCATGCCAAAGTAGTCCAAAAAACCACAGCTCGTGCTTGCCTATTGGCTGCAAAAGAGACGGTCCCATCTGGAAAAAATTAACATCACTTAGTTTAATTTTGTTAAAGTACAAGTACTACACAATAACTACAAGTGTCATACAGAATGTATGTTGAGCCAAAAAAAACTTACTTGACTATTTACAGCTTTTGACTTCAGAACTTTTTGAGGCTGCATAATTACTAAGAAGAATAGTGTTTGTTGTTCGTAAAAGAATGCTTTCAAGATTCCTCACAGAAAATTACTTATTACATAAATTTAACCCTAACCTTAATTTCCGTTACAAAAGTTTTTCATAGGGGTATCGTAAGTTTACAGAAAAATATCCTTATTAAATATAAAATAAAATCAAGTCTATTACATTAAATATTACTTATATTAGGAAGTACTCCTGCAGGGACTAGATGCTTAGGGCAACGACCTGGGGTGAAGAAGCGCCGAAATGCCCGAATGCAGGCAACCGTTTTGGCATCTCGCCACAGGGAAGGGAATAACGAAGAGAGGCTAGAGAGCGAGGACGGAAGAGGCATTGAGAGGAAAAGTTCCTCATAAACCAGACCTTATCAAGTTGGGCAGTTCAGGAACATTCACCAACCATTGGCTCGCTTCTCTGGGTCCTCTTTGAGAACACGGTTAAGCCAATTAATCTACGAAGGCTAAATGTTAAATTTGACATTAGTGTTAACAGAAAACAAAAAATACGTTCATATAAAAGAAAATGATTTAAGAAACATAGCGTTTTGTTTTTTCGGTTATTCAGTGGCTGAGTTGACCTAAAAAATTCGGGAAAGTCCGAAAATCACTTTTTTCGCGTTTGAAAAAAAAGTTGACCTCTAATGCCGAAAAGTTAATTGACAAAATTGTAGATCTTAGAAAAACCTATTAATTGACTTGCGTTGAATATAATTTGAATGCGTAGTTGCTGAAAAAACTTGAAAAAACCATTAAAAATCGTCTTTTTTTAATTTGTTAATAACTTTTTTTGTTTTGAGATTTTAAAGTTGGTATTCAATCAAATTATGAGTTTTTGGTTCACAAACCTTCAGTTGTTTTTTTAGCCAAAAATATTCAAATTTTTCGAAATATCGCATTTTTTCGAAAAAAATCACCTTTCGTAAAAACTTCAATAGACATCAGGAAATAATGCTGGAGCGATTTTTCAGGGCCTAATCTCTTTGTCTAGACTTATTCTATCATGCAATGTTTGTAGTAAGTAAAATTTTTTAATTTTTGATGCCGAAATCGGACTCCGAAAAAAGTACTTTTTTTTTCTATCGGTTTTTTGCATTTTTTCTACGTATTTTGATAATTGAACGTATATAACTAACTGCAATGCATTGTACTTATTTTTTTACGAATTAAAAAAAAAAAATTTTCATGATACGACCATGTGGAGCCAAGTTAGGTTTTTTTTTTTTTTTTTAAATCCCTATGCGACGGTGAAAAGCGAAGACCTCTGAAACTTGCACACTTTACTAACAAATACCCATTTTGAATTAAAAAAATTATTCGCAATCGTAAACTTTAGCGGAACGATGGGTATGATAACGTTATATTTGAGTCTTTTTGCGCGTCGCACATCGACTGCCCGCTGGTATGAGGTATGTCTGGCTGGTTGCCCTTACTCGGGCGCTCCAATATGGCTCCGAAATCGAGTTGGAGTGGTAAAAGAAAGATGTTCTCCCCTCATGCAGCAGCTCAACTGTAACGTTATCATACCCATCGTTCCGCTAAAGTTAACGAGTGCGAATAATTTTTTTAATGCAAAATGGGTATTTGTTAGTAAAGTGTGCAAGTTTCAGAGTTCTACGCTTTTCACCGTCGCATAGGGATTTTAAAAAAAAAGAAAACTTAACTTGGCTTTACATGGTCGTATCATAAAATTTTTTTTTAATTCGTAAAAAAATAAGTACAATGCATTGCAGTTAGTTATATACGTTCAATTATTAAAATACGTAAAAAAATGCAAAAAACCGATAGAAAAAAAAGTACTTTTTTCGGAGTCCGATTTTAGCATCAAAAATTAAAAAATTTTTCTTACTACAAACATTGCATGATAGAATAAGTCTAGACGAAGAAATTAAGCCCTGAAAAATCGATCCAGCATTATTTCCTGACGTCTATTAAAGTTTTTACGACAGGTGTTTTTTTTCTAAAAAATGCGATATTTCGAAAATTTTTTAATATTTTTGGCTAAAAAAACAACTGAAGGTTTGTGAACAAAAAACTCATAATTTGACTAAATACCAACTTTAAAATCTCAAAAGAAAAAGAGGTATCAACAAATCAAGAAAAGACGATTTTGGATGGTTTTTTCAAGTTTTTTCAGCAACTACGCATTCAAATTATATTCAACGCGCGTTAATCGATAGGTTTTTTTAAGATCTACAACTTTGTCTTTTAACTTTTCGGCATTGGAGGTCAACTTTTTCTTTAAACGCGAAAAAAATGACTTTCAGACTTTCACGAATTTTTTAGGTTAACTCAGCCACTGCATAACCAAAAAAACAAAACGCTCTGTTTCTTAAATTATTTTTTTCTATATCAACGTATTTTTTGTTTTCTGTTAACACTAATGTCATCTTTTTCGTAGATTAATTGGCCTAGGTCTCCTTCGTCCTAAGCCGCTCGCCTCTGCTTGTTTTCTCTTTTCGGTATGCGTAAGTAATAAAGGGCTATCTACTCAGCAAATAAAATGAGCTCGTGAATTATCATTGCGATAATTTCTCGTCACAGAAGTAATGAATCACTAGTGGTGACTTCGTAGGCGTACTCGTCTTCATTTGCTTACTGATTTGCCTATCTCTTTCTTTTTGAGGTTTCTTTCTTTTCTTGTTATTTTGATACATCGTACTACCGTGTCCCCTAGCCAATATTTAACGTTCATTGTACGATTGAGCCTAAAATTGCAACTCTTAAAATTTTTTTTTTTATGTTATATCTACGAGATTGAAAAGTTTAATAGAGTGTAGAGTGCACGGGTTTCAATTTCGATATTCAATTGTTATTTATCAGCGCATAGGACTTGCTCATAAGACAGATCGTGCGTTCAAATCTAGTTTTCTAATTATTTACAATTATTATTTTTGCATTCAATGGTGGTTAAACCGAAACAAAAACTAAAGCTTAAACTATGTTTGTTGAACTAATTAAAGTTAAGATTTATTATTATACTAGAGCCACGTGAATCATAAATATCGTGTGAGCCTCGTATAAAAGAAAGCTCTTTCTCATGATTAAAATATTATATTGTTGTTACAGGAGAAGTAGCGCTAATGTTCTATCGAACAATGTTATTTAAATCGTCGTTTAGTTTTTAAGATAGGGAATGGTGAGTTGTGTGATCAGAAAAATCAAATTATTTACGTTATTTCAAATCAACGATTAAGTGTGGTTGACTAGCGTCAGATAATTAAAAATTACGTAATGTTTTTTCTTATTTTCTTGATTTATTATATCGCGAATTAAGTCATTGTCACAAAACGAAATTTTGTTACTTACTTATAAACAAAAGATTTGAATATACTGTGGAATTGAGTTGTAATCTTTTTGTATTTTTTTTTTATACACCTTGTGATCCTGGTTTCACCGTATACTTTACCCCTTATAAATAAAAATCTACGCAAATTTGGTACCCTTGGTAGGATCAGGAGTCACCTTGTGCAGTACGGAATTTGTCGTTATCCCTCGACGAAGATATACCACATAACAGAACGAGCAACCTTTCCGATACCACTATAATAGACTCTCTTCCAGCTATAAACACAACTAACAAAGGGACTACGTTTCATCATATCGAAAAACAAATCAATTATTTGAGCCGACGGTTCGAGGTCTTAGCACACGTTTAACATACAGATAACGGAACAGGCGAGCAAATATAACAAATTCGTAATGAACAGGAAAATAGACGGTGTCATTTGGAAAGACAAACACAGCCAGTCCTGCGACAAATTGAAAACCAATTTTATTTAAACATACGGCCTTCTTCTCTAGAGAATGGGGGGCAACCTGCTTATACCTTACGGCTTGAGCTACCAACGTCTGCTGCATCTTTATATGACCAATCCACTCACTTTATCTATGATTTACGGAACTATATATTGAGGGTATGGGCATCCTTCCTCAACATTTAAAATATGTAATCGGGTAGTCATTGAAGGGATTTTGAAGTTCATTTTGTGCCAAATAAATAACTTTCATTAATTTCGCACTCTCTTTTACAAAAAATATTGGAGTGAAGACGTGCAAAATCTTATAGAACGCGAACTTGCGTTTGGGTATTATACAGCAGAGCATAATCTGTCACGCAGTGAATATATATTACGTTTATAAAATAAAGTGCAACAGTTGTTGCGACCACCCACAGAATATGAAAGGGTTCGAGATCTTTCCCAGCACTTTGGTGGCCAAGTTAAACATGCCATGTAAATGAGGGATATCCGTACGGTTCACCAAATCATTGAACTTCTGGATTCACTTGACATGCTGGGGGGGGGGGGGCTATTCTCACCGTTAGAAAATAAAACATTGCAACATTTTAATATACACCTACGGGATTCATCAAACCCCGCTCGAAACGGATTTCTGCGGCAGCATCGCACTCTCCCTCATGCCAAGAATTATCGTTATCGAAATGGTAACAAAAAAAACAGTAACCATTTAGATACTCCGCATAACGTCTCCACTCATCGAACGAATTTTTAAACTAGACAGCAGAGAGTCCTCTCGGACTACATCCGAACCCTCAAAATAATTATTACTAAATCACAAATGAGAATTGGAGCGACCAAAGCCAAGTGCATAAAATCAACGTTAATACTGAAACAGAACAGTCGGAAAAGTAATTGTCGTTGTGTCCTTGATATCTTCGCATAACACAATGCTAAAACGCGGAGATGACGTATCAGCAACCATGATTTTAAAAGATCATCAGTATTGCGTGAACTCATTTTCTGTATCTCCAGCTCAGGAATTGCTTAATAAGCGAAATTTTGCACAACCCGGCAAGCAAGCATTCGATGCACCAACGACGTGTCCTGAAATTTATGTTAAAATCGAAAAACTAAAGATGTCAGTGTTAGTTGGCACGGGGAGTCAAATTACATGTCTATCAGAAAAATTTTATTTACGAAACCAGAGTATTTTTTAAACATGTGAATCGTTTCCAGTAGTTGGTATTGAAGTGACCGGGTTTACCGAAGAAAAGTCCGCAAAGATCAAACGACAAGTTTATGACGAATTTGAATTCGGGTAGAGAAAAAAACAGATTAATTTTTTTATTATACCTAAATGAGTTCAAAAATGTCTCTTAGAAGTAGATCTCCAAAAAAAATTAAACGTGGTGATAAATTTCAGAAAAGATCTCGTACAGATAACGTCAGATAGAACTCAAGAGAATATTAACTTCATTTCGTCGCAACTCTCCGATCAGGACTCTAACCAAATTACAAATTTTTGTGCGAAATCATCAGCTAATCATGTGAACTCAGAGATTCCAGATAACCAAATTGAAGTTTTCCTTGATGAAGTCCATTATATTAATACGTCCCAATGGGTGAAATTGAAAAGCCTGATCCAGTCACATCGCAGAATCTTTAGCAATTAACCTAGGTGTTTTTGTGGTTTCCAGTACCCGTTAATTTTGCAAAATACCGATCCATTTTGCATACAAAATTATCCTGTACCCATACCGTTTCGTAAAAAGGTTGACAAGGAAATAGAGTGGAAGCTAAGTCAATTGCGTCAGTTTTTATTGATATGGGGTCGGGTATACGGTAAAACCGAGAGCACAAGGTGTATAAAAAAAAAATTTTAAATGATTACAACTTAATTCCACAGTATATTTAGATCTTTTGTTTATAAGTAAATTACAAGATCTCGTTTTGTCGTAATGATTAAATTTACGATATAATGAATAAAGAAAAAAAGAAAAAAATATAACGTAATTGTCTGACACTAGTCAACCGCACTTAATTGTCAATTCAAAATAACTTAAAAAATTTGATTTTTCTGATCACACAACTCACCATTCCCCATCTTAAAAACTACACAACCATTTCAATAACATTGTTTTGAAGAACATTAGCCCTACTTCTCCTGTAACAATGATATAATATTTAAATCACGAGAAAAGGCTTTGTCTTATACGAGGCTCACACGATATTTATGATTGACGTGGCTCTAGTATATGAATAAATCATAATTTTAATTAGTTTATCAAACATAGTTCAAACTTTAGTTTTTATTTTGGTCCAACCACCATTGAATGCAGGAATAACAATTGTAAATAATTAGAAAACTGGATTCGAACGCACGATCTGTCTCATAAGCAAGTTGTATTGCGCTGATAAATAACAAATGAATTTCAAAATTAAAACCCTTACACTCTACACTCTATTAAACTCATAAATCTCTTTGATATAACATAAAAAAAAGAATTACAATTGTGGGCTCAATGGCAGAATCAACGGGATACATCGGCTAGATGACGCGGTAGTACGATATATCAAAAAAACAATAAAAGAAAGGAACCTAAAAAAGGAAGAGATAGGCAAATCAGTCAGCAAATAAAGACGAGTACGCCTACAAAGCCACTACTAGGGATTAATCGCTTCTGCAATGAGGAATTATCACAATGATAATTTACAAACTCGATTCACTAGCCCATAAGATAGCTCCTTTTTACTTACGCACACCGGAAAGAGAAAACAAACAGAGGTGAGAGACTTGGGACGAAGGAGACCATGTCGCCGGAGAGAACTCAGAAAAAAGAACTAACGGTTGGTGAATGTCCTCAAACCACCCAACTTGATTAGGTCCGGTTCATGAGAAACTCCTCCTCTAAATGTCTCTTCCGTCTCCACTCTCTAGCCTCTCTTCGTTTTTGCCTTCGCTGTGGCGGGATGCTGAAACTATTGCCTGTATTCAGGCATTTTCGTGTTTTCCCGCCCCACGTCGTGGCCCTACTTGTCTAGTCCCTGCATTGCTGTACGAAGTTTCCAATAAGTAACACCAATGCATCTGATTGCTAAAAAAAATCTGATTTATTAATTAAGAAATTTTAACTTTTGTTGGGATTATCCTTTTTTTATTTGTATCTTATATTTAACTTTCACGACCTTCAAAACTTTACGAGTAATAACTTGAAGTAATTACTTAAAAATTATACAATAATTAGCTGATAACTAATTTTTTCATGTAAAATCTTAATTTAGATACTAAAATAAATGTGTTCACATTTAAGGCGCATGAAATTAAGAACTAGAATAATAGAATGTTAATGTTTTTGAGATGCTCAAATTTTTATGCAAATAAAAAATTTGCTGCTTAGTAAGTATCTTATCTTAGCAACGTCACGTCTTGTCGGCTTTGTTTACGTTTAATGGCGGTGGGTACATGTAAACATCCACAACTTTGATTTACCACATACACAACTATGTTTCTTACTATTATCTGCAAATCTGCATGCCACGGTAAAAGGCATTATACTAGGTGCGCACTTGTATTATATTCTAGTTATTAGATTACATAAACAACACCATAAAGTTACGTGAGAGAAAGTGACAAAGGGCAGTCTTGAACCCTCGCCCTCCAGAGAAGAAGCTAGCGCTTTACCATCTTAGCCACTAAGAACTTCTAACGTTCCTCGTGCTATCTACTGTGAAATTAGGAAATACCTCTAGTCTTTATTGAACTGTTAGGAGCTCTGATTTATTTCAAGAGCATGGTTATTCTTATTATACACAGGAGAAATTTGGCTGGCAGTTAACTAAACGTTAAGACCACAGTTCGTAAGGCTAAGCCAGAAGAAAATTGGGAAATGAATTCAAGCATTTTGAGATTTGTAGATCTTACAACATTTTTATTTTTCTTACTAATTTCTGGCCTATATTTATCAATGAAGTTGTGAAATAGAAACAAAGAGATTAAATCAAACAAAATTACACGAAGCATACCAGCAAAAATTTTTTTTTCGATGATTCGAAATTCAAGTACGCAAATCTGAAATTAACAGCAGCGCAGTCGCCAAGGCTTCGTCTGCTTTGTCAAAGTAGCCTCGTTACGTATCCACGTGACCAAATGATATTCACTTAATTATGCAGGTAAATACACTTCTTTTCACACACACATCGTTTCATATTGGTTTTGTTTGTTAAGTGCG
Source organism: Copidosoma floridanum (assembly GCF_036245765.1). Classification (NCBI taxonomy): domain Eukaryota; kingdom Metazoa; phylum Arthropoda; class Insecta; order Hymenoptera; family Encyrtidae; genus Copidosoma; species Copidosoma floridanum. The sequence continues at coordinate 4,572,009 of NW_028321885.1, forward strand.
TTAGAAAAATTTCAGATTATTACTTTTGAAACCTATTAGTGCTTGCATTGGCATATATTTTTTATAGCTAGTAAGAATTGCCTTATGAAAAAAAAAAAAAAAATTATCAACTCACCTGTGAAGTATTCTAACTACTGACTTCTACAATTATATTCCATGTAATTTACAGCCCTAATAATAGGAAAATCGAGAAATTCTATGTACGTAACACGTAAAATTGTAAATTTTATTTGGGTTTGTTGATTTCTATGTTAAATATATAACATAACATTTCTTATAAGTTTAAAACTTAATTTTTTTTTTTATAAAATATAACTATTTGATTTGAATGAAATATTTACATTTCTTTGGGAGTGTTAAGTAGTATTTCGCAACGTAGTCTCCCCAGTTTGCTAACGTTTAGTAGGCATTATACTAAAAACAAAAGATTCAATCAAACAAAGCAGTATTTAAGGCTCAATTTTTTAAGTAAAAGATCAATAACTAAGTTTGGAAGTTAGAAAATAGTTGAGAACTCATGATGACATTTCGATAGGAATAAAAATAACCTTCACAGTAGGAGATATTCAAATCTATACAACAGTACTGTTGCCGTAACAACTTAGTTGCGATTTTGATTCACTTTAAGAATAATATTTACCTCTGGCTATGTGCAAGAAATACTTGTACTTGGTGAGCATTCATATAAACATCGACCCATGATAAATTTAAATGATCTGAAACCCTTTAATTTATTAATATTTGCGTTTTATTTACCATATATTTCTATGAACTGACTATCTGCTACATGAATGAGGTTATCATGTTTTTTTTCACATGCACATGTATAAGCCATCATATTATTCTTATCTACTATGTTACTATACAGAAATATAAGAAAATTCTTACCGTAATTAATGACTGTATCATCAATTCGTAAAACTTTTGGAAACGTAGAGTTAAATTCACTTTTTTTGTATCAAATGATATTCATGGTGGAATGAAAAATTTCTTTAATTTCATCTTAACGCTGAAAAAATACTATAAAAATTTATTAAAGTGTTGACTTTAATAAACTTTAGGACACTACCTCATGTCCATCCAATGCTAGTGCATTGGTAGCAGGGCAGTGTGCAATCTATGAACTTTAACTTGTAAATGTAATGTCATGATATTGAGGGCAGGTATGGCTTAGTCAAAACAAAGTAGCATCGAAAAACGTTATCAATCGCCCTTTTAAAAGGCAGAATGATGTTGCAAAGCTATTATATATTATGTTCTTGTAAGTAAAATAGGAACTTACTTATTGAAAATTATTGTTTTAACTAGTAGTCTTTGACGTCGTAGAAGTTATAATAAATCTTCTTTTAAAATTGGAAATAAATTGGCTTTGTTAATCTTAAAATATTGTCAATCGTTTAAAAAAAATGTTATCTCTTTACATTATACTAAGATAACTCTTAAAAATATATCCAAACACTGATAAGAATTGCACTTTATAATATGTTTTTTTTAAAATACAAGTATGTATTTGTTTTAACTATCCTTACTTTTAATTTCTGTAAATGAAAGAAAAATTTTATTTTTGAGACATAACGTAGTATGTTTTTTATAGTCATAGTTACGATATTCATGAAACAGTATTCTGATGATTCATTTTCTCTTTCACTTGACAGAAATACACTTCACTTGAATCTAAAACCATAGTTATGACGCTCTGTTGGAAGAAAAGTTTAAGAGAATTTACTTGAAATTATGTTATTTGTTTTAAAGAAATTAGTTTTTTGATTAAAGTAAGATGATTAATCAAACAGTCATAATTGTGTGAAAACAAAAGTTTTTATATTAATTTGTATTTATTAATTATTATTCACACGTTACCATTATATCAGTAAAAAAAGAGCATTACTACGATAGCTCTTTTACAAACACAGTAGTGCATTTGCTATTTTTGTCCTAATAATATATAATATACATTTTTTTTTTCTCATAGTTATCCTCCACCGTTTATTCAAAAAAATTATAGTATATCATGGCTTTATGATGAATTAGACAGTCAATGGAGAAGATGGTTACCAGCTAGTACAGCACACACAATAAGACAGGGGGCTTTCTACTCAGTCTTAGTGAGACCTGGATTCCGAATTCTTTCTATTAATACAAATTATTGTAATAATAAAAACTGGTGGCTTCTTTTAAATAGTACTGATCCAGTTTCCGAGCTTCAGTGGCTAATATTTGAGCTTCATGGAGCAGAAATGAGTGGTGAAAGAGTTCACATAATAGGACACATTCCTCCAGGTCATTCAGACTGTCTAAAAGTATGGTCAAGAAACTATTATCATATTATCAACAGGTAAATAATAACTGTTTTAAATTATTGTGACATAACAATCAATTTTAGATCATGTTACTGAGATAATACAATTAAACCTAGAGAGTACACTTTACAAATTATTTTAAAGACTAAACATTTTTTTTTATAATGAATATTTATACAATACTTTAGTTGCTATTTAGCATCCAAAATAGCCTTTTACACCTATCTGCCTTTCTGATTTCAAGAAAGATCTTTTAGCTAAGTATCTGTAGTATTTTCTTCGATTTCAACGTGGGAAACTTAATAATAAAGTCACTGAATACTTAAGTCACGTCAAAATAAGTAGCTATAAATTTTTTCAGTTAACTTTGTTACTTTAATGATAGGAGCCCTTTTCTTAAGATCTCAAGACCAAGGTGTTAGATTGTTTTTTATAGTTACAACTTTTGTAACATGCTTTTACAGCTAAAATATTTAGTTCAAAAATTACCTTGAAAAAAAGATAAACTTAATTTTACTCTTCTAATTATTTAACAAATAATTTATTTTTTCTTCTCTTTTTAATTAACAGCTTTAAAGGAAAAAATAACCTACTAATTGTAGAGTTGTTACATAAAGGAGATAACTGAAATTCATGGCTTTATACTTAAAGTATAGGTTTAAAGCCTGGAATACAAATAGTATATGTCGCGTATATAACAAGCTGAGGCGAGAGGGACGTGTTGTCGTCGTAGCTGTATCCCACGTGGATAACCAACAATTCGGGTGCCTTCTCTGCAGCATATTATACATGTCAAATAAGCTGGCGAAAAAAAGAGAGAGTGTAGAGAGAACTCACGGGTAGGCACACCTACCTGCTCTGCCCCGGCATTCCTGCCAACCTTTCTGTTCCTCGTGCAAGACTCTTTTACGTGCAGGTACCTCATGCAGTATTTATTATACACGTATAAGTATACTATACATGGTACAAGTATCATACTCGTGAACGATGCCACGACTAGATACGTGGGGGAGGAATAGAGTGGGCGTGCACGGATTTTTGTGCCCAAGTTCGCTAGGTATGAACCCGTTTTCTCGTTCACTCGGGGCACGATGTCTTTTGGGAGGGAAATTAGGAAATCAATGAAAATCAATCGGCCCTCGAAACAACGTACGGGAGTGTATATGGACGTACTGCTCGTTTATTAGCTACACGAATCGTGATCGACCCAAGCGTATATCAATATATGTAGCTGTAAAGGCCTAATCACGATGCATATACCTTATGTGCCATTATTGCCTCACAAAAGACTTGTTCCAAAATGCTATACTTTCGTAGCTGTTGAACAAATGATAATTCCAAATGATTATTTACTTGAATTGAGACGGATTTTCAAGGTATCTCAACAGTACAAAATCAGTCAGAGTAGAATCTATGGTGGCTCAATCTGTTGGAGAGATATAAATATTGCGTTGAGTGTCTTTGGATGATTTTCATCAAACATCTACAAGTTAAGCAATCGAAAGACTAAAAAATTGAAAGAGATCATCGGTGAGAGAGAAAGAAATCTCCGGAGCATTGTTACGGCAAATAAGGTTCCTTCTGCACAAGTGCGAGAACTTTTCATCACATCTCGATGCGAAAAAGCGGACCAAAAGAGTAGAGGAAATACCACAGTGACCACCCATGCAGGCGCTACCTATCTCCGACTGACAAATGCAATGCAAGCTCTCTCGTCTCCTGTGGATGGGCGCAGTCAGGATGTCTGTCTCTCTGCCTTTCAACTCTTGCTTTCCTCTCCCTTTTATTGTTCTTGCTGTCGCTGCTCTTTTTACTCTGTATGCTCGTGCCATCAAGTCGCTTTCTTTGCGCGGAGAGTGCAAGAGACTGCCTCTGTCGTCGTCATCCACCCGCCCGCATGTAAATATATACATATAGGTACGTGAGGTGAATAAAAAAAAAAAAAAAAAAAAAAAAAAAAGGCATTGAGCTGATTTTTCTCTCCAATGCGTCCCAGTCACGCCTAAAATTTTTGCACCCATGCGCTGTGCGATGACTGAGTGATCCCATTTTTTTACGATGTATATGTATTCCCAATGCATTGCGTGCGTGCATGCCTGCCCGTTCATTCTCTACTTTCTGGTGAAGGGGCATATGAGTTAAGTGAGTAACGTCCGGTGATCGCTATCACGACTCTTTACACAAATACTTGTCCACGCTTCTTTCGTTATTTCTTATATATAATACGCCTCTCTCTCTCTTTTCCCGAGCCACAAAATTCTCCTCTCGGCTTGGCGTGCACTCGCTTCCTCCTCCTCCCTTTCTTTTCGCTCGTTTCTTTCTTTTCCTCCTTACCTCTTTCTCGAGCTCTGATGGCTCTTTAGATAATGTGTTAGGTTAGGCAAATTAAAACTCTCATCCCATTTGACTTTTGTAAGCCGCAAGCGCGATGGGAACGAGGAAGCGACAATCAGAGATACATACTTCGTTCCCGTTTTACTACTGTAAAACCAAGAGAAGATTTCTACGTGTATCTAGCCTGAAAGTCATATAGGAATTTCGTGGAGCCCTGCTCAATTTGCCAAGGTACACGTGGTCGTATGTGTGCGACGAAATCCTTAATTCTCTGTTCGAGCTCTGCCGACACCGTTTGCACCAAAAGCAAAGTTAATTTTCGTTAATTCAGTGATTTTCACATAATGGTCGTATCATAGATTGATATGACCGGTACATCCGAGCTGGGGCACGTTATACCAGTGTTCACACATCATACGCTAGTAAATTAGTACTTTGGAGCCCGGCAGCCCAAGGATCGACCTATATAGTATACAAGTTTGAGCTAGCACAAGCATAAGCCTCCCCTTGCCCACTCTAAGCTTCTAACAGGATTTATTAGTGTGAGCTCAATTACCTTCAGTCAAGTAGTATGGTGCGGATGAGCGTACACCTCGTGCATACACAGACGACGCACTCCAGCCATTTACCACCGGTAATTTCCACTACCCCTGCAACTGATTCCCTTCCATTCCGAGTTGACAGATATTCCTAGATATTAAGCAGCCACGGATTAGAGATGATCACGCGAGCACCTCTTCCTACGAGGACACAAAGATCAATTGTATCATTTACATTTTTTCCGAAGAGTAGTGAACTCGATTCAACTACAGCGATGTAAAAATCCAGTGCATTCGCTTCAGAGGAGCCATTCGACAAAACCCTTTTTTTTGCCGAGTCACATGACATTTGTTCTCTCTACCCACAGTGATGATAAAGCCTCAGGGTTTCAAGATTTTAGACTTTGTAGGTGGATCATGTAGCCCCACTTTTTTCGCGATCCGGGCAAATAGTATTCTTCGCACCTCTCTCGCTCACCGAATGATCTTTTTATTTCTTTTTTCACACGCATCTTCGCGTCTCCAACGAGATATCCTAAAAAAACTTTTGGGGAGCCGTGGGTAATCCAAGCCCTGAGTAAGAGCACACTTAAAGTCCAATTAACCCGTGGGTAACGTCACGGGCGACGAATAATCGGTTTTGGAAGGAAAGTTATGACGTGTAGACGCGTAGTGAAATATAAATACTCAATTTATTAGGCGACGTAATAATTTTGAGGAAATATTGGGTCTCAAGGAGCAAATTTGCTCGACAACGAACGCAACAGTACAATTACCACGAGGGTCAGGATACACCTTCACGAGGAGGGCTGCACCTGTGTAGCAATCAACGAGGGCTGGGCCCTCCGAGTCCCCTCTTCCACACTCGGACGTGGCACCATCGCCAACTCTTTTCTCTCTCTCTCTCTCTCTCTCCATATATATGTATACAAGTGTAGTGTGTCAACTTCTTTCGCACCCTTGCTCGGGAATAATATTCGCGCCCAGGATAACATGGACACAGCGACAGCTCGATTTTTCGGAATGCGCGTTTTTGTTTGCAAAAAGTCTGGAGAATCAGACAGAGAGAGAGAGAGAGAGAAGCAAAGAGAAGAGAGGAATGCTTGATTCTTCTGGTTGTTTGGATCGAATCGAGCGACACGAGAAGTTAGAGGGTACAAACGAGCGCATAAAACAGAGGGCCCAAAAAAAAAAAAAAAAAATAAGGAGGCCCTCGTCAGTGTCCCTCTCTCTTGAAAAGCGAGCTATTGGGCCCTTCTCCTTCGGCCTTTTAATCTAGCCGGTGCGTTAATCCTCTCAGCCCAGGCCACTCTTTTTTGCTATTTTTTTCTTTCCTTTGTTTTTTTTATCTGTCATACAATTACATTATAAGTTACCAAAACCATTTTGTTTTTTATTTTCAATCAAAAGAAGTATGTAATTATACACTTTCTGCACTTAATAATTTTTATGGTAATTAAGTGATTTAATTTTTTTTATTTTAATAAAAAATGTCTTAGTTGATACATTATTTGAATGACAAGTTATAAATACCATTAACGTGAAATTATACTAGTATCACAAAAAAGATTTGTGAATTTTTTTTTTTTATAAAATTTTACTGTTAACAACAGCCTTAAAACTTTTTAATATATATGTTTCAGTTATTTTTATAAGTGTAAGATTTAATAAACCCATCAAGTAATCTACCGTTGGATGAATGTAGTTGTAACTTGTTTATGCAGAAATCACGAATGTTAATAAAAATTCTTTATATATTTTTAAAAGCTTTAGCCTTAAATGTGCCTAATAAATATTCCATAAATTGTTTTTCAGAAATTCTTATGCGTGGGCAAAAAAAATAGAATAATCTTGATTTTATACTAAAAATATGATGTATAAAAGAGTGAGAACGCAGTTAAATAAATACTCATTGAAATTTCGTTCAACTCATTAAGGCTAAAATTTATTCATAATGAAAATATGTTGATTAAGTCAGTAGTTGGAACAGTATTCGTTATTGGTAATATATTATATCGCTATAAATCTGGTCACATACAATGTCTGGGTGAGTTGTTTATGGTTTCTTTTTTTTCTCGCTTACCTTTTTTATTTTTTAATCGTTTTCGTGTTTATTATCTTTTGTTTTCAGCCTTAAGTTACTGCGTAGAGTAAGCCAACGATGGTCGCAGTTCAACGGGATACGCGATCCGCTTTTCCCAATTTTTCTCTCCAACAACTTAGTACGCCCGCTCTTGAGAAGAACAAAAAAACAACGATTATGCTGAAACTCCTTAATCAATGAGTGGAAGAAGAAAAAAAAACATCCGCTGATAAGAAATACACGTTCATCCTTGATCATCTTCCTCTCGCACTGTACGTTGGGCTTGTCACCTAAACATTTTGGACCTATTCTGATGACGTCAGAGCTCGATTCGTGGTCGGAAAGGAAGGAAGCCGTCAGTATCATCCAACGTCATAGCTACCAGCATTTAGAAGCCCCCGTTTCCCTGACGTTACTGCCCGCGTAGTCCTCACCACCCACCGCCTAAGCTCCTCCACTACCTCTTCTATACCATCTAATCGTGCTCGAGCTCTCCCCCTACCGCCCCATTAGCCTCTCCCCCCACCACTACCTCTCCTTCACCGAGAGCCTAACTATAAATAGAGTTTCTCCCCCACCACTACCTCAGGGGGAAGCTAGAGGGGGTGCCAGAACCGCCACAGTTTACCTACTTACATACGCACATGTAGCTACAAGGGTAAACGGTTGGTAGGCTGAAGGTTAGATCAAGAAGTTGTCTGCACCAACTAACAATTAATATATAAGATGATCTCATGAGCCATTAAACAGGGAAAAAGCGTTTGCAATTTTTTCGAGGAAATTCCCAACATATTAATCGAGGTGCTAGAGCAGCACAGGTAGAAGCCAATTCAAACAAAATTCCTGAACACAAACAGCTTCATAAAAAATTATGTCTAGGAAAAGTAAGCCTTGAAGCACTTATGAAAGGCCTACATGATAAATTTTGGCAAACAAAATGTCAAACGTACCAAAAACATTTTCTGGTGCTATGCGAGTAGATTTAGAAGCTGAATAAACTGAAGAAATATTATACCTTAACACTCATGCTACCATCTTCCATCAAATTTTCATACATTTCTTCCTTAGGAGTTGTACCCTACAGCAAGACACAATTTATCAGTACATCAACAACGCAAACAAAACAAAAAACAAGGTGTGGTTGTCGGAACCCCTGACAGATGTGAGACATTAAAGAGTATGTTATTAAATTCGGTAGTATTTAATTGTCTATGATAAAAAAAGTAGTTTTCGTCAGATAAGTGCCATCGCCTCCAGGGCTATTTTGCAGCCCAAGGGATCTGTGAAACAGGGACTGAGGGGCGCAAGGCAGCTATGGAGCAATGGTGTTTACGTGGCAAACTCTATTTCTTCTACCGAGCGCACATCAGCTGCTCAAAAACGTGCAAGGTAGAAAAAGTATTTATTTTTTTGACTCTAAATCATTTTTGTTTTATATTTTTGCATCAAAACGACAGTTAGTTAATAAATACGTATTAAAATAAATAAATATCATAGATTACAAAAAAGCAAATTACGTTCATACTTTTTTTTGTTTATTAACATGTAAGCAACGAGAACAAGAAAAGAACACTAATAGACGGTGGTGAGTATCTGTACTACCTACCTACACAAAGATACATTAGTTTAAACAAACCTTCGGATTTTGATGTTTGTTCACTATGCATAGTTGCGCACGTGCGCAAATTGCGTTGGGTTAGCTCTTCACTTAAAACGAATTCAGATGGAGTTTGAATAAACACAATTAGAAGAACCCAGAAAAGTTTAGCATTATGGTTAAATATTGGTATTTTTAAATAATCCTGTATACAGAGAAAAATTTATTTTAAATGATGAAAAAATGATACTGATTCTAATAATAATAGAATATATTCTATAGCACATAATATTTAAAAAAATAATGAAAAAAGTTTACCTCTATGAGTACAATAGAGAGAGAGAGAGAGAGAGAGAAAATAAGCGCAAGAGCAGATGATCAATGGCTCTCTTTATTTTACTGACTTTTACAGGTACTGTCGAAATGCCTTTTTTTTTTTTTTTTTTTAATATTTTGCACTTGTCAAAACAAATTCAAAAGTACTTATTGATACAAAATTTTTAACCCTATACGCTACTTTTCTCTTCTGTGTATCAAACCGTTAAAAGATATAAGCAAAACGAATTCTCAAATACAACTTTACACAATTTTCAAGTTAAGGCAGTAAGCGCGCAGAGAAAAAGTCAGAGAGCCTAACTGAGCCGAGCCTAGCCAAGTTTAACTGGAGATCGTGCCATCACATGGGTTACTTCATCACATCAGTCTAACCCCCAAGCGCACCAATAGATGTTTCACACAAAAAGTTTTTTTATATTTTCAGCCCAATTAAAGCTATACAAAAGTTGGTCGTGACGATCCAACATATACAATGGCTATAATACATCTTACCGTTAGAGTTTTAATAACAAAAAATTTGTGCTACTGCGTTTTATTATGACAAAAAATAAGTTTAACCCAGCTCTTTTACATCAAAATAGTGTGTCCATTAGTCAATGTGTAAATTTTTTGCAGAAATCGAACAAAATGCAGTCTTATAAAACATCGAACGACTTTTAAAAAACTATTAAAATCTTGGCCCCACATAATTATTACAATACCAAAATAAATAATTAGCATATTTAAATTGCCTCTTTCACACAAAGTTACTAGAAAATGTATTTGGTAACTCATCAACTTCTTCAATGTGAAATTACCCCTGCACTTATTATTTCAACAATCAACAAAATTTCAGACTCAATGTTACTAAAGTAAGCCACCATTTCAACAAAAACAGGGCTTGTTAACCAAACACAGTTGCAAACAAGAACCGGAATCAGCTTTCACTGATGAACCAATTTGTGCAATCGACGTCACAAGAAAGATTGTTAATGCGCCTACAGTAAGACTGAAAATTTCACAAAAAAATTAAAGTGAAGACATTTATTACAGATACAGGAGCTGACGTCAATGCTATAGAAATATCATTGTTACAATTGAATGTTGTCATACATACTCATACAAAAATTTCTATTATTAGATTTACCTCTTAAAATATAGCATTAGGAACACTTACGTTAAATATATTTCATAAGAATCACGGTTTTCACATCTTGTCAAAAAAAATACTATTTTATGAGACAGTAATATTAGGAAATTTATCCTAGCTAAAGAATAAATCAGGCTTTGGTATAACATAAGAGCCTTGATACAAAAAAAGGACCTGTGAGTCCTATTTCATTTATAGGAATAATGTTAACAACAAGCAACGAAGAACGTGGACTTGAAATGCTCAATACACCGATAGAATATTAAAAACAAATGAGATAATTTTTACGAAATTATAGATTATATTGGCAGAAATAAAGAAAACTCAGAATCTCTACTCATTTTTCAATATTTTAAGCCTACAAAAGTAACCTTTGGTAAAAATTATGTATACAAAATATCAATTAGCATAAGAGTTCCAAATAAAATCTCTGTATTTTGATATGCAGACAACTGACGATAAACTTGTTTTTACTAAAAATTACAGATACCCCCTGCTTTTTACAAGGATGATAGAGATCAAATTAATGAATTATTACAAGAAATAATCATTACCTAATCTTCTAGCCCATACAATAGTCTGCTATAGATTATCCCCGAAAAGCCAGGACCCGATGAAGAAAAGACATCGTCTCGTAATAGATTACAGAAAACTGAGCGTTAAAACTGTCCCTCATGGTTATGCATTGCCTAAAATCACAGAAACATTAGAGCATATTGGTGGGTCACAGCTTTTTTTTGTATTTGATCTAGTTGTTGGATTCCATTATTTTAAAGTATTATCAGAAAATTGCCACAAAACAGCTTTTAGTGCTCCATACGGAGATTACGAGTATGTGAATATGCCATTTGTATTATGTAGTAGAGTAACTGTTGTGTAAAGCCTTACAGATTCTGTATTATTGGGATTACCAGGTATATAACTATTTATATTTTAAGATTATATTACAAATGTATGCCGAAACCTTAGCAGAACATAAAATAAAACTGAATAAAATATTTAACATACCATTAGACGCTGGTTCAAAACTACAGCTAGACAAATGCAAATTCATTACCCAAAAATGACACTTTTGGGACATAAAATATGTGGTTGTGCACTAAAAGTTGATCCCAAAAAATTTAAAGCAGTTAAGAACCTTTTAATATCAATAAATTCACAAAAATTTAAGAATTATTAGACTTATCAAATATAATAAACGATTTACTAAAGATTGTGCTATAATTGCAGAACCTATAATCCTATATTTAAAAAAAAGTCAAAAACCTGATTGGACTAAGACTGAGAAAAAGAGCTTTAAAAATTTAAAATAAGCCCTGCGTGAGGCCCTGGCTTATCCATGTGTTAATATTGACCAAAGATTTTTTCTTACTACAGACGCATGCAATTTAACTTCCAGTGCTGTTTTAAGTCGAGGGGAACCAAACAAAAATCACTCTGTAGTCTACATGTTTCGCACTTCTAATGAATGCGAAAGAAATCACTCCACTACTAAAAATGAGTATTAAATAATAATAGTCGCCACACAACATTTTCGGCACTATTTATACGGGCAAAAATTTCCAGTCTATAGAGACCACAAGACTTTTACATAAATCAAATCAATAAAAAATTCCGTGAGTTGCCGAAGTCGATCAAAAGAAAAAATCTGCCAGTACACCTACTCCTATAAGTGCAAACCCAGAGGTTTGAGTTCAAATGCTAATGCTTTATCGAGCAACCCAGCTGATTCTCATAAAATAAATACAGTGAAAAATAACATATACTTTGAGAGGACAGGGGTGTCAAAAAAATTAAAAAATTTTAAAATCTAGCAGTACCAGAAATAGTATTCGCTCTAAAAGCTCGATCTCCAACAGTGAGTCAAGTTACTTTAAAACATTACCGTCCTGTATGCTATCTTAAAAGCCTATATGTTAAAATCTCTAACGGATAAAACAATTATTAAACGTACTAAAAAAGCCAGTGGAATACAAAATCAAAGCTTAAATTAACTCAAATGCACAACTACAGGAAAGTAGGTAACAAATAAAGGTCAAAAAGGCTTTAAAAGTTCTCCTTTCATTATACTGACATACCCATTATTAAACGCTCAAAAGCTGCCTCTAAGATAATAAAAGACAATGTTAACAATGCAGAAGAAAAGCCTAATGTTTTTACTAAGTATTGAACAAGAAAATCGTAAAGAAGTCAGAGGGAAAGAAAAAACGCATGGTTATATACTCCATACACTTCCTCGTTCAAGTGCTAAGTAGCGAGACACATTCATAAAACAGCATTGCAATCTGAAGCAAAGTAACGTAACACTGTCTCTTTCTCCTACAGCCACATTCAAAATAATGGAAAATCGTTGAAATGTTGAACACGATGACCAAGTTACTAAAGATGAGTAGAGAGATTGATAATGCCAATGCTACAGCATGAGAAAACTTTTTTCCACTAATTTGGGCAACCTGCTGTAGCCAGCTGTCGAACCGAACGCTTTTTCGAAAGTGCGAGTGTCGTGTCAAAGAGCGTGTGCCTACGAGAAGAAAAGTGGATTCGCGTAAAAATGAGCATATAGGCACCCATTTTAAAGATACGTAGAAGGGGTATACCGAATGTGTGTCTAGGAGGGGAAGAGTGAATTCACTTAAAGAAGCGCATGTAGGCGCACATCTTGGAGATAAGTGGAAGAGGGGTTTACTGAATGTGCGCCTACGAGAAGGGGAGTAGAAATTACTGTATATCTATATAGCTGAGCGCACAGCCAACGCAAGTGACGACACAAGTCTCTCTCTTTACTTATATACTATAACTAGAAATACTTAAAAGAATATGCTATTCAAGCAAAAAAAAGTGTTCAGCTTAAATTATTTTTTAAGAATATTAGTTAAGCCGTAATAACAAGTTTAGAATTTTTGTCATCATAATTTCTTGAATAACAATAGGGCAATCTACGAAGATCATCCATAAATATATATGACTTCTAAATAAAACTGGTCTGAAGTTTACATAAATTAGATGGTTATGGCTTATGCCGCTTTACGAATTGTTTTGTTACCTTCGTTTCGATTCTAACAATCAGCAGACTTTTTTTTTTAGTGCGATTCATCATTCTGTTTAATCTTTTTTTTTTTTTTTTATTTTTGTATACGTACCATTAATTAAATATAATGTTGTCAAAACTGTTTTCTAATTCCTTGAAAGAAAATCGGAGGCACAATAAAACTTACCTTTATAACAATAATATTAAACTCGATTATTACCAGCACAGTAGAACAAATCCAATTATGCATAATTATTATTCTCTTACATATATTATAGCTTTTGGCCTTGTATTAATATTCCTAAAATATGACTTGTAGTTACAATAACTTCAATCTTACAGTACGGATTTTAGAAAAATTAAAGTTTTATTGTGTACAAGAAAATACTTTTAAAATCTAAGTTCCTCTTTTTATTTATTTTTTTTCACGTTTTAATTATTGAGTGACCAGCAAACGTCCTAAGTCATCTGATGATAGGCGCTATTTGCTCTCATTTGTTTGATTAATAAATTGGCCTATAAGCGCTCATGGTTATTTGGTGATAAGCACTTGCGTTATCATGTTATGTTTTAATAGTTGATAAAATGGCTACGGGTTGGAAAAATCATCTTAAGGTTATGATTATACCACTTACAGTAAAAGTTTATCAGTATTCTTGCACTTGTATGATGTACTGTGTTTCTATTATTTTAAATTACACTATCCAAGTCGATAATATAACAGTGCACATAGATATGATGCGATTCGTTCAAAAAAACGAGCGTTACGGGTTTTAAAAATCATCTTAAAATCATGATAATACCACTCGCAGTGAGAAATTATTTTTACTGTTGTCTTATACAATGATTTGTGTCCCTAATATTATCTTCTATACTATTTGAGCCAGTAAGCTAAGACTCGGTGAAGATACAATGGGTCTTATATCGTTATGGGAGAGCGTTACGGGCTCTTAGCAAAAAAAGGAGCGTTACGGGCACTTATAAAATAGTCAAAAGTTCGAGATTGTAACGCACCAATTTAAAACTAAGCTTTGCCACTGCTCTTGTATTGTATGAAAAACTGCCTTATTTTAACTCATCATCTTCTGAGTCGATAACTGTACTCTTAAAAAAGTTACATAACATTCCTTAGCGTTACGGGCTTTAATTTTTTATTTTGGGGTAGACAATTTATAAATTCGCAATCCTGCAGAGCTGGCTTAATAGAGAGAAGAACTTGGAGAAAATTTCAGCAATATCCTCAACTTTTATAGAATACAAAATGCTCTTATTGGAATACCCATATTTGATTGCGTGTGGCTGTGAGAGTGTTTTGAGTAGAAATTTTAAATTAATAAGATGTCGGTCCCGCAACTTCAACAGCAACCAACACTTAGATACATTTGTTTTGGCTATCTAAAATACGTAAAAATGTTGTTTGCGTTACTAAATTTAAGATTATGTACCGTAGAAAAATTTAAATCTGCGTGTTTTGATTTCAGGTGTCATCAAAACTGCAATTTTTCGAATGAGACATGAGCCCGTAACGATAATTTAGCCCCTTTTTTGTACCTCAAACCAAAGGAGTACTTTTTTATGGTCTAAATTTTGTTGTACCTCTAAAAGCAAACATCTCTTGAATAATTAAAAAAATTTTAAGATCAACATCTTCTCAAAGGCATTGTAATTGACTGGGACATAACATATGCCATTTTCAGTAGAATGACCCATATATGTATCAGGACCTGTGTATGTATCCTTTTTTATTACTGTATACATAAAAGGTGAGTGTCTTTGTATCACTAGCTTTTTTTTACTTAAAAGTTGTGTTATTTTTTAAGTAATACCTTATATTTTAACCTTTTCAGTAAATAGCTTAAGATACTGCATGGAACTATTGGACCTGACTTAGATAGTTGATATATAATGTATCACATTGATATAGTAGTTCATGTTTACTCATTTCAAAGAGCAAGTCTTAATTTAAAAAATGCTTTATAATTAGATAATTATGTACTAATGCATTTGTCATTAAAAAAAATTAAATATTACATGTCCATACATGCGCGCGTGTGTGTGTATGTATATGTGTGTGTGTCTAGTTTATAAGTAAATAAATTAATCATAATTATGAAAATGCAAATAAACTTTTAAAATATAAAGCAAGTTATTTGCATTGCATTAATAGCATAAGCCACAATAACCAAATCTAGTTACAAGCCAGACTATCGATTGTTCAAACATTAAATAATAACGCAACTGCCTTTCATTACATGACCAGGAGCACTTGCAGACCATTTTATTAATCAAATAAATAAAACATACAGTGCCTATTATTCGATGACCAAAGATGTTTACTAGTTACTTTGTAAATTAAATGAATAAAAATTAACAAGTTAAAAACCATTGACCTGATCTTCCGAAGCGCTTTTAGGCCACTTAATAATAAAAAATAGAAAAAAAAAAGTAAATAAAAAAACAAGAACTTAGATTCTAAAAATAACTTTTTTTACACGATAAGACTTTAATTCTTTCAAAATCCACATTGTAAGTTCAAAGTTATTGTATCCACAAGGTTTATATTTAGAATGTAAACACAAGGCCAAAAACTACAATATATGTAGAAGACAAACAATTATTTATAATTGGATTTGTTTCACTGTGCTGGTAATAATCGTGTTTGATATAATTGTAATAAAGGTAAGTTTTGTTGTACCTTTGGTTTTCTTTCGACGAATCGGAAAACAGTGTTGACAACATAATACATAAATTCAAATGGTACTGTTGGCGTTGGTTAGTAACCTAAGGGGAAGAAAGGGGAGTTGTAGAGCGTGGGAAGCGGAAAGGGGAAACGGGAGGGACAGAGAACGGGAGAAAGGGGGGAGAGGCCGAGAAAACGGTGTGCGCTGGCCAAGCAGTCAGTCACTATACATCAGTGTGAGAGTACCTCGGCGTGCTGTTCACGGAGCTACTCTCTAACGTGGTCGCATAACCTCACGGCTTGCTGCTAACAAGGAGCTCACCTCCAACTACGCTTGCCTTGTGGACAGGCTGTTCTCATCCTCGCCTATTACAGGAGCTATTCTCCAGGCGACCAAGAGCTGTTCTCTAGTCGACACGAGCTGTTCTCTAGTCAACCACGAGCTGTTCCCTAGTCAGCCACGAGCTGTACTTTAACCAGGAGTGGCTGATCCACGACGTCACAGGTATTTAGAGCCCCAAGGCGAATTGTGCCGTGACCTAAGCGTTTGCGCTAATTTACTAGCTTTCGTAATTATATCAGTGTTTTACATAAACAATTGCGAGTCGCGTCACGCAAAGCGATTTGCACCGCTGTACGTGTGTGTGTGGCATTGCGTGTGGAGTTGCGGTGACTTGCGTATAAGTATCTGTGTTTACATTGCCTGTCGTTTCGTGGAATCGGAACGAAACTTTTAGCCTTGTTCCAAGAGCGTGTGTATCTCGACGCCCTGGGCAAAGACTATGCCCTGCTTCGAAGCCTAGACGAAGACTATGGCTTTTTCCGCAGTCTGGATGAAAACTAAGCCCTTTTGTTTGTTCCAGACGAAAACTATGCCCTTTTAGGATTCCCGGCGAAGACTTTGCCCTTTTCTGGCGCTCGGACGATAACTATACCCTTTTGTCCGTTCCAGACGAAAACTATGCCCTTTTGGAGTCCCGCACGAAGACTATGCCCTTTTCCGGAGTTCAGACGAAGACTATACTCTTTTCTCGCACTTGAATGCAAACTATACCCTTTTCTCGAGTCTGGACGAAAACTATGCCCTGCTTTTTTAGTTCACGTCGAGACTATTACATTTTTTCCGAGTCTGGACGAAAATATTGACTTTTTCTAGAGCCCGGATAAAGTACAATTCATTTAAGCTCACCTTAAATTTGTGTTCGTAATTAGATATATAGTCAAATATTCTTATGTAGTGGTTATTGTATACATTTACATGAATAATTGTCAAGAATAATACACCATTATAAAATAATAATACAAACTCAGGAATGTCTTATGAGCATGGTAATTTGCAATTAATGAATATGAAAGACTCGTTTATGTTTTATTTTAAAATTAATTATTTTTTCTTCATTTTTGTTGATTATAATAAGTAACTAAAATAATTATTGTTACTTGAAGTTAAAAAATTAATGAAATTTGTACAATTCGTGATATAATTAATTATAATATTTGTAAAAAAATTAGGAAAAAAGAAAACTTTTTTTGTTAATTAATGTTTGTAAGACATGCATATTTGGATTTAAAAGTATTTCTTAACACATGAATAAATTAGTAAGTTTGAATTAATTACAGTTATTGTTATATACAATTTACGGAATCTTTTTAAAAAAAGCTCACAAACCCCTTTTTTCTAACACTTATCTAAACTACAAATACTGAAGCCGTTAGACCTGCTAAGAAGAATAATTTTTTACAAAGGCGTCTGTAGATTCGCGTACATGTGAATCTCGATGTGAAGATAAAACTTATATCGATATAAATACATACACAAGTATCGAGAAATCTGAAAATGTTAAATTGTTTTCAGAAGCTTCGTATTCGTGACCTTCTTGCAGCGTAATAGTAATTGGTAGAGGAGTTAGTATATAATTTAGGGTGCTTTTAATTTAGTTTTTATCTGGACGCGAGAAAAAGACTTATTTTTAGCCCAGACTCAGAAAAAATGGCATAGTTTTCGTCTGGACTAGAAAAAAAGGCATAGTCTTCGTCCGGGACGTCAAAAGGGCATAGTTTTCGTCCAGGGCCAATTAGGTAATAGTCTTCGCCTGGGGCGTCGATCTGTCTAACGTGTGAGTTAGGATTTTAATTCCCTTGTACAATGTTGTGCGTGCATTTGTCCAACCTATAACTGTTCTTACAAGCGTAGCGTGCCTGCTAGTCAATTAAGTTGAAATCTGTTATTGTGTGTTGTTGCTTGGGCAAATGTGAAGTGACGTTCACTTAATATTTAACACCATTGTCCTCGCTTGAATAATTAGTAAATATATTTAAAAACTTATTTAAACTTTGTTTTTTTTTAACACATCCCGACATCATTGCTAGTATTTAATCTTTCAGGTATTTAAAGATGGAAGTTTAACTAACAGGTACATAAACAAAAAAAAATTTTTTTTAATGGAACAGAATGATGAATCGCATTTTAAAAAAAGTCTGTCAATTGTGAGAATTGAAACAAAGATAACAAAACAATTTGTAAAGCGGTATGAGCCTTAACCATGTTAGTTATCCAAACTTCAGACTTGTTGGATTTGGAAGTCATATATTTTCATGGATAACCATCGGAAATTGTCCTATTGCTATTCTAGCAATCATGATGATAAAAATAATAATCTTGTGATTACGGCAAAACTGACATTTTTAAAGAATATTTAAGGCGAAATACTTTTTCAAAATGTTAGTGGGTTTAAGAATAAGTATTGAAAGAACGAAATCTAATGAAAAAGAAATGACTTGAAATCCAAAGATAGTGTATATAATTATAAGCATTTAACACTACGATTTAATTAAATATGATTTATGTAGATAACATTAAAACAAGAGTCAGTTAAGTAGCATATACTTTTAAGTATTTTTGGTTATAGTATATAAGTAAAGAGAAATAAAGACTTGTGTCGTCACTTGCATTGGCTGTATGCTCAGCCATATAGCTATATAGTAATTTCCACTCTCCTCCTTGTAGACACACATTTGGTATGTACCCCTTCTACATGTCTTCAAAATGGGTGCCTACATACTCATTTCCATGCGAATCCACTTTCTTTTTCGTAGGCTTACGCTCTTTGATACGACACTTACTTGCTCGAAAAATGTGCGCCTGGTTTGATAGCTGGCCGCGGCAGATCGCTCCAATTAGTGGAAAAAAGTTATCTCATGCCGTGTCATTGGCGTTAGCAATCTCTCTACTCGTCTCTGAAGTTATTTGTAAGAAAACACGGTAGTTTGACCTTTGATAAGAACGAAAATATATTTTCTCGAACTAGTAAGTAGACAAAAATTTTCAACATGTACAAGAGACAACATTGTAACGTGTATTTTGGCTCACTTGACACTCAAGTCTACTAAAAATAAATCATTATGAGATTTTACGTACATTACAAATCGCAAATTAAATAAAATGCAATCACAAGTAGGTGACATTATAACTATTACTTATAAAAATGAATTAGTATTATGTTTGGTTATTATAAAAAAAATAAAATAAAATATTGCTTTAAGATCTCTACTTGTGCTTAGCAGTCTTAGCAAAGGCAATAGACAATAAGAATATAAAAATATTAAGAACATCTAGCGATGGTAAAATAACCGACCGTTTGCCTAAAGAAATTTTGCCCAAAGCAATGAATAGAGAATTCAGTCATATCAACATTAAATTTACCCGTCGATTTTTGTTGTAGTTAGTGTGCTTATTTTTCAAACAAAATGAGACAAAAAAGTCAATGGAATGCCACAACAGTCTCTTTAATAGACACAGTGGCATAAAAAAAACGTATAAAAGAATATGGGAAAGGTATTACTTCGAAGGTGAAAAAAAGGGAAGAATGAGAAGATATCGAAAACCGCATACGAAAATGTAAAACTTGCCAAGAACAAAAATTAACACGTATAAAAACAAATGAACCTATTATAATAACTTATTTTTAAGCTAAAGTTTTTTCAAAAACAGCTATCGATACTCTAGGATTGTTAGCAACAACAACATCTGGAAATAAGCACACATCAACTACAAAATGCTTATTTTCTAAATGCTGTGTAGCCGTAGCTGAACTCGACATCAAAGCTATCACAACCACAGTCACTTTGTCGAGACACTTTATAGCGTTGTATAGAGTGCCTAAAATAGGACTTAGAGAGATAGTTAAAAGAGTCCAAAAAATAATATATGAACAATTTGAGCCTTAATTTTCGTTTGTAACGAAAAAATTACTACATATTACAATTTCTAACCAAGTGGTTAACTAGAACAAAGTAATGCCATGACAGCAAACTTATTAATAACAAAAGCTACAACTACACAGGAGAGGGTCTCAATTTTACCTTTCGCTGTGTATAAATACAATACTGCATACAGCTACCGGGCTTACACCATATGAATTAGTATGGGGCAGAAAAGTACGTCCACCAAATTCATATCCAAACATACAAAGTAAAATACAATCTTAAAATAATAACCTTATTGATTTGATAAGTTGTTTAAAAGACATACATAAAAAAGCTTATAATGGGCTCATAAAATGAAAACATAAAAGTAAGCAGTTTGATGATAAATATGCTACACTGTAGGAATTACAAATTAGTATGAATGTTTACGAAATAAAAAAACCTTGGAAAGAAAAATTAGACAAATTTAACAATGGAATTTTCAATATCATTAACACAATTTAATATAATAACAACGTAACACTCAAAGCCACGAATAAAAAAATAATTATTAGTTATTGAAATGTAGTAAAGCGCTGTTACGAATGTAACTTTACCAACGAGATTTATCTAAGTGTAAGAACACATAAGCAAAAAGGAAAAACATAATTTTCTATCATGTAAAACTTGCAATTTACTATACAAAGAATTATTTTTACATAAGCTTATTGAATTAACAGCAAGGGTTTTTCAATAAAAGTAATTTATATTTGTTACAGCAATGTAACCTTCGTTAAAAATTTATAAGTTTATTGTATACGACTATTAAAAAACTTAATCAGTAATAAAATCAGACCATACTTTGATGACAAAATTTTGTAAGGAAATAAATGAAGTATTTAAAATATAAATAAATGAATATTGAAGAACTGGTTCTTGAAACTTAAATCTTTACCACAGCAGTAGAATTTAAGCAATTTCCAAGATTTATTACCGATAAATATCTAAATTTTTTTGGATGGTTAATCTATATTTATAACAATCTACATGAATAGTCAAATAAAATTGAGCAAAATTTGTTTTTATGTATCTTTATCTCTAAAATTGTATACTTTTCTTGTATTTTGTATAACTTGTAAGTATATAACGCATCATACGTACGTGCGAGACCATCAATAGAAGATTTAACGTTTTGAAGATGTGTGTTTAACCACTGACATTCAACAACGTTTTGTTTTACACTAGTACAGTGTAAAATTGTAACGGAAACCTACAGTAAAAATAACGTTCAATAGCTTGCAAAAAGGTTTCCAGCCTTGTCAAATAATAATGCCAACAAACCTTATTGTGTTATGACATAATTTTATGCAGCAATAACAACAGTTTAATAAAAACCTGATAGCAACACTACAGTACCTTCTGCTACCACATTCAGATAAGACGTCATGAATCCTGCCATAAAGTGACATAACATATTAACGCTATTCATATACTTTGTGAAATGCAAAGCATTTTCGTCTTCTGCATAAAACTAACAATTAAAACAGCAACCAAGAATTAAAGTGAACTACAACTCTCCTACAACTTTAGTCGACATTCCGAGCGATCAATACGTCGAAATTTGCTTTAGGTAAACATAACAGATATATATTAACCTTATTATATACTCCAGTTATACAGTATAGGCACCACTGACGTATGATGTTATACCTTAATAAAAGAGGAAAGAGAGGAAAAAGCTGACGAACAACTTCAAATTGCTTTACTTATGAACCACGATACAGTTAAGAACGAACATCATTCTTACTAAACTAAGAAAAAAGCGTAATCATCAAGCTGCCATTTTTAATTACAAACCATTCTACTAAAATAAGTGAAGCACAACATCACCAACAATAATTTAACGCAGAAGATTTGCCGCAACAAAACCTTAAGAAATAATAAATCGTAACATCATAAATTGCATTGATTGATGTGTAAAAATGATTTTTATATATATATTTTTTTTTAATTTAATACATCATATCACCGAAACATAAGAAACTACTTATAACAGTATGATATTGTGATATTTAAGTACTTAACATGGGTTTTACTTTTATGATTGCTGAGTGGCAATAATCTAGGGAGGAGTGGGTGACATCCAATGTTCTATACATATTAACTATTAACTTGGAACACAGAGTTTCGTTTTATTAAAAAAATTCTAAGTAATCCTCAAACATTAAGTGGTATACCTGCTACTGCAATCACAAGACTTATGACTTATTTTTTTTAAACAAGCTACGGTCGCAAAACGATCTAGACGTGCAAAATTGAAAAAATCTGATGAGGTGCTTATCTAACAACATCAATTGACACTCATACATCAAAGAATAAGAATGATCAAAAATTTCAGCATTTTTTACTGCATGAATCCAGAAGAAATATAATACACAATTTCAACAGCAATTCATACTTGATGATAAGTCCAAGATATAAGAAGTTTTAACGATTAACAATTGCGTAATTATTGCACCGCTGAAAAGTGAATAAAAGAGGACAAGAAAGAAACGACCGTTGACATGGTCTTTGACGTTAAAAGCATCAGTTTTATTATGGTCGTTGCGACTAGTACTCTCATATATAATTAGAATTATAATTGCGGCTTACCTTGTTAAATCTTGCGACTATGCAAGCGTAAGTGGTGGCTGACCAACGATCTTAGAAGTAAGTAAAGTTAAAAAAAACATTAAATTGTGAAATTATTTAAAATGCGAATGTGAAACTTATAAGTTCATATTATTTATAAAGTCAAATTATTCCGTTTTCACAAAATCTATAAAATCATTAGGTATGACACAACTTAGTTGTTGATTTAATTAATTTTCTTAATTTATAAATTTCAATTAATAAATTTTACGAAATATTCCAAGATTTTAAATTCTATTTGATAAAAACATATTTCTTACTTTAATAAATAAACTAAATGTAAAGAAAAATTTTAATGGTAAACTAATGACAAAGACCTTTACAAGGACGTAAAATAAAAAGACGAATAAGGTACGCGACTGCTACATTACATAAGTCATACATTCAAACAGTAGGTTAACGCTAGCACTAATACTGCTGCATATACCATTTCCTGAAACTTAACACCATAACGCTGAGTCAAAGATTTAAAAGAAGAGTATACTTATATGTAAGAGTTATTACCTTCCGCGTCCACTTTTACTCTGTAAATGTAGACATACCCAGCAAACACATTTTCTTAAGATTTCTTGTAGGTGTCTTGTAGAATTCTAATATCCATTAGAAAGATATCGTTAGGGAATTTCACCCGAAAAACTCGCCAAAGATGTCTTTTAGATGGATATTCAAGGTCTACAAGACTTCTACAAGAAATCTTGAGAAAATGTGCTTCCTGGGTCAGTGCGATCGTGTGTATATAACATGCAAGTTAACAATATTACAATAAATACTAGTTAATATCTTTATTTTAATAGAGTAAATTACCAAAAAGTTTTTTTATGCATAACAGACTGATGCATGTAGTGAGTATTAATTGAACGTATTTTTGTAATATTACATAACTTCTAAATATTAAAAATATACATCTTTAGAAAAAAGCAAGATAGAGCAAAAATAATAGCTTTAACGAGTTTAGTAAAATTAAAAAAAAAACTAATTTTGGACACAAAGTTGGCTTATATAGAAACGTAACCTTAATTGTTGATGTTTTTAGAACGTTCATAAAATGAAGAAAATAAGTGAAAAAAAAATTATATTCAGTACACAATTATTATAACGCAAAAATTATTTTCTATATTCATGCGTGCAAATAACCTTTTAATATCAAAAAATAGCCTACATATGCCTTCAAAAAAAAGCAAAATAGACCAGAAATAACAGTTTTTACAGTTTTCTGAGAAAAATACATGGTAAAGCACAATCAGAGGGACATGTGAAGACATTACCTTAAATTACAGTGTCTATGATATTACTCTGAATATAAAAGTGAAAAATTTT
The DNA here is from genome assembly GCF_036245765.1 of Copidosoma floridanum. Lineage (NCBI taxonomy): Eukaryota > Metazoa > Arthropoda > Insecta > Hymenoptera > Encyrtidae > Copidosoma > Copidosoma floridanum. The sequence goes on from NW_028321885.1 coordinate 4,596,228, forward strand.
TGAAAAAATTATAGCACATATTCATGGTTAGTACGAATCCATTAATTTTTTTGTGTCTAATTGCCCAACAATAAACTTAAAAATTATTGAAGAATCACAAAATCACTAATCAAAATATAGCTTAAACATTCATTACTACGTGTATGTGTGCGCGCGAGTGTGTAGCTTCAATAGGCGATTTTCATGTGAATGTGATTATCACAATACTGGACTTTTATGGCCACAGTTTGAGTCATATATACTTTCAGGAATACACGTCAACAAATATGTTAAGGAAAAGATTATTTTATTTTGTGTTCAGATTTGATCTTTTTATTTAGATCAATGACTTTGAACTCCTCCTCACTTTTTAAATCACAAACTCTTGCTCTCTCTGTTCTATCCTTCTCCTCACTAAGGCTCGAATTTTTTGGCCTGCTACCGTACAGATCTATGTTTTTGATGTGAAACATCTATTAGTGAGCTTGGAGGTTAGACCAACGCGATTAAGCAGCCCCTACAATGGCACAATCTCCGGTTGAACTCAGCTCAGCTCGGCTCGGCTCTCTATCTCTTTCCCCGCGCCCTTACTGTGACCCCTCTCACGGTTGTGACTACTACTGTATACTACACGTATTTTTATAGCTATGTAGAAAAGTACATAACATTTAAATATGATATATGTATTGTATATAGCATAAACATACTTGAACGCATATATATATATATACATGTATTATAAATGCATAAATTAGATTTCTAAATTATATTGACTCTGAAAATCGAACTCCATCTTTAGGATCGGTAGTTAGGGACCTTATCAATTCTGCTATTAAGCACGTCAATCCAATCTTTGTTCTAATTATTTATGGACACCAACCAAGGAACTTCTAAATTAGAAAATTGATCTCTAATTAGACGTATTTTATATTGTATATAATTCAGCTCGTCGATTTCAAAAGAAGTAGTTATAATTATTTTTGAGTGGTCTATGAATGTCAAAATTGTGTTAAATTATGTTTAAAAGTTCCTTTTGCTCATATCTTTTCATACACAGAAAAATATACCAGCGTGAAGGGCGAAAAATTTTTATCAATAAGCACTTTTAATTTTTTTTAACAAGGGCAAAATATTGAGAAAAAAAAATGAATAAGGCATTTTGCCAGTACCTGCAAAAGTAAGTTGGATAGAGGGAGCCATTAATCATCTGCTCTTGGGCTCTTTCTCTTTCTCTCTCTTCCTCTTTCTCTCTTTCTCTCTATTGTACTTATACAAGTTGGCCTTTTTCATTGCTTTTTTTAATACTTTGGGCTTGTAGAAAATAATTAGTTATTATTAGAATTAGCATCATTTTTTCATTATCTTGAAAAAATTCTTTCTCTATGTACAGGATTATTTAAAATATTATTATTTGACCATAATGCAACATTTTCCTGGGTACTTCCAATTGTGTTCATTTAAACTCCATCTTCACCCGTTTTTAGTAAAGAGCCAATTCAACAAAATTCCCGCACGTGCGCAACTATGCACAGTAAGCAGGTATCCAAATCCGAAAAGAGACCGAGAGACAGAGAAAATAATACACACTAACGTTTGTCAAACTAACGTATGTATCTTCGTGTAGGTAGGTAGTATAAATACTCTTCGCCGTCTATTACTATTCTTTTTCGTTCTCGTTGCTTATATGGTAATGAACAAAGAAAAATATAAACTTAATCTGCTCTTCCCTAATCTATGTTATTCACTGATTAAAATACATATTAATTAATAAGCTGTCTTTAATATAAAAATATGAAATGAGAGTTTCTAAAAGGCTGGTGTACTCTCGGTAAAAAAAATAGGATTTGCCACGTAAGTGTTATTGCTCCATGGCTGCCTTACGTCTCTCGGGCCCTATTTTACAGGTCCCTCGGGCCACAAAATGGCCCTGGAGACGATTGCACTTATCGGACGAAAACTACTATTTTTATCATCGGCAATTAAATACTACCTAGTTCAATAACATATTTTTTAATGTTTTACGTCTGTCATGGGTGTCAAGACCCACACCTTTTTTCTTTTATTTATGTGGGCTGCTCTATTGTCACAAGATAATTTTAGCTATATAAACATTTTTAATAGTTCAAAAGAAGGAACTCATTGAAACTTTTTTTTTTCACGTTCAATGCTAACTTTTTCTTCTTCGCCTACCGATGATCATTGGTTTTGGCATCAACATTATTATCAGTTCCAAAGTCACTATTAGTAATGATAATATAAGATCTATCAACGATATCACGACTGTGGAGCATTTTAAAAATTTTTTTCCTATATTTTTTCTTAGAACTATGACGTGCATCTGAAAAAAATTTTGTGTCGGGTTTAATGCTACACACCCTACCAACGAGAACAAAAACGATTTTACTTGTTAAGCTTTACATAGAGCGCAAAATTTTTTTCTACATAGACTTTTTTATGCCTCATGAGTACAACACATTGACGCCTTTGTTAAATATTTAATACTAAGAATGTAACTCGATGGCAGCATAAACTGCTAAATGTTAATCACACTTTTCTCTATAGTAGATTTCAAGTAAGAGGCTGTATTATTTTCATAAACATAAATTTAGTTAGCACATTTTTCTACACTGTACAAGTACTGCTGCAATATTTTAAAGAAAAAATCATCGTAAAACCAGCAAAGTTCGTGCACTTTTTTTGACTAATAATCGTTGTTACAGCACACGTCCACAGGTATGTTAGAAAAATTTGACAAGGGCCACACAATCTAAGAACTTTGTAAAAGCTGTAGAGCAGCGTCAAGAAACCATTTTATATCTATTCCATAATCAGTGTATACATACATGTTCATAGCTTAAATACGTCTAATTCACTATGATGTAGGCATGATCTGTCACGTTTGATCCTGCGTGATAAATTAAGTAGTACTTTGTGCTGAAATTAGTTTAAATACGTTCTACACTGTGTAAGCGTATGTTTATGATTCATAGAAAGTATTCATTGCTTCTTAATATTTTAATATTATGATGATTTCAGAGAAAGGTTAAATAAGTTGTAACAATAATGCAAATTAAATATTGTTTTTATTATAATTATTATAAAAAAGTGCAGATTGTTTAATTTTTTATTGTCCATCATGTTCTGAATCAGCGACATGTCCCCACAATATGTCAAAGTAAAACTTTTTTATTCTTTTAGCCTTGTGAGTGGCACACATAGATTTATACACAACATTATGATGAAGACATGTTGTTACTAATAATGGGAGCTTAAATTTTAGAATATCAACAGTACGATTTACTTTGAAACTAAATGTTTTAAGCAACTTTTTTTTATGCATCCCATTGCATAAATGCTCTAAGTGTAGCATCTTGAAAATTTTCTAGTAGCACATTTCTCACTTTTCCTCTTTTATGTATCATTAATATTACCAGGTTTTTAATCTAATTTATAATAGTAGAACTTAAGCCATGAATTTCCACGTTCATACTTTTGACTAAACTGACATCAAGAAAACAGTGGTTTAAAAAAAACATACATGATTCAACGCTTTTACTTAAAGATACAGATAAAAGCTAACTCGATACTTTTAATCATTGACAGACTTTTTGAAGCCTTACATGTCCACTTCACACTTCATCATAGCATAGCATAGAGTGATTTACATAACTTATGCTATTCTATTTTTTATGAGCATGTTACGACAAGTTTTCTCACATCCTCACTTACAAGATTATATTCGACTATACAATGATCGACCGAGCAACTCCAGTATAGTTCGACACTTATTTATTAATGCTTTTGTATTATAAATTCTAATTTATCTACGTAACTTACACGCATACATGCAAATAAGTTACATAGTTAGGTATATAACAAAGTGTCAAACTGTACCGGAGCCACTCAGTCGAAATTCCAGTGGCTTGCAAGGGAAAAGATCGTGCACCTGCAGCTTGAAATCACGCGTGCGTTTGCACCGTTTTTTTGCCGTTTGCGCACATTGTTTTGTGCTTCTACCACGCACGCCGTTTTCGCCAGAAGCACTGCACCACTTGTAGCTGTAACTAAATTTCTCCGTGTGTGGAGATCCCTGTATTAACTTACAAGATAAAGCTTGTAAACAACACGATATAGCTTATTCTTAAAACTTGAATGATATTACGGCTAGAAGTGTAGTAGATAAGATTCTTTTAGAAAAAACTGAGCAACGCTGTAAAGCTAAAGAATCAAGTATTTCTTAAAAAGTTACCTTTTTTACTGTGAGCAGTACAGTGAAAGTGAAATCAAAGTTAGGAATGGGTTTATAAGAAGTAACAAAACAAAAAAAGTAAATCGAAAGAAAGAAAGATAGTTACATCGAAAAACCTAATTCAAAGAGATTTGTTTGAGAGCCTTAAACAACAAAGTGTGGCTTTTTCAGTTGATTTGATGTTTTCGCAGTCCGAACATACCTATTAGTTATAAAAAGAAGGACAAATTCATAGAACTATCAATTTCAAATACTAATATAAATTGGCTTGTATTTATGACATTAAGTAGACGAACTTTAAGGCTGTCTGACGTACTCACCCAAATCATCAGCCATTCTATTAAAGTTAATGTAATTTGTAAGTCTTCGTAAACATCATTAGCAGCTGTTTATGCGACTGCACTCAAGTCATATCTTGATCTTGTAAGAATTAATACTAATGATTTATACTTTACATTTACTGTAATTTTACAATAATAGTCCTTAGTAGAGTGAAGTATCATGCTTAAAGGTGTGGACATAAAAATAATTTTTACTATTCACCGATTTTTTTGTGTCTGTTATACCTAGCCATCTTACAATTTCTAGCATTAAACTTAGACCTGGATAGTGCCATATGCAATAATTTACTAAAATTGTCATATCAAAGTTTTCGAGCTTGTCTATATCAATGGCATCAACGAAATTTTTTGAAACTAATAACAAATAGCATAATTCACTAACTTATTTTGCGTGACTGTGGTATTATTATGTGAATAAGTAGAGTGCTTTGTGAGGCTGAGATATACAAATTTTCATGTTCAATTAAGATGGAAATATAATTACTATTGTTAAATGCTGATCAAATGTAAGGCTGATGTGCATGATTTTTAGAGTGCGCTATTGATTCGTCAAATGTGACACGTTAAAGAATGTTTAGAACTTCTCACATCTTTAAAACAGCAGGAAAATATGCAAATAAATTTTAGCCAACAATCACTTTTAAGCCTAGGCTTTTTTAAAAAGTAATATTTTTAAGGGTTAATGCTTTGTGGTTGCTCCTTACTAACTTATACAACCTCTATTAAATTTTTATCTTTTCTTTACGATCTACACAACGTTTCCTTTTTTAATTAAATTGTTTTACGTGTTGCCTTATTGTGATACTTTTCCGCAGAACTTTACAGCAGAACTTACAACTTTTTGAGCGAATATACTTGTAACAATACACTTTTTACCTCTTTAAATTAAGTTTTTCGATGTAACTATCTTTCTTTCTTTCGATTTACTTTTTTTGTTTTGTTACTTCTCATAAACCCATTCTTAACTTTGATTTCACTTTCACTGTACTGCTCACAGTAAAAAAGGTAACTTTTTAAGAAATACTTGATTCTTTAGCTTTACAGCGTTGCTCAGTTTTTTCTAAAAGAATCTTATCTACTACACTTCTAGCCGTAATATCATTCAAGTTTTAAGAATAAGCTATATCGTGTTGTTTACAAGCTTTATCTTGTACGTTGATACAGGGATCTCCACACACGGAGAAATTTAGTTACAGCTACAAGTGGTTCAGTGCTTCTGGCGAAAACGGCGTGCGTGGTAGAAGCACAAAACAATGTGCGCAAACGGCAAAAAAACGGTGCAAACGCACGCGTGATTTCAAGCTGCAGGTGCACGATCTTTTCCCTTGCAAGCCACTGGAATTTCGACTGAGTGGCTCCGGTACAGTTTGACACTTTGTTATATATACCTAACTATGTAACTTATTTGCATGTATGCGTGTAAGTTACGTAGATAAATTAGAATTTATAATACAAAAGCATTAATAAATAAGTGTCGAACTATACTGGAGTTGCTCGGTCGATCATTGTATAGTCGAATATAATCTTGTAAGTGAGGATGTGAGAAAACTTGTCGTAACATGCTCATAAAAAATAGAATAGCATAAGTTATGTAAATCACTCTATGCTATGCTATGATGAAGTGTGAAGTGGACATGTAAGGCTTCAAAAAGTCTGTCAATGATTATAAGTATCAAGTTAGCTTTTATCTGTATCTTTAAGTAAAAGCGTTGAATCATGTATGTTTTTTTTAAACCACTGTTTTCTTGATGTCATTTGAGTCAAAAGTATGAACGTCGAAATTCATGGCTTAAGTTCTACTATTATAAATTAGATTAAAAACCTGGTAATATTAATGATACATAAAAGAGGAAAAGTGAGAAATGTGCTACTAGAAAATTTTCAAGATGCTACACTTAGAGCATTTATGCAATGGGATGCATAAAAAAAAGTTGCTTAAAACATTTAGTTTCAAAGTAAACCGTACTGTTGATATTCTAAAATTTAAGCTCCCATTATTAGTAACATGTCCTCATCATAATATTGTGTATAAATCTATGTGTGCCACTTACAATGCTAAAAGAATAAAAAAGTTTTACTTTGACATGGTGTGGGGACATGTTGCTGATTCAAAACATGATGGACAATAAAAAATTAAACAATCTGCACTTTTTTATAATAATTATAATAAAAACAATATTTAATTTGCATTATTGTTACAACTTATCTAACCTTTCTCTGAAATCATCATAATATTAAAATATTGAGAAGCAATGAATACTTTCTATGAAGCATAAACATACGCTTACCCAGTGTAGCTGTTTAGCGTCTGCGCCTTTAGCTGTGGCTGAATTTCTCCATGCAGGCTAATTCCTTGGCTTGTTTAGTGCCCGGTCTGCAATACTGATATATTTGTAAGTGCAATTCTACAGGCAGTTTATTTATAGTTGTGTTTATTATACGATTACTTTTTTATTAAAGGATGATCATCACTCTTCAAGTGTACAACGTTAACTGAGTTAATTAATATCAATAGAACTTTATTTATATTTAAAAACAGTAGGTGCTAGAAAATGTCAAGCCATAGAGTAAGATATAAAAATGAGACGATAAGCAGAATTAAATGCTTTCATGCACGCTGATTATACTGTAACTTTTAGTCTTACTTAAGTCGACATACAGTTGACATAAGCTTTGTAAAATAGAATATTTAACTTCCCGTCGGAACGTTTGACGATATTGTAGAGTAAGATAAGAAAACAAAATGCCACGGTGATTTGCTTCTCAATACTGTAACAGATGTTTTTTGTGGTCCATCACACTGTAAACAAACAAAACAAAAAGGTTACTGTCTGTTGTTATTCACATTAATGTACAAAGATTATTAAAAACATTTGCTTGTAACTGAAATATTTAAGACAATTTATGTATAATTATAAGTTTTTCCATGAAATCTTATATCCTCTGAATAGCGTAGAATATTTTTTAAGTGAGCGAGCAAAAATCAGTCATATTGCTGGATATGGCACTACTGAACTTTATAATAATAATCGATGAGACTGCCTGTGAAAAAGAAGTTAATGTAAGCGTCTTTTTCTTTACGGGGCGTCATAAAATGTTGACTGCTTCTTTTTGTGTCAATCTTATGCTTACGTTCCAAAGTTTTTATTCTGAGATAATTGAAACTTTTAAGTAATATTTCGACAAGATCATACAAATTTAAAAAACATTCATAATGATCGTGTTAATATGTTTATGGCACATTATACGGTCAAAAAATGATGTATTTAACGTTAAACAGTTAGGGAACATGGATTTGTCATTGTAGACAAAAAAAAGGTTTAAATCATAGTAGATATTAAGAAGAATTTGACTCTTTTGTAATTAATATTACTCATTCTCATTAAGTATGCATCAACTTTTTTTTGAGTATCAAGTAGTAAACATGGACGCATTCCATAACAAAAAAAAATTCTTAACTTATAAAAGAAGCAAGAAAAGCTGCGGAAATCATGAATTGTTTAATTTGGGAAAAATTTTGAAAAACAAAGAAGTGAAATTTTGGAGCCTATTACTGATCTGCTTCAAAAAATTATCCATGACATAAATGGGGAAAAAAATTTACCACAAAGCTTTCGATCTCAATCTAAAGTGCCTTTCAAGCCTGTGAAGCCTCTTAAACCAAAAAAAAACTTCAACACATCAATGATTCAATCAACTTATAGTAACAGTAAAATTACGTTTTCATCTAATGATGTTACTAAAGACTACGACACTAATGTTAAAAAAAGTAATCACGACGAGTATTTAGCGGATAATATTTCTAAAACTTTATCCATCAATTTATATTTACGTGATAGAAATAAGCACGAATTGAATGAAATTTAAAAAATAGAAGAAAGAAAAATAAAGGAAAAATAAAATGATGCGTACTCGGTGATTCACTCATTTATTTAAAAAATGTCAAATTCATACAAAGAAACTGACACATTCAATGACTGTTGGATTAATAGAGTTAATCTTGAAAAGCATTAAAGTAGGCAATAAAGTAACTATCATAAAAAGTTTTTTCGTACTAAAGTAAAAAATTAAATAATGTTATTGCCCCATTGCTTAATCTGACTGCTGACACCAATTGCTAACCTTCTCAAATAATTTTTACAGTACTTCAACATGCGTTTTAAGCTATCTGATAGATAAAAACGGTACCTTGAGACGGTGCACGAAAAAAAACTATAGTATATAATGCACGTATACTGTATAAATAAAAATTGTGTATATGAGTGTATATGAGTACTAATGTCAGTTGACTGTTAGTTGTACTAGCTCGAAGATGGTTGAATATATGATAGATACTTAAGGCTTTAAGACTATATTTAACGAATTCATTGTTAAAGAGGTGATAATTCTGCCTTTAGAGAAAAAAGATTTTGTACAAACAGTATTTTTTTAAGCCCCGCTGCCCCTAGGGTCAGTTAAGGCCTGAAAATAAAAGTGAAAATCGTTAGCTAGAGCGTCATTTTCATGGTCTTCTTCGAGACTCCGGAAAAGATCCATATCGGAATTTAGTCATCACTTTTTGGTCTATTGTTAAAACGAATGACGTTATTTATATCAAAGGAAAAAATAAAATAAATTCATCTAACGCTTTTTAATAGGAACAAGATTCATAAAATATAATGTGTAATGAATAAATGATGATAAATAAGAACTGAAGGACTATTTTCTCCCAATAAGGTTCACTGACAACTTTAAAGAATGCTTATCACCAAAAAAATTTAACATGATTCATGTGTTATGTGTAAATCATACGTTTAAATCAGCGTAATATGCTGCGAAGACTACTGCAGCTATAAAAAATGTATAATACAATAATTATGGCCTAATAGATAAGGTATTATTAATATCAAGTAAATTTGTAAAAATTAAAAATAAAAAAATAATTAAAATTATTCTTCACGTTCTGTTTACCATCGTATTTTTAAGTGTTCCATCAATCATATGAAAAAATAATTAAATTAAAATATAATTAAATAAATAAAATATAATTAAAAATAAAATATTTTCAAAAAAAGAATAGTACTGCAGCAATATAACTGTAAGAATAAAACAGTAAAAAAAATCGTTAGAAGAAGAGCATGTGTAACGAATAAAAGCGGTCGTTTTAGAATGTTGAGACCCTTTAGCCCAGTGTTTACCAATATTTATAACCTTATAAAAAAAATTCTGTTATTGAAAAATAGTCAATATCTGCTGGATTATGACAGATTGAGCAGGTGTTTACCTAATAATCATGAGGTAGTCAAACATACTTTATTACCACATCAAAGCTATCGTTGCGGAAGTAAAAACGTTGTATTAAGACGAAGCATCGTTATTAGTTTTCTTTTTCTTTTCAGACCAAAGTAATCTTTTAAAGGACACTAGCTCTTTTCCGACTTTCCTGCTAGGTTAATAGATATTTTGGATAAAACAGTTTGAAAAAGTATTTCTAAGACAGTTTCATATACTGCAAATCATAAAGTCGTAATATAGGTAATCATAGAAATTATTCTTTTTACTACCAATAATAGAAAGGAAAGTTTTTGTTACTGATTTCGAGATAAATCTACCAGGAAAGTCTACTTAAATAAGACCAGGTGAACATTTACCTCTATTCATTTTGTTAGAAAAACGAAAAACTGCAATAAATGGTTGTGATTTTGAAAATACTACTACTTGTAAAATACAACAAAAAAATTGAAAGAAAAAAAAAATTAGTCCGATGGTGATTTTAATATTAACAGTGATAATGACACTATAGCTATCCTTACTTTGAAGAAAGTGATGGTGTCTCTAATGATGTAGATTGAGCTAGTGATAAAACAGTTTTGTTTTATTGTAGAGACAGTGACAGAGGCATTGACATAATAGTTAATGATGAGAATTCTGATAGGAAAACTGTTATAAGTGATAGGGACAGTGATCATAACATTTATAGAAATATAATAGTTATGGGCAACATAAAACAGCAAGAGAAACTTTTTATCATTTAATGCGATTGAGGACGAAGAGATCGAGATTAAGGAGTCTTAGGCAATAATGAATTAAATCATGGCTAGCTCTGAAATTCTAAAATTATGTAAATAAAGTACGCCAGATTTTTTTATGAAAAATAAATAGGTAGTTCAACACATTCATTTTTGAAAAAATCGCTTGCAAAAATTCATCACGTAACCTTAAAGAATCTCAAATTAGATTTACTATTGTACTGCAATAAAAAGGTGTGGAACCAAAAGTCGAGTTGGTACATATGCTTTTAATTATAAAGAATCTTCCACTTTACAAAAAAGATAGGGTCAACACGTTAAGTCTTGGAAAAACAGTGAGGAAAGCGTCGAGCGTGAGAATTGTTTTGTTCAGATATTGTAAGTGTGCATACGCTGTATTACATAAACATACAGGTATAAAAATTTAAGTCTAACACAAGTGTACGTTTATAATAAGAGGAGAAAGCAACACAGAAACGGTGTTGTCAGTTTAATCGTGGCAGGGCTGTTATCTTTACATAAGGTATCTCCAGAAAACTTATAATTTCTTAAATACTTATTTTCTGGTGACTTTTCGGCATACTATTGATATATTGTTGATACACTTATATGATAAATATAATTGTTAAAAAAAAATACAAGTAATCATTGTCATGATACCTTCTTCACAGGGGTCCCTTAGTAAATACGACATCCAACTCCCAAGCCTCCTTGATTAAAAAAATAGCTATAATAAAATATAATCAACAGCATTCAATATAGCTCTATTTTAGTGCAGGAAGAGAAATTTCCAAAATGTATTGGCACCACATAAAGAGAAGGAAGAAAAAGACTCATAAGGGCTTAAAGATAACACTTATAATTGCAGTGCGTGTTATATGGGGAAAAAAATAATTGGTTATAAAAGAAAAAATGCTACGATTTAATAAGTGTGAAGTATGTAAGAAATTATAATATAGGCAGCGTAAAAATTCTAACTACATGTGATAATTTTATAGTGAATTGAGAAAAACCACTTAATTTACTATAAAATCACCACTTGTAGTAAGATTGTAGTTAGCTTGTTTGTAATAAGGGCGTTTCTAATATTTTTAAATAGTAATTATAAGTAGTAGTTAAATAAATAAAGGAGTAATAATTAAATTTACTGTTACAAAAAAATATATTAGCCGTTTATTAATATTTCCAGTTGTGATTTGTGAAATAATATAACAAATAATCGATGTAAGAAATATTACATATAATTAAAAAAAAGTTCATCTGTTCACTCTGTAATTGTTGTATTTACATATAACTTGAAAACACATGTATTGTAATTCTCTATCTCTATCCTCTTTAACCAACTTTGCTCAGCTACTTTAGATAAAATGCTGATGTCTAAGTGCAGTAAGCCGACCCGGAGGGACAAACTCAGAATTTATTCTGACATATGTAATGACAAGATCCTGCAGGCACAATCCTTAGCTGAATTATGCATTGCTCCGACTATCCAAGGTAAATTTTCCTGCCAGAAAGTTATTTACCTGGCTGCCAGTATAGCTCTGGCTACCGTAAGAAGAAATTGTGTCTTATTTACCAATACATTTGGGAAAAATCTAGTCTGATGCAAGGAGAACAAAGGGAAAAGGGAAGGTGAACTATAACTCTCTCAGTATACCGACATAGCAATGACAAAACGATATTCTTTTCCGAATAAACACTTAATACACAATACTTTTGTTTTAAACTACTTCCTTATAAATCTATCTCGATTTTAAGACTTGAAACCTCTTTGTTATTTAAGTGATTAAAATCACTTTATTAAATCAACTGACTATATTCGTTGGCGAGATATTGCGTCGAAGACGAATTAACGTTGGGATATGCTTTTGGTAATAAAATGGTATACACGTTTTCTTCGCCAACTCATATTACTTGATACGCCCGCTCTTTCTATAAGAAAAATATTACACTGGAGCATTTTTTATCTAAGTAAGAAGTGGTAAATTCTAAGTCACGGCTCGATACATGCCTGTAGATAAGAAATGATAGCTATTTTCATTGGCAAGGCTTTACGTGAAAAATAAGTGAGTTGGTGGTAGACTATTATAAGGGATTTGTGATCTACTTTTGGTTATGCAAGAGTATACATTTTTTCAGCAACTCAATATGCCTGCTCTCGAAAAGAAAAAAAAAAATTTTTAATGAGATACCTAAATGATGAGTGGAAGAAAAAACATCCACTGATAAAAAATAATCGTTCGTGCTTGATAATCTTTCTTTTGCTAAACGCAAAACCTATTAGTAGCCTACACTTTTCGGACCATCCTGACGCCAGAGTTTCATTTGCAGCTGAATATGAAGTCGTTAATACCATCCAACGTCACAGCTTCTACTATTCGGATCACAAGCTAGAGCTCCCTTGACGTTATCACCTAGGTGGTCCTCACCACCCACTGCCTAATAGCTTAATCTCCCCCGCCATCCTAGGAGGAAGCAGGCCACCCACTACCTGATAGGATTCTCCCCTTACCGCTACCGATAGGGGAGCTGGGGAGCCACCAGAATCGGCACAGTTTATCTTCTTGGTTTTTATCCCTAGTTTTTCAATAATTTATGACGTTATAGTATAATATTCAGTACTGTTGCTTGATTATTTACTTACAAATAGTCTATAAAATAATAACAAAGAACCATCAACACTTGATAACCAAAGTATCAAGAGTTTGTAAATTAACATGAAATAACGATTCATCTACTCATTTATCATGCTTTCTTGAGATGTTCTTAAAATGTTGTTTAAGAGTTTATCTTGTTACAATAAAAAAGTATTGACTGAGTTCATCAAAAGTGGTTGTTGAGTACTTCACATTTGGCTTACTATCAACCGTAATCGTAGTTTTCTTTTTTAAAAGCCTGTTATTCTTTTTTACCCTAAGCACGTACAATATCTACTGAATACTTCTACTGTAGATTAATCAACATTATTCTTTTACTTCTGTGTCTTACCTTTTTTACCTTCTTCTACTGCTTGCTTCTCTCCTCGCTTCCTAATAAGTAAGATCACACCCCTACATTGCACAATTCTCGTTGATAAACTGATTTTGCAAACAATTTATTGGTCATATCTTTTTATCAATTCACACAATCGGAAGAGTGCAATGAACTTTTTAGTTTATCTTAGCAAGCTCAATACCAAAACATAGTTTTTTGGAATTTATTTCAATGCACCCTAAAAACCAGGTTCTATTTATTAATTTTTTTCTAAACTTATATCTTAATTTTTCTCGTACCTGTATGTTGAGATTGTCATCAATACATTTATAAAATAAACATTTAAGCGTACGACTGTCTCATACTTACAAATGTGTCTAATTTCTTTAACTTATTTTTATGTATTTTATATAAGTATCCTGTCAATTTTAAAAGATTAATTACATTTGCCTTATATTTTAGGAACAATATGTTCTGTTTTTAACATGGTAAAAGTATGGAGGTAAAGTCATAAAGTTCAATCTACAACTGCAATTAACTGTACAAGTACTATAAAGTGCAATCGGAAAATACAACCGAAACTTTTATTTATTGTACAGAAAAAAATTAAGCTTCACAAAAAAGTGTGTTAATAAATTCAACACAGAATAACCTTATCACTGCTTATTTCACAAGGATGTGTGAAGTAAACGATTTTTATAACGCTTTATTAACAAACTGCAGTGTACTTGTAACACACAAAGTGAATAGATCCAGCCTAGAAATTTACATAACCAGTATCTGTAATAAAGCTATTGCATATGCGTTGATGAGCATACGCTATATTTTTTGGTGGCATTCATAAAATAGTAAGGCACTTTATACCGTTGGCATAATGCAGTAAGCATCTACATTAAAGAACCATTCTAACTAAAAAAACTTGTAATGAAAAAGCATTACTAAAATTTGCACAATGTTTTTGAAATAGAAACTCTAATTAGTACGTTAAAGGTATCTGGTTACTTTTTTTGACTCATAAGATTGATGTCAGTAGCATATCAACCTAACAATGCAAGAACAAATTTTGGTGATTATATCAGTCACCACTTTTAAGAGAAGTAATCATCATTTGAAAAGCATAGTTATGAAATAATCAGTATGTTGGAGAATCTAAAATTTTATCAAAAGTTTTCGCACGTTGAATCTCACTTCGAACATGATTGATTTTATATCTTCTTCTTCAGTAGGTCATTTTTTTATTTTAATAAATTAGCTGTTTATGTTATAGTAAATTGATATCAAAATTACTTATAATTCTAATAACTGATTAGTTATACTTATGATAAGGAAGTCACTATTCAAAGAGAAATTTTTAAATCATTCGTTTTTTGTTGGCTTGAAAAACATTTTGTTCCAAGAAAAATATTTGTAGCCTAAGTCTACTAACTGTGCATGAGTATTTTATATCATATTTACAATTAATTTTTAAATATTTATAACTACTATGTGAGTGTATGGAAATGAAAAATTAAAAAATTGAAATTTATTTACATTTCATTCGCTTAATATGACATTGGCCTTAAGAGAAAATATTAAACAAGTAAGAAGCATTGATTTGACAGAAGATGATCTTGAAATTGAGCAATACATGACATATTCTTAAATCTTATCTGAAAACTTTAAATGCCTTTGATGAAAAAAAACTTGTTTATTAAGCTTGCCACAATCTAAGTGTACAGACTTTATTATACAGTTATTAATATACAAATAAAAACTTCGTCATCTTAAATAACTAAGAAAATTATATAAAATTATACAAAATTACAAACTTATCTGAATTAAAATAATAACTTTAGCTAAATAAAAAATTTCAATTATTTCAAATGTAAATACTTTATACAAAACTTATTATATTGATGTATATTTAATATACATTTTAAATATACATAATAGATTTAACTTCTTGTATGATTACTAATGATAAGCAATGCGTTATTGTGTTCTATTAAGGAATAGTTAAAAGCTATATTTACAATAAAACTGTACAAAAGTCCTTTCAATTCTTATTTGTTAATTTTTTAAGGCTCTGCATTTTTGAAAAGTAACAGTTAATTTTTGTAGTATGCTCTAACTGAATGAAAAAAGGGTAGTTTATAAACATTCTTTATTTTTAAAGTAATTGTGTAGAACAAAGGATCCACCTTATTGCGTGTCTTAAAATTTTTTGAGGGTTTAAATTAAGTTTTTTTTATAAAAACTAATAATCCCAGCGCGTGGTCGGGGAAGACTGTTTCATCTGTTTTTACAAGGTGTTTATTTAAACTTAATCTACGTAACAGAGTGGATAAGGTTGCAGAAAGCGCTACAACTGCATGGAAGCTCTATCAATTACGGACTGCTGTCCACTATTGTGGCACAGCTGCTGTTCTCAGACCCTAGCTCCTCCTTTGAATTTCTAAGGAGTTTGGGGAGACTTCCCCTCATACCCAGGGCCAATTCAAGCTTTGCACCTGTGTGCTGACTCGGACATACGATCTGGCTGTTGCCGAGAGCTCAGGTGCTTGGCTGCAAAGCGCTGAGCTTGCGCTAAAAAGCGCAAGCCACGGGCATAGAACGGCCACGCCAGGCTACGTCCGTGACACATCCGAGGGTCACAGGCCCTCGTCCTCGAGTGTCCTGACAAATTATTAACAAAAACACAACCAGGAGGCAAGGTGGAGTCGTACATATGTGATGAATTTATGCGTGCTCCCTCACGAATAAAGTTTGGGTGATACAATTTGCTTAACGCAGAATAATAATAATATTAATACTACAATAATAATTATTATAATCGATTCAACGTTCGCTGATACATGACAGGTATGTTTCCTTCTAAATATATATACATAAAAATTTTTGTGGTAATTCCGTAGTTATTTAGTATTTATGATAATTTAGTGACAATAACTTTCCCTACACACTATCAGATAATTATAATTATTTACAATATTATTCAAATAGATAAAAAAAAATATATATATAAATCCCTATGTTATATAGTTATTTTTGTGCGGCATTCCACATATCTCCTCTCAGACCCCCACAGCCCCCCCATAGACCCCGCACATGGCCCCCTCACAGCCCTTCCACAAATAAGCTAAGATTCGACCTTTTTCATTATGAATTTGAAATTTTCTAACTTTTATCTTAGACGCTCCACAGCCCCCCACAGACCCATCACGATATTTTTCTTGTCTCCCAAAGCCTTTCCACACCATTTTTCTTGTCCCCTTACAACTTTTTTTTTATGAAATATAAATGACCCCTATATACAATATATTCAAATCTTCCTTAATTTGAAAAATAATAATTTAAAAAAATTTTTTAAAATGAAAAACAAAAAAAAGTTATTGTTTGTTTTTAAGATAAACAGCTAAACTTACAACTGCATGACTTCTACCGCAAAATTTGGACTTCTTGTTTTTTTTAAGATGCTTCCATTAGACCTATATATCTAGCATCAACGTAACTATTAATTTTATCAAAAATTTCTTTATCTTGATCTTTCAATTTTTAAATTTTAATGTATGCTCTGTCACTACTTTCATGTATATAGTCATAACTACATGTTGTGCTTTGAATCGATGCACAGAATTTGACGTTAATATGACATTTATATTTTTTTATTAAAAATTTATGATATGGTACGATCATTTAATTATTAACTAAAATTTTATCTTTTCTCCAAATTTTATAAAAATCTTCGGAAGTATTAGTTCTTCTTTTATATTCAGAATAACCATTCGGTCAAAATAAAGTTACGTTTGTAAGAGATTTGGGGCAATTTTTTATCATTTTTTATCAATCATACAAGGACTTTGTTCTGTGTAAGGTCCATGAAGCATGCGTTTAATCACTAACATTCTGTGAGCTGCGTAGTACCAGAAGAAATTTGAGCTAAAATAACTGCATCAATTTGTTCAGGTGTAACAATTTTTTCATTAGGACGCAAAATATGGGCATGAGGTATACCATGTTTTTGAAATCCTATGGTATAGACGTATGCTTATACTTTACCGAATATATTATTTTTGATGGTGTCATCCATAACTAACATTAAATTTAAGTGGAAAAGTCTAACAGTTAAGTTTCAAACATTATTTGGTGTTAAATTGTTAGGGAATTTTGATAAAATTAGCTTAAATTTTTTTTATTTAGAATAGCATGTTACTGTTATGATTATATCTGGTCTACCACATTTTCTCATTATAGACATTGCATCTTGATAATGTTTCTGCATATATCTTGGACTCCCAATGTATGTAGATGGAAGTATTAAAAGATTTCCAATTATTTCCTTTGTCTCAAAATTTTTAAAATGTTGGATGCACTATTAACAATTGCATCTATTATAATATCTATTATATCTAAACCTTAATAACATTCTATTCTTAAATTTTTTGATTATATCTTAAATAATTTAAACAGTTATATTTTATCATTATGTGAGAATGAATAAAAAATTGTTGTGTCAGCCGTCCCCTACATAATACTAGATTTAAATTTTTTTATTTAGTCTGTAGACAGTCTGTAGGAATAATGTTGTAACATAGTTAGTTTTTCGGTCTTATTTAAGCAATTTTTAAAATAACCGGTACTCCATCGTCAATTTTCTATGGGAAAAAATGATGGAAAAACCATAGGATCAATAAAATAATACAGTTTACTTGAAAATGTTTCTTTAGGATGATTATCGGGTAATTCTTTCGGTTATACACAGAGATCGAGACTTTCTGGTAGTCCAGAGTCTGAAACTTTAATAACACCAGATTCTGCTGTCAATATTTTACTTTATGTATGTTTTTGCTGGCCGGTTTTCCTTAAAAAATCATTTTGTAATTTGGTAGTTCTTCTACATTCGTAATTTGACTTAAATGTTTATATTTTCTTGCTATTGGATTTTCTTTCATAATTTTCGTCAAAGTTTCGATAAGTTTTTAAAGAATTTTTAATATTCATGAATATTCATGTGGCTATTTTAGAAAAAAAATTATATTCTTTGACTGTTAAAAAAAAAGACAGAAAGTTATTGTTCAGATGATCTAATTTATCAAAAGCTTTATTGAGTTATAAGTGTTTTTTATACAATCGAAAATTATTTTAAGATTTAATGATATTTCGTACTGATGAAATTACTTGTTATTTCATAGTAGTATTAACATTCAACATGAAAGTTGAAGGACTGTTTTTTTTCAAGTATATTTGACTGAAACGAACGTTGTCAAAACTAGCAAAGCTTATATATACCTTTCTTCTCTTAACACATCAGAGAGTTCTAAAAAAAACTCTAAACGTGCTGCAATAGTACCTTCGGCGTAGTGTGAAAATTTACTGATAACTACATAACTAATGCTTCACAAAATTCTGGACACCAACCTCTCCCCACTAAATACGAAATTTAAGGACTCTCCTTTTAAATTACAACAGTAGGGGGTTGGCGAGCGGAGTGCACAGGGAGGCGACGCCCAATTAGTATGTATATATACGTTCGGAAAGAGAGAAAAAACAAAAAAAAACAGTAAGATCATCTGTAATGAAATATTTATGTAAGTGTTGGGGTTTCCGTTACATGGTTGTTATGACCTCGTTTAATTAACACCCACACGCACACACCAACACACTTATATTATCCAGGGACTGAATAACATACGCGGCAATCCCGTGCCAATAACTATATGTAATCATTATTGTTCCATTTACTATCGAGTGTGAGGAAACAAAGTTATGAGTTCATGGTACGACTAGCCTTTTTTTTACTAAGTATCAGTGGTTATAAGTTTGTGTATGCACGGAGGTAGGGTAGGCGTTAGGAAGAGTTCTCGTTACCTTCTTTGTTCGTGGCCAGCGTTCTCTGGAGCACCGTATCTTCAAGTGACATCCGATTTGCTGACCATGCCTTATCTCACTCAGCTTCGTTGTTTCACACCCGCCTTTTCGTTGGCGCTGATTAGAAAAAAGATTTTTTTTCTCTTTTTTTTTTCTTTTTTTTTTTTTCTTCTTTAAGCGTCTTGTACTTTGTAGTTAGAATAAGCGTATAGTATCGTTACGTCGGTTGTATTCGGCAGTTTTTTTTAATTCGACTCTTTGACTGCGCGAGCTAGTGCTGGTGGTTATTGTTTTATTTTTAATAAAAAAACAAAATCAAGATGGACCGACCTGTAGATTTTTTACCATCCTACTTCCCCTGGTGACTGGTGTTTCACTGACTATGCCAGAAACTCGGGGTATGAGGGTGCAAGCCCTTCCACTTCACTGGTGATGACATTCCCCTTATCCTTTACATTTAAATTCTCTGATGTGAAGGAGGTGAAGTACGTTTGTGGGATGTGTAGGAAGGTAAGTAAATTATTTAATTTTTTCCGGTGTGCGTAAGTGTTGTTGAGTCTTTGTATTGTCTTTTTTTTTTTTTTTTTTTTTTTTGTTTGATGGAGCGGGGAAGAGAAAATCTTCATAAACACCTTAGTTAATCTGTTGGTAATGTCGGATTTACTCAGTGTCCCTACCAACTAAAAATTAACTTTCCCACATGGGACAGGTCCATGAGGACTCCTAGAAGACAAAAGGGCATAGGAAAAGAAAGAAGAAGGAAAATAACGGAGAATTTCAAAAGGTAGCTTGCTCTCAAAGGGTTGAGAGGAGGGGTACTTACGCATCTGGATGAAGCGCGGATCCATACTTTTTAAGAAAATTATCTTCTTCTTTCTGTCTTTTGATTCTTTTTCTTGTCACGATTCGTCAATTACGTGGTCAAGTTCTTATTCTAGAGGTTTATAGTATCTAAAATAAAAACTTGCTCAACTCTGTCGTATTGAGTTATTGCCAAACGCGACTGCACTTGATTTTCCCAGTTTTTACAATAGTTTTCTATAATTTTATTAAATTTTTGTATTTTTCATTATTTTTCTATTATTTTGTTTCGTTTTCTTTTATTGCAGCACACTATTTATAGCCTACACACCTATGCGTATGCTGACGTGGGTTTGGGCATTACAATGGGTGACGAACCAAGGGTCGGCATGTTGATGCCCGCGGCCGGGGAGGCCATATTTAAGATATTGTGTCTCTTCTGTCATTACGTTAAAGGCGTCTGCTTTTTTGTATTTTTTTGTTTATTGTGAACCCCCCCCCCTTTTTTTAAAAAGTTTTTCACGCTTTTATTCCAGCACGGATTCCAGCGCGTCATTGACGCATGGCGAGAGTGCTAAATAGCACTCCCACACCAGTTGGGCAGGCCCTTACTCCACCTACTCGCCATTGACTTTCAGGATGGCCCTTTGGGTTTACGTGGGGAGCTGCCCAGAAGGAAGGTCGCTTACGCTAATAGTGCACACGCCTGGACATGGACCGCCAAATGCGGCCCAACGAATGTCATTGGCCCCATCAGAGCGTCATACGGCGGTGGCGTCTCTTCTCATCCGGGCCGTGGAACCTGGGCATCTGAGCGGACGGATGCTGGGATGTGAGTGCCATGGGCCTGTGATGTACCTCAGCATCGGGGTCGGCCTCTGGGGAGGAATCAGGCTCCAATCTGGTAGCGTTTATCGCGCCGATGAAAGTGTCCCGGATCACGCATAAAGAGAGAGCAAACATAAAAAATTATTTTTAACTTCTATAACACTAGCTAGTCAATGTACATAAAGAGTAGAGTTTCATAAATTCTCAATTTTTTGAATATATTTAATTAATGTGCAATGTCTATTTAATGTATTTTTTCTGTTGTTATGACTGGTTCCTTTTTGTAGGTATCTTGGCTGATATGGCTGGTATTTTCTTATACAATCGACTCTCTGTTTGCCCGCCTCTGCTTCCTGGATTGCTTTCCGCGTGAAGCAAGGTGTGCTTGCCCAGGACATAGGTTGCTGACGGGAGTGAGCTGTTCCTTAAGCTCCTCGGTTTGTTGCTGCATCGGACCGCCTGTAACCCGTAAGATTGTTAGTAGTAGGGATGCCCTTCCTGAAATTAGTATTTTCCACACTACGAGTCTGCCTAACAGAATGGTGGCTTGTCCCATGATATATTTCCCTATGCTATTTTCTACTTTTATTGTATTCACCTTCAATTTTTTATATTCTTGAAGTTCTCGGGCTTGTAAGATAATGTTGTGTAGAGTTGAGCCCTGACTCAACTCCTGCTCCAGGACCTTACCTTGGCTTTTTATCATCGTTACTCTTTCCCTAAGTAGTAGATCCCGAATTACTTCTTGTAACCTTCACGAGTTGCTGAAAGAGGTCGCCTTGTCAATAATTTTGTTCATGTCCAATCCCACACCCCAATACTTTGTAATTTTATCTTCAGAGACTATAGTCGACGCTGCAACCAATCTTGTACCCCCTGAGCTCGCCTTGCATTTTTCTTGGAGTGTTAAGGTGCCTGCTTCATCAATTAAAGTCATGTAGTCATTAAAGCCGGAGCATTTTACTTCTAGTGGTGTTTCCTTAGGCCCAAGAGTTCTGAACATGCATTTTATGAAAATAGGTATCCTTTAGCTGCGCGACCCTTATCTCACAACCATCGCCAAATGAGTCCCCCCGTCCTGCTGACAACCTTATCTCAAACGCCAAATTACTGGTTATATCCCTCATAGGTTCCGTACTTTTACAAATCCTAATATTACTTAATTTTTTACAGTTGTAAATGTCTCCTGTTGATATTAGCATGTACATGTGCGGCGCATTGTTAAAAGCCAGGTAATGGTCTTCTGGCCATACATATGCGAAGTTGTTGGTAGCATTTCCCAGGTCCTGCGTAATGGGTAGGGGTGTTGCTTTATACAAGTCGAATGTGAGAAGGTCTAACAGGGGTATCGAAACGTTATATATTAAGTGAGGATGTCTAAAGAAAATGGCGACCTTAGATATTTCAAGGAGGAATTGGCGTATATAAGGGAAAAAACGATTTCCGTTCTAGTCTTTTTTATGGTTGTCGCTATAGAGTGAAAGGTTCTTGGATCAATGAATCTGTAATAAACCACTTCCTTTATAGCGAACAAAATGGCATCCATAGTTGTGTTTACATCTCTTAAAAATTGTTCTGCTTGGATAGTTAATGTCAACATCATGATGTTGATTTTAAAGACGCTGGACGAATGTCTGGCATTCAATTTTGCTCAGTTGTTATTTAGTTCCATTATGTTTAACCTACTCTCCATATCCTCTATGGA
The DNA here is from genome assembly GCF_036245765.1 of Copidosoma floridanum. Classification (NCBI taxonomy): domain Eukaryota; kingdom Metazoa; phylum Arthropoda; class Insecta; order Hymenoptera; family Encyrtidae; genus Copidosoma; species Copidosoma floridanum. The sequence continues at coordinate 4,618,959 of NW_028321885.1, forward strand.
TTTATGAATGATTAAAGTTTGCTTTTAGATTAAGTTTGCTATTTGGCTCAACGTATTGGAGTTCCCCTTAATTGCATGCTCTGGTTGTATTTGGTCTTTCGTATCCATGGTCCCGAACAACCATTTTAATACTGTCCCCACGATGGGTAGAATCGCTCGGCACTAACGATTTCTACTGCTTCCATGCTATACAGAGAGCATCTTTAACACCCTGCTAGCTTATTGGATGCCTAATTTTATTATGTCGTTTGTTGAACATGTCGTTCTGCTCTCAGTTGTTTCCATGATGATTTGAGGATCAGTGCCTAAGCACACGATCAGTAAGAGCTAATTTTGGGAGTACAAATGAAAACTCCCAAAATTAACTCTTACTGATCGTGTACTTATGCACTGACCCTCAAGTCATTGCTTGATTTTATTGTACTTTTTATGCCTAACAGCTGTTGTCAATGTATACATAAGTAGAATTCTGGTCTTTCCGATAAATTGCTTCATGCCTGAAGTAGATTTTCCCCTCTAGACATGAAGCTTGCTATTTCAATTTTTTCTACAACCTTCCACGACATGCTGGACGTTGCCAGGCGTGATATATATTCGATTATAAGTCCAGGGTTTCCCTGTATTCCACTAATCTTCCATGGTTTCTCCCTCATGATTGTCTGTGCCCTATAACAACAATATGTTCTGCTGTCTTAGTAGACCTTTTGTGTATCATATAAAAAAGTAATTGATTAATTGACTGCGTCAATTTTTTTTTGCGTCCAAGGGTTACAAAAAAAAGTTGCTTTGCTGGAAATACTACTTTCAAGTATAATTTGGTGACAGATTGTGGGATATAGCGAGGTATGACGTTTGCAGACTGCTTCGTGCTTAACTGGATTCATGATCTTACTATACGTATTGGTACTACTGTAACGCATCCGAGGTATGCAAGTGCTTATGCGGTAGAAAATCTGTATGTTGGTGTCTTCCTTTCTTTGCATCCGAGGGCCGCAAAAGAAGGAAGACATGCTACAAGTCGTTTGGTGGTAACAAAAGGGTAGCCACACGTCTAACTTTGTCGATGTGTGATACTTTTAGTTCGTTCCTTTTGTAAAGTTTGACGCTGTGTGAGCCGTAATAAAGACCTACGATTCCATATGGCCCTACATATTGCACGTCAAATTTGTTTTTGTGCGGCTCTTTTAGTAAAAATACTGCTTCTTCTACTCTAAAATGCTGAGACTTTATTTTTTCATAGTAAAAATATTTGGAACGATATTTCGAGTGTGCTAAGCTCTTAGCCGCCGTAATTTGTGCTTCTTGTAGTGTTTTGGATAAATTTTTTAAATATTCGTCTGTGTCTATGGCTTGGGAGCGCAAACCACTGCTTGTGGAAGTTCGCGCTTTCCTACCAAAGACTAACTTATGTGGTGAGTAGCCCGTGCTTTCGTACATCTTCGTGTAATAAGCGTGCATGCAGAGGCTTAACCAATTGTCCCAGTCATTTCGATCTTTGTAATATACCTTCAGATACTCGGTTATTGTATGGTGCATATGATGCTTTCTTTGGCAACTTCGGGTTAATTTCTCTTTCCACAATTACCGAATTACTCGAGAGGGCGTCTACGTAATTTATTTTCCACGCCTATTTATAATGTCAAATTTGTAACCCAGCAGCTGTGCCTTTAGTCAATTAAATCTTACATCAACCTTTTTGTTGGTATAAAAATGCTTTAGAGGCTCGTGGTCTGTTATTACCGTGAATCTACGTCCATATGAGTAAGAACAAAATTGTGTTGATTGCTAAAAGTTCCTTATCGTAAATGGGGTACCTTAATTCAGCGCTTTTCAGAGTGCGCGAGGCATTCTCGCAAGGGCGATCGCTGGCGATTTTTCCTTCACTGAGCACCACACTAAACGCACATTCTGATGCATCTGTCGTTACAATAAACGTCTCTTCAACGTTTGGGGCTGCTAGTACAAATTCTTTATATAATTCCTTCTTAGGCTTCTCGTAGGCTTCCTGCTCGATTTTTGTCCATTTAAAATCTGTGTTTTTGCAGAGCAATCCTGTAAATTGTTATCCAATTTTGGTGTATCGTTTTATATACTGACGATAATATTCGAGTTAGCCCAGAAACTGTTTTACTTTATTTGCATTCGTCGGTGCTGGGTAGTCTTAAACTGCCTTGATTTTGTTTGAATCGATTTTAAGTGTACTGTTGCCTAAAATGTGACCGAGTGCTTGGGCTTCTCTTTTTAAAAATTGACATTTCTTGGATTCTATTGACAGGTTAGCGTCTGCTAGGTGATTTAATAATCTTTTAAATCGTAAGCCGTGTTCTTCTAAAGTTGATCCGTGTACCATTATGTCGTCTCAATATACTTTAAGCTCATGGCCTTTTAAATCGGCTAGGGCCAACTCCATAGCTACCGCAAATGTATGAGGGCCTCCACAACAGCCCATTGGCATGTGTTTGTATTAATAATGGTCATCAGGTCCCGAAAACGAAATGTTATGTGTGTCTCTCTCGTCGATCTTGACTTGAAAAAATCCTTGTCTCAAGTCTACTACAGTAATGTACTTGGCCGAGGATAAGTGGTCAAGAATATCTTGGAGTATCTACTTGGAGGGGTAGTGGATTATTCGTACCCAACATGAATTTATTAAGCTATCTGTTATCTGACACTACGTGCCAGCGTGTCTCGCCATTTGGCCCAGGTTTATTTGGTACTATCTACAGATTTCTTATTTCCATATTTTCTTATTTCTACTCTCGTTTGGTCCCTTAATCCTGGCAAATACCTATAGTTTTGCGTGAATCGGCATTTCCGTATTTGTAATTATTCTGTGTTTAACTAAGATAGTTATCAGCAAGGGCTCGTCCTCCAATCCAAACACATACGGGTTGTGGCTCACTATATCTACCACATGTGCCGATTCTTCATTATTTCAAGCTCTTTAATTGTGACCGTGGAGTCAGAAGTATTGATGCATATGCCATAGGTCCTGTCACCGTCTCGCTTTTCTACGAAATTTCCGAAATAAATACCGTTTACTAAACTTTATCTCGGAAATCATCCTATACATCATGATATGTAACGGTGGCATTTCCCAAGAACCGCGTGTAGAGCGATTTTTTCTGACGCGAACCCCGTTAGAATTAATTTTTTAGGGCAAACAGCTTTTTAATGGTAGCCGATTAAAAATACGTTCCAAACTACCCCTAAATGGGGTTGAAAAGCTATAGCGCGCCCACATGAACTCGCGACGTTGCCACATTGTTATTGGAGCTTAGTCGGTAAGCAGTGAGAACTATATCCATGTGCGCACGCAAGAGTGTCAGCTACTGCTGGTAACTTAAAGGTTGGATATAAACATTTTTACCTTAAGGTAAATATTGTCTGCTCCTTATGTTGTCAGTTGTTTATCCACGCACTTACTGTCTTTCTCACTCACATGTTGGACAAAAACATCTTTGAATTTTTATACTCTAGTAATGTTACCTCAAATGAAAGTTAAATACCATATCAGTAGGGATTTTTTCACTCTACACGATAGTATTTTTAAAAAAATAGTCGACCTCTCAGTCAAAAATATTGTTGTTAGGTATGTCTTGCTTACGTTCCCGGGTATGTTGTCTGTACACGATTTAGAACGAGTCCATTCATAAATTGCAATAATCAAGTACCCAGGAAAAGCCCGAAAAGTACCCGCCAAGTACCCGCCAAGTACCCGGGAAGTACCCGAAGAAGTGCCCGGGAAGTACCCGGGAAGTACCCGCCAAGTACCTGGTAAGTGCCCGGAAAGTATCCGGGAAGTACCCACCAAGTACCCGGAAAGTACCCGAGGAAGTGCCTTGGAAGTACCCGCCAAATACCCGGGAAGTACCCGCCAAGTACAATACAGTCGGGTACTTCTCGGGTACTTGCCGGGCACTTCCTCGGGTACTTCCTCGGGTACTTCCCGGGCACTTGGCGGGTACTTTCCGGGCACTTCCCGGGTACTTGACTATTGCAATTTATGAATGGACTCGTTCTAAATCGTGTACAGACGACATACCCGGGAACGTAAGCCATACATACCTAACAACAATATTTTTGACCGAGGGGTCATATATTTTTGCAAAAATACTATCGTGTAGAGTGAAAAAATCCCTACTGATATGGTATTTTACTTTCATTTGAGGTAACATTACTTGAGTACAAAAATTTAAAGATGTTTTTGTCCAACATGAGAGTGAGAAAGACAGTAAGCGCGTGGATAAACAACTGACAACATAAGGAGCAGACAATATTACCTTAAGGTAAAAATTTTTATAACCAACCTTCAAGTTACCAGCAGTAGCTGACGCTCTTGCATGCGCAAATGGACATCTCACTACTTACCGACTAAGCTCCAATAACAATGTGGCAACGTCGCAAGTTCATGCGGGCGCTATAGCTTTCCAACCCTATTTAGGGGTAGTTTGGAACGTATTTTCAATCAGCTCCCATTTAAAAGCTATTTGCCGTAAAATATTAATTAACGGGGTTCGCGTCAGAAAAAATCGCTGTACACGTGGTTCTCGGGAAATGCCACCGTTACATATCCCTCATTTTAATGTGAGTTGACCATTATATGTACTACCTGTTTAGAGCGCGCAGGAATTTCGAATCGTTCATCTTCTTCTTTTGGAAACCTGATCCTGTTGAGGTATATATACTTGTTTCTTGCACTAATCTCTCCTTTGTGCCTCTTTAATGTGTCCCACCCTATAAGTTCATTTCTGTTTATTGGGAACCCTATAGGAACAATATGCAGTTCGCAAAGGAGGTTATCAAGTGTTATCCAAGTGCTACCCATCGTTTTCCATGTGCCCTTCGTTATGCCATGCACTTCTAATATTTTGCTTGTGTTTATTCCTGTTCCCACGTTTCAAAAATTTTCTTTGATTATTAAAATATCTGCTCCTGTGTCTATAAGGAATGATGCTGCTCCATTTTTTATATTATTGCTCGTTAACTTAATCACTGGCGGTAATCTGCGTGTTTTTGCAAAATTAATTTTTACTACCCTAAGTTTCTTGGTCCCTTGATTTTCTCCTACTGGCTGCCTGTCATCTGAGGATTGAGCTAAGCATCCTACGCATTTAAATGGTCGTCCTTCTGTTCCTAATTAGAATTTGACTGCGTTTTTTTCATGTTTCTCCTATCTATGCTCTTTTTTTCACTGTCCCATAATTCTTTAGTCCGTTTGAGTCCACCGAACTCTATATATCGTGGGCCAACTTTTTGCACATTGCTGCCATGTGATTTCTAATCCCGCAGTAAAGGCAACCCTTTTGTGTCATGGGAGTATTTCTATTTTTACCCCCTCTAGTAGTGTTGTTGTCGGGCTTCTTGCACTGTCTTTGTTTGTGATCAATTTACCCGAAGTTATAGTATTTATTCGTGTTTATAGTGAAAATGCTGACCGAGTTACTGTTTTGCTGACCTGGACTTGGTGGAATCAAGGGCGGTAGAAGTTCAAGCATTGCGTAGTTTGGGCCTGACGTCTGGACTGGTGTAACACTTGTGTTAACTGTACTAAGCATTGAGGCGGTTAGTCCCATTTGTCGACGCGTATGAAGTTTTGCCTTACATTCTCTAGCTAGCCTGACGGCATCTCTGAGGCTTGCTGGTTTATTGCACCGAACTTGCATGTCCAATGGTCCTGTCAGTCCCAACATGAAGTTCTGTGAGGCGTCTATTGTTGCTGTGTCTATTAAGTACGTCCTTGTAGCTATCTTTAAGTCTATAGTGTCGATGTAAATAGAAATCAGCTTATTACAAATTGTTTGTACTCTATGTCTGTAGTTCGTTACCGATTCCATTGGGCTTTGATGAACAGTTTTTATTTAAGATTAAAAATTTTTGGCAGCTCCAGCATTGTTATATTGCGCCACGAGATCCCACAAAAGCTCCTGGACTGATTTATAATATGCTATACGTGGCCCTGTTACTGTGGCGGCCCCTTCCGTGATCTTTGCTACCAAAGAGAATAGGATATAATCCTGATTTTCTGGAAAGCATCGCACTATGCGTCTGACCAATGCGCCAAAAATCGAAAGTGTCCCCGAGCTTCTGTCAAATATTGGTATAATGGTAAGCTGATTGTTCAAGGATGGTCCGCAAGTATATAGTTCCTATGTTCTTTCAGTGTTTGTTATTTGTCGGCCGTTCCTTTGTGCGTTGTGTGAGTGTGATTCCGTGGAGTTTACACTTTTTTGGGGCTCTGCTTGATAGTCTGCTCGTACGGTCGTTGGTACTGGCCGTGTAGGCACGAACGCTGGCCGTGTGAGTGCAGCAGCTTTGAAGGACGCTTGAGACGGAGGTGCACTTTCCACTGGTCTTATTGAGTTGGGAGGGGTAACGTTTAGTCGATGCCCATCAATGTATACGCTCAAGCGAAGTTGGGAACCGTGGTTACTTGCATGAATGTATCGGGCTACGGGTGAAACTATCGCCTATCGCTCTCCCACTGTTTTAAGGGGAAACGCAATGCAGATAATGTGTGGCTGTCTTTTACTTTGTGACATCTGTGAATACTTTACGCGGTGGAGAAAGGGGATCGTATTAAGGGTGTGTCTGTTACAGGTTCGTTCCAATTTTGATTGGAGAAGGAGTATTTTGCATCGATTGTAACTCTTCTCGTTGCGTAGGGGAAGGAATTATCGTTCTCTTTTTTGGTTGAGGAGTAAATAAGCCTTTTTGCACTCGAGCGTATTCCAGACCATATGATTGACGCCCTGTTGGTTTATTGGGGACTCCCATGTACTCTGTTTCCGATGTTCCTGTATACGCCCTGACTCTATCGTTTTTTATCGGGGTGCTTGTTGCAAATTTCTTTACAGATTTCCTGTTTCTCTCTATAGTCCGCTTATTGTCGTACGATTCTCACTCCTGTTAGTCATCACATTTTTCCTCCGTGTCGTATATATTCGTACCAAGAAAATCTTGTTTATTTTTTGCGGCCCCACCCAAACTTTTGGTGCTTTTGGAAAGCCATTTCCTTAAGGACATGTTGTTCGGTTAAATTTGATCGTCAACATTCACCAGTAATATATTCATCAGGTTTAATTATTGTATTAGAGTGGCGTTTTTAGATCTGAATTTTATGAATAACGCGATGCTGAGAACTACGAATTCAAGTATAATCTACGTGTAGTGTGCAAAACGGTTCATATTGGGTTTTCTAAACAATTTGGGATAACATGTTTATTTTTTATTTTTTAATGCACTTACCTAAGCAAAGCTAGTAACCCTAGAAGTATGTACACAATTTTTCATATGATCCGCGCTGATGCTGTAACTAAGTTGGGTAGCTGCCCGCCTGATAGTGATTCTCCAGGTTGCTCCCCGTTGTCTCCACCTAGACGACGAAACGCTAAACCTGAGTCGATCACAGCTGTTACCAAAATGAGCCTATTATGGAAGGGTTCCTGACAAAGGACGGTAGAGATGATTATAAATTGCATCCCGTTTATTTGAATAGGTTGTGAGGGAGTGCTACAACTGCCCAGAAGCTCTATCAAATTCCGGCTGCCATCCACTGTCGTGGCATCGCCAGGCCCTGGCTCCTCCTTCGAATTCCTAAGGAATTTGGGTAGACATCACCTCATACCCAGGGCCAATCCGAGCTTTTCACCTGTGTGCTGACTTGGCCTTACGATCTGGGTGTTGCCGAGCGTTCGGGTGCTTGGCTGGAAAGCGCTGAGCTTGCGCTAAAAAGCGCAAACCATGAGCGTAGACTGGCCATGCTGGGCCACGTCCGTGACAGTATACACATGTGTCTTGAAAGTACATATAAAATATTAGTTAGCAAACAAACAGAAAAGCAAAATAATATTTTTGTTCTAGTGAATGTTTCTACTTTCCATATAGTTATTTTTAAGTTTCCTGCAATACATTAGTACAGTGTTAACTATGGTTTCTGCATATTCACCTTTTTTTACTTAAATTATAAAAAATAGAGTTGAGCACAACAATGGTTAGTGTTTGTGTCGAATTATTGTTTTAACTAAATATGGTTAATTCAGGCTGAAGATATACTTATACTTTAATAGAAAAAACCTTTTAGATACAAATTTCCAATGTATTTCAAGTCTGTATCTCTTCCTCTCTGTTTCTGGGTGCATAACCTTTCCGGTTGGTCCTCCTGGGAAGGAGGTCGTAGTCGGTAGGTGTTTGGGTATGTAATTTCATATATTAGGGTGATCCATCCAACACTTCCTAGGAAATTGGCATTTGTCAATACAGAAGTGTCTACAGAAGATCTTCTCTTTCCCGCTATTCAAATAGAAGAAAAAAAAAAAAAAAAGAACGAGTGCAAAATTGACATCCACATATAAAGAGACAAGCTTAGACTTGTATGCTTGGTCGGAGCCAAGAGCTTACGCTATAAGGTAGCTCTAGCATCAGCCTCGATCTGCCACGCGAAGAACTTATTCAGCTATTAGGTTTTGAGATTATGTTACAATTACATTGAAAAAATGCAAAATGTTGTGTCCAAGTAAACAGCAGAGAGACTAGGGACGGGGTAGAACACAAAGAGGCAGCACACAAATAAGCGAGAACACTCTTTATTGCAGTTACAGTTAAGCACGTCTATACAGTACGAAGGTTCTAGACTAAGTGTCTTTGCCAGGACCGCTCGTCGTACCTTCTCACGCTCACACTACTGATGGCGCTCGCTATGCTACTCCTACATATACATTACAATCCTTTTCCCTAACAAGGGGTAGGCGTCATAGAGATCGATACCTTATAAATCTAAGTGATCTGAGGTTTTTCGAATACGTGAAGAGCGTCTAATAGGTTGTAACGCTTCTGGCACCAGCTCGGGCGGCCTTGACTGCTCCGCTCCGTTCTTATACTCGCCAGTAACCAAAATAGATTCATCCAACAATTCACAACCAGTAGATTCGCTAACTTCAGTGCTCCCAATTGTGTCAGCCCGTAACTGGTCCACATGACGCTTGACATCTTTGTTTGCTTCCGTCCGCACAGAGTACGTAACAGGGCCAAGCTGGTGGTTAATAATTGCGGGTTCCCAATGATTTGTTTTAAAGTCCTTAGTTAAGACCTTGTCATTTTTATCAAAGGTTTCTTTCCGATCCCCCTGGTAATAAAGCTTTTGCTTCGCTTGGCTGTGTTCGACTCTCTGCCGCGTTGAAGGTTTAATTGCGTCTAACCGTGTTCTAATTTGTCGACCAATCTGGAGTTCGGCCGGAGTGAGACCCGTGGTACAATGCGGAGTCGTACGGTAAGAGAGTAAGTACTTAGCGAGTGCTTCATGTCGCGGCATTTTCTTTTGCAACAACAGTTTGTACTTACTCATGAAACTTTTGACCGCGTTTTCCGCGGCGCCATTTGACGAGGGGTGATACGGAGCTGACAATAATTGCTTAACGCCATTTTTCTCTAGGAACAGTTTGAATTCAGTGGATGTAAAAGTAGGACCATTATCGGAGACAATCCTTATTGGAATACCCCACGTCGCAAAATACAATCTTAACACCCTAATAGTGCTCACAATGGTTATGTTCGACATTTCTTGCACGTCTACCCACTTTGAGTACGCATCCGTTATTACAATATACATGTGCCCTTCCAAAGGTCCACAAAAATCAATGTGTAGACGTTCGTTTGGACCCTAAGGCCACTCAAACACATGCAGTTCCGATCGTCTCAGATTGCCTGCATTTTTCACACACAACTCACATGCTTTCGCTAGGTGCTCAATGTGTGCGTCCATGTGAGGCCACCACATGTAAGACCTTGCCAAAGTTTTCATTTTAATCATGCCCCAGTGACTATCATGCAATTCCCTGAGCATTTGAGGTTGTAAAGTGTAATGAATGACCACCCAGTGGCCTCACATTACGCAGCCTTCCTCCACTGTTAGTTTGAGTTGCCGTATCTTATATGCGCTTAAATTCTTCTCAGAATTATTTGCCCATCCATTATATAAATAATTGCGCACCACGCTTAATGTTGGATCGTTTGCCGTTTCACTGCGAATTTTTGCCACATCAATTGGTTTCACACTATCAACAAAATTAAGAAACGTAAATTCATCTTTATTGTTAGCATTCAGATTTTTAATTTCCTTTGACAACACGCGAGAGAGAGCATCCGCTGGACCGTTGTCAGAACCTTTGATATATCGAACATCAAAGTCGTACCTGGACAGGAAAATCGCCCAACGCTGGACTCTCGAAGCTGCCATTTGTGGTAGTCCTTTTTTGGAGCCAAAGATGAACGTCAAAGGCTTATTGTCCGTTTCTAATGAAAAATTCCGCCCATACAAATATAAGTGGAAGACCTTAACACCAAAAACTAATGCTAACGCTTCCCGATCCAAGTGGGAGTAGTTTCTCTCAGGTGCTGTCAAAATTCTGGAAGCAAATGCAATCGGTTTAGCTTTGTTATTTTTATATACATGAGATAAGACTGCCCCTAGGCCTTTTGGAGATGCATCACATGTAAGTTTAATAGGTACTTGTGTACTATAGTGTACAAGTACTTGACGGGATATTAACGACTTTTTTGCATCTTCAAATGCCTTATCTCTTGCATGCGTCCACTCCCATTCCACATCCTTGCGCAACAACTCATATAATGGCGCAACTATACTCGCGTAATGTTTAATGAACTTGGAGTAAAAACTTATCATACCTAAAAAAGATTTTAGTTCTGCCACTCCCATCGGCCTATCCATAGATGTGATCGCGTTTGTTTTCGTCTCACTTACTTTGATTCCATCTTCACCCAGTTCTACGCCCAGAAAGGCAATTTTTAATTGCGAAACTTCGCATTTATTACTTTTGAGCGTTAGCCCACTCCTTTTAAATCTTACTAAAACCTCCTTTAGTCTGACATCTTGTTCTTCCTGATTTTTACCTGCAATGAAAATGTCATCAAAGTAAGCCGAGACACCTTTTATACCAAGCAACATTTCTTCGATTTCTCGCTGAAACAACCCCGGTGCTGACGCTACACCATATAGCAGACGGTTACACGCAAACAATCCCTTGTGAGTTGACAAGGTGAGCAGCTTTTTTGACTCCTAATCAACTAGCATCTGCTGATATGCTTGGGCCATGTCTAATTTTGTAAAGACTTTTCCCCCGGTCAGTCGGGTACTTAAATCGGAGAAACGAGGAATTGGGTGTTTGTCGACTACTAAACATGGGTTTACCGTTACACTAAAGTCTGCACATCATCGAATGCTACCATTTGACTTAAAGACGGGAACAACTGGTGTAGCCCACTCACTGTTGTTCACGGGCTCGAGGATATTTGTTTCAACTAAACCATCAATCTCAGCTTTAATTGCATCTCGCGTTGCGTAAGGGACCGGTCTTGCTTTAACAAATTTAGGCATAGCCTCGGTTTTCAATTGTAACTTTTCTTTTATTAAAGAAATTCCCGGTTTTCAATTGTAACCTTTCTTTTATTAAGGCACCCGAGGCTATTTGAGAAGACTTCAGGGAATTCTTTAATCAGCCGCTCTTTAGCTAGTTCTTGTTTGATAGTACCAATCATCATAACGTTGGTCTTATCGTTCACCTCAATCATATTTAAAGCCGTCAGCCACTTCCGGCCCACAATAGGTGTACTCGACCCGGGCAATATAAAAAGCTCCAGCCGTACCAATTTATTTTTATATTTTACGTTAACATCAATAATGCCGTTCGGTATCATAGGGGCACCAATGTACGATCAGAAATGTCGTGACGTTTTGTGGAGTTCTATTTTTTTAAATTCTTTACGTGCCAAATAATTTTCATATCAAATGGCTGAAATTGGTGACCCTGTGTCTAACTCGAATTTCAACGGCACATTCTCAACCGTCAACAACACAGTCAGTGGCTTTTCCTTCTCTTTACATCGCGACACACTAATGTGCCCTATAACATCACTATCGCTTAATGACTCAACCGCGTCTTTCACAAAATTTTGTTTCAAGCCTTTCTTTACATGTCCCCCCTTACGCTTTTCCCTTATGCGCGCGCTCACTTCACTCTTCTCTTGTTTACACACGGATTTCAAATGACCGGTTTTACCACACACACTACACTCATACTCTTGGTACTTACAGTCATTTTTAATATGTCCCGCTTTGCCATAACAATAACAACTAATCTTCTCTCACGCTTTTTGTTCTCTGCTTCCTTTTTCCTTTCCCACTACGAAGTTGCAATTGACCGTCTTCATGCCTTCTGCATCCCTTCTTGCCGCTTCCAACGACGTTGCCGTATCCACAGCTTTTTGATACGTGAGATCTCGCTCACCCAGTAGTCGCTTCTTTGTTTGGTCGTCCTCAACTCCCCACACGAACTGGTCTCTGAGACTGTTTTCCAGGTTCTGACCAAAATCGCAATGCAGCGAAAGCTTCTTTAGTCTGGCTACAAATTGTTTCACATCTTCTCCGTCTTTTTGTCTGCATTCTTTAAATTTGTAGCGTTCGACAATCACACACGGTGCTGGCTGCAGATGTGCACTCATGAGTCCTATTAACCTGTCCAATGGAAGCGTGGATGGTAGCACTGGTGTACACAAGTTTCTTAAGAGTCGATACCCTTCTTTACCCAGTAGCGTCAAAAACAACGGAACGCGCTTGTCACAGGGCACTTCATTCACCAAAATATACTGCTTGAGCCTCTCACACCACTCTGACCAATCATCGGTTTCTGAGAACTTGCCCAAGCTGCCCAACGTGCCTTTCACGATAAAGCTTGCCTGCTGTCTTTCACGTGCACCCAATAATTCAGCCAACTGTTGGGCCGCTGTGACTTTTCTTTGCTCTTCTAGAGCTGCTTTTCCTGCTGCCACACTGGTTTCTTCTTCTGCCAACTTTTCCTGTTGTGATACTACCCAGCTTGCAAATTCTGCCCACTCTACTTGACTGAGTTCGCTTAATTCCTTTCCGCGGAAGTTACCCTCTAGAGCTTTCGGCATGATGATCAACACACGTCGCGAAAAACTATGTCCTTTTACCTCGTCGCCAAATGTTGTGTCCGAGTAAACAGCAGAGAGACTAGGGACGGGGTAGAACACAAAGAGGCGGCACACAAATAAGCGAGAACACTCTTTATTGCAGTTACAGTTAAGCACGTCTATACAGTACGAAGGTTCTAGACTAAGTGTCTTTGCCAGGACCACTCGTCGTACCTTCTCACGCTCGCACTACTGATGGCGCTTGCTATGCTACTCCTACATATACATTACACAAAAAAACGTTTTTTCAATTTTTGAACATGATATGGTTAGTAAGCGGTTATAATAATAGCAAAATTGTAATGTACGCGAAAATGATAAAAAATTTAAATACTTCTTTTTTGTCCAGATTAGATCCAAAAAATCTGAAAAAATTAAAGGTATTTACTAGTTACAATAAACGTTGATACATGACTTCAGATTTTTTGGGTAAAGCAGTTTAGTAGAAGTGATACTTTTTTTTAAATATACTTTTTTTAGTAGACCAGCACTCTACTATCACCTAAGGGGCTGAAATCCCAGCTTAATACTTTATTGGGATGAACTGTTGAGTGGTACATTTAAAATCAAGATCCAGGCTGGAGCATATTTGACCATCTTAACCCGCTTTTTTTATCCTTTTGTATTAGTGAGAATGAATATTTTACGTAACTTATTGTAAAATGTCATGTTTGTCTTCATTCTTACTTTTGTTACAGGTAGTTTTTGTTGGTTATTATTGTCACAATAATATGTCAGATTCAGATAGAAGATCTAGAAATGTAAGAAATTAATAATATTTCAAAAATTAGGTTTTCAGTGTTCTTTGCAATAGATTTAAGAAAAATTAAGTATTACCTGTAACTTTGAGTTTCAAAGCACAGCAGAAAAGTAATTTTTGCCAATCTGAAGACTTACTAAATTGTGTGAGAAGAAACTTTTTTCCTTTAGTATTTTGGAAAATAAATTTAATGTAAGACTTTTATTAGTACAGAACCCTTTATTTCTAGATTCAAAAACTAAATGATTTACGTTGAAAATAGGTAGTCTAATGGAGTTACTTTGATATTTGAATATAGATAGCATATACAGATTAATGAAACCTTCTTCGAACAAGGCTTAACGTTTTTTCTTTTAATCAACTAATTGCGTAACATCAGAAAAAAGAACACAAATAAAGCTAGATACAAACATCTTTAATGATCATTTCCAGAATCTGGAATAAATAATACGAGCTTCCTCGTACTGTTTTGTTAGTCAAGATTTTACGATACTGTTTCGTTTTCAAGGAAATTGTTATTCTATTTTACCTTATCTTTTAAGGTTTCTTTATTTTCTTAAATTTATATATTTTCAAGAAAAAGTATGGAATACTGCCTGTTACCGCTTGGTAAGAATAAGCTTCTTTTGGATAAATTTTTCAGATGATATGTAAGATTTAGGCAAAGCCAAAAAAAAAATTACTTTTCTCTGTCATCTTTTAATATGTCACTAAGTTATGTTTGCTTTTTAAATGTATATTTTTGTTTATTAAATTATTATTATAGGTATGAGTCAACCATAATGGCACAGTTTTTTGGTCACACACATTATGATGAATTTGAGGTATTTTACGATACTCATGATTATACTCGAGCTCTAAATATTGGCTACATTGGACCTTCAGCAACACCATACTTTAATTTAAATCCAGGATACCGAATATATTATATAGATGGTGATCACATAAATACGACACGAGTAAGTATCACTTAATAGTCAAAGCATCTATATATACCCGTAACTTTAATCATCTGTTCACTATTCCACAGTGGAACTGTCAGATCTTTAAGTTTACTATGTACTTGGGTGTCAGTTTTATGCTTAACATTATTTTAAATATACATGATGAGACCATATACCTAGTTCATGTTGCTTTCATTTATGTAGCCGTTGTATTCCTCTAATTTATACTTCTTAAATTAGTTACAAACATTGGCAAGCCTTTGCAGTTGATTGTTTTTGAGTTTTCAAAGATATAATTACAAGTTACTTCCTTTCTAGTAATTTCATTGCAAACAAAAAAATTAATTTTACTTATTTTTCATGAATTTTATATTAGATTGAAAGGGATAATCAGCTTCTTTGATTACTTTATTAAGTAGTCTCTTGAAGAAAGAGCACCTTTCAATTTTACTCATTTTGTGCCTTTCATCAATTTTTAGACCATGTTTTTTATCAGCCTCACTGCATAGCGTAGATTTTACAACATTTTACAGAGTTATTACAATCATTCGTTTTATCATCGTCAGCACAATTTACACATTTTGGTGTATGACCACATTTTTTCATATTATGAAAATATCTACAACATTTTTTACATCTTGTTAAGTTATACTTATGCAACATTTTACATTTTTGACTCCCAATATATACATGTCCTCCACTCGTCAGAGTTAAATATGCACTTTTTTTCACTTCCATTATAACATTTCCAAATTTATGTTCAATTAGTTCAAAATATGATTTACTTTATCCTTTCGTATATTGTTTTTCTCACATAGTTTTTTTTTGCAATTTGACCTTATTTAAAACATCAGACATGTTCACTCCTATTATCTTGAACAATGGATTTTAAAGCCTTTTAAAGTCAACTTCTGCATTTTCTATATTAAACAGTTCTTTTGTCAGGGTCTTAATCTCATTATCTATCAAACACTTTCATAAGGAACCTTTTTCAACAAAATCTTAACAGTGCTGTATTACATGAAACTCAAATAGTTAGTTATATTCTCATAACCATCCCTAGCGTTAATTAGTATAGATGCATGTAAACCAAATGTTTTTTTACAGCAATGGCCTTTGAGACGGAGCAAAAAAAAGTTAAGAATGCTCCCCTTTAAAAATGAGCTTTATATTCTATGTGACTGATACTGTTTCCAGCGAATACATGATTTTTTGGTCTTAACGTTGCAAATTTAAGAAAACTAATTTTGTTCTGAAAAAATTTGTTGGTACTAGATTCATAGGCTTTGGAGGAGTTGCATTAAAATAATTTTTTTCCATATAAACTCGTTAGTATCATCATGAATAACTCATTTAAAATCTTTGTTTCCTGACAGTTGTCTTAAATCACTAAAACTCACTGGTCGTTGCTTTTTATGACATGTTTCTAATTTATATAAATCTCACTACAATTATTTACGATTTTTTCAGACTTAGTGACAGGATTCACATTGAAATCTGACTTTAACTTTTTGCGACGACTTTTTTAATTTCATCGAGCTTTGCAGCAATGTACGGGGGTCTGTCACATCTATTTACGTCAGTTTATAAAACAAGTAAAAATAGGGAAGAGCTGGATTATTGATTAAGTAATTCTGATTTAACTTACAATTTTTGTTTGTGTGAATTTATAAGAAAATATATAAGAGATTTATTACCTGCATTCATAATTTTCCACAAATCACTCGCTGGAAAAAGACAATATCTGCTAAACTTCGTGAATCTAAAAAACAAACATTTAAATACAACCAATGTTAAAACTTAATTAATTCATATGGTGTTCATACTTTAAGATAATGTATCAAAATATTTGTCATACTGTTAGTCAACAGGTTGATTAAATAAATCTATGAGCACGTCCAAGCAAAACCAGACAGTGGCCACACGAGGCGCATTTTTTTAATAAAGCCCGCTATGTCCAACTCGCTTACAATCACCAGTTAGTGGCTAAAAAATTAATACAAAAGCATTAATCAATAGATTTTTATCTGCTCTTTCTGTTAGTGCTATTATTTTAGGCTGGAACCCCTTCCTTCAAGGTCAAAATCAACTTACAAGTTGAGGTTAGTTTTTCTCAGAGTATATATCTTTTTTTTTTTTCTTACGTTAATCAAAAGAGCAACTTTTCAAGTATACGTAAATATATTTTCAGAGTGAATATGCAACGGGTTCGCAAGATATCAATAAATAAACACAGAGGTGCACGCCTCGGCGCGTCCTCGCACGCTGCGGCTACGGCACCCAGCTGACGCTCTTTTACATATTTATTTCACGATCGAAGATAAGTAGCTAAAAAAATATTTAAAAAATACGGATCAATAGATTCTGATTTCATTTTTCTAGAGGTGCTCTTAAATTTAATTGAAATTTTTCTTTCATGGCGTAAATCAGGTTGAAAATTAGATTACCCACTCGTAATAGGTATTTATTTACCTTTTTCCCTTGAAACTTTTATCAGTCGAAAAGGCACTTTCTAACAAGATTGTTGCTAATAATCAGAGTAGGGGAGCGGTAAATGCATTTTTGGAAGGAATTCGTTAATAATAAATCGTCAGTTGAGCAGTAGTTCATTCTGCTATTTCGTCATTATCATACTTGCTAAATCTCAAACGGCTGGCTTAGAGGAAACTCTTAGACTCAACTGTGAACTGTGATTGCTATTATTGTTTATAATTCCTAACTCATGACAAATCCAGTGCATAGTGACGTACATTAAAAGTATGAATATTGTTGTTTTATGTTATTCGCGAGGGTTTCAGTGCCCCTGGCTCGTTGCAAGTATATTTTGCGCTAATATAAACTGCTGTCGAACCTTGTGTTTTGATAAAATTTGGGGCCATAAAATCACTGTTTTTTAAAAGTGCGCAAGAAAATTAGTGTCCAGTGCGTGGTTCTCGATCGATGATCGTTGTGACTATTGTATTTGTAAAAATCATTTAAAGCTCTAATCATGAGTTTCATATGTTATTTCGATTCTTACCGTGGTAATAAAAAACATTCTTCAAACAATTGAGCTGTACCTGAGAACGTCAAAAAATTGTTTTTCTATGAAACCCGATAATGCATATGTTTTTGATAAATGTAGGGAACAAGTACTTGAAGATGGAGGACTTTAGGTACAAGATTACTTTCAAATAGTAAATAATTTTGAAGCAAAATTATAGAAGAAAAACGTTTCGAGGATTGAAAAACTTTTGCTCCAGAATTTATAACCTTCCACGTGGAGTCTCCGACAATATGCAAAGTTTTTAAACTCATCTGTATGGTCAGCTGGTGAATACAAACTACGAGATAGTTTGATAAAAAAAAAAATTGCATATTATACTCTCTGATGGTACTCTTAAAAAAGTCAAATTGTATTATGAAAACGATGAGAATAGCAGAATAATGCCGGGACTGAGAGATAATAAGTATATTGCACAATAGGATGGTGGTAAGGAGTTCGTGTGAAAAAGTTTCATTCTTTACAATTTGAAAGACCTTTATCTGAAACTAGCGGCCCCCCGTCTCGGCTTCGCCCGAGACTTACTAAATGAAACACCGTTGTGTGTTGAAATGTAATGTTGAACGTTTTGAGTTAGAAATTTTACATTTATTCCTGACACTTCTCAAAACAAGAATCTTCTTACCAAAACATATTTGTTCCCAATTTATACAGTTTATTTGGTCAAATAATGATCTGTAGAAATAAAAAAAATATAATTATGCTGAAAAGTACTGTGTGTTTCTTATGCCATAAAATAATCGTCGGCCATAAGGAGCCGTTGATTCGTAGTTTCTCCTGTGTAATTTACAAAAAGGACTATTTTTTAAAGATATTAAGATTTTAAACTCCCAAAAATATATATTGAAAAAAGTTTTTTTCCTCGTACTTCACAACTTTATTACCAGAGCAACAAAGTCCTGGAGTTAATCTATACATTTTTTATTGCCCCAAAATTACAAATATATTTTCTTCTTATTTAAAAATCTGAATTTAGATTTTTAAAGGTTTAAGAGATTACTGTCAGGGTAAAATGAAAAGCTGATCTCTCGCGTAATGGATTCTTTGTTTGTTGATTTCTAAGCTGCTGTTTCAATCTCGATAAAGTTTCTGCGTCAGTTTCTTGACGCCTAAGTAAAATTGTATTTATAAGTTACAATTGAAGTTTTTCTTCTAATTTAACCTTTTGCGACTTTTATCATGCTTAAAATTTTTATGTAAAAGCGTTTTTCTGTCAACTTTGTTGAGTTTTAATATATTTGTTGGCAAGGTAGCTCGACGTCCGATGGCCCTAAAAAAAACCGGTGAGCTTCTTAAGTTAACTCTTTCTTGACTGCAGTTAACAGCAATTGTGACTGCCTGGATACTTCAGGGTAGTCTTCTCTGGCCTGCTGTTGGAGACCCAGACTGATCGAGAGACAAATAACAAAGTCCGAAGCTTTAGGGCTAGTTGTAGTGCTCTTTCCCAACGTCTCCCGGTATAACGTCAAAGACGTTGATGTCTAAAGCACCTTTTTATTTGCAGATTCAGTTGTTTTAGTGATCTTAGATGGGGACATTGGTTAGTGATACTTGTCCAGTGGAGGCTGTCCCAATGGCTCAAGTCTTTTTCCTTCATAGCTGTTATAGGTTAGAAATTTGAGTTAGAAATTTTACATTTATTCCTGACACTTCTCAGAACAAAAATCTTCTTACCAAAACATATTTGTTTCCAATCCATACAGTTTATTTGGTCAAATAATAAGCTGTAAGAATAAAAAAAATATAATTATACTGAAAAGTACTGTGTGTTTCTTATGCCATAAAATAATCGTTGGCCATAAGGAGCCGTTGATTTGTAGCTTCTTCTGTGTAATTTACAAAAAGGTCTATTTTTTTAAGATATTAAGATTTTAAACTCCCAAAAATATATATTAAAAAAAGTTTTTTTTCTCTTACTTTACAACTTTATTACCAGAGCAACAAAGTCCTGGAGTTAATCTATACATTTTTTATTGCCCCAAAATTACAAATATATTTTCTTCTTATTTAAAAATCTGAATTTAGATTTTTAAAGGTTTAAGAGATTACTGTCAGGGTAAAATGAAAAGCTGATCTCTCGCGTAATGGATTCTTTGTTTGTCGATTTTTAAGCTGCTGTTCCAATCTCGATCAATTTTCTACATCAGTTTCGTGATGCCTGAAACTTTATTCATTAAATGTATTTAAAGTTTTCCTTCCAATTCATCCTCTTGTGACTTTTGTGACCCCTAAAGGATATTTTCCGTCAACTTTTTTTAGTTCTAATATATTTGTTGGTAAGGTAGTTTGACGTCCAATTGCCCTACAAAAGACCGGTGAGCTTCTTAAGTAAACTCTTTCTTGACTAAAGTTTATAGCAATTGTGACTGCCTGTATAACTCAGGGTAATTTTTTCTGGCCTGATGTTGAAGGACCAGACTGATTGGGAGAAAAATTACTTAGTCCAAAGCTTTCGGGCTAGTTGTAGTACTCTTTCCTATCATCTCTTGATATAACGTCGAAAACGTTGGTGTCTAAGGCACCTTTTTTTTGCAGACTCAGTTGTTTTGATGATCTAAGGTGGAGCGGTTGGTTCGTGATACTTGCCTGTTGGAATCTGTCTCAATGCCTCAAATTTATTCTCCTTCACAGCTGTTAGGTTTACCCAGCGCAGACCTTGAAAAAGATCGATGATTCCTGGTTGAATGCTTAGAGTCGAGATAGTAATTCAGGGTTGTTGGTAGTCAGGATTCCCAGCTTTGTGACGAACAACTCTGCTCGTGACGTCTGCCAGTGAATGACTTGGTTTAATAGTGGCCGGCTTTACGTAGTCTTTTAGTCGACAAATAATGTTTCCGGAAATGGTAGTAAAAATGTATTTGTTGGCAACGTAGTTGAGGCTTAGGTGGCCCTAAGAAGAACCTATGAGATTGAAGGTTAAGTGATAAACGTAATTACTCATATTGGCCCTGAAAAAGGCCAGTGGTGAAATTTTCAGTTATTCCTTAGAATTATTCTTGATGATGCAGAGCCAGCTATTGGTAGCTTGACTCTTACCCTCAAAGTCTGTGTACATATACCGTACATGAGGGAGATACGCCGCTAACCAAAATATATCTTGTCTTCAGGTCGTTCCCCAAATAACCAACTGCTCATCGTCAGTCAGAAAAGTGGGCCTGAAGAATACCTTCTCTGTAGGTGTATCGTTGAAATGACCTCTACGAGGTTGGCAGTTGTGGCTGCCCATACTCTTCAGGGCTGTCTCTCCTAGCTTACGTTTGTAGAAAAAAAATTGTCTGATGGCACCAGGCCAGATTTTGGTACGGCCACATTAACTCTGAAGTGTTGGAGCAGGATGTGCTCTGGCTAGATATGCCTCCTGGTAGTCCACCAGAGACGTCATTGGTTAAACTAGCAGTCCCCCGTCTCGGCTTCACCCGAGACTTACTAAATAAAACACCGTAGTGTGTTGACATGTTATGTGAAACGTTTTTAGTTAGAAATTTAACTTCTAATCACGACACTTCTCAGAACAAAAATCTTCTTATGAAAAACATATTTTTTCGGAATCCATTAAGTTTATTTGGTCAAATTATAAGCTGTAAAAATTAAAAAAAATATAAGTATGCTGAAAAGTACCGTGCGTTCTTTATGCTACAAAATAATCGGTGGCCATAAGCAGCCGTTGATTAACAGTTTCTCCCGTGTAATTCACGAAAAAGGCTATTTTTTAAAGCTGTTGAGATTTTAAACCTCCTAAAAATTTATATTAAGAAAAACTTTTTTTCTTTTATCTCACAACTTTATTACCAGAGCAACAAAGTCCTGGACCTTAAGAAGGCTTGGGCGTTTGGTGTCGTATCTATTGAGGAGCCCCTGTGGGGTACTTGTCATACAAATGATTCTTTGTAATATTTTTTTAATAATTATTTTAATTGTACACATGTGTGAACAGAATAGCAATCATACGCGGAAAAGTCATTGGGAAAATCAGCATTAAAAAGTTTATTAGTTTTCCCGAGGTACCTTGTGTAAAGATGACGGCCCTGCCACGATAAAGCTCTCTTGCTCTCATCTGCTATTAAATACCTATACTTGTGTTGGACTTAAATTTTCATGCTTGTATGTTTATGAATGTACAGCGCATGCGCACTTACAGTACCTCAACAAAACAATTCTCATGTTCGATGTTTTCCTTGCTATTTTCTCAAAATTTAACGTGTTGATCCTATTCTTTTTTTCAAATAAGATTCTTTATACTTTTAAGAACATGTACCAATTCAATGTGTGGGCCCACAGCTTTTTATTGCGGTACGGTAGTCGATTGACTTTTAGGTTCTATAAGGTTGCGTGTTAGAATGACGAATTTTCACGAGCAATTTTCTCGAAAATAAATGTGTTGACCTAACTATTTTTTTCCCTGAAAAAATTTCGAAAACTTCATCTATATAATTTCTGAATTTAAGACCTAGCCAGCATTTAATTCAAAATCGCTCAAGCTTCCTTAAACCCTACATTTTTTATTGCCACAAAAACACAAATACATTTTCTACTTATTTAAAAATCTGAAGTAGGATCTTCAAAGGTCTTAGAGATTGCTGTGAGGGTACAATGAAAAGCTGATCTCTCACGTATTGGATTCTTTATTTGTCGATTTTTAAGTTGCTGTTCCAATCTCCATAAATTTTCTACGTCAGTTTCTTGATGCCTAAGTAAAATTGTATTTATTAGATACATTTTTAAGTTTTTCTTCCAATCCACCCTCTTGCGACTTTTAGCATGCTTAAAATTTTTGCGACCCCTAAAGGCTGTTTTCTGTCAACTTTGTTAAGTTCTTATATATTTGTTGGCAAGGTAGTTTGACGTCCGATGGCCCTAAAAACGACCGGTGAGCTTCTTAAGTCAACTCTTTCTTGACTGCAGTTAACAGCAATTGTGACTGCCTGGATACCTTAGGGTGATATTCTCTGGCCTGCTGTTGAAGACCCAGACTGATTGGAAGAAAAATTACTCAGTCCGAAGCTTTGGGGTTAGTTGTAGTGCTCTTTCCCAACGTCTTCCGGTATGAGGTTGAAGACGTTGGTGTCTAAAGAACCATTTTTATTTGCAGATGCAGTTGTTTTGGTGATCTTAGATGGGGAGATTCGTTAGTGATACTTGTCTAGTGGAGGCTGTTCCGTTAGCTCAAGTTTTTTTTTCTTCGTATCTGTTATAGGTTTGCCCAGCGCAAGCCTTGGAGAAGATCAGTGATTCTTGGTTGAATGCTTAGAGTCAAGAGGGTAATATAGGGTCGTCGGTCACCGGGTTTTCCAGCCTTGCGAAGAACAACTTCGCAGGTGACGTCTGCCAGTGAATGGCTGATTTGGTTCAATAGTGCCTGTCTTTAGTTTATAAAGTCTTTTAGTCGACGAATAGCTTCTGGAAATGGTAGTAAAAACGTATTTGTTGGCCAGGTAGTTTACACTTAGGTTGCCCCTAAAAAGAACCGATGAAATTGATGGTTAAGTAGGGAACGTAAATACTTATAATGGCCCTAAAAAGCGCCAGTGGTGAAACTTTCAGGCTATTCTTTATTATTATTCCTGATGATGAAGAGCTGGCTACGTGTAGCTTGATTCTTACCCTGGGAGTCTCTATGTACGGAGACTGTGATGGAGGGAGGTAAGCTGCTGTTTAAGGATATCTCGTTTCCCGGATAACCAACCGCTCATCGTTAGACGGGAGTATGTGGGTAAGTGCGTTGGGGACGCGACGCCTAAGATGGTAGCCGTTGTGGCTACCCGTGCTCGTCAGAGCTGTTTTCCCTGGCTTTTATTTGTAGCCTTAAATTCTCTGACTGCACCAGGCGAGATGGTGGGACTTCTACACAACTCTGAAGAGTTGGTGCAGATTGTGCTCTGGCGAGATATGTCTCCTGGTATTATGCTGGAGACGTCATCGGTAGCAATGTTTTTCATTCTTGTCACACTCATCGAGATTCAGTGTGAATGGAAACATAGGTCCCTTTCCCCTTAGAGAGGAGTGTCGTCCGTAACTGGTGTATCCAGCTGCAGGACTATAATCTTTATTGTCTATGCAGCTCGTTAAGTTGCCGAAGCACAACTGCATCAGATACCAGGACGCTCCAGCTTATTATAATCACACTTTTTTAATTATGTTGCAGGTAGCTTCGATTTTATGTCGACGCCACCTAGCGGATTTTACTGAACTAAAGTGAAAAGCTGGCGTATTTTTGCAAAACTTTGAGCTTATTTATTGCTATTGTTATTGAATTTTTTAAGATAAAAACTATACTGAAACCATCAAGGAAGTATCATGAATCAGTGTGCAAAATTTCAGCAAAATCGGTTCAGTAGTTTTTGTGGTGAGGGATTACAACGATTTTAGAGACTTTGCTTTATTTATTAGTAAGATTAATTCTGTTTATTGATGGCACTTGTCAATCGTAAAGGTTCAGGATGGAGTATACCTAGATCACTTGCCCATTGGAAAAGAGCGTCATCAGTAACCGGGATACCCAGCTGCACGACTATCATCTACATTTTTAATGCAGCTCGATGAACTGCCATAAGACGATTCCAGAAATTATCACGACGCTCCGGCCTATTATCACCACACTTATTTAATTCTGTTGCAGGTAGCTTCGATTTTTCATCAACGCCACCTAGGGGATCCTACTGAACTAAAGTGAAAAGCTTACGTACTTTTGCGAAGCTTTGAGCTTATTTATTGCTATTGTTATTAAGTTTTTCAAGATAAAAACCATCTAGAAAGTGTCAAGAATAGGTATGCAAAATTTCAGCAAAATCGGTTCAGTAGCTTTCGCGGTTAGCGATTACAACGGTTTAAGCGACTTTACTTCATATATTAGTAAGATTAAAAAACGATGATCCTGGAACATAAACTGGTTTCTCTAAGTTTGCACAATTTCAGCCGAAACAATGCTTGCTTGCTGGTGCAAGTGGCACATACACTGTTTGCGTTCGTGTCTATCATCAAAATTTTAAACTTATGCTTGGTGGTTTGAAAATTTCAGATTTAATAGTTGGAAAAAAAAAATACTTATAATAATCACATCGCCGAAATCTTTTGTCAAGAGCTAGTGCCACATTATTTTTTAAGTAAATGCAAAAATTGTCCTAATGTTGATAAATTTACTTCAGATTCATTGAGTTTACTGAAGGGTACTTCTACTACGAAAATAAAATACCAAACGTGGCATACAACCAATAGATCAACAATACAAACACGTGCAAATCCTATTTCAATATTTTCGAAAGAATTTTTATCTCATTTAATTCAGCTGAAAACTGATTCTATTATAGCGAAAGAGCAATCAAGTTTTTTTTAGCTTTTGAAAGACTCTTTATCAGCTTGCAAATTTTTAATATCTATGGACTTTTCCTAAAACTGTGCTTTCATTACTTACGATGCAACTAAATCGTTACACTACAACAATAATGAATGCAGTTAAGCAACAGTAGTTATATATTATTAAAACTCAGAGTCAGAAACCGCACGTTTAAGTATTGTTGTTTTCTCTGATAATCTGAATCACGATACAGTGGCCGTTCATTGCATCTAACAAATTATTATCAACTATCACAAAAAAAACTTTCTTTATGTAAAAAAAATTATCTACTATACCGATGGCACCACTCAGCATTTTAAGAACAAATACAACTTTTAAAATTTGCCACTTCATATTAATGATTTTTTTATCATCGCTGAATGGCATTTTCATGTCTTAGCTCACAATAAAAACGCCTGCGATACTTTCGGCGCTTCGGTCAAAAGTAATGTAAGGCAAGCTAGTTTGCAGATGGTTTTAAATATTTATATTTTGCCGTCTCAAGAACCTTTGAATTGCGCTAAAGAATACTTTAAAAACATTGAGTGTTTTTTTTTAATCGAAAAAAGAGTACGTAGAAGCTCAAGAAAACTTGAAGAAAAAATTTCAATCAACTATCACAATCCCAGGTACGCAATGTTTTTATTGTGTCATAACTGTGGCAAAAACAAAGCAGCCTGAATGGAAAAAATTTCCAGCATCAAAATCTTTGCATTTATTCCCGCTTATGAAGAAATCTGTTAGTAAGTCAAAAATAGTCAGTAGTATACCGAAATTAAGGAAAAATTTAAAAAGAAATGTTGTTTAAAATTCTAGTCAAAAATCAAAAAGTATTTAAAAAATCTGTTCTGTTTAAAAAAAGTTTGGAAAAGCTAAAAGAAATAAAAAATAAACGTATTTAGAATTAAAATTTGCTAATAAGTTTTATTGTTTTATTTATGGTTTTATTGATGTAATTATTAAGTATTTGTAATATATTAATTTTCGTCACGGAATAAGGTAAATAAATACCTATTACAAGTGGGTAATCTAATTTTTAACCTGATGTATGCCATGAAAGAAGAATTTCGACTAAATTTAAGAGCACCACTAGAAAAATAAGATCAGAATCTATTGATCCGTATTTTTTAAATATTTTTTTAAGCTACTTGTCTTCGATCGTGAAGTAAATATGTAAAAGAGCGTCAGCTGGGTGCCGTAGCCACAGCGTGCGAGGACGCGCCGAGGCGTGCGCCTCTGTGTTTATTTATTGATATCTCGCGAACCCGTTGCACATTCACTCTGAAAATATATTTACGTATACTTGAAAAGTTGCTCTTTTGATTAACGTAAGAAAAAAAAAGATATGTACTGTGAGAAAAACTAGCCTAAACTTATAACTTGGTTTTGACCTTAGAGGAAGGATTTGTAGCAGAAAATAATAGGACCAACGGAGAGAACAGATTAGAATCTATTGATTTATGCTTTTGTATTATTTTTTTAGCCACTAATTGGTGATCGTGAGCAAGTTGAACATATCGCGCTTTATTGTAAATCAGTGACAGTCTAGTTTTGCTTGGATGTGCTCTTATACAAATCTTCTTTTTTGGCAGTATTACGCTTCGGAAAAATAAAGACAGGAACGAATCAGTTCGTTTGAAGCTGCATAATCTTGAAACAACTTAGATACTAGACATGTTTACGTGTCAATAAAAAATGATTTGGTTATTTAGTAAAAATCCTACTGTGAAAGTGGGGCAACACTATTTGTATTAGGAGATAAGTAGCTCTCAAATAATGCTTGTTAGTTTGCTAGTAATACACGTAGGAATGAAACTTCTTGTATATCTTCTATTAACAAAAACGTTAGTTGTTGTAACATGATTATAAAAAGTCACAAAAATTAATTTTCTATGGAAAACAAAAAAATACTTAAATAATTTTTTTAATAAAATGTTAGCATACAATGATAAAAATTAATTTGTACACAAACGAGTGATTTTTTGACATTTGAATGAACTTTATGGGTTTTGAAAATATTTACCGTTTTATTACAGTTGAAAAATAAACAAAAAGTTTTTCGACGAATTAAATGCAGAGTAGTAAACAAAATGAAGCAGAAATACTTATATAGGGCTTTACATAACAACATACTAACGATTACATAAGTACTCAACACAATATGTTATTTTGTGCAACTATTCACTTAATACAATAGCTCATCTACGTAGCAATACAATGTGGACAGAAGTACATTTATAGAATGCTCCTACTATAAGCAGGTTTTCCCAATACATCTGTGTGCAGTTACATCGCAACATAACATTTCCAATGTTTAATATTTTTTCACGTACTTTTATCGATTGCAGTAAACATCTAACTTCACTTAATCAAATGTTAATAAAAAAATTCCCTAATTGTGATAAACATTGGTATGGCAGTTTTAATTGTAGTAAAACATAACTACGTTACTCAACTCTTATAAAAGGAAACCAAATGCTAGCATTTGAACTAGAAACTCACCTTTGCAATCTCCTTTTTCTCTTGATATCATCACAATCCTAACTCTACAAAGAAACTCACTGACAAAAAGTTATATCCTCCTCTTACTCTTATACACTGTAGTCAGTATCTGTTTTAATCAGCCCAAGCCCATTATTGAAAGAATACTTTTAGTATCGGAAGTGAAGGAGAAAAACACAAATCCAATTATTTTTTTAAGTAATCAAATTCTCAGCTTAAGGGAATCCCTTACTGCAGTTAATAAATTATATCCTAAAATAATAACTAAGGGCCAGAGAGAAAATGCTGAAGGCTGTAAAAAAATCTACTAGAAAATTGGATGGAGGTAATCAAAGACCAAATTCAAAAGAAAAATAAAATATTATTTCATGGAACATTTTTAACTAAACATTTTGTCCAGACAACTCTGGTGGCTAAGGAGCCATCACATAGCTGGTATATTATACAACCAGAATTTTACTACCTATATTCAGTAATGAGTTAAATGAATAAATTCAAAAACTTTGTGGCCCAGATGGAATATTCATTGTCCCAAGAGAGTTGTGAAAAAATTGAAAAAGCTATTGCACCAGAGTCCTCTATTTCTATTTTTCGCCAAGCCAATAAGTTTGGACTCCCTTATCGGTAAATTTTCTTACATTTGAAATTAAAGAATATAGACGTACAGTATTTCTAATGTTTATGCTAAAGTAAGACCTCCTCATTTTTTATTATGAGTTAACTTCAGCCAATACATACTTCTACATTATTAACGCAAAATAGTACTCTTAATGCGTCATGAATCAGTTATTATTATTCAAGTTTATTAATAAGTAGTTTGTTGTTTGCAATCAAGATGATCTTACCGAATCTCATCCAGACGGATAGAATCAGTGACTGATAAATATGGGCAGCAACCTTCATAATTAGGTATAGACTGATAGAATTAAATTTCACACCATTGAAAAAAAAATTAATTCCTATAATACTTATGACAATAATTATGACATTTTTACAGTCAGGAAATAAAAATATGTAATATCTGTTACAAAAAAACTAAAATTTGCAACAGCTAGTAGAATAATTTTCAGAAGAGCCGTTTTTCAATGACTATTATTATGTTTATTAATATGTCGATACGCGCAATCTCAATATTATTGAAAGCTACCCCAGATTAAATAAAAAAACATCAATTTCTGATGCTTAGTTCCAGAGATATCGTTGGTTTTATAATGCGGAGTCATCCTTAACCTACACGCTCAAAAGTGCGCCGAGCGCTCAGCGAGGAAGTGGGCGTGGCCTAATTCGGCGGCTCGCCCCACCACGCGCCGCCGATGGCCTCCTGCGAAAATCGCTGTTTTTCGATGCAATTTTAACAGTTCTTCTAAACAAGATGGGATTATGAAATTTTAGCATGTTAAACACTAACTTTTGACAAAGAGCAGCGCGTTTGAAAAATGCCCGTAAGTAGTCTCAAAACTTTTTTAGAGCCATTTTTCGAAGGGACCATTTTTTCTTCAACACGACGGTTTGCAAAAACTATTAATCGTATTATCTTGAAATTTGGAGCATATGTTAAGGACTACAAAAGAAACGTTGTACCAAATTTTTAGCTCTTTGAATCTAAATGGGACTCAGTTATAAATTTTTCAAAAAACGGCCAAATTTGCGGTTTTTTGCAATTTGCAAAAAAATATTTAATGAAATTAATTTTAACAAGGCTACTTTTGTGCGGCTTGAAAAAGCGCATCTTTTTTGTATTTAACTTTTCTTTCCATTCATTACTGTTTTCGATTTACTCGCGATTTAGGTGATTTTGGCACTTTTACCATTTTTTTGGGCACTTTGCTGACAAATTCAGAGGTTCATTTTTGGTTGCAGCAATTTCTACCACTTTAATCTCGCTAATCCAATTTTTTATTCGCTTATAGGAATTAGTTTTTTTTAAAGTCTAATTCTATCAGTCTAGTAACGCTAAAGCTGGGTCCGGGATTAAATATACAATAGAGAAAACTATGAAGAAATCGCTCGAGGTTAACCAATCGTCGGTCCTAAAAGTATGTCTCTTTAAAGCGTAAATGGAATAGTCCTTTGTAGAATTTCGAACGTCCTCGGACATATGGTTTACGACGTGTTAAACTCTAATAAACTCCCAAGCTTGAGTAGAGACGCTCCTCCAAGGGGATGTTCGACTATCCCAAGTGATCTCAGAAATTTATTAATTAACCAGGGTGCGATTAACTTATTGAGGCATCAAACCTCAAGATGTTGTCAAATTGCATCCTAGTATCGATACATCTTCTTACACCTAACTTTGCAAATTTGTCTTTATTTCTGCTCCACTCAACAAACGTTTAGAGGCGCTTAAAATTTCTAAGGGTGTAATGTACGAGTGAAACCCCAGGTTTGACTGATTTTGACCGATGATACATGGAGAAAAAGCCAAAATAAACATAAAATATTATTAAAAAAGCATCTATTTAATAGAAATAAGAAATAATGGTGACAACACGGGGTATACAAGAACTTAATGGAATATTCTTGTCTATCGAATCGATACATGCTTTAGTTTGCATATTTTTCAAGTATGCTTATAATGAGAACGTGCGTGTCTACGCGTTTATCCAATGATATTTAATGGGCATGGTGCCTTTGATATCTTTCCTGTTTCTGAGTGAGTAATCAACGTCACGTATCATGGGCAGTGGACTTAGATATTTGGGTCAAGGCCTTACGGGATACTGCACCACCTATCCGATCATCTTCACAACGGAGTTTGGCCCTGAAAAGACTCAAAGGGACCATGGTATAAGTTGTTGAGACATTTATCCATCCAATGTTGTTCTCAACGTTATCGACAGACACATCAATAATTTTGGAATCTTATTTCACTCACTTGACGTTTGTATTAATCTTGTAGCATTTGCTCAATTCATCGTTTAGTATGCTAAAAGTATCGTCTGATTCCATGGTACCCTTTTTTATGCCAACAAAAATATAAGGTTAACGATAAGACCACAAGAACTTGATAAGATACCATCCTTAAAATCAAGTTATGGAGAAGGTGTGTTGAAATCCACACAATAAATTACCAAGAGAGAAAAAAGTAGGAGATAGAAAAAAATGGTAATGGTTGCAACACTCGATAATCCCAAGGGCTCCTGACAAAAATTATTTTTATTAGGCTCTTTCTATGGCTCGTTTAAATCCAGCACTAAATCATCACTGTCAAAATCATTAGAGTGTACAATTAGATTGGATTTTGTTAGATTTTAAGTTAATTAGTTACACCGAAGTAGTAGCCAAACGCTCTTGAATCTGGATAAGTTTCAATTAATTTTTCAATTAAATCTCTTCCACCTTCTGTGTTTACCCCTTTTCCCCACTGTATAACGAAAAATTTACAACTCATATCCCTGGTAAATTCCATAAACTTTCTTTTGCTCGTAATCTGAAAGCTTGTAAGTCACATTGTAAATTATTTATGTTATCTAGAACAGCCCTTCGCAAAGATACGAAATCTTTCGGTGATCTCAAATTCAGTGACTGAAAAATTAAATATTTCAATAAAATTTAAGTCAAATAGCTTATATCTTTGTAAACTAGGAGACTTATTATTCTTCTCAGCACACATAATCACTTTTTCTTCTCATTCTGCTTGCAGCGAAAATGAGTTTGTGCACCTGATTGACATCCAGGCATCATTGGGGTGGGAGATATTTTTCCTAAAACCAAGTAGATTTATTATTTTTATGTAATTGAATGGAGGTGTACTATGTAGAGCAGTCATAAATCTCCCTCATTAGATGCTTAACATCAGAACATATTTTACTCAACCACTGTTTGCCAGCCCACAACAGTTTAAAAAAACACTCCAATGATTTGATAACACGTAACTTTGTAGATGAAAACTCACCGAAAAAACAGGCATGACAACTTATTGCTAAAGCTGTTTACTGCAATGCTTCGACGTAAACTGTACCATGATCACTTTGCATTTGTTGGGGTTGACCGAAATTCACAAAATAGTTATCAGTTAATCGTTTTAGTGTAACCATCATGGTTATGAATATATACTAGACTCCATCACGTGATGCAGGCAGCGGTCCATGATAATCGATGCACATACGATAATACGGCCCACTGGAAATAACCGAACACTTCTAAAAATTTTGTTAGACCAGTACATATCTTGACTTTTTGATATGCCTTGGAAGACTTCATCTTTTTGGCAGTTACCTACTTAAACTTTGTAGCTACAAAAAAATCTATTCAACATGCATGTATACTTTTTTATACGGATGTGTTTATAAGCCGCATGACTTTTTGGTATGAGTTCTTAAGGAAATGCCTGTGGCGTCATCACCTTTGGAAAATTTCTCACTAATTTATGAAGCATATTCATATTATAAAAATACTTTTGCAGCTTATCTTTTTAAAGCACTTGCACTTTTGGTTCTTAATTCTAAGATCATAGGCTGACAGCCCCCTAAGTTCTTGAGGCCTTGAATAACTGATACGCTAAGGGCACGAGCCATGAGTATAAAAATAAGAAATTAATTGTTAAAATAATTTTTATCTGCCTCTATTTATCTGCTTTAAGTATCAACAGCATTATTTTTGCATCTTTGATGTGTACAATTTCAATATCATCGTTTTAAATGGTAAGCATGTATTGTTTAAGCATTTCAATTAATGTTCTCCAAATAAAGAAGTAGGACAACACAACATTGTCAGTTTTAACGATTTCCCAAGCTCTTAATAAAAACAATCAAATCTTTTTTTCCAAAGACGAAACTATCGTGGGAGGTCGAAGTTCAGTGGTCAAATGGTGAACTTTGGCTAATTTCAAGATATGGCTTGCTGTTTAGATCACGCAATCCTTACCATATTTATTCATTTAACACAAGAGAAAATTTAAACCTGCACTACCCAAATCAGTATATTGAGTAAATAGTCGATTTAGTTGCCCATGGACTAACATTACATCAGTTATGACGATATCTTTAATCTGTTAGAGAGCTTCGGCGTATGTCTCCTCCAATACTAATGATTCGTGCTATGGAGTAATCAAAAAAGTAATTGGGAAAAGTGCGTCATTACTTTACGACGAAGTGAAAATTGTTCCATTGCCTGCATTTTATCTAGATCGATGAAAATATGTAATATACAGACCCAACGTTGAAAAATTCATGGACTCAACATGAAATTTCATTCAGGATTACTTAAATATTGGTAGCTACGCCCCCTACGCAGAAAAGCAGTCTAATTTTAGACTCTTCAGCTTACTAAGCTTGACAAAAACAAGTGCTCAGATCAATGCTAGTCATTAATCAAATTAAGTTACACCTGTGAAGCAAATCATTGATATCAAGAGCCTATTGTAATTGCTTTGCATGCGTTTATTAAATTCTCTTGATTCAGACAAAGTCATACATCACCATGCATTTTAACCACTGGACTTACAAGATTCATGTATTGCCAATTAAGGTGGTTCTTCACCTAACCCATTTACTTAAACTTACAGGGAAACTTGGAGGGATTGTTATTAAAGTTATAAGGCATCTTTTCTTAAAATTTCAAGTCCCTTTATCAGGAAAATTTTTAAAAACAAGTCAGTCAAAAAATGCACTTTTAACATGTATTCTTATGTAGGTTACTTTTCCATACTACGATATCATGTAATATCTCGTAAAGTAGACTTAAGATCGTAATAGAAAAAAGTTTGTAGTGAACGAAAAACTTTTCAGCTTTCTAATAATATAGCAAAAAATTGGGCTAATCAGGTATATAGTATACGATATTTAATCGTAAACGTAATCAGTTGTTGATCAGCGAGAGCAAAATGTCTGCCGTGTAAACGAGCAGACGCTCGGATCGCACGCGCAAATTTAAAATCACTCACTTACTAATATGGCAATACGACAATCAGTAAAATTATTTTATGATTAATATTTGTTGAAAATGAAAATACTTACACAAGCTGCAGCTTGGAGAGCTTGTGTTTTGGCCGCCGATGCCAATATTTTATTTTGCCTTAATTGTACTTTCTTTTTAACAAATTTTCCTTTCATTTTCCCGCTCGTACAATGGGCAGGATATTTAGGTGGCATCACTATTTTGTACGATTACAATTATTTAACTATTTCACTGACGCATAAGAGATACATCGGATAATAAAAACAAAAGTGAAGGGGTTACGTTTGTGCGGCAGACGACGCTCGAAGATTGTATATATATATAGGTACATGCAGAAATCCGTGGCAACGTCTGCTTGAGTAGGAGCGTTCATGCCATTTTCAGAACCTTGCGTCAAAAAAAAATTTTTTTATAACTCTTACTCTGACTTTATTAGCTAGTTTATTTGTATGTATATGCAATAATATTATAGTCAAATGCCAGTACAACATATTTTATGTTGCAATTAATACGCTAATCGAAAATTAGAAAACCACAGGGTTCCGTGTCGCTTTGATACGGCACCATCGTGAAGAACCACCTTAAGACGTTTAATTATACAGATTTCAAAAATGTAATTTACTGCCTCGTTAACTTTGCCCCAAAAATGTACGAGTACTGGGTTATCTTTTATATAAAAATGTTTGAGAGTTTTAAATGTGACAGTGTATTCAAAACCTAAAAAACATTAAAAATTATCGCTGAACGTGGAGCAGTATTTACTGATTGGTTCTTGTAAGAAAACTTGTAGATCTAGTGTTTATTTGATTAATGCACTAACATGCTCCTGGATTTCTTGGTCAGAAGCTTTTTCGGCAACATCAAGACACGAAAAATTTTTCTCAGACCCTAATTGGGAACCTTGATCTTTTATACGATGGTAACATCAATGTAAAGATGACTTCCTAATCAATTTAGCATCAATCGCTTATTGCATTTTTCTTTAGCTATTAATACGTATGATACAATCTCAAAAGAGATTAGGAATAACCAGAAAACCAAGCTCAGAAGTGCCCTCATTAATTTATGGGGTGCAAAAGATTAATTTATGATTCTAACAAGCTTTTTGCTAATAAACCCAGCTGCTTCTAAGCCCACGATTAGATAATTTCTATATATTATATAAAAACACACTTTTTCTAAAATCATCTTTGTATTGCTTAAATATTTGATCAGGAAGCACGTAACTCGTAAGCCCCTATTAATGAATTCATTAACTGCAATGCTCTATATAATTTTACCTAAATTCCAGATAATAAATTGATTGATAACAACGTATATTTGGATATCCTTAATAATCTCAATCGCTTATTAAGTTTTCTCTAAATAAACTAAGTAAATATCCAGATAAACATATCGTTTCCAATCTGCTTGTACAAGTAATATAAAATTATTTTTTAGTTTGATAAGACTTTCTAATGCACCTAAACACGCTTATTATTTTTTTGGAGAAGTATCCCCCCCTACACACACATGGACTCTCCTCCCTTACAACAACAATGTATAGCTTGAGGTTATTTAAGAGACAACATCATTTAGTTTTCCGATGGCAAGACATCAACTTCATTTACCAGCTGGCACTCTTACCAGTTTTAAGATTATATTTTACATTACGCGTTTTAATTGAACTAGAGCTCTATGAATTGTAGTTAGCACAATTATAATTATAGGATAGGTCCGGGTTGTAACAATTTTTTCTATTATTTTCAGCTTGGTAATTTTTGTTACGTGGGAATAAAAAAAGGTCCAATTTGATTATTTTGGCTTGATATATAAGTATTTTAAGATTTAAAACGAGTCTTATTTCTCTGATCCTGTTCATAAGAAAAATTAAGTTTACCATTTGCCTGGAAACACGGTAAGAACGAAGTTCTTTAAACATGAGATGACAGGTAACAAGGAGGTCGCCAGATCCACAGGAAGAACAAAGCTCTGTAAAATTTATTACTGTATTCATGTTTGTTACTAAAACAAAAAATTGAAAAACGAATAAAATAAAAAAAAATAGTTTAGTACTCACGATGGCTTAACTTCGTGAAAACTTCGTGCATAAAAACAGTACTCACGAAGTTAAACCATCGTGAGTACTAAACTATTTTTTTTTTTTAATTTGTTTTTCAAGTTTTTGTTTTAGTAAAAAACAAAAATGCAGTACTAACGTTTACAGAGCTTCGTTCTTCCTGTGGGTCTGGCAACCCCCTTGTTACCTGAGAAATTGTGTCAATACTCATCTCATGTTTAAAGAACTTCGTTCTTGCCGTGGGTCCCAGGACCCATTAATACCCCCTTGCTTGTTTGTTTTAATTTCCTTTATAATTTTTACCTTTGTTTTTTTTTTTTTTTTAAATTTCTTGTTTTATTTTTTTCTTTATTTCTTGTTTTATTTTTTGTTCATTTGTTTTTTTTTTTCTTTTAATTTTTTGTTTTATTTTTTTCTTTGTTTCTTGGTATATTTTTTTTTTTATTTTTTGTTTTATTTTTTTTCACATTTCATTATATAACATTTTTTTCATTTATTTGTATTTCCTTTATTTCATTTCTATTTATTTTCATATTTGATCTTTTTTTTTCATTCCCTTTTTTATTTCATTTTTTTTTCATTCTATTGTATTTATCCATGTCTTTTGTAATTTAATTTTATGTTATATTTATATTTTATTTCATCAATTTAAAAAAAAATTTTTTATTCACTCATTTTTTTGCGATTTTATAGCCCATCAATATATTTTTTGTTTTATTTTTATATAATTACTCAATGACATTGTTCTACTATTTAATTATCAAATTAAAAATAAGTGCCTATAAAAACCATTAAAATGATTTGAAACTTGAAATATATTTGTATAATGATCTTACGTAATTCATTTATAATTAATTTAATGAATAACTTTATTAATGTGATTATGTAATAACGTAACTTAATTTGTTTTGTCGAATTCGAAATAAGCGCCTTTAAAAACCATTGATACGTTCTTTAATTAATACGTTCTTTAACTTTATTCTACATGTTTATTTTTTATTTTATTTTTTTAAAATTTTTTTATTTATTTATTTTTTTTTTCGAAAACAAATACATAATTTATAAAAAAAGTACATAATTAAATGTATTATCAGTGAATACATTTAATAATGGAATGTTATAGTTACGAAACACACCATAAGTACAAGAAATAGAAAGCGTTTTTTTTTTTTTTTTTTATTTTTTTTTTTTATTAGAATTGTAAAAGAAAAAATTCAAAGTGAAATGAAAATTATTGTGGGAAAATAAAATTGCTTGGGAGTGTGAGGGGAAATAGTGGATAAAGGTGTGCAGAAGAGTAACATAAAGAACTTCGTTCTAAAAATTTACCATGCGTGTTCAACCATCGATCGTTCTGTCTCTTTATAACCTTAACTTTCTGGATCCACCCATTAAAGTAATATGCAAACACACCTACCGTCTTTTTCTCAGTAGGCGCCCTTGTTAAATCTTAGGCTTGGTTATATAGATAGAGGACATATTTGCTACGAGAGTGGATCTTTTTCTGTTTATGATATCCAAATTTTAAGCTCTTGCTGAATCGACATCTCAGTATCGTCATTCCAATATTTCTTATTAAAAGGTGTATGGAAACCTTCAAAGTCATAAGCTCTATTGCATACAAAGATCCACCAATACTTCCATGCCTATTAAACCCAGGTCATTAAGATGTTTGAATGAATTACGGCCAACTCTCATAACCAGTGTGTATTTAGCTAATTCATGCATGAATCGCGTTAGATGCTTGTAACTTCAATTTTTTGTTGGTATTAAATTACCTCTGATTCTCTAAATGTAATGCCTTTCATCAGGAAGTCCCTTATTTCGTGAACTATCGAAAGCCTGTCGTAAATTAAGCATGTTTCAATAACCATTTAAGCTTAACAATCGGTCTGAAACGCGTCCAACTGATTGCACGTTTAGACAAATATGTCTGAATTTCTACCCATCATATGTGCAAGTTAGATATCAGTCTGGGCTAAGCACTCAATCATTTCCTTTGTTTTAAGAAAGTAATACAACATTTTTTCATGCGCTGGAACTAGTATTTGGGAAAGTTAAGAAATTTTTTGTTTTAATATAGGTTGCAAAATCAAAACCCTTTGCATTTTTATTGGCTAGAAAATTTCGTGCATCGCTATTATACAATCTTAACAAACGGGTTAACTTGAAAATTGTTTCATTAGTCCTTTGAGTATATAATTTTTAAAATATAGACACCAAAACTTACCAGAGGTACTTTGCAAGCTCTCAGACTGAATACGTAAGGGAATGTAAAGGTCAACATCAAAAACCTTAACTTATCATAGATTACCCCAAGAACATTGATGTGTGGATGTTATAAATAAATATAGGTTACACTAAAAAATCCAATATAAAAATAGTGATAATTTTACTATCATTATGTATTCGAACACGCACGAGCATGAACTATATATAATCATACATACTACTCATGTTACAGGTAATTTGCGCATTGTAAGAACTTCCATGTTTGCTACGATGTATAAGTTAATACATGTACTAAGTGGTGGTCATATATTGCAGAACAAAAAAAAAATTATCACCATACTGCATCGAAAAAACGTAACTTTTATTTGTGCGTTCGATGTGGAATTATATACATACAATTAGTTTTTACTTGAAGCATTGTGTCCGACAAATTAAATTTTTTTTTTTATTTTCAGTACCATAAAAATAACGTTATACGCTGTATCCAATGAACTTAAAAAAAACCATTATTATACAGCATCATATGTAACGGTGGCATTTCCCGAGAACCGCGTGTAGAGCGACTTTTTCTGACGCGAACCCCGTTAATTAATTTTTTAGGGCAAATAGCTTTTGAATGGGAGCTGATTGAATATACGTTCCAAACTACCCCTAAATGGAGTTGGAAAGCTATAGAGCGCCCACATGAACTCGCGACGTTGCCACATTGTTATTGGAGCTTAGTCGGTAAGCAGTGAGAACTTTATCCATGTGCGCATGCAAGAGCGTCAGCCACTGCTGGTAACTTGAAGGTTAGATATAAAAATGTTTGTACCTTAAGGTAAATATTGTTTGCTCCTTATATTGTCAGTTTATCCACACGCTTACTGTCTTTTTCACTCTCATGTTGGACGAAAATATCTTTAAATTTTTATACTTAAGTAATGTTACGTCGAATGAAAGTAAGATACCATATCAGTAGGGATTTTTTTAATCTACACGATAGTATTTTTGCAAAAATATTCGACCTCTCGGTCAAAAATACTGTTGTTAGGTATGTCTTGCTTACGTTCCTGGGTATGTCGTCTGTACACGATTTAGAACGAGTCCATTCATACATTTCAATAATCAAGTACCCGGAAAGTGCCCGGGAAGTACCCGCCAAGTACCCAGTTAGTGCCCGGGAAGTACCCGACGAAGTGCCTGGGAAGTACCTGGGGAAGTGCCCAGGTAGTACCCGCCAAGTACCCGGGATGTACCCGCCAAGTACCCGGTAAGTGCCCGGGAAGTACCCGAGTAAGTGCCCGGGAAGTACCCGCCAAGTGCCCGGGAAGTACCCAAGGAAGTGCCCGGGAAGTACCCACCAAGTACCCGGGAGGTACCCGAGATGTACCCGCCAAGTACCCGGTAAGTACCCGGGAGGTATCCGAGGAAGTGTCCGGGAAGTACCCACCAAGTACCCAGGAAGTGCCCGGGAAGTACCCGAGGAAGTGCTCACCAAGTCCCCGGTAAGTACCCACCAAGTGCCCGGGAAGTACCCGAGGAAGTGCCCAGGAAGTACCCGCCAAGTACCCGGGAAGTGCCCAGGAAGTACCCGCCAAGTGCCCTCGAAGTCCCCGCCAAGTACAATAAAGTCGGATACTTCGTGGGTACTTGCCAGGCACTTTCTCGGGTACTTCCTCGGGTACTTCCCGGGCACTTGGCGTATACTTCCTGGGTACTTGATTGTTACAATATATGAATGGACTCGTTCTTAATCGTGTACAGACGACATACCCCGGAACGTAAGCAAGCCATACCTAACAACAATATTTTTGACCGAAAGGTCGACTATTTTTGCAAAAATACTATCGTGTAGAGTGAAAAAATCCCTACTGATATAGTATTTTACTTTCATTCCAGGTAACATTACTTAAGTATAAAAATTTAAAGATGTTTTTGTCCAACATTAGAGTGAGAAAGACAGTAAACGCATGGATAAACAACTGACAACATAAGGAGCAGACAATATTTATCTTAAGGTAAAAATTTTTATATCCAATCTTCAAGTTACCAGCAGTAGCTGACGCTCTTGCGTGCGCACATGGATATAGTTCTCACTGCTTACCGACTAAGCTCCAATAACAATGTGGCAACGTCGCGAGTTCATGCGGGCGCGCTATAGCTTTTCAACCCCATTTAGGGGTAGTTTGGAACGTATTTTTCATCGGCTACCATTAAAAAGCTGTTTGCCCTAAAAAATTAATTCTAACGGGGTTCGCGTCAGAAAAAATCGCTCTACACGCGGTTCTCGGGAAATGCCACCGTTACATATGATGCTGTATAGCTACTTTTAATTGTAAAATTAAAATTTTTCATTTAGTTTGTTTTCTGCGATTAATCATTATGGGATATTAAAACTGACCGTGCTTGTGACAAATTTCTCCTGCTCTTAAAATTAATAATTAGAATATACGCTTCGATTACGTGAAAATTATTGTTATATTACATGATCAAGAATATAAAATAAATTTATTTGTAGCTAAAATATGTAGTACGTAGCTTCTTCTTTATGATAAGACTTTCTATTTTTAGAATTATCAAGATTGCTTGTATAAATCCGTGTAACATATATTTTCGCACCTCAATCCATTTGAGCAAGCGCATTAGTTTAGTCGTTGGGTAAAAACACACATACCTAGAATGCTAGGTGTCTGTGTTTGTCTTGATATATGTATAGTATCAGTATAAGGGAAAGGGGACACTTGGGGTGCATGCAAAAGAGAGAAAGAGAGAGACTGAGTACTAGACAGTAAAATATCGCACGCTGCTAGAAAGAGGGACAGAGCAGGAAGAAGTGTGAGGGAGATTGAGAAGAGGGCTTGAGCCACAGGGTAGGTGGCTACGTTTTTTCATCACGCATTTCCCCTCACGCGACTGTTAACAGCCCATCATAAGAAATTTGAGTTCAAAAAGTCGTATTTTGGTCCCGTATTGAACAGTCAATGTCTGTTTTAATAATCGTGAGCTAATAAATAAATAAATGCTCAGTGTCTTAAGTGAAAAAACGTTAGTATTGCTCAGCACTTGTGCTGAGAATCCAAACTTTTGAATTCAAGGCATTTCTTGCTACGACTGATAAATCACTACCCAAAGTAGCAAATAAAGTCAGAGAGATAATCACTTAAGGTAACAAAGCACTCACTAAAAAATCATATGAATGTATTTTGTGAAGCTTGTGAGGTGATTAACGTACTTAGATAAAAATAAAAGAGAAAACACCGGAATCTGCGAGTTGATTTGTAAGGCCTTGATTCGAGGCGTTTATTATAAATAAGTTTACAGTATTACATCGTATATTATATTATTCTAGGCAATTAGTTGCATGCATGCTACCAAATGATTTTAATTAAATTAAGAGGTCAATCTGCCATATATCTTTGGTAATCAAGTGCTGCTCTTACTCAGGCATCCGCTAATGCAGGACGAAACACAGATTGAGGATATAAAGAGAGGACAGTACCTATGAGCGAGTGTAACAAAACAGGCTCTCTTCCAGAGCTAGACGCAGAAAGCGCTGGGTGTAGTTTCGCTTCGTCACCCTTTTAGTACAATTCGTAACTTATCGTAACCGCGATGTGTTCGCTATGCCAGCTCCGGATCGAGAGAGCCGTCCCACACACTGAATGGGGCACAAACCCTTGCAACCCAAACAAGCACCGTTGCCAATCGTGTGATCGACGGACAACGCTGCCTTTACAATGGCGCGATTTATGAGTTTGGACCTGACATAAAGTCTAATTGTCACACCGTAGTTGTAAAACCGTAGTAATCTCTAATCACGAAAACTTCCCAACCGATCTTGCTTAAATTTTGCTCACTGATTGTCGACACTTGCTTGATGATATTAGTATACTTTTCATCATAAAAAAGATAATAACAGCAGCACTAAATAAGCTTCAGGTTTTTCAAAAATACGCTAGCTTTTGGCTTAAGTTCGGTTAAATCCACTAAGTGGCGATGAAGTAAAATCAAAACAATCGAAAACTGAATAAAATGAGATGGGTTAAATAGGCCTAAGCAACACACCTATCTCATTCCCCGTCACAGCGTGAAGCCTAAAGCTGATAGTCGTGCAGCTGGAGATCTCGGCTGCCAACAACACTGTTCTCTAGTGGATAAGTGACTTACGTTGAACTCTATCCAGAAAAACTAAGATTGACGAGTTTCAACGACAAAAAAATGGTCTCAATGCTTACTTTTCCGGCTAAATAGTAGAAGATTTGTTTAGCCAAAGCACAGTCTGCTTTAGCATTGTAAAGTTTCGTGGCCATTCTTTGAACTGTCCTGGGGCTACCAGAGCAGATTATATTATAATAGCAATCTAGGGAAAATAGCCCCGATGAGTTTGGGCAGCAACAACAGCCTCGTCAGGGGTTCGTGGGAACAGCATTTTCGCAGAGAAGGTATTCTCCTAACTACCGATAAGCAGTTAGTTATCCAGAGAATGACCCAAAGACGATTTATTTTTTGGTCCGTGGCGTATCTTCCCCCAGCACAGTCTCCGTACGCTAAGACTTCAAGGGTTGGAGTTAAGCTACCCACACGGCTAGC
Source organism: Copidosoma floridanum (assembly GCF_036245765.1). Classification (NCBI taxonomy): domain Eukaryota; kingdom Metazoa; phylum Arthropoda; class Insecta; order Hymenoptera; family Encyrtidae; genus Copidosoma; species Copidosoma floridanum. The sequence continues at coordinate 4,661,307 of NW_028321885.1, forward strand.
CATCCATTATCACAAATTATAATTAGTAATGGCTAGAAGTATTACTACTGATCCTTTTAGGGGCCATCATAAGTATTAACGTTTCCTACTTAATCATTAATCCCATAAGTTCTATTAAGGGCCACCTAACGTTAAACTCCTTTACTCACAAATACATGTTATCTACCATTTTCGGCTACAATTCGTCAACTAAAAGACCATATAAAGCCGGCCACTATTGAACCAAGTCAGCCATTTACTGGCATATGTCACGAACGGAATTGTTCGTTGCAAGGCTGAGAACCCCAGCAACCGACGACCCCACATTACATCAGTCTCTTGACTCTGTAAGCATTCAACCATAAATTAGCAAAGTTTTCCGAGGTTTGCGATGGATAAATTTAACAGCTATGGAAGAAAAATAAAACTTTATCAAACGGAACAGTCACCTATGGGCAAGCATCACGAACCAATCTTCCCACCGTAGATTAACAAAACGATTGATCTCTGCAGAAAAAAAGGTGTTTCAGACACACACGTCTCCAGCGTAACATCACGAGATGTTGGTAAAGAGTTCTACAACTAGCTCTAACGCTTAAGACGTTGTAGTTTTTCTTACGATCAGTCTGGTGCTACAACAGTAGGCCAGAGAAGATAATCCTGAGGAATCCAGACAATCACTTTTGCTGGAAACTTCAGTCCAGAACAAGTTTAGTTCACTGGACCTTCTTAGAGCCATCAGACGTTGAACTACCTTGTGAACAAATACATCTTCAGCTAATAAAGTTAACAATGAACAGCCTTTACAGATCACAAAAAATTTAACCATGCCTATAGTCACAAGAGAGTGAATGGGAAGGAAAACTGCAAATGATTTAAAAGATTAAGATTTTTTGAAATGACGCAGAACATTCATCGAGATTAAAGCAGCAGCATAAAAATTGACCAATAACATTAATTATACGTAAGAAACTGCAAATCAACGGCTTTCTAGGGCCAACGATTATTTTATGGCACAAGAAATGCACGGTACTTTCTCTCATAGTTATATTATTTTTACTTTTAACAGCTCATTATTTGATCAAATAAGCTGTATGAATTCCGAACAAATATGTTTTTAAGAAGAAAATTTTTGTTTTGACAAGTGTCAGAAATAGATGTAAAATTTTTAACTAACAAAAGTTAAAATTATATGTCAACACTACGGTGCTCTATTTCGTAAGTTTTGGGTGAAGCTGAGATAGAGGAGCCACTAGTAAAATATAATTTAATGGAACATTTTTAATTTACAACTCTGTTCATACCACTTAGCTGGTACTGTTGCCACCACACAGTTTGTTCATTATTCAACTAAGATTTTATCACCCATTCTTATCAATAAGCTCGACAATTCTAGAAATGAATAACTCTTACCTTTTCAGATATTTCTTAGAACTTTCACTGCTTTCGTCTATTATAAGAACTGCTCTATTTGCTTACCATATATGACTTATTATCTTACTACCCCAAAAAATCTAATTCTAGTGAAATAATCCAACGAACGATTGCACGGAAGTCCCCTTTCAAAACTTTGTGCCAAGCCACCAAATTTGGATATCCCTAAAAGTTACTTTCTCATAAAAAACAATTAAAACAATCCTTAAGCGAGATCTCATAGATACATTTAATATAGACTTTAAAACTTTTAACTAATGTACATCATGAAAAGCTAATATTGCGAAAATGATCTACATGTATCAGATTACATAATGTCAAGTAGACCCAATAGTAAACGTCTTGTTAGAATATAAGTAAATTTATATTAAATGTAGTAAGCAACATCTACTGTACGCCGTAGATACGACTCGTGTGAGACACAATAATAGCAAGAGTATATATAATAACGAAGTATTAGACAGACTGATTATGGCCATTGCCGGGTACGCACGCTTCGGCTGTGTCTCTCTCAGTGTCATAAGAGTAACTGTAAGAATCGTTGTTAATCTTTACTTGTTATGATAAATAAACTGATACGTAAGTTAATCTGTCCTCTTAATTGTGTTTGCTACTTCGCTATAAATTTATTTTATTAACATGAGAGCGGAGTCCAGGGTTACAGTGTCATTTAATTTTGATTCTGATTTTTATGGTTCTCTTCGGAGGTTATGAACTTCAAGGAAGACACGTGCATGGATAAAATTGGAAAGTGTAGACGAGGTGTTTACCCAACGAAAAAAAGTTTTAAAAAATTGTGTAAAAGAGTAATGACTGACACATTGATAGTAAAAAGGTTTGTATTTTTTACCAGTTTTTGATGGTAAAGATTAGAGTAATTGGAAGAAGAGAATTTGGATATTTTTGAAGTGAAAAAAATGTGACGAGGTGGTAACGAGAAAAAATCAGACAACGGACAAAGAAGATGAATGCTTAGAAAAAGACTTAAATGCAATAAATTATATATATTGTGCAATCACAAGTAATCAATTTGAATTGATCATGGACGAAGAATAAGTTCGGTGAGATGTATCTAAAAGAATAAAATGCAATGCAAATATGTGTGAGAAATAAATTGAAAAGATTAAGATTGAAAATTTTTGAAGAATTAAGTGTGTTTTCACGGAGTTTGAAAAACTAATAAATGATTTAAAAAAAGGCAGGTGCAACGATCAGTGAAAATGAAGAATTAGGTTGTATGTTAAGAACTTTGCCAAGTTCATTAAGTTATATTTGTCATCAGATTGACGTTTTATAGAAATCATACCGTAAAGTAGAATTTTTTAAAAGTAAAATTAAGATTATTAAGATTGAAGAGAGAGAAGTAAGAAGTAACAAAAATACAAGTGTGCTTAAGTCAGAGAGAAAAAAAGACAAAACATGTTTTAAGTGTGGCAAGATGGGACATTTTCTGGCTTAGTGTAAAAGCACGAACATAAGGCAAGGTGAAAATTCGGGGAAACCTCGTGGCAGTACACAGCAATGAGTAGATGGGCGCCAACAGCAACCACAAAGAGGCGGCGTGCAGTAGCAGGGAGGCGCTTATCAGCAGCAACAGAATTGGCAGCACCGTGGCGGCAATGGCCCAGGAGCTGGAATAAGATATGGCGATTATCATTTGGGCGGCAGTTGGCAGCAGCAATAGTGGCGTCGTAGCCAGGATCAGTGCAACAAAAATACAGGTTATGGTCAGCAAGTTTTTGTATTGAAGTTATAAAAGATTTGAAAGAAAATTTGATTGTTGAGGTCAATAATATTTATGATAATAGTATTGAATGGCTATTAGATAGCGGTTACTCTAATTATATAGTAAATAATTATAAGTTTTATAACGAATGTATTGATTTAAAAGTATCAGTTAGTGTAAAAGTAAGAGATGGTCAATTTTGAATAGCAACAAAAATAAGAAATGTCATAGTTACTTTAATAATGTAAATGAAAAAATAAAATTAAATAACGTTTTACTTGTGAAAAAAATAAACAGAAATTTGATAAGCTATGGGTAAGTGACAAATAATAATAATAAACTGATTCAAAAAAATGACGCTTCTAAGATTTATATTCAATTTGAAGGTTTAACTGCAGTTGCATGTAAAAAAAAACGATATTTATTTTTTAGATAGTTCTGTAATAAAAAAAGAATGAGAAATGACAAATAAGTTTGAAAAATCAACGACAGAAAAAGAAAAGCTTCACAGAAAACTGGGCCATGTCAATGTTAATTATTTAAGAGCAATGTGTAACAAAAAATTTCTAGACAGATTACCAGAAAATATTGAGACTCACTATTTTGGATGTAAAATTTGTATTGAAAATAAAATGCATAATTTGCGTTTTAAGGATAATAGGAAAAGGACCAAGAGAATTTAGTAAGTAATTCATACTGATTTAAATGGGTCTCATAGTACAACGGGTTATGATGGAGAGAAATATATTTTTACTTTTATTGATGATTATAGCTACATAATTAAAGTACTTGTCATTAAATCAAAAAGAAAGGTTTATGATTGTTGTATTGATTGTGTTGATGCAACGATAAATATAACAACGGGAAAAAAAGTTAAAATACTAAGATGCGATAATGGTAAAGAATATTTAAATAGAGGCGTTTATAATTTTGCAAAAGAAAAAGGAATTGTGATTTAACCATGCCCACCGTATGTTCATGAGTTAAATGGGATGGCAAAAAAATACAACAGGGATATTAAGAATATGTCACGATGTCTACTAGCAGATGCTAATGTACCATGAATGTATTGGCCCAAAGTAGTTAAAACGGTTGCATATTTGAAAAACAGAATAATTTTAAATTTATTAGAAAAAAATAAAACCCCTTATGAGAAAATGTTTGGTAAGAAACCTTGTATTGAGAATTTACATTTGAATGGAACTTAAGTTTTCGAAAAAGTACCAGAACAAAAAAAACAATCTTAAAGAGATAATAAAGCTGAAATGGGAATTTTATTAGGTTATGAAAAAGTAGGATATAAAGTTTTATAAAATGGTAGGGTGATAGTAGCTATACATATTACATAGTTAAGGAAGATATTAAGATGGTTGGATTTAAAATGAACGACAATAAAATTGCACGTGCAAATGGATTTAAAAATTCAATTCAAAATAATGACGATAAGAATCAACAAGAGTTAAAAAATAGACAGAATGAGAATAACAATGAACATGTTAAGCTGAGATGTTCAAAAAGGAATGTAAAAAAATCTGCGAAATATGAACTTGAAAATTTTATTTATAATGGTATTGTAAATGTTAACTATGTAAGTGTGGAAAGTCCAGTAAGTTTTGATGATGCGATAAATTCGTATGAATATAAAAGTTGGAAAAATGCAATCAGCAGGGAAATGTCTTCTTCAATTAAAAATATTACTTGAAGGTTAGTTTAAAACCCGATAAAAAAAACAGTTTTAGACTTAAAATATGTTCTTACAAAAAAAGATAATAATGTTTATAAAGCAAAGTTAGTTGTTAAGAGATTTCAACAGAATAAAATTGTTGAAGATATATATGTGTCAGCACCATCCAGCGCGCCTTCGACACCTTGCTCCTAAGCAGGCCGCCCGTGCAGGAAGTAGCAGCTAGCCTCGAGAACCATTTTCTGCGTCAGCGCAAGCTAGCTCTCTCTCACTTACGCTCACAGCTGGAGCGCCTACCCTACTACTACTTTTGCAGTGTTATTCATTACATCGGCTACAAGCCTTCTTCTTGTACTCGTATACAGTTTGCTCCTTGCATACAGTCTTACGCTGTGACAGGTGCCTACAGCCTTTGAGCCGTGTATCTTTTGTAAGAAAGTTGTTCGACAATAAAGGCATTTCTATCCCAGCAGGCACGAAAACACAATATGAATTGTAATTAAATTCTTTTTTTTTAATTCTTAAAGAATTCATTAGAGTGAATTCAATATGTATTTAATATGTGATCATATGTCTTCAAAAGAGTTCTTAATGAATTCTTTTTTAATGTAATTTTACGTCGTTAAGTACACGTTAAGAATTCATAAATTCATTAACTTATGTCATGTAAGATGGGCTTAACAAGAGTTCTTAAAGAATTCATTAGTCTTCATATAAAATATCTTCTTTATCGACTGCCTAAAATTATCGCACATATATATATCAGCCTGATATCTTAATTCGTCACCAGCGAAATTCAAATAATTTATTTATTTAATTACAAATAATAACCTAAACGTCAAAATAATTTGATGTCACTTTGTTACGAGGTTAATGCTGACACAACTTTCATTTATCTACAACTACGATATGGTTATGACTATTACTCGCATTTTATTATAATTAATAAAAAGAGTTTAAATTTTGCGGGGAACAGGCTAATGTATGTATGTGTGTACATTGGGTGCGTTTTTTTAAGTAGTCGGTCGGTCGGTAAACTTGTTTATGAGTCTATTTAGATGTTTATAATTGAAAACTCTCGGTGACGATCACCAGGACATCGTCATCAGCACCCTCGTATACCTGGACTCGTTTATCAGTCTATTTAAATATTTATAACTAAAAGCTCTCAGTGCCGATCACCAGGACACCGTCATCGGCACCCCCGTATACCTAGACTCTCGTTAGAGTCTAATCGAACTTTTTTAATTAAAAACTCTAGGTGACGATAACCAGAACATCGTCATCAGCACCCTCGTGTAACTAGACTCGTTTCTGGCTGTATTTAAGAGCTTATAACAAATGAAAACATTGAATTTCAGATGGAATCCTAAAATCATCAAAAGAGTATACGAAACAAAAATGTAGTCATCATGTGAAGACTTGGCTTCAACATACCTCTGACAGGCTTAAACAAAAAACTAAGAAGACTACTGCCGCAGAGCTGGCTCTGAACCTGTTATTTGAAGTTGAGAACATTACTTTGTTTTGATGTTTAATGCTTTCAAAAAGTATTTTCATTGTAGTTACTTGAAAGTTTTACTATCGTTCTAAAACGAAACCCGTTTTTACACATGTGTTTCAAATTTTATTTACATATATTTCAAATCTGTTCTTTAAATTATTATACAGAGTTTTGAAAACTCACATTTAACTAAGTATAATTTTAAAAAACAACATAATATTAATATTATTTTTTACTCAATTAAGAAGTACTTAAAAAATGTTGATTGAAGAACATTAAAATAGTTTCAAAATTTAACATTTACATAATGAATTTATTACTTTTTGTCAGTCACTGCTTGTTTCAATACAAAAGATCGAAGCTAGTCTATTTTAAATAGTCAGTCGATGCTAAGAGTAATTTATATCAGTATGTAAAATACGATATAACTTTTTTGTAGTAATTATTGTCAGAGCCTAGACAATCGTATTTTCTTGAGACGTACCTAAGCACCCTAAAAATTATTACTGGGGTGATTGATTTAAAAGATTGCATTGTTACTAATATGTGTTTCATAATCGTTTAGGAAAATTATTTTTTTGCGTCCCATTTTTATCTCACGGTACTTAAAAATTAAACTTGAATAAAAAATTATTTCGTTAACAAGTCGGTATTCTTCTGTACACACTTACTCGCTTCGGCTTTGGATATACATTAATATCCGAAAAAAGTTTGCAGACAAGTGGAATCGAACCCAGGTAGCTAGAGCCCGCGTGTGACACAAACACGCTTTACCACTCGGCTATCGAGAATTCGGAAATTCCCTAACATTAAACGCCTACATTAACTATTTACAAGAGCTATGATTCTTTGTTATTTTAATTTTCTCTTATGATTAAAAAATTGTGTGAAAAATCTCTCTGCTCTTCTCGCTTATGGACAAAGCTATCTTATAACTTTTTATTACACGCGCACTTATCTCTACATATTATAGCAACGTCGTACGATCTGGATTAAAAATTATTGTAAGTACATGATCTTATAATGCAAATTATAAAATAAAGTCTTTGGACGTGTAATAAAAATTATTTTTAACAAAAATAAATAACAAATTAAGATTGCAAAAAAATCGTATAATCATAGCGAGCTTCCATATTTAGGACAAGCTTCGGAGCTTCACCTTAAACATGATTAACTTTCGACCTAAAGACTCCGAGTGCTTTCGTAGCACAGGTGGCTCGCACGCGTGTCTATCGTTTCGTTTTTGCATTCTCGGGTTCGAATCTCAGTATGGAAGATGACTTTTTTTTTTGTTTCAGTGGTCTTACTGGTTAATCTGTATTTTTTACTTGACAAACTCTTTTATCATTATTACTTATGCAAATAATTAAATTTAAATGAAATATTAAATACCTTAAAAAATTTTATTTTCATTGTCCAATAAGCTCCAGATTGTATTTTTGTATCTAATACATACTTCTTTATTTTACTTTTATGCAATTAATATAAATAAGTTTTTTGCTACTTCGAGAAAAAAATAATAAATAGGATGTCATATAAAAATTTTTCTCATAACTTAATAAAAACTCTTCAGATTTATTTTGAATTTTAGCGATAGCTTATTTCGTGTCGTTTTGGTTGTCAAAAAGTAAAGCAGTGTTAAAAAACAATAAAAAATTCATGTACAACCAAAAAAAGTCTCAAAATAATATCTCACTAAAGTTTCATTTATTTTTTGTAGCAACAGGTGAAAATCAACTAAGTAGTGCACCATAACAAACTTTTACAACCTTATCAAATATATAATTTTTACTTACGTGTCTACCTAATTAATAGTAATAGAAGTCTTGAAGTAAAAAAAGTTAATAAATAATTAATAAGGCCTTCAAAGTGACTTTTAAAGAATCAGATCACATGGACGAAAAGTCGAGTCCAAGAATGCAAAAACGAAACGACGAACTTGCATGCGAGCCATCTGCGTTAAGGGAAAGCTGTGTAAGCTACAGTCAAAAGTTACTTATATTCATAACGAAGCTCCAAAGCTTGTCCTAAACATCGCTGGGGCTCGTTGGAATTATTATATTTATTCTGCAATCTCAACTAAGTATGTGTTCGTATTGATAATAATTTCGATTACACGTGCAAAAACTTTAAATAATAATTTTCATCGTCACAAGAAAACTCGGTGAAATTACATCACCGTAACTGCAAACTTTCTCCAGTACACACCTTAAATTTTTTTCTGCCCTAACAAGAATTAAACAAAATTATATGAAATTACGTACTTTACGATCACAGATGAGAAGAAAGATTTTTTAATTTTACTCATCATAAGCTGTAGGCCAAGCTCCGGAGATGGTCGATGAACATATGTTACTTTCAAACTATCATGACATAATGTCTAGATAGCTCAGACGGTTGAGGCTTATACCTATGGAGAGATTATTTTGCAATGCTGGGTTCGATCCTCATTGTTGCCATCATTTTTTTTTTTTTTTTTTTTTTTTTTAAGTAATAGATGATTCCATTTCAATTTCTTAGTATAACTTTCATTTAAATTTATGTACGTTATCAACTCTTTGTGTCGAATACATCAAAATAAATAACTTTTCCATGCTGTGTTACGTGAGATTGAGAAGCTGGTGAGGAGGTGCGTCACAAAAAGAAATTAACTCGTTGGTCAATTATTTATTAGCTTCTTGAAGGCGAAGGCATGTGTGTGCCTCGCGTGGTGTTCCCTACTTATCGCTTGGCCTCTGGCCTGAAAGACGCTCGAGTAGCTTTACAGCAAGTAGCGTGACTTTTAGAATTTTTAAATATGGTGTAGTGATTTGAACAGTAGATAAGTAGAGAACACTGCGCGAGACACGCACATGCCTTTGCTTTCAAGAAGCTAATAAATAATTGACCAAAGAGTTAAGTTCTTTTTGTGACGAACCTCCTTACCAGCTTCTCAATCTCACGTAAGACAGCATTAAAAAATTATTTATTTTGATGTATTCAACACAAAGAGTTGACAACGTACATAAATTCAAATCAAAGTTATACTAATGAATTAAAACAGAAAAATCTATTCCTTCAAAAAAAAAAAAGAAAAAAAAAAAAAAAAAAAAAAAAAAAATGATGGTGACAATGAGGATCGAACCAAGCATTGCAAAATAACCTCTTTATAGGTATAAGCCTTAACCGTCTAAGCTATCAAGATATTGTGTCATGATAGTTTGAAAGTCACATATGTTCATCGACCACCTCCGAAGCTTGGCCTACAGCTTATAATAAGTAAAATTAATAAATCTTTCTACTCATCTGTGATCGTGAAGTACGTAATTTCATTTAATTTTATTTAATTCTTGTTAGGGCAGAAAAAAATTTAAGGTGTGTACTGGAGAAAGTTTGCAGTTACGGTGATGTAATTTCACAGAGTTTTCTTGTGACGATGAAAATTATTATTTAAAGTTTTTGCACGTGTAATCGAAATTATTATCAATACGAACACATACCAAGTTGAGATTGCAAAATAAATATAATAATTTTAACGAGCCCCAGCGATGTTTAGGACAAGCTTTGGAGCTTTGTTATGAATATAAGTAACTTTTTACTGTCACTTACACAGCTTCCCCTTAACGCAGATGGCTCGCATGCAAGTTCGTCGTTTTGTTTTTGCATTCTTTGACTTGACTCTTCGTCCATGTGATCTGATTCTTTAAAAATCACTTTGAAGGCCTTGTTAATTATTTATTAACTTTTTCACTTGGAGACTTCTATTACTATTAATTAGGTAGACACGTAAGTAAAAATTAAATATTTAATAAGGTTGTAAAAGTTTGTTATGGTGCACTACTTAGTTGATTTTCGCCTGTTGCTACAAAAAATAAATGAAACTTTAATTAGATATCATTTTTAGACTTTTTTTGTTTATGCATAAATTTTTTATTGTTTTTTAACACTGCTTTACTTTTTAACAACTAAAACGACACGAAATAAGCTATCGCTAAAATTCAAAATGAATCAGGAGAATTTTTATTAAGTTAAAAGAAGAATTTTTATACGACATCCTATTTATTATTTTCTTCTCGAAATAGCAAAAAACTTATTTATATGAATCGAATAAAAGTTAGATGAAGAAGTATGTATGAGATACAAAAATACAATCTGGAGCTTATTGGACAATAAAAATAACATTTTTTAAGGTATTTAATATTTCATTTAAATTTAATTATCAGCATAAGTAATAATAATAAAAGAGTTTGTCGAGTTAAAAATACAGAATAACCAGTAAGACCACTGAAACAAAAAAAAAAGTCATCTTCCATACTGAGATTTGAACCCGAGAATGCAAAAACGAAACGATAGACACGCGTGCGAGCCACCTGTGCTACGAAAGCACTCGGAGTCTTAAGGTCGAAAGTTAATCATGTTTAAGGTGGAGCTCCAAAGCTTGTCTTAAATATGAAAGCTCGCTAAGATTATACGATTTTTTTTGCAATCTCAATTTGTTATTTATTTGTGTTAAAAATAATTTTTATTACACGTCCGAAGACTTTATTTTATAATTTGCATTATAAGATCATGTACTTACAATAATTTATAATCCAGATCGTACGACGTTGCTATAGTATGTAGAGATAAGTGCGCGTGTAATAAAAAGTTATAAGATAGCGTTGTCCATAAGCAAGAATTTTTTAATCATGAGAGGAAATTAAAATAACAAAGAATCATAGCTTTTGTAAATAGTTAATGTAGGCGTTTAATGTTAGGGAATTTTCGAATTCTCGATAGCCGAGGGGTGAAGCGTGTTTGTGTCACACGTGGGCTCTAGCTACCTGGGTTTGATTCCACTTGTCTGCAAACTTTTTTCGGATATTAATATGTATCCAAAGCCAGAGTGAGTAAGTGTGTACAGAAGAAAACCGACTTGTTAACGAAATAATTTTTTATTAATGTTTAATTTTTAAGTACCGTGAAATTAAAATGAATACTTTAAGAATACTCTAAGAACACTTTAGGAACACTTTGCGAGTACAAAAACAAGTTCCTGGGTGAATTTATAAAGCATTCTTCATGATTTGTGGTTGCCGTACTACATTATAAGAAAGTAGTGGTTATTTGTTTATTGATGAGTAGTTTGTAGTTTAAATATCTGTCAATGCTGTAACTAATTTATGTGATTTATGTTAACAACATATTAGATAAGTAAAACGATTAGTGCTATTTTATAAATTTATGATTTGTTTAAAGGTACACTATTATTTGTAGTCGTATAATATAATTATATTTTAAACATAGAGTTTCTAACATTTGTTTCATGTTAAAAAAATATTAGAAAATCACTGTGATGCAAAAATTATTTTTCTCTGTTGTTACTGTATAGCAAATTGATAAAAACCATGTACCAAAATTTTTTAAATGAATTCCTTAGGGACAGTAAATGAATTCATTACATTTACTAAAGAATGATCAATGTATTTATAATGAACTTTTAATAAATTCTTTTTAATAGTCTTTCAGCAGCTCTCCCCACAAAAGTAATAAAAAGTTTCTTTAAAAGAATTCTTTAAAAATTCTTTGCGAATTCAAGACACATGACATAACCTGATGAGATTATAAATTCATTAAGAATTCATTTAGCTCAAATCATGACAACCTGTAGAATTCATTAAAATATTCTGATTCAAAATGAATTTATTTAGAATAAATAATGCCTGCTGGGTATGCAATCAATTTGTATTGGCTTTGGGTTTCTTTACTCAAGCCCAGAATCCTACAGACTATACCCCAAATTTATTCACCAGTTTCTAAAATGCAGTTTTTAAAAATTTTATTGGCATACTGTTGTCAAATTCAATTAGTTAATGAACAGATAGATGTAGAAACTACTTTTTTTAATTGGTTAAGTAAAATCTGAGATTTATGTTACACAACCTAGAGGTTATAGAGAAAATACCAAGAAAGTATAAAAATCAAATAAGGCTTTGTACGGTTAGAGAGAAAGTCTAAGACTATGGTATGAATGTTTTGATACGTATATTGAATAGTAAGGACTTGTAAGAAGTAAAAATAATTGTTGTCTATTTTTATAAACTGATACAAATGAAACTATTTATTTAATTTTGTTAGTTGATGAATTATTGATTTGTAGTAAAAATAAAACTAAAGTTAATCATCTTAAAGGCTTGCTGTCAAAAAGATTTCAGATAAGAGATTAAGGAGGGATTAAAACTTATTAAGGTAAAAGTATTGATTACAATTATGAAAAAGGAAAAGTAAAACTTGATTAAAAAAGATATATTAAAATGTAAGCTAATAAACATGATATTAAAAATTTAAAATTGTATGTGGTTGCGATGGATCAAAATTTAAAACTAGAACCAGCGCAATTAGCATACGAGGGAATTAAATTGAGAAACTTAATTGGAGCTTTGTTGTACATAAGTTCAGGGACAAGACCTGATACTAGTTCTTGCGTCAAATGTTCGAGTAGATTTTAAAATAGTTATAAAACGACACATTTAAAATATGCGTTAGGGATTTTAAAATATTTATTTTTTAACAAAGTATTTAAAGTTACTTAATGCAAAGAATATTAAAGTGAATTTTTTTGATTGTTATGTTGATGCTGATTAGGCCGGTTATGTAGTTGATAGGAAATCTACGACAGGTTACATTGTAAGGTTATACGGTGATGTAATTTTTTGAAAATCGAAAAAACAAAATCGTGTTACTAAATCGTCAACTAAAGCTAAGTATGTTGCGTTATCTGAGAGTGTAAGTGCACTGAAAGTGATAAGGAACATTTTAAGTGATTTTAAAATTGAGTTGGAAAAACCTATTAAAATTTATAAAGACAGTAGTGGTGCTATAAGTTTTGCAAAATATAGTAATGTTACGAAGAATTTTAAAAAAACTAAAACTGTAACGAGGCAAATTGAGCCTCCCGGCTCATGTCGCTCTCGCTGACGCAACGCGTATGACGTCACCGGCAAATGCCTACCTTCCCAGAATTCTTCTTTTGTTTTGGCTCCCGGAAAAAAGGGAAAAGAGGACGATGCGACAAGGGACACAACAGCAACAGTGGTAAAAATACACGCGTGAGCGCGCGCTTCACTGTTCTGGTCGCGGCGGTGGCCCTCAAGTATGAGAGAGAGAAAGAAAAAGTGAAAGTCAAGAGGTACGCGCTGTGATTGCAGCGGGACGGAGAGTTACTCTCAATTCGAGAGCCTTCGCGAGCGTATTAGCCAGAGATTTGTGAGCAAAAGAGAGAGAGAAAAAGTGCAAGAGAAAGTTGTTGGTCGATCAAGAGGGAGAGAGAAAAGAGAAAGCTGCTGTGTCTCCGTCGTCGGAGATCATTACCGCAAAGAGAAGACCCAGGACAAGAAGCAGAGCGACTGCAGGACGAGAGAGAGAGAGCGCAGGACGAGAAGCAGAGTGACTGCAGGACAAGAGAGAGAGAGAGAGAAAGAGAGAGAGCAGGACGAGAAGCAGAGTGGCTGCAGGACGAGAGAGAGAGAGAGTAGGACCGCCGCCGTCAGCTCCACAGACTCACCAGCAGCCCGAGGCCCAGCCAGACGCCATATGCCGTTGCTGCGAGTTAGAGAGACGAAAGATAGCGTGTTTTCCCTCTGTTTCTTTTTTTGCGTCGTGCTAGGGCTCGCAAGCGCCGGTAGGCCTCCAGGACTAAGTCCTGGAGTATACAGAGGACCGAGAGAGAGAGAGAGTGCGAGAGAGAGAGTGCGAGAGAGAGAGAGAAAGAACCAGGTTACGGGAAATTGTGGGTGCATGCTCGGGAGTGCCGAATCTTAACGGTGTTTACGCGTTTCCGCTCTATGTGTGCAGAAAGAGAGAGAGAAAGAGAGACCAAGAGGACGAGAGAGAGAGAGAGAGAGAAAGGACCGGGACTAGGGACTGAAGGGGATAAGGAGCAGATTACCGAGAGACAGTGATAGTGAGAGTGAGAGAGAGAGACAAGGTGCGAAAGGTTGACATGGGGCAAGAAGAAAAGGGCGCAATAGCAGAGAGCAGGTGTGTAGCGGGCCGGAAAAGGACAGGGACGAAAGGTTGCGTGTGAGGGTGCGCGTGTGTGTGCGTGTGTGACGTGGCTGGGAGCGTTAGGGTAGCGGCCCCTCCTGGTCTCAGGACTAAAAACGTGCGCTCGCGGTTCGCGTGGCGAGGCAGAACTGCTGTAGCGCCGTTGAGGAGTTGCGTAGAGCCGTGTGGAGAGTGCAATAAACGATTTTCTTACTTGACACGGTAGCATTCCCCAAATTTATTTTCTCTCTATAGAACGAGAGGAGAAATCCCGTACAACTCCCCTCTTCAGGAGCAGAATCCAAGAGGACGAGGGACCCGGAGGACGTACGAGACGAGGCATTCCACTTCCTGCGTACCCCCCTTTTTTTTATTTTCCGGTACAAAGGCAGTGTCACAAAATGGCATCCTAGTGTTGGGACCGGTGCGAGACTTGGTGATTTTTTTTCCCTATAGAAAGTGTTTGCATCAAGCGAGTGGCAGGTGGCGCGAGTGAGTGTTATAGTGTAGGACGTAGGTAGGGAAGTGTAAAAGGTGCTGCTAGTGGACTAGGTGTCACAGGCGACGGTGAGCGAGCCCTACAATTTCCAGTTAAAATAATTAAGTGACAGTGTGACCTGAGTAAGTAGTACCTTCTACGTATATATATATAAATAATAATAATAAAATACGGACTAGCGGTAATAAACGCGTAGTTGCGCATAAGTGAGTCTCCGTAAAGCCAGTAGTTATTAGACGGTAGGACGCTAGATGGCGACACAAGGTCAAGGCATGGACGACTTTGTGAGAAGATCTAGGGAGAGCTGGTTTATAAGGCACACGGTCGCGAATATGTCTATTCTGGAGCTTCAACGGGTACTGCGTGCACGGAGACTCACGGGCCGTGGGGACAAGGACACTGTGCGAGATCACTTACTGAGGCACCAGCTATTCGAGTTGTACCCGCACAGCGAGGAAATCCCGATCTACTTCGGGGACCTCATGATGTCGCCGCAGATAAATGGTGACACCGAGAAGGAACATGAGTCTCTACCTCGTGAGGAAGACTCCAGCCACACTAGCCTACAAAGCCTGTCCGGAGGGACAGGAGTCAGCATACTGGACACTCCCCCAGGAATCAAGGACATAGGTTCTGAGGACGAAAGGGGGAATGTACCTCTGGGTGGAAACACCCCTCAAAGTTTAGGGGATCCCTCAGGATCCAGGACAAGACGCCTTCCGCCAAGTCTAGGCTTACCGGGATGGAAAGAGCCCCCCCGGGGACAGGACCTACGCGAAGGAACGAGCGGGAGGGAGCTGCAGGGCCAGCACCACGTCCAAGGGGAGTACCCCCCGACAGGGACCATAACCTTGTGCGCTACATCTACCACCACAATGACGACATACACTGTGACCAGGCCAGTCACAATTCCTTCCCAAGGAGGACAGCAGATAGGCTCATTTGGAGACCTTCTGAAACCCCTGGACACCCACTCTACACCGTATCCTAAGCCTCGGGTGATCGGAGACCAGTTCCTGGTCCCTCCCCGGATGGAGTATTATTCGATGCAACACCTCAACACCGTGATGCAGAACACTGGGATCCCTGGATTGGTGGGCTCCCAGTTCAAAGCCCAGACATTGGTGTATGCTGGAAGCGGGGCATTCATGTTGGATCCACGTGCCCCGCCAAAAGGAGTTCCAGACGTACCCGTGGTAGGGACAAGTGCGCGAATCTATAAAGACGAACAAAATAGACCTACTTTCATGCCACGCAGGAAGAATGGACACTGGACTGAGGGACTCGCGCCCCAAACTCAGGGAGCAACAGCCCAGGGATTTGTCTGGAGAGGAGTCAGAACAAGTGGATTTCTGAACAGCTAGAAACTGGAGTAAGCTTAACTGGGACTCTCAACTTGAAGCGGACCCGAGGCCACCCACAAAGTCCAAGGTGACCTGGCAGGACTTCCAGGCCGAAAGGACGTGGGTTAGGGAAGACAGTCTACCTGTGGACCCACGTAACCCAAAGGAGGAAGATTATGGTGAGGAGAGCGACACTTCCAGCCGAATAAGGCTACCCCCAGTGGATCGCTTGCGGAGAAACCAGATAGGGTGGAACCCTAACCTCAGATACCACGACAACCGCAGGGGTCCCGAAGTGGCAAGGGATGAACGGGATCCCGAACCCCTTTGGCCCACCTTGGGTAGGGGACGCTGGAGCCGATCCCCTCAACCACAACCGCAAAATCAAAGGCCAAGATATGTCAGCATCTTCCCGGAACATCCAGCTGATCTAGGCATGAATCTGGAAGGACCTTTACCCCAGGTTGGTTATCGTGAGGACCGAACATGGCAGGGTGACCGCAGACAAAAAGCCACCCTAGCAAAGGCCGTCAAAGCCCTGCAGAATTGGGGACTGCGTTATACGGGCGAAGGACGCGTGGAGGACCCTGAAGAATTTCTGGACCGTTTAGAGGACTGTCAGGCCAGTGTGGGGATAAGCAACCACGCTCTCTTGAAAGCGCTACCGTGCGTTCTGCTCAAACGAGCAGCGCGCTGGTTCAGGACAAACCGATGAGACTTTGCGACCTGGGAGGTATTCTGCGAGTCGTTTAAGAGGCAGTTTGGTGGAGAATACCAAGAAAAGGATTTACTCCAGGATTTGTACGCCCGGACCCAAGAAAGATGGAGGGGATCTCTGTATTCTTGACCAATTTCTGATACATTGCCTCCAAGCTACAAATCCCTCTGTCGGAACGGACTCTGGCCGACAGGGCCTATCAGAACCTTTTACCAGAGTATCGAAGAGCCATGGCAGACAAAGTGATCTGCCATCTGGAGGACATAGAAAACTACGGACGGCGTTGGGAAAGTCAGAAGGACTTAGATGGACGGTACCACCCTCCCCCGGGCATGGAAACCATGCAACAGCTAACGACAATCACCCGGACTATTCCCTAGGACGACCAAGCCGGATTGGAGTTACAAGCCTGCGTGGAGGCAAGCGAAAAGCCCCGCGAAGGGAACGGCCTCGCAATCCGGCGCTAAGGAATCCAATAGCTCGTTTCTTGGGGCATGCTTCCTATGTCGCGGAGTAGGACACCGCTCTGCACAGTGCCCTCTGGTGCAATGTTTTATATGCGGCGAGAAGGGTCACTTGGCCTGCCAATGCCAAACAAGGATTACCGGGACTTTGGACAGCTGTCAGAACTGTGACACTCCCGGGTACACATTCAAGACGTGCCCGAATTGCGAGAAGTCAAGGAAGAAATTGGGAAACGGAAAGGTGGGGGACTCGATTCGATAGACGCATCCACGTCCCCCGCAGTACTGTTAAAGGAGTTGTTAGAAGACTCGATCGGGACAGATGAGGACAAGGACCACTATATTAAGCACATCGGAAGGCTAACTCAGTCTGGAGATACATCCGATGCCGAGAGCTCCAGCTCTACATCGGGCAGCGAGCCGGAGGTCTTATCGGACGAGTACTGGGAAGATTCGGTACGCGTAATCCACGTCACGTAGAGGACATAAGAGCCGAGGCCAGGAACTATATGATCGTCATGCTCGGAGGACAAACATTTCGAGCGCTGTTTGACAGTGGCGCTCAATCTTTCATTGGCGGAAGCTGCCTAGCACAGTTATTCCAGTCACGGTTAGTTACAACTAATTTGGCAACCAAAAATGTGAATGGTGGTATTACCCTAATATGCAGACTGTTAGAGCTCAACGTGGAGTTAGCGGGGGTGTCCAAACCCCTTATCCTACGTGTAGTGGACAACATTAAAGAGGACATGATCCTAGGAATGGACTTTATACGGGCGTTTGAACTTGAAACTCGTCTGGCCTAAGGATATTGGAGACTAATGGACGGCGTATGGTATAAATTCGAGGGAGAATCACGGATAAGGCTAGCCGCGGTCGTAGCTGAGTGTGCTGGCATCCACGAGCTGAATCTTGAGGAATGAGAAAGGGTAGACCAGCCTGTCTCGTACACATTAGCGAAATTCCCAGACAAGGTGGGACGGACTTCCTTGACGGCATGTCATAGACGTAGAGGACCCAACACCCATAAGACACCGGCTTCGCCGCATGTCCCCGAAAATGCTGAAGATAGCGACCGTCGAGGTTGATCGCTTGGCTCGGGAAGGAATAATTGAGCGATCCTCAAGTGATAACTCTAGTGCCCCGGTGATGATAAGGAAACCGGACGGCACCTACAGATTCTGAATTGACTACCGGGACCTGAATGAGGTGACTAAATGGAACGCCTATCTACTCCTAAGCATGGACTCAATATTGGACAGGCTGCGGAAGGCCAAGTACTTGTCAAAGATAGACCTAAGGCAAGCTTACTACCAGGTTCCCGTGCCTAAGTCGAGCCAACGGTATACGGCCTTTGCCATGTCTGGCTCGGGACTTTGGCACTTGACTAGGATGCCCTTCAGACTTACAAATGCTCCAATGACGTTTCAACGTCTTATTGACGCACTTTTTGGCCCAGAGTTGCAACCCTACATTTTTGGGTACCCAGACGATATTATCATTGGTACTAACTTCTTTGACGAGCATCTTTATTACTTGGAGCTAGTGCTTACTAAACTACGACAGGCCGGACTAAAGGTAAAACCTAGCAAGTGTGAATTCTGTGTGTCAGAGATAACCTATTTGGGGTTTTTACTGGTAAAAACGGACTAAGGCCAGACCCGGACAACATAGCGCCCATTCTCGAGTACCCTCTGCCTGTCATCGTGAAACAGTTACGGCGATTCTTAGGAATGGTGGGCTGGTATTCGAGATTCATAGATAGGGACTCGGACTTAAAGGTCCCACTATCTTGCCTACTGCGAAAAGGATAAGAATGGACATGGGGGGTCGAACAACAAAAGGCCTTCGAGGGACTGAGTGTGGCCTTGACCACAGTGCCCGTGTTGGCTCACCCGGACTTTAGAAAACCCTTTACTTTACAAACGGACGCTAGTGACTATGCTCTCGGAGCCATCTTATCCCAAGAGGGGGAAGACGGTGAACATCCCGTGGTGTACGGGAGTCACGCCCTGACTCCGCCAGAAAAGAATTACTCCACCACGGAGAAGGAGTGTCTGGCAGTGGTATGGGCCATTAAAAAACTAAGGCCCTACCTAGAAGGTTATGAGTTCACCATTATAACGGATCACAGCTCTTTAATATGGCTATTCGGCTTGGCTGAGCCCTCAGGACGAGTGGCTCGCTGGGTGATGGAGCTACAACAATTGACATTCAAGGTGATCCATCGGAAGGGAGCGCTGATCCACGTGCCATAAGCTTCACCACTCTCGAGGATCCGTGGTATACTCCGATGTTGGGAGATGTGGCCCGAACCCCGGAGAAGTTCCTGGACTGGTGAGTTGAGGACGGACGGCTTTACCGCTTCCGGAAGGACCCCTTACTGGACCCAATAGTCTTCCGGGAAGAAAGTTGGCGACTAGTCGTGCCAAAGGACTATCAGGAGCAAGTGCTGAAAGAATCCCATTGCACGCCCTCTACCGGAGATCTCGGGATTGAAAAGACTTACAATCGAGTCGCCCGCGAGCACTACTGGAAGGGGATGTATTACGACGTACACACCTTCGTGCCCCGTTGCGATACGTGCCAGCAGAATAAGGTGCTGCAATCCGGACCCCAAGGACTAATAGGAACCCGTATAGTGGAGCGTCCATGGGCTATAGTGGCAGCCGACTGCATGGAGTTCCCTCCAAGCAAGCAGAGATTTAAGTACGTAGTGTTGTTTCACGACCTCTTCACTAGGTTGATAGAGATCAAACTCCTGCGAAAGATTGATGGGAAGTCGATCGCCCGTGCGTTTGAAGAGCTAGTCCTCTTTCGCTAAAAAACTCCGGACTATCTATTAACGGACAATGGATGTGAATTTGAAAATGACTTGCTGAATAAGACTCTGGCGGACTATGGGGTAAAATATCCCCCCGTATCATCCCCAAGTGGACCCAGCCGAATGAAGCATCCGGACGTTCAAATCGATTATCTCCGCTTTTGTCGGCGAGGACCATCGTAATTGGGATATCCACTTACCCGAATTCAGACATGCCATGAACACAGCCGTGCAAGCCACCACCAAGGTTTTGCCGGCCTTTCTGAACTACGGACGACACCCTAAGCCTGTGCACAGTCTGCGCAACCAGGCCGAGGGACCCAGGCTAGTGACAAATGCCGATCCAAAGGACTGAGAGGACCACATGAAACGACTCGACGCGTTGCGCTACTTGGTGTCAAGACACATTGATGGGGCTCGGGAAAAACCGGAGAGGCAGTACAATAAGGACAAAAAGGACGTGCATTTTTCTTAAGGAACGCTAGTTCTGCGACGCACCCATCCCTTTCCGGATGCGGCTAAAAGGTTCTCCGCAAAACTCGCGCCCAAGTATGAGGGACCGTATACCATTGTCGAGATCAAGTCTCCGACGGTGTACATTTTAGGCGATGATCAAGGACCCACTAGGAAAGTTAACAAGGCTCATGTCTCTGAGCTGAAGCGATACATTCCCCCTAGGGGAGTATCTCCAGGACCTGCACCGGGGGGGAGGGACCCTACTTAGTCATTAGACTTACTTCTTTTCTCAGTTTCAGGTATTGAAGCCGAAGGACCACCCTCAACGGACATGGCCGCCAAGGAGTCAAGGACATCTGACCCCTCTTCCCTGGAGGGGGACACCCCAAAAGATATCGTTTTCCTGGAGGTAGAGGTCCCAAGGCACGAGCTGATCGAGGTGCCTTCTGACAGCCAGTACGGACTCCACGCGCTACGGGAGTCAGCGAGGAGCTTGAGCATGAACGCGGTTATCGGGGGTACCTTGCAGCGTTTGGGCTGGACCAACGTACCCCGACGGCGGTAGCGGACTGACGACGCTCTTAGAGCTATCGCCTGTACCGCGGGGGTCCAGCTCGTCATTTTCGACGTAACGGCTAAGACCGCCGTTAGTTATGGCTCCCTCAATGCTATGGCCACGATCTTCGGGCACTACGTCGAAAGGCGACTGCGGGGCCACTATCAGGGAGTCAGACCCCTGGAGGGAGGATCAGGTTTACCCTCAACTCGGCCCACACGTCCTTCGTCGACCCCCAGGTAGCTATGGCCAGCATGGCCGGGCTGACCCTTCCCCCGAGACGTTGCAGCAAGAAACTGCCCCCGAGCCCCACCGTCACTTTATTTCTGAAGGACCGTCCCTTAGCACCCAGTGTCGCTTCCCAGGACCCGATTCCCCTGTCAAAGGAGGATAAGCTGCTTCAGTTGGACAGTGAGGACGAGCTCTGGACCCTGGGTGAATTGGAGCGCACGAAGATCGAGGAGATGGCGACGGACGAGCTGGAGAAGCCCTCCCTCGAACCCACGATTAAGCTACCTCTACCCCAGACTACCAAGGACACCCTCATTCCAACTCGAGCTCTCTCAGGTCTGACGCTAAAAGAGGGGGTTGAGCCCCTGGTAGAGATCCCCATGGAGGTAGAATCTTCTGGTGCGCCCCTACCTCTTTTGGCAGACGTGGAAATGCCGGGACGGACCAAAGAAGCCAATGCCCTGCCTTCTCTTCGAGGAGATCAATGGAGAAAGGCGGTGAGACGATTGGAGGAGGTAGAAAAGCGTTAAGAACAACTAAGAAAGGCCGAACTTCAAAGACGGCTGGATGCGGAGCTGATCCGCCGTCACCTAGGGACCCGCGAGGACCAGGTGGTTGGCAAAAGGACCCCCATTACTGGACCCTGGGGCGTCGCCAGTAACCGCACCAGCCCTGATAACCAGGCGGTCTGGCCGTCAGCTCCTCGACCGCGATACGTACCCATCCAGAGCTCTTGGAACCCTCAGGCTACAAACAGCCAGGGAGGCCCTGAAGGTCAAGCGGGGTGAACAGCTGATCGAGGAAGCTCCTCTGAGAAGAACCAGGAGCCTGGAGATAACGGCGTGAGAGGAGAACGCCCAAAGAAGGCCCGACGGCTGCCATCGGGAAGGCCGTACCCACCCCACCCAATGACCCCCAAATCCCAGTGGGGGAATCTTGCGACTGGAGGACTACGTGGCGGCAACTCCGGAAGCTGATTTTGGAGATCATCAGTCGAAGGCGGGTGTCCCAATCCGGCCCAAGGACAACCCCGTCACGTCGCAGCAGGCGCATCCCGCCTCCGAAGGGAAACGCCGGCCTCGCACCACGGGAGTGCTGTTCTCGGAATTGCGACCCTTCAGAACTTACCCCGCTCTAGACCCACCTCCCCGAGCCTGCTTTAACTGTTGGCAGCAGGGGCATCGAGCCAAGGCGTGTCCCAAGCTCAAAGCCAACATCCACTGCATTAACTGCGATAGATAAGGCTTGAGCGCGCCCGAATGTCCTTGGTGTGACACCGGCTATGTGCGGTACCGAAAAACGCAGTGTGACCCCGCCCCCTCTCCCAGAGCCGAGGGCCTACGAAGGAGGACCTCTACTCCGATTGGAGATCCGAAGGATCGTCCTCCCCAAAGCCAGGGAAGGAACACTTTAAGCCAGGCGACGAACCTTCGAGATCGCTCCGTCGAGGACGCACGAGACCTCTTGCGGAGGGCCCCACGGCATGGAGCTCTACAACGCAATACCGGAGAGGGGTGAAACCGTGATGTAGCTCTGGTGTCCACCATCATGCAGCTCTCCCAGGTGATATCCTCAAGTTACCCGCTTTCTGAACGTCAGATGGAGAGAGATAGACGCAACGGGCTCACACCACCCTCGGTGGCCTCGGGAGTGAGTGAATCAGGTAGAGCGCGTCTGGGGGAGTCTTCAGGGCTATTCCCAGGACTTGCGGGAGCTGGTGCTCCATAGGGTGTTCCAAGTGGAACGCGATGAGTAGGCCTGGGGCCTCTACCCGGACAAAACGAACAACGGACTAGGACAGGGGGAGAGGACAAAGGACTAAGAAAGGAGATGGCAGGATAGAAGTAGGACCACTGGATGAAAATTGAGGGTAAACCACCGGGACTCACTCAAGGACCAAAGGACTAGCGGACAACTACCATCGAAGATCCTCCCACGGGGGAGAGGACACCATGGACCAGAGAGGGACCACCCAGGAAGAGGATACCGCTACGGAGCATCTTGACTCTTGGCCGCAAGGCCAACGTAAGTATTTTTCCATCTTCTTTCGATTCGTCTAGTGTTGCGTAAGAGAGAGAGACAGAGCGAACTAAATCGGCTTTCGAGCAGCTAGGAGTGCTCTAGCCTAGGGGGGGAGGGTTTGTAACGAGGCAAATTCAGCCTCCCGACTCATGTCGCTCTCGCTGACGCAACGCGTATGACGTCACCGGCAAAGGCTTACCTTCCCGGAATTCTTCTTTTGTTTTGGCTCCCGGAAAAAAGGAACACAACAGTAACAGTGGTATAAATATACGCGTGAGCACGCGCTTCACTGTTCTGGTCGCGGAGCGACTGCAGAACGAGAGAGAGAGAGAGAAGGACGAGAAGCAGAGCAGCTGCAGGACGAGAGAGAGAGAGAGTAGGATGAAAAGCAGAGCGACTGTAGGATGAGAGAGAGAGAGAGAGAGAGAGAGCAGGACAAGAAGCAGAGCGACTGTAGGACGAGAGAGAGAGAGAGTAGGACCGTCGCCGTCAGCTCCACAGACTCACCAGCAGCCCAAGGCCCAGCCGGACGCCATACGCCGTTGCCGCGAGTCAGAGAGCCGAAAGGTTGCGTGTTTTCCCTCCGTTTCTTTTTGTGCGTCGTGCTAGGGCTCACGAGCACTGGTAGGCCTCCGGGACTAAGTCCCGGAGTATACAGAGGACCGAGAGAGAGAGAGTGCAAGAGAGAGAGAGTGCAATAGAGAGAGAGAAAGAACCAGATTACGGGAAGTCGTGGGTGCATGCTCGGGAGTGCCAAATCTTGGGGGTGTTCGCGCGTTTTCGCTCTAGGTGTGTAGAAAAAGAGAATTGAATTGAATTGAATTAAAACACAGTTTATTAATGCCAAGGATAAGATATCCGAATGGCAATAGCATATACAAAATAGAATAGAGAATACCATTATAAATACAACAAATGACCTCATTTAGGTTAACGATAAAAAGTGAATGTAATATTAAAGTACTTGTTAAAATTCAATGTTTAACAACACCAATACAGTAAAAGAGGACATATAGTCACATATCATAAATATTGAGTAGCATAAATATCCTATCCAAGAGCAATTACAGACCACAAGCGCAACAAGTTATTTATTTGTACAGATAAGTAGAGATTGACTAATTACAAATTACCTTAGAAATTATTAGTTAATAAAACGTTTTGATTCATAAGTACCATTAAGTCGAGACGTGATTCAAGCCAATACCTGTGTAGGGCCGTCTTAAACGTTCCGATACTTTCCTTTTAACGAATAGAGGCTGTAATAGTTTCCCAAAATCTCATGGCCAGTTAGAAAAATGAAGAGGCATAAGACGAAAAAGCAGCTCGTGGCAGAGCCAGGCCAGTCTGTGCACGACGTGAAGATCGACCAAGCCCATCAGAGATCCTTGGGAACAAATTGTACAGGTATTCAGGTCTCTGAGTGGTTAAAACTTTATACATTGCTATACCAAGAAAATAGTCACGTCTTTTACTAGGGCGTAGCCAACCCAACCTAGCATAATAAGGCAACATAGCCGTGAGAGAGAGAGAGAGAGAGACCAAGAGGATGAGAGAGAGAGAGAGAGAGACTGTGACTAGGGACTGAAGGGGATAAGAAGCAGATTACCGAGAGACAGTGATAGTGAGTGAGAGAGAGAGAGACAGGGTGAGAAAGGTTTACACGGGGCGAGAAGAAAAGGGTGCGATAGCAGAGAGCAGGTGTGTAGTGGGCCGGGAAGGGACAGGAACGAGAGGTTGCGTGTGAGGGTGCGCGTGTGTGTGCGTGTATGACATGGCTGGGAGCGTTAGGGTAGCGGCCCCTTCTGGTCTTAGGACCCCAAACGTGCGCTCGCGGTTCGCGTGGCGAGGCGGAACCGCTGTAGCGCCGTTGAGGAGTTGCGTAGAGCCGTGTGGAGAGTGCAATAAACGATTTCCTTACTTGACACGGTAGCGTTCCCCAAATTTATTTCCTCTTGGTAGAACGAGAGGAGAAATATTGTACAACTCCCCTCTTCAGGAGCAGAATCCAAGAGGACGAGGGACCCGAAGGACGTACGAGACGAGGCAATCCACTTCCTGCGTACCCCCTCCCCCTTTTTATATTTCCAGGTACAAAAGCAGTGTGATAAAACACATCATATTTTCATGAATGAGAGGTGTATAAAAAATTTAATTAATATAGTAGAAGTTTATTCAAATAAAAATGTTGTAGATATTTCGACAAAGCCATTAAGACGTAATAAGTTTGAAAAATTCAGAGAAATGTTGAATGTTATATAAACTTAAGGAGGTGTGTTAGAATATAAGTAAATTTATATTAGTTGTAGTTAGCAACATCTACTATATGGCGTAGATACGACTCGTACGAGACACGATGACAGCAAGAGTATTTATCAACGAAGTATAAGACAGACTGATTTTGGCCATTGCCGGGTACGCACGCTTGCATTGTGTCTTTCCCAGAATTATGAATGAAACTGGAACAATCGTTATTAATCTTCGTTTGTTATAATAAATATTATAAACTTTTTTATTAGTTAATCTGTTCTCTTCACTGTGTTCGCTACTCTGCTATACATTTATTTTATTAACACGTCTAACCTTAAAATGGTCCAACCTTGAAACAGTTATAGCAGATGCCCTGACACTAACGTATATATGGTGTAGCTGATCAAGATGTCTAGCATTTTACCAAATTATCTTAATGATTATGTGGCAATGCCACTCACTAAAAAAGTCATGACTTTGCCTTTCAACTACTTGTAGAGGTAGTTTAAAATTTATTTTTTTATTGCTTTCTATTTGTTCCCGATAATTAACTATTTAAGTTGTTAATTCTTTTCGGCTAATATTTATTTTAAAAGAAAGAGAGAAGGTATGTAAGAGCTAAGGAGGTTTGTGAGGAAAGGAAGGTAATGAATATGGAGAAAATTTGAAAGCTGAGAATGTGTACTCTAGAGCGATCGGCAAGGCGTGCACGATGATTCTGTTGGGCGGTAATCAGTCGTGGCCGCTTTCCATCATAGATGGAGGACGGGGTGAGGGGAGATTTTCTCCTCTCGCGGATGGAGGCCAGATGCGCTAGAGCCCTAAACTACCGTTGTTATGGTTTGTTTTCTGGTTTTTTCTTGTTTTCTTTTAATATGGAACAGCGGAAAGGAACGCCATTTTTTCTTCACTTTTTCCTTGATGATCAAAGCGAGCGCATCAAAGTTGTAAAGTTATCAAATAAAACTCGTTCGAAACTTTAGCTTTTGTGTTTTCCTTGTGTGAGCGCAGTAGCTAGTCTGTTTGGCTACACTATTTAAAATCTATTTGCCGTAAAGACTTAATTTTCACAGAGCTTACGTTAAGAAAAAATTTTTTATACCTTATTTTATAAAAATGCTAACAATATATATATATATATATATATATATATATATATATATATATATATATATATATATATATATATATATACACAATATATACGCGCACGCTCTACGTCTTACACTTCTGTAACTGAACCAAACCGTATGATCTAGAATTATTATCAAATTATATTACAACTTAAAATAATTCAGTGTGACTTATCAGTAAAAAGCCTTGTGCATATAATTAATTATTATTTAATATGTTTTTGTAATAGTTTTTAAATAAAACTTCTATAGGTACATTATACGTGAGAGTAAATCAACAATTTTAAATTTGTGACTTACAGAAAATCTATAATGGAAGTGGCTTTTTCATGTTACTTACCCTTTGCCCAGCCAACGCTCCCCACACCATGTTGCCTCGTGCCTCCTTTTCTTTACATCACACCACACCATGCCATTACAGTACAGCACACATTTCGAGTTATATACATTAGCTTGCTTAGCTTTTCAAAAAACCTTTGAAAAATTTGAGGTAAGCCCTTTTGAGGAATGCACAACGATCACTTCAACCAGCATGCGTGTGTATAGAAAAAAATTTCTGGAAAAAAATCGGATCGGTATAATACCACAAAAAGGTTACAGAATGGCTAACAATAAATCTTAAGTAGCTTTAAAATGGCTTTATTGGATGAAAAAATAAAATATGTTCTCCAGCGATTTATCGAACACATTGGACACTGTCAAGAGAGACGCTTAACAGAAGGTATCCTCGTCGATGGATACTGAAATCCTCTAGATGGCGTGCATGATTATGGTGGAATCGTACTACAATTCTAAAGTTGCTTTTTGCACGGCTGCCCATGGTGTCACCAAATAAACTGAGATGCCATTTTGACGACCGGAGATACAATGGATGATAGATATGAGAAAACTAGCACAATGAACGAAAAGATAAGAATATCAAATTATGAGTTGATAGAAAAATGGTGATGTGACTTTAACCGAGAAATATGTGAAAACGAAGAACTTCCAAATTTTATTTGAGAAAATGAAAATTATCAGAGTAGAAAATCATTGTATCAACGTGATGCATTTTTCAGTGGTCGAAAAAAAATACTGTAAAAATGTATGATTGTCAGGATGGAGAAAAAATTAAATACTTTGACGTATGCTCTTCGTATCCATATATTTGCAAACGAGGTGTATTTTCCGTTAGTCATCCAACGTTATACTCTAACGAAGGGGAGTGTAAAAAAATAATAGGTGACAATAATGATATTTCCCAAAAAAACAGTTCCATTATGTGTGATGTGCTACCATCTAGAAATTTGTATCATCCTGTATTACCAGTGAAAATACACGGTAAGCTTATTTTTCCTTTGTGCCGTACATGTTGCGAGAATATGCTTCAAGAGCACTGTATTCACGACAATCAAAGAGACTGAATTTTAAGAGGTACGTGGGTATTCAAAGAAGTCAAGGTGGCTGGTCGCGTAGGTTATATCGTTAAAAATATTGATAAAATATATGTCAATATCAGGTAACACAGTACAATCAAGAAACGGACAAAAAAAGATTATTTGCACATTATATTATGGAGTTTTTAAACAAAATACACTAGCTTCGGGTTATCCACCTACCTGTATATCTAATGAGCAAGAAGAGTTCTATATCGATGAAATTCGTAGAACAAAAGGAATAAATCTTGACAAAAATTAGATAAATCTTAATGCTGGCTTAAGATCTGTCGCAAAATTGTTACTTCATTCTTTGTGGGGTAAATTCGGTCAACATGAAAATGTGATAAGAACTGAGGTTGTGACGGTCCCAGAAAGATTAATGAAATTACTTACGTGTACGAAAATCAATGTCAATGGCGTTTTACCCGTCAACGATGATACATTATACGTTAACTGGAATTATAAGACTAAGGCCTTAAGGTCATTACTATTAAGTCACATTGTGGTTGCCGCTTTTGTGACAGTACAAGCATGCTTTAAGCTTTCAAGTACCCACATTTTCTAGTAGAACGTGCTCTCTATTACGACACAGATTTTGTTTTTTATGTTTTCCAAGAAGGACTGGACGATTAACCCATTGGCACGACACTAGGCAGTCTCTCTGACAAATTGGCCGATAAAGGAGTTGGGACATACATTTCTTCATTTTTATCCAGTGGACCAAAGTTTTACGCATATAAGATTGAAGAACCTGACAGTAGTAAAAATTATGTTTGCAAAGTAAAAGGTATCAAATTAAATAACAGCAATAGTCAAAAGATAAATTTTGATACGATTCGTAAGCTTGTTATGACTAATGTTACGGAAATTAAATTGTCAAATTTTTCCATTCGTCGCACAATTTTTCATGATGTAGTGACTCAACTGAAAATAAAACTTGTCAACCAGTCTATTGTACAAGATATTTTGACATCATAACCACGAGTTATCCGTATGGTTACAAACGTTATGTCACAGGAGAAGGGATACAATACATCAGAGTAGGAGAAAACACTTACTCGCTTAAGGTGCGACAAAGCTGTTGGTTGGTTCATTTCCCTTTCCACAGCCAATGCATTAACAAGTAAGCGACAAGATGGGTTTGAAACATAGCAAAGCAAACAGTTTATCAACGAGCTCTAGGAACGATGATGATGATGATCATGATCGTCGAAAACTGCTTATAGAAAAATCATATGGAAAAAAAAAGTACGTTTCCCAAAATACTTTTCTGAATCAAAAAAAAAAAAAAAAAATGGATACAGAGTCATGGAAGATAGTTAACTTAGTTGCGAGAATTAGTCCTTTTCAGGACAAACATATTACTCATTTATACTAGTTGAATGTGTAATTGATTACCTGATACTTGTGTCCGTGTTGCGTCGGATGTTTAATGAAATACGATACATATTCCAAAAAAGATGACATTAGCACATTCTTCACCATGAAACCTTAACTATAAAAACAAAAATCATCCTTACGTACTGAAAAATGTATTTGATCACTTTATTCTAGTGTTAGCGCATTCTTGAAACGGTTGTGACGAATGTTTAGTAAAACTTGATACATGTTTCGAAAACTGTGACATTATTAGCACATTTTTTACCATGAACCTCAGACCATAAAATAAAATAATTCTTACGTAGCAAAAAATGTAACTGATTACTTTGTACTTGTGTCAGTGCATTCTTGAAACTGTTGCGACAAATGTTTAATAAAACCTTATACATATTTTTAAAACTGTGACATTAGCACATTCTCTACCACGAATCTTTAACATTAAAAAAAAAAAAAAAATCATCTTGATGTCAGTTACTCGTGCGACTTTAACCTTAAAACTACTACAACTAAGGATAAAACTTTTTATTAAGGTAATCTTGATCATGTGCAATAGGTGCTCCAACCACCGCGACGTTACAAGCCGACTGGTTGCCATCCATAAACGATGGTGGAGTGCGGTGGCCGTGGTGGCAAAAAGAGTTTGATTGACGGTTGACCCCAACAAAATAAGCTGATCGGTCGCGCGAGTTGCCTTTGCGCCAGCCTTTAAAAAAAGCGCTTGCGGTTTTGCAAGCGTTCTGTGGAGGTTGCAGAAGGTTTTTATGATACATTGACCGTATAAGTGATACTCGATTCGAGCGGGTCATTTTTTGCTACGGTGAGTGGCAGCCTGGTTACCGCGATCTTGGGAGTAATATTAAGTTTAACGAGGGGTTAACACCAAATGGCGATTGGGTGGGCAATTATAGATCAAAACTGGTTATTATTAACGATTTAATGCACAAATCATCCGGTAATAGAGGTATCATCGACTTATTTACTAAAAGTAGTCATCGTTACAACTTGAGCGTAATTTTTAGTATAAAAAATATATTTCATCAAGGTAAGGGTCAACGCGATATATGGTTTAACTCACAATGTATAGTCATCTTCAGAAATTTAAGAGATCGCACGCAAATACTGCATCTTTCGAGATAAGTGTGTCCAAAAAATCCTCGGTTCTTACAAGAAGCGTATTGGGACGGTACTTCGAGGCCATTTAGTTACCTTTTCTTGGATCTCAAGCAAAATTCACCAGACAATTCTGAACTTGTATTGTTCCGAGCTTGTTTGTACTTTGTTGTTGTATTGTATTGTTCTGAACTTGTATTACCTTGAATTTTTTCCGGATGATGAGTATCTGTACATATACGTGGCTAAGAAATAGATGAAAGGAAGCAACACAGCGAACCACGTTCCAATCGTATAGTTGTGATGGCACTTAAATCACATTTTCCGTTTGGTCAAAAACACGTCGCCATTTTTAGAGATCTTTATCATCTTGACACCAAAAAACAGAGAGCTTTGTTGAGCAAGGCAAATAAGACGCTAATCGAGTAAATTTGCGAGTGTGCATTGAATATTTTTGAAGGAAAGGAGGAGGAGTCACGGAGGAGGTAGAAGGAGGGTCCATTCGTTGAAACGGTATTGTTGATGCTGTAACAAACATGGAGTACACAAAAAAATTATTCTTATGCCTCAAAAAAGCCTGGATCGATTGCGAAGCGCATTTCTCAACAATGATCTAAACTCTGTGCAAACGCCAGGCACAACAATGTGTCAGCTCAACGCAGAAATAAATGACATCTTGAATTTACCATGTACTGACAAGCGAAAAAATGGAAGATATTCCAACAAACTTTACAACGGTATTTGCATCTCAGAAAATTGGACAAAGAAAGAAAGCTATTTGCTAACACGACCACAGAGAACACCAAGGTATCACAAGATAACGACCCCTCCGACGGTGACGTCAACGAGGACGAATTCCGCGCTACTGGTAACTTTGAGTAGAGCAATGAACATACCGTCATTATTGGTGGCGTTTGCATACCATAGTCTAACATTGTTGATCTGGTGAGCGATACCTTGAGAAACAGGAAAAAACGCACACTGGTGGGCCGTGATCAGTTTGCAGTGGCATTTCGTATGGCAAACATTTCCCAAGAGTGTATCGGAAACCCTTAAGTATTAAAATGACTGATCGACTATGACGACGACGACGACGATAAATCAAAATTAATGAATACGAGTCCGAGATCTTCGTTGAACAGTAAAAGTTTTCTTAATGAAAGTGATACTTAATGAACGACGGCACCAAAAAATAAAAAAACATTTTTTAAAGTTGTGCCTTTGTTGAATCAAGTACAAAAGTGGTGTTGACTGAGCAGAAAAGTAACCAAGGCCAAGAAATAGAAGTAAAACTTGAGGTGGAGCAAAAAAATAGTACTCCCGACCCTTTAATAGACTTGCTACCGTTTGAGATGCATGTACCATGATACACCTTTTGCGGTCCTGGAACGAAGCTATTGAAGCGCATCAAGCACGGTGATGTGGGTATAAATTCCTTGGATGAAGCATGTCGTAAGCACAGTCTTCCCTACGTTACGGAGTAAAAGGGTCAATGTCTAAAAGCCGATCGGGCGTTGAATGAATTTGCTTTTTCACGTAGGCTTGCTGGAGAAACACCACCGGATGAGCGAACAGTGGCCTTACTAACAGCATACTGCATAAGTGGCAAGATTATTTTTGAGAAATTTTTCTCGCGCATCAAGATAACCATTGGACCTAAGTCTAAAAACAAGAAACAAAAGGAATAATGCATAAAGCTTTGCAAAAACTTTACTACGAAGTGGCTTGACCAACTGCATATGCTGGTGGTAATAAACTTGTAAGTGCTGTAAAAAATAAATTTTTGCGATGGAACGTTAGTAGTTGTCTAGAAAGTTAAGATACCTGTAATTTACATAGACCTATAAAAAATCGCTTACCCAGAAAGAGTTTTAACGTGCGTAACTTTGACGACGTGTGGGAAGCTGATTTAGTGGACTTGAGATTCTTCAAAACTTACAATGATGGCTACGCTTATGTTCTCGTTGTTATCAATGTCGTCAGCAAATACGCTTGGTTGGAACCTATCGAAGATAAAACATTGATAAACGTCATTAAAGCATTTCAACATATTTTATCAAGAAGTGACAATCGTACACCAATGTGTCTTCAAACGGATGAAGGCAAAAAATTCAAAGGTCGTTAAATGCAATTTGTTTTACGAAATAATGAAATAAAATACACAGTAGCACGTGGTCCACAGATAAAGGCAGCAAAAGCCGAACGTTTTATAAGAACTATTAAAGAAATAATGTGGTGATATTTTATACACACGAACAATCGACGCTTCGTAGATATTCTTCCAAGTATAATAGAGTCATACAATTGCACGAAGCATTCTTCAACAAAGATGGTGCCAGCTGACGTAACTTTACGTAATATTGCGCGAGCAAAAGAAAACATGACCGAACGTTATGACAGTCATATTTATAAAAATTCAAAGTACGTTGTTGGGGATTAAGTTTATATCACTAAAACGAGAAGTGTCTTTGCCACGAAAGTGGTTGGACTGTAGAGTTGTTTAGAATTGTACTTATACTGGAGGTTATCGCGTGCAAGACCAAATCTCTGAGAAAATATACTGGAGGTTATCGCGTGCAAGAGATATTTTCTCAGAGATTTGGTTGACAAAGACATTCACGGTTTCTTTGACGAGAAAGAGTTAAGCAGAGCAAAGGAATTAAACGAGAGCTTCTTCGAAATTGACAAGATATTGAAAAGTGGATGATTCACCGATAAAATTTGTAGTACCAAGTAATGGTGACGAATACATCGATCTTGGACACGCAATGCTTAGTCTTCGTGGCAAGTTGGCCGTCAATAAAGACGAAGAATTAAATGCTGACGTAACACCTAAGATCTCATAGACGGGACCAATTAATAATCTCATGCATTCGTTGTTCAATCAAGTCGATGTGGTTTTCAATCAGAAACCTGTATTGCCTCCTAACAACGCGCACGCTTACAGAGCTTATTTGGAAACTTTATTAAATAACAGTCGTAGAAAAATCATCCCACTTAACAAATGCATTATGGTGCGACGATATGGTGACAATGATGGACGATGTGTTGGATACCAACGCGGGACTTGTCAAGTAACGAACGCTACTACCAGCAAAGGAATTAATTGATCTGATTGGTCATCTTCATTGTGGTGTATGCAATCAGGAAAAATTACTCATCAATGGCGTTGAGGTGAGAATGCAATTTGTAAGATCTTGCGATGCATTTTGTCTCATAGACACTTTAAACTTGGTTTCTATTCGTATAAAAGGAGCAAATCTTTTAGTGAGACCCTACCCTTAATAAGCCCATACCTGTTTTATTAGCCCATACCAAAGCTCTGTCAAAAAGTACAGCAAAATGTCTGCTCACGCGTGTTGAAGTGAAAGCTGTGACAATAGATAGTGGTAGTCATGGCAAAACTTTAGATAATATTATTTTGGGCCAGTTACCTAAGCGTATAATTGTCTGTTTAGTTAAAAATCAAGCTTATAATGGTGATCGTACTGTGAATCTGTTTAATTTTTATCATTTCAATATTAATTTTCTTCACTTGTACATTGACGGTGTTCAATTCCAAACCATTACAGCCAGACTTTAAAACGAATAATTTGTATGTAGCTGCTTATTATATATTGTTTTCGGGCACGGGCGTTTACTTTCCTAATGAAGAAGATCACATTGATCGCGAATCTTATCCCAATGGATACTGTCTCTTTGCTCTTGATTTGACATCGCATTTATCGGCCAACGACTGCTCTTATTAGAACCTAATTGAACACGGCAGCATTTGATAGGACCTTCAATTTGCTGGCGCTCTAACTTCGACTGTTAATTGTATAGTGTCTACTGAGTACGAGAAAATTCTCTAAATAGATGCGTCACGTCAAATCATGGTCGACTTTGGTGGTTAGATGGCGCCACTAACTACACATACTTACACTCACTACTCGGACACGCTAATCATCTCTCGATTAAGTTGCTACTGGTACGCTCAATCATTCATAAATCGCAATGGAGCTCCTAGTCGAGATTCAGTATTTCAAGGTGAAAAAAGACGTAACGGTGCCGAAAGCTTTGCCATCGTTGCTTTGAACAATAACTTTTCTGCACATTGAGAAGTGACACCTTCTTGTCACTTGCAAAAATTGAGTAAAGAGGCGCAACGACAAAATATTTGGTTGTTCCAACATCATCATGGACTTGATTTCGTTGAGGGTGAAGTACCTTTATAAGCAATTTAAAATTCTCAATGATAGTGAAAGAAGTGCAAGAAAAATTAACGTTAGAGAGTGCGAAAAGTGGTATGATTTACATAAAATAGCTTTTTGTCAAATAATAAATTGAGAATAGGATATTGACTGTCCACCTTTAAAAGATTTGTCATCGGTAGTGTATTGTATGTATTACGCATTAAAACCAAATCATCAAAAATATCAGTGTGCCTTAAATAACGCTCATAAACTGAAATCTTGGCTTTGCAAACGTTATGGATAGCCTAAAGATACTGAAGATCCTGTCGCAAATCTCAACGTATACCACCGGTATGTTACCACCCGATCAGATTCAACGGGTGTCGACGAAACTGACAGAATTCGTCATTAATACTGATGATCATACAAAACCAGGTATGCATTAGTTTGCTATATGCATCGATGCATATTTCAATGGTTTATATTTCGATAGGTATTCAACCTTAAGTACCGCAACACATTAATCGATTTCGTAAAAATTGTAAGAAACTACGTTAGAATGTCAAACAGTTACAAAGCATATCTTCAAACGTTTGTGGTCATTTTTATTTTATGATTTTGTTTTACAAGAGCAATGGTTTGGGTTTTTAAAAATTTCTCGACAATTGATCCACTGATTTTAAAAAGAATGACAAAATTGCCAGATGTTTTATTTCATTGAGGTGTAGCAATAAAAATTTGAAAAGCTCAGTGTCAAGTGACAGCAGTTGTATGGTAAAATGTTTACAAAAAAGTTGCAGTAAAATGTCTTTGATATAAGTGTATTCATGAATATACTTGTAATCTGCTAGTCTGCGTATTTTTGAATATCTAGTGACAGATACTAATGCTACATTAGTATGAATTCCAAAAATTAACGACGTCAGCGTTTTGCGATCCTACCTCTAAATGTTTATAGTTTGTAAAAAATTTGATATGCAGCGTTTTTTTTTTCGGACGTGATACACGATCATACTTGTTTTAATTAATGTTATTTTTAATGTGCTGTCAACGCAATTTTTCATACTGAAACGTAATTTACTACTTACAAACGTTTTTTATACTGTATCTTTGGGGCTACAACTAGTATAACACAATCAGAATTTTTGTTAGTTAGTCTCAGTTGTTAGCCTGCTCGTCGTATCGTCAATACAGTTAAACAGAAAAATGAAGTTCCAGAAAAAGAGGGTTTAGGCGTCGGTAGCAATCAATCTTTCAAGCGTTAAGCAGTATCAACTGTCACCTCTGCAGATTTTATGCAAGCTTTATAGGTTGAATAAACTATTTGGCAAAAAAGTCGTAGTTGGTCTGGAATATAAAAAATTACTTGTAAACGATTGAGAACCTGTAGTTCGTCTTTTAAGCACAGATTTCGAAGGGATTCCTTTCAAAATTTCGGATTGAAACGAATTCAAATTGGCGTTTACAGACATTGAGAAGTATTTTACCATGGACGACAGCAACTTGCAGGACATCGAAATTTATGGCTCCAACTGGTCCCTAATGCTTACTGTAAGTTATAACGACAAGGCTATTGAGCTTGAAGAAAGATGAAAACAAGGTGTGAGTGGTAGTGTCGTGAAACGATACCGTCGTAGTTTAGTTCTAAAAAAGGTAGTTATATGTATGAAGCGCAAGTCGATTAGTATAGACCTAATATTATAAAAAAAATTGTAAGAGATATAAATGATTCCAATTTAGATAGTGTGTATGAATAAGTCGTGTCTATGGATACGATGAAATGCGAATATTTAACAAAAGAATGTGTATGCAATTTTATTTACAATACTGCGTCATTTCATACAATTGCACTTGTAGAGGCTTCGAATTCTAAAATAAATTAATAAACGTATGTACCTTTGTTGTTACTTACCTAAAATCCACACCCCATTCTAATTTATCACATTTTACTTGGATGTCATGAATAAAATTAAATAGTAGTTTTCCTACGAGTTTAAAAAGTCTTTGTTTGCGAACCAAGAGGTTTTGCGGCCCGAGCCGAAGGCGAGGTCTGTAACGAGGTTCGTAAAAAAGACTTTTTGAACGAGTATCGGAAAACTGCTTTTTTCCCGAGGAAGTACCAGCCTCCCAAAACCACCCCAGGGCGGAAAAAATATTTTCTACCCTTTGTATTGGAGAAACCTATTATTATAATAAAAAGAATAACTAAACTAAGTAAGAGGGAGAAATTTTAACCTCTCTAGTAACTATAAAGTTAAGAAGCTCTCTCTCTACGCTTAAAGTTAGTAGAGGGACCTAACCCTGGTGGGGGCATGGCCCCCGCTCTACATGCCTCTTCTTTAGGCTTCTTAGGTGGTGGGAGTTTGTTGTGACGGGCTAAAGTATTGCAACAACGCAGGAAAAGTTTTACAACAAGTACCATGGGATATAACAGTCAAATTTTTAAATATTGCCAAATAACAATAGCAAATAATAGAAAATTCTAAAAATTGACTAGTACTGTAGTAAAAAGTAGTTTTCATCGGATAAGTGCCATCGTCTCCGGGGCTATTTTGTGGCCCAAGGGACCTGTGAATCAGGGCCCGAGGGACGTAAGATAGCCACGGAGCGATGGCGCTTATGTGGCGAATGCTATTTTTCCTACTGAGAGCACACCAGCCTCTCAAAAACGCCCGAGGTAGGAAAAATGCTTTTTCCGCCCTCGGGTGGTTTTAGGAGGCTGGTACTTCCTCGGGCGAAAAAGCAGTTTTCCGGAACTCGTTCGAAAAGTCTTCTTTACAAACCTCGTTACGTCCTTTGCCTTCGGCTCGGGCTGCAAACCTCTCAGTTCGCAAACAGAGACTTTTCAAACTCGTAGGATAACTACCATTTCTTACCATGGGCCCAAACTGCAACTGCTGCTTTGCGCCCTTGGGTCATACTTTGCGCCCTTGCTATCACTTTGGGCCCACGGGCAGAAAAGTTTTTTGCGCCCTCCGGGCTCAAAGTACTTTTCTGCCCTCGGGCTCAAAGTGATTGACTGGGTGCAAAGTAAGCCCACGGGCGTAAAATCGCACTTTGCGCCCTTGGTAAGAAAAACATTATACGCGACTTGGGCACCAACCCTACAACAAGTGCGCCTTTCAGGCGCTCATGTTTTTACTTTGTGCCCTAGTGACGTAATGTACCATTGTAGTATAAATTGCAACGAGAGAAAAATTCTCGAAAAAGTCTATTCGTACAAGGCTTTCCCAAACTTATAAAATATTTATTTATTTAAACAAATAGGCTTTTGAAATTTTAGAAATATTGAATAAGGTAAGAATTATTAAATTTTCTGTTAGTTAACTCTTAGATGGGCAAATATTCTTGCACTCGTGTATACTTATCTATTTATTACTAAATAGAAAGAACTACTTCTGTGTTACCTCGTCATTAAAAAGTTCTGGAAAAATCATGAGTAAAATATCTATTCTAAGAACACTCTGGGAATTAATTAAGAAAATATTTCGTACGTCTATTTTCGCAAATAAAGTATTAAAAAAGTATCACAAAAAATATTTCAGTTTTATTGGTGAACTTATGACAGTTTGATACATTGATCACATTCTTAAGCTTTTTTGTAACGTACAAACGCATACAGTAAGTACGTTTTTAGGACCTGCAAGCTCACACAATGGTAGTCAAAGCTCAGTAAACTTTTGTTAGCCGATTAAATTCTGGAAATTCTTCACTTTAAACTGCTCATGCAAATTGTATACGTCAGTTACGAGTAGGCATTTTATTTTTTTATTGACATTTGTCTTATTATTACAAATTGTTTTTGTTTAGCATTATGACTATTGATATCTAATTTCTAAGAACTTACGTCTTTGTAAGCTGTATCTTTTGACACTTTTTTACCTAAGATTATTGTAAGTTTAGTTTAAATACTCGATCCTAAATACTCGATCGATTTTTTAGTTTCTTTGTCTTATTAAGCCATGCGTATAAAAGGTTTAAGCTCTTCAGAAACTTTTTTGAGCAGACCAATAATAAATTACCGTAGGAAGAACCGATAAACATAAAAAATTATTTGACACAAGACTGTTAAATTACATTTTTAGTCTATCAAGCAACTTTTTTAACTAAATTTTTTACAAAACCCTTTTTTTTAACTGAACTTTTATCAGAATCTATGTCACTTCCTTGTTTGAAAATAATTTTCAAAAAGCAATTTGTTATTTTAGAATTTATGCTGTCCTCATGGTAAATTTCCCTACTCTCAGAATGTCTAGTCGTGCAACTTAAGATTTGTGACAAGAATTTTAAAAATTCTTAAGCATTTTTGTAGTAATTTCTCTCAAACGTCTGCCAATATTAATACTGACTCTGTAAAAATTCGAACATTTGTCAGACTAATGTCGTTGAGTAGATGTCCTCTGAACAAATCAAATAATGTAACGTTATGTATGACCCGCTGAAATAGTAATTTGCTGATTTGGTAAGCAAAAATATAACACAAGCCTAATTTTTGTGTGCAAAAATACCTTTTACTAAATATTTAAAAGAAATGACTAGGTTGCAAAAATTCAGAAAGTACTTTTATTTAGTTTTGTGTAGGCTGGTCAGTAACTGCTTTCAACTCACAGTATAAATTTACTGCTTTTACATACTTAGTTAACATGCATTTAAAATTAGTTTACTTTTATGATATATTAAAAACATTAAACTTTGAAAACCGATGCCAGAAATGATAAAATACAAATTTTTTACGTGTTCAACAATTCAAGTCACTTTAAACTTACATGGCGCTTGTTTATCAACATGGTTCTTGATGAAAGTAAACAATGTGTTACATAACTCAATATTATTTATTTCTTTTTTTTGTAGAACTACGTGCATCAAAAACAGACAGATAAAATAAGTTTATTACTGAGTGAAATAAAATTGCCATTTAGGAACAATGTGCCTCAATTGACATCAAGCTATGATAGAAAATTATAATTCTTTAAAACTTTGCTTTTACATTTTCAATTTTTACAGTATTCTTACAGCTGTTAAACGAAACATACTTGTTAATAATTACTTACGTTAAAATATAACTTATGTACAAATATCGCTTACAACTTTCTTGTACACAACAACCTTGTAAATAAATTTTATTCGAATATATCTAATAAGGGTTTGACTGTCTTATTAATACAATATTTCAAAAAATGTAGAAATACAGATATTTACTACTTATATGACGTCCACTACCGATTGGTTGTCATTCATGGATGTGTCAAGTTATAAGCCTAAATAATTTTATTGTCATTATTTTCGTAAGTAATTACGTAACAAATAATAGGTAGTAATTGCTTTGATGCATGAGTAGAAATTCAAATGGTGGCCTGAATGGTAGTGCACACCATATATTTATTATATCAATATAGATCTCATCTTTTAATAAGAAATCATTTTCATTACAAATCACTTTTATATTTATTGGAAATCAGTAAAGACTAGACTTACTTTTCACCATTACCCTGAGCATCACTGCCACAAAGATATAAAAGTGGTTTATTTGTCTAAAAAATGACTCAGTATTTTTTGTCAAAATTTAAAAATTGGAAATTCTTTGTTAAGGGAACGTAATATTAGAAATGTCTCATTCATTTTTTATTATTAATGTATCATCACTATTTCTATATTTTTAATCCACCACTTTAAAAAAAAGTTAAACACCATGTGACATCCCTTGTCATACACCTAATACTTATGACTTTGAAACATAAAGTTTCATTTTTTAAGTAGAAATCGCAAGAACTCAGTAATCTCGAACCATCGTGTGGTATACCTGCGTCTGCAATAGCGTGACATATAACTTACTTTCTTTGAAACAATCTACCGTCGCATAACTGAAACTACGCGTGCAATCTTAAACAATCTTATAAAATGCTCATCTTACAAAATCAATTTGCTTAAGTACACCAAATAATAAGATTAATCAACAATTTAAACATTCTTAACTGCGGATACACACAAGAAATATCATACACGATTCTGACAGCAACTTGTACTTAATGTCAAATCTGAAAGATCAGCAGCTTTGAAATTAATTTCTGTGGAATTATTGCACCAAGACTGTGCTCATGTCAGTCGAGGGTAATTAGGTTAAGCTCTGATTGGTCGTTTGGATCCCCAACTTGACGCGTTCTCCTTAAACGCAAGAGTATAAAAAATCCTCGCACATAATAATATTCACCTTTTCTCCTTTATCAAGTGCTCCAGAGTAACTATAAAAGTTAAAGAGTGAGTTCTGTTGCATCTTTTAAGCGGATGTAAAACTTCGTTCGGTGATTAAGCTACGTGTTAAAAGCGTGCATTCCAAGCAACTGTAAGACTTAGTTCGGTGACTAAGCTGTATAAAAAAAGCTCAAGCAAAACAGGCCACTGAAAACTCGCCTAAAAGTAAAACAAGGAGAAACAAGAAATAACTGACCGTTGATTTGGGTTTCAACGTTAAAAGCAAAAGCCTAATTATTGTCATCACCACGACTGCGCTCGTGTAGGATTAGGAACATCGTTGCGGTCAACCTTGTAAGATCTTGTAACTGCGAACGGGCAAACAGCAGCTAACCAATGATCATAGAAGTAAGTAAAGTTAAGGAAACTATAAATTATATAAACATCGTAAATACGAATCTGAAACTATATTATCTAATCTATTTATAAAACTAACTATTTTTGGCTTTTTCTAAATTTATAAAATAATCAGATAAGACATAACTTCGTTGTTGATTAAATTAATTTTTTCAATTTAAAACATTCCAATAACTAAGAAATATGAAATACTTTAAAATCCAATATTCTAATAATTTGACACATAATTCTTACTTCGATAAATGAATTTAATATCAAGAAAAAATTCAACGGAGAACGTATGACAAAGACCTTTACAAGAGCGTAAGATAAAAGAAAATAAGGTACGCTACTACCGTATGACATAAGACACAAACTCAAACAGTAGGTCAACGCCAGCTCGGCGTATACCACTCCATACATATCGCTCGGTGAAATCTAAAACTACAACGCCAAGTCAATGATTTAAAGGAAAAGTTTACTGTCAGTAAAATTAAATAAGGTCTTTAGGCTAATGGCTGATTTCTGTTAAACAAAAATTAGACTTGTTCCTCTGTACAACTAATCTACGTGGTCTGCCCTTCATTTGTAGAAGTTTGGACGTAACACCCGGACGGTAAATGAACTAACATATAATTACTAATATTTTAAGCCTATTAACTCTTCTGTTAGAGTCTTAAATTTTTGTGTAGTTATTAACTATAAGATAATGATTGAAAATGTTAGATAACATCATATTTAAATCCCAATGACTTAATTGAATTAAACAATATTCGTTTTTTCATGAAAAACAACAAAGCAACCTTAACTTTAAAATAAATAAGTTAGAAGTAAGGTTATATTTGTAATGTTTATTATTTTTTAATGAAACAAATTTTAATAAGACAAGGAAATTTTACCACCTAAACCATCAAGTGTCAAACTAACAAATGAAGTGTTGTCTGTTAGGAACTTGTAAAGTGCAAAAGTTGAATAAAAATTAAAAGTTGTAACATTGTTATAGATGCATTTTATATCTTTTTATAGTTCTCTTGAGTCACTATAAGCTTTGGTTGTTGATAGAAATCTCTTGGTATGCCACTGTTAGATATTGTGAGATGTATACGTTTGTACTGTGTAGAGTATTTTCTGTCCAAAAAATAATTTACAGAGTTACCTGCAAGAACTTTACATTTTGAGACTCGACTCTTGACACTAAATAAATGTAAATGGCACGTTCAAAAAATTTTGAGATCCCTCGTCAGAACCTGGATGTCAGGATAAAAGGGTAGTTGAAAAGTTCAGTACTTATTTTTTGCTCACTTTCTTGAGATACATAAAATTTATGACATTATTATGAAGAACATCACATTTTGACTAATGATTACCGCATTTTAAAAAAAAAATCGTTTCAGAACTCTGAAAGCTTATTAAGAGGCCAACAAATTGATGAGTACAAATAAACAAACAAACATTAGACAAAATAAGTTTTCAACAGCGTGTCCCAACTTTTTTATCAAAACTAGATATTACCAATTGATTTCTTATTAAATTTTATGTCAAAAAACGTATATTAATTTCAGAAAAAAAAGGTCAACTATGTGGTAAATTTAATATAACTTGTAATGTATACTTTTGTCTTCACGTGAAAATAAATTTCCATAATTTCCTATAGTTAACACCACCATCATGTTACTTACATTTTCATTTCAAATAAAAGTACCAACAAACTCGATTTTACCTGCATTACAAGTGAACTAACAAGCATTACTTAAAAGCTACTTGTAAATGAATACCAGATGGCACTGCAATGTTTTTAAATTCATCTTTTTACCACAACTAACCGTTTTTACCCAATATGTATAGGTAGCCGGTAGCTTAATTATTAAGGAAATTACATATTTAACAGCACTGATTTATATCTGTTTTTTTCCCGTAAAGTATACTGATGTCATAAAACAAAGTTTGTTTGAATCCTTTTGATATACCTGTTAGCCGTAAGTAATACAAATTCCTTACGACTATTATACCCCTAGACGATTGCAACATTAGTGTATTAGCACTATCAAACGTGGAGCCTCTACTTACATGAAATTCCACAGGGGTCATCACTACTTTCAACACAACGGTAGTGAAAAGCTATATGAAAAAGAAAGCAACGCTTCATAAGGCAGTTGGCCAACAAGTGTAATGTATACAGTGTAACTAGACTTAAGCCTTTAATAAAGAACACTGACGA
This sequence comes from Copidosoma floridanum, assembly GCF_036245765.1. Taxonomy (NCBI): domain Eukaryota; kingdom Metazoa; phylum Arthropoda; class Insecta; order Hymenoptera; family Encyrtidae; genus Copidosoma; species Copidosoma floridanum. The sequence continues at coordinate 4,705,020 of NW_028321885.1, forward strand.
TGGTATATTGTCACCTTACCTTACTTTCCAAACGGTGGAAAAGAATCCTAACAGGGACATTAGGGATATAAGTCTCGTATACTTATATCTGTAACATTGGTGGAAGCAGAAACCGTCATTTGGATAAGTTTGGTGTCTTTGGACATAGACCGTCCATCTTCAAGCAGACCAGAACGTCAACTCCCAGACGCAATTTTGGGCACGACATCACTCTATCATTGAGGATCACAAGACAGAGGATGATGATAATTCTAGTTACCTTTGAAAGCATTGCGACTCTGAACAGGTAAGTAGACATCAATATAAAGAATTAATTACTACCTATTATAGCCCCTTCCCCTCCATAGTTACCCTGGTCACACCTCGTAAATTTTATAAGTCATCAGCACACTAGAAATCATCTTAAAGTATTTAACACCTTTTTCATTTAACTGGAAATTAATTATTTGATTTAATTTACCTTTGTGCTTAAAATAATAATGTTGAAAAATATGTTAAAGAACAAGTTTTCGTAATTTTCCTCTTCAAGCGAAGATAATTCACATAACAAATGGTGAAAAGCAGGCAAAAATACTATTCCCTCTAAAGATTTAATAATGCATAAGTAGGTAGAATATTAAAAAAGCTTAAAAAAATGTGACCCTAGACTTTGTGTGATCATTTAAGAAGAGAAAGAAAAATAGTTAAAACTGTTAACACAGCCGAATAATATAATTTTCGATAATGGTAGTGCAAAGGAAGTCAGATTTGACTAAGAGATGGGTAAACACCAGCCTATGACGACGGCAGGGGCATCTGGCTTTGGCAAAAATAAAACAAAAGCGTTCAATGGGGATGAAAATCATTTTGGTCGACTCCGTACACTATCACATGTGAGTAAGTCATCTAACAGGAGTGTTAGTTTCAAAGTTTCAACGATGAGAAACGCAAAAAGAATTTTGACGAAAGTGATCTTTTACCTAACATCCCAGCAAATATAAGAGCTACGAATAGCGTCCCGAATAAATTCATATTGACACCAAAAAAAGCCAAAAGTTCAGTCACCAACAAAGTAACACCCACTCAGTACACATCGGAGGATTGAGCACTAGCATCACACAAAAATATCTGTAAGAGACTACACACACACGAAAATTGGGAGGCCAGGCCTTTGGCAACACCACCTAACGCACATAGTACAGAGTTAAAAGCAAATATACAAAGCAGTACACCCTTCGGCGAACAAAAGTATCAACGGATTGGCATCTCCATGAGAGGACTCCCCAATGACTTTAAAGTTTAAATACCCCCCAAACAGTCAAACATTGAGATGACAGCAATAGCAGAACATTGCTCACAAAATCAAGCATACGACACTTGCTCAACACCGTATCGGGAAATAGAATGGGGACCCCCCCGCTTTTTCAACCATCACCTTACTTCACAACAAAGAGTAAATAAGCAAGTCAGACAGCTAGACAAACATTTCCTTATCACTGGAATGTCTTTGATACAACTGATTGGAATGATTCCAACATTTGACCGAAACATAGACATCATCGTAATGTTTTGCAGGAGAGTCTGACACATCACCACTCAGTTCCCCCAATATGAAGACAACATTTTATTTCGTCTGAAAGCGAAACTGACAAGTGATGCCACGGGTATATTTTCACCTCACATAGCGTTCCATGATACGGTTGAGGCGTTTCTAACAAGCATAACATCTCATTACAACATCATCTTTAATGAGGAAAGTTTTCTGGCACAAATTCGAGCAGTCACTCAGGGAAAAGGAGAAAGTTCTAAGAAATACGGTCAACGAGTACAAGCTCTATTGAATAAGTTGACGTCAGCTTATGAGGCTAAAAACATGCCAGTGGAGGTGAAAAACTATCTGATACAAATGGCAGGGGATGATGTGGAACAGTATTTAATGATTGGGTTAAGAGAGCCATTGGACACGTGGGTAAGGTGCTCTAGGCCTACAAATCTACATGAAGTAATCGCATCTACTTGTCAATACGAAGCAAGGATGCAAATAAAAGCCCCACTAGAGAAAGTGAATCACAGTACCGTAACCTCCAGCAAACAACCGTCTACAGACATAATTCCCTAGAATATGTTCGGGATCAAATATGCCACAGAAAGCGAGAATAATATCTCTGGTAACCAGTACCAGAAAGACAATAATCCTTAACAGTATGACAAGGACAACACCAATAAGACTGAGGCAACGAGTTACTACTGCAATAAAAAAGGGCATACCTTCCGGCAATGCAAGAAACTAGCACGAGATTTGAAATCAGAAAGACCATCGTATGCATCTGAAGAAATTAAGGAAAGAAGTGAAAGTACTACCAATGAAGGACGGGGGCAAGCGAACAGAAATGATAGCAAACAACGGAAACAACAGAATAAAAACGATGAAGCAAAAAACGACTTGGGTGCTCAGTACTAACCTTGGGTACTGAGCAGACAATGAGTGACACTGGCAACTTAAAGGAACCCAAAGTAGTTTCTATTAACTTGACTCAAACAGGACACAGACCCCTGATCATTTGCCTTGAGAGCCATAATTTTATAAGTGGAAGGGCCTTGTTCTTCGTGTACACTGGCGCGGTTATCAAGGAAAATTACCTTGAAGTGGGGACACACATAAACAGAAAAGTGAAATTGAACATACAAGGGGTAACTAATAGTATAAGCTGCCCCCTTGGAAGTATCAATATTTTGCTTAATAGACTACCGTGTTTATAACACATAGTATCCAACAAAAATTTTATAGATAGGGATGGCCTAATCGGCTGGGACACCTTTTTAAGACACGATGGCACAATAAGAGCTAAGCATCAGTGTGTGTTCCTTAGTATGAGGAAATTCCTGATTGTAGAATTGGTGACATTCATGATACCGTCTCGCTCCAAGCAGGTTATCTATGCCACCTTTTCTCGGAAGGATAACAAGTCTAACGCAGTGAGATTTGTGCCCCTGCAGGATTTGGGAAGAGGTTTATTTTTTGGTTACTTTGTGGCAGTCGATCATAACGGTAAGGAATAGGTGGAATGCATCGATACAAATGCACATCCAGTCAGTGTCAGTATACCACAAGTAGACCTTTTTGAGTGCAAGACTACTCAGATTTTTGCCAATGAGCCAAGTGTCGAAGAGGATGCAAACGTACCTATTGATCGAACATTCGAATCTTGGAAGAAACCAGTGAAAGATGCCCCCGTTGGCACAAACTACGTACTGAGTGTAAATATTAAAACCCTAAGGACAGAACATAAAGAAGAGAAAGCAAAAAGAATTATGAAATTAGTAGATGTAGCAGGGTGTAACAACACAGAAGTCGAACATGCACGTAAATTAATTTACGAATTTCCACACGTATTTTGCCTCGAAAGTGAACCATTAAGAACAATGCACACACTGAAACATTGCATAGAAATAACAACGGAAGCACCTATATGAGTCAAGAGACATAAATACCCGTTGAAATTAATTGATCAAATGCGAGTTGAGATCAGGAAAACGCTAGAAAGTGACATTATTAAACCATCACTCAAACGTCGCCATATCCCTCAAACATGTGGATAGTTCCAAAGCACCCTGAATCAAATGGAGAAAAAAAAAGCAGATTCTAATAGACTTTAGAAAGATAAATAAGATAACAGTAAGAACCTATTACCCAATGCCGTTTCAGAGACAAATAATCGATCGATTAGCAGATGCGAGTTAGATCACTGTAATGGACTTAAGGCAGGATTTCTTCCAGATTAAAATAGACGAAAGAGATGCACACAAGACGATGTTCTTCAAGCCGGATGGCCACTATCAATACAAAAGAAAGCCAATGGAAAACATGGAAGCAACAGATACGTTTTCAAAAGCAATAAGTTTGGCGTTAGCTGGCTGACAAGGTCATGAGTTAGAAGTATACCTGAACGATATAATAATACCTACCACAGACTTAGAACAACACAAAGATCGTTGCCGAAAATTACTTAGAAAACTTAGTGATGCTGACCTCATTAATGAGCACAAGAAATACCAGTTTTTGAAACGAGAGGCAAAGGTACTGGGGCACACAATTGGCTAGGGAAAAATTAAAACAGACCTTGAAAAGGTTAAAGCTGTAAAAAATTATTCGGAACCCACAAAACTTAAAAAAGAAGCAAATTAAAAGAAACAAACCATGGAGTATAAATGGGTCATGGGACCCACGGTAAAAACGAAGTTCGTTCAACATGAGATGAGTGTAAAGACACACAACTTCTCAGGTAACAAGGGGCTCGCTAGACCCATAGGAAAAACGAGGCTCTATTACATAAGTACTGCATTTATGTAGTTCAATAAAACTAAAACTGAAAAACAAATAAAAAATTATAAGAAAATTAAGTTTAGTACTCACAATAGTTGAACTTTGTGAGAACTATATTTATGCATGCCATACTCACGAAATTCAACTATAGTGAGTACTGAAATAAATTTTCTTATTTTTTTTAATTCGTTTTTAAATTTTTGTTCTAGTAAACTACATAAATGCGGTACTTATTTTTATAGAGCTTCGTTCTTCCTATGGGTCTGGCGACCCCCTTGTTACCTGAGAAATTGTGTGTATTTACACTTATCTTATCGTTAAAGAACTTCGTTCTTACCGTGGGTTCTATGACTTATTCATACTTCCTGGTTTGCTTCTTTCAATTTTTTTTTTTTTTTTTTTTGTTATTAATTTTTTATGATTAATTTTTTATTTTATTTTTTTTTTTTTATAATTAATTTTTTATTTTATTTCATTTTTTTTATATCCTTTTTTTTGATTTCTTTCATCTCATTTACTTTTTTTTATTCAATATTTTTATATTTATTCTTCTTTTTTTTATGTTTTTTTTTTATTTCATTTTTTTTCCATTGTATTTTTTAATGTCTTTTTCAATTTTATTCCTTTTTTTTTAATTTCATTTTTTAATTATTTTTCGTATTATTTTCTATTCCATTTTTCTCATTATTTTATATTTATTTATTTTATTCTTCTTTGAATTCTTTCTTAGAATCTTTCTTTTATTGATATTTTTTGTTTTGATTTCATACCTTCGTTTTTATTTTAATTTGTAATTGCTTATAATTGAATTTTGTTTGAATGTTTTTTTTTAATTTCTGTATAAAAATTTTTTTCAAATTATTTTTTTTCTAACATATATTTTTTGCAATGGTATAGCCAATTTATACGATTCTTATTTTATTTTTGTATGATTATTTAATGACATTTTACCATTATTTGTTCATCAAATTTAAACTGAGTGCCCTTAAAAACCATTTAAATGATATGTTACTTGGAATAAACATATATAATAATCTTACATAATTTATTTATGATTAATTTAATAATTTACTATATTTATATAATTATGTGACATTGTAACATAATTTGTCTGTTGAATTCGAAATAAGCTCCCTTAAAAACCATCGATACGTTCTGCAACTCTATTTTATATGTTTGTTTTAATAATTTATTTATTCATCAAATAATTTGTTTACAACAGTAATAATAAGCATTACTTTAATACCAAAAAAATATCAGGTTGACAAAAAAATCAATTAGTGTTTTATGCATCCAATACTTATATTTAATGCGTAATAACGCGCTTTATTTGATTTTTTCTACATAACTATATTTATGCTAATTAAATTTTTGTTTTTTCAATTTTATTATTTAGAAAATAATTTTTTTTTTTTCAGGATAAAGAGACTTCTAGTAAGCGACGTCCGTTTTATGAAAATCTGTCGTTTTTAAAATTTCAGCCCCCCCAGTACGTGACATAAAGAACTTCGTTCTATAACTTTAGCAATTTCTCGGCTTTCTGAATCATTACAGAAGGTTCATACCGAACTTTTTAAAAATAGAAAAACCTCTGAGCTCTGAACTCAGAAAGAGATCCATATTAATTTAGGACAAAAGACAACAAGAATTTTTTGAGATGCTTAAAGACATTATGTGTAAAAAACCAGTTAAAACTGCTCTAGATTTAAACAAACCCACTTGTGATAAGGCAGAGCAATTGTATTCGCAAAGCAGCAATTTTGCTCGTATTTATACGGAAGACCATTCACTATAGTAAGGGACCACGAACTACTGAAACATGTTCATACGACTAGGTAATCCGACCTTAAGTTCAACAGACTCAAGGCTGACCTCAGAGGCTCTAACTTTGATTTCATGTAACGAAAAGGCGTGGAAAACAACGCTTCCAACGCCCTGTTACACAATCCCGTGGTCAAAGAAGGGAAGTAAGCCCTGAAGTACCTCGTCACAAGTTGTACCAACTGGCAGACATACAAGAAAAATAAGGTTTATGCAACGAGATCAGTTCCCTAGCGAGAATACTTATGACTCATACGAACGACGACGAAACCAACCGTGGAGGAACAAAAGTTGGAGATTCTGAAAAAGCAAGCTCAGATGACGAGAAAGTGGATTTGGAAACATGCAAAAAAACTAACACGACATTTAACTAGAGATTTGATAAAACAGAAATAAATAAATCAATTACAAAGCCAGAAGAGTGGGACGATTTGGTCAAAATAATAAGTAAGGAAATTGTCATAAGTCGTCCTCAAGAAAACTGCGAGCTTTTGTGTTCAAGTGACGACCTAAAAACATTTAGCAACGTTCAGGCTGCTATTGTCCCTGACCAGGAAGACAGGAGAAGAGCATATAATAATACAACAAAATTGTCTTATAGTAACAACACCACAATGTTAAGTGTAGACTTAAAGGGATCGGAACAGGAGGGTTACGAAGCGACAATGAGAGAGATAAACACATCACTCACTTATAATATGTAGCAACCCAAGGGAGGCAAAATCAGAATTTAAGACTGGATATGGGGATTCTAATTGCATATTTATATTCACTTAATCGTTTGAAAGAAATATTTGCATTTATTTACGTCTTAATGATAACAAATACACCTATTACTACTTTGGTGTGAATAACGAAGGCAACGTAATTCAACTTCATTTGCCCAAAGAACATTTTGTACCACTTATGCAAGGAGAAATGAATTTAGAAAATATAATCTCACATATACAAGATAGTGAGGAAAACGGAAATTACAGTGAGCACATTTCCAAAACTCTTATTCAATCAACATAACCACGAATCACTTACACTTCTAATTCACTCTGATTAAAAGCAATCTACGATAAGAGAGAATATGTAGCTGTAAGCAATGAAGAACAGGGTTTTTACCTATGTCAACTCCTCGAGAAAGCAAAGATAGGTCAAACAGATATACCTATAATCTGTCTCACGATCAAGGACACAACTAATCGATTATATGTACAAGACTATAGAGACAAGATTGATGAAACCGGTTACCAGGAAAGATCTGTTGATGAAGGCAACAGTAGGTTCTTAACATTTTTACATAACAGACAACCTAATAAAGATGCAACTAATGAAAAAAGTGATGACAGCAGTATAGATGACGTACACAACGAAGTAAGGGAAAATGATTATCAAGATCCCTCTCTAACGCAATGTGTTGCTAAAAAAGCGAAAACACCAAAAGGCAAACCTCTGTGGGCTCTATCTACGAAGACCCTCATTCTTTCCAAAGGATTCAAAAGGTGAATGAACACTCTTTCAAGTACGCTGAAAACTTACTCGTCCTAACAACCTCGAAAAGAACGCTGGACACAAACATAGTAGAATCTCTTGCACAACGTGGGTATCTGCTGACAGAAGATAATGAGATTGACATAAACTCTATTGGTAACTTTAAGGTCAATGAGCTTCCTGGGTCCATGGTGTTCGTTATGCACATAAAAGACTACATAGAAAATCAAGTTACAGTGCTCAATATGAAGAAATGCTTGACCAGTCTAAAAAAACTTACTGAGGAGAAAAAATATTGTCTTCCACGGTGTCATTAAGGATCTAGATATCCTGGGTAAGACTCAGCGGGATCAATTTTTCGAATTACTCAATGATATATTCAATGGAGGGTTGATACTGATCGTATTGTTTCAAATTAACTTTACTATATTACTGGTAGAGAAACGATACCAACTAATGAAAGAGTACCAAGAGTCAACAATAGTAGGGCCTAGAGAAATCAACAGATCAAACAAAAGACTTACGAATGACTTTTATTGGTGAAACATGAGGCCAGAAGTCAAACAATTTTTAATGAGGTGCAATATATATCAGAGAAAAAAACTAGTAAGATTAAAAACTCAACTACCAATGGTGATAACAGATACTGTGTCTTACGCTTTTTGAAAAATTTCCATTGACCTTTATGGCCCCCTTGAAGCCATAAAAGAAAAAAACAGATAGATTTTATCAGTGCAAGATATACTGTTAAAATACATCATTCTAGGGGCAGTAATATCAACTAACGCTATAGAAATGGCACGAACATTACAAAAATTAAGTCTTAGAATTTTCTGGCCCACCTGATGACCTACTTTCAGACAATAATACCCATTTCAAAAACAAACTACTAACAAAGTTTTTGCGAAGTTATTCAATACAGTTGAATACTACACTACTGCGTATGGTAGCATAGAAAAAATGCACCATACAGTAACAGAATACCTTAAGGCCTTTTGTAAGAATCACAATGATTGGGACCAATGGCTAAGCTCATATCAATTTGCATACAACACCATAGAACATGAGAGTACTGGGCTTACGCCGTTTGAATTAGTGTTCGGCAGAAAAGCTTGCACCCCATCAGGGGAATAAATCAGGAAAAGCCTCTAGAACCCAATAAAAAAAGGTAACGGAATATGTTAAGAATCTCACAGATGCGCTCGAAGAATCACAAATCACAATAGCCTTAAATTTTCCGCAAGACAAGTACAAGTCTAAGTATTACTATGACTAAAAAATAAAAGCACGTCGTTTTAGAGAGAGAGAAATGGTATTTATGCTTAGGAAACCGCAAAGAAGAAAATTTCACAATTTATTTGAAGGTCCATTTGAATTAATAAAATTAGATTGTAAAAGGCACCACGTGATACTAAAAAGGGGCAAAAATGTAAAAACAACCTCCATTAATAAAATAAAACGAGTGTCGGGAAAAATATCTGCTTAATAATTATCAGAGACTTTAAGACACATTGTAGACCAATCTTTCTTCTTTCTTTCGACCTTCGGACGTCAAAAAAAAGAAGATTGACAACAAAAATAATATATTAAAAGTGATATAGATCCAATAACCCAAAATGATCTACTTCCTCTAGAGCTCAGATAGAACCATCAACAGAAAATAAATATTCCGTCAGTTCCATTAAGAACAATTCAGGCCTTATTATAGAGAAAGCAGGTCAGATAGTTCTATCGAGTACAGTATCGAGCATCACACGACTTATAGATATATCAACGCTGCAAGAACAGGGAGAAAGTCTGCTAACTGCATCAAGAAAGATAACAAAATCTAACATTATTTCTGACGAAGTATGAATAAAACAAATAATGGATGTTCTTTAGAGTATACAACTAGCATTACAGGAAACAAATTGAATTGTAGACATGCTTTACACGGAAGACACTTCACTTATAGAACATAACGATACACGCAAGCGTAGATTAGTTATGCCTTTTATTGGCAAAGGGCTACGATGGCTATTTGGTTCATTAGATGAGCATAACAATAATCATTTGGAAGGCATGCTTAAATCAGCAGAAAATAACGCAGCTGATCTAGCCAACCTACTTACTGAGCAAACCCAGATTATAAGAACCACACTAGATAACCACGAAAACCAAATAATTAACCTAACCTTAGGAATGCCAGTAGAGGATAGGCAAATTAATGCAATTATTAGGTACATAAACATGTGGGGAAGACTAGACTTGCTGGCACGGAATATAGAGCGGTTTCACATGAACACTGAACTACTAGTAGACGCGGTACTCTTTGCACTTTTCCATTAACAAAAAAAGTATAAGTATCAGAAGTGCTAGAAATGTCAAAAGTCGCCATATTTTTAAAAAAACAGAAAGCCCTCTTACAAATTTATATAAGATTGTTTACAGGTAAACGAGATAACAGAAACAACGAAAGGCATGACACTTAGGTGGCTACCTGTGGAGAAAATATCACAATTCAGAACAAGGCACATACAACCAAAGACTATGCACCTATAACTGTAGCTAATAATTTAAGCTCGGGCTCACACGTGCAGGCCAACGCAGTAGAAGGAGGGTGAAGTCTGTGCTTGGAGCTGGTACCTGGCACTGCTCACGATGGGATCCACTGCCAGCATCAAACACAGCAGTGAAATGCAACCTCCGAAAAACTTACATTTATATATAGATACATATATACGTGTGTATTTATGTACATATATGTTTATTCAAAAATGTAGTAACAAGGGGACACAACACACCCAATTGTAACAAACAATCAAACGTCTGATTTCAGCAAAATTACAGATAGACCAGGATACATCGATTGTGGGCACTCCGATAACATCGATGATGGACAGGCACTTCCTGAAGGCCACCCCCAATTACATGCATACAAAGTGATACTGACGAATCTCAAGCCATTATGTATATTAACATGCAACACATCAGGACTAGAAAAATTTTTTTCGTTGATGTTGGCTCTACGAACATTTTCTATACAAAAAGAGTAATTATTAGGCAAAAATATCAATAAACGGGTTGTCAACACAAAAAAAATTTCTTAATACTTACACATTGCATGTATATTTTTTAGCTTTTAATGCTAACAAATTTTCAAATTAATATACTGACTACCTTGGCAAACAACATTAAACAATAAAAATAGTAACGACACAATAACAAAACATCAAAAAAAATACCACACCTAACGAATCAAGGAAAGCAAATAATAATAAGTTAAATTCAAAAAATAAAAAACGTCGTTTCAAGTTGTATGATTGTGAATGTTAGTGTCGAGTATCCGTTTAAATCCAAATTTTCTTTTTAAACAGAAGGCTTAAGCTAAAAATCAGTACGCGACACGGGATTATTAACCATTTATTTAAAAAAATATATATTCGCTGTGAGGATGAAAACCAGTAGCGATTCAGCGAATTTTTCCCAAGATCTGAACGTGTTGAGAGCCAGTTGTTGTGCCGTGATACATACAAACTTGGCAACATAAATATTATTTGCAACTAATTAAGAGCTCGTGGTACTTTGCACTTTTAATGTATAAGAGTTAGTGCCATAAGTTATTCATGAAAAATTTAACAATTGGCTAGGAGTAACTCAAGTACTGTTGACGGTCTTTTTCTGCTGTAAATCAGCGCGAATCCTCAAGTTTATGTCACTTAACGGTTCTTTTTGGTCGCTAACAAAAATTATCACTAGTTTTTACGATTATAATTGAATCATTAGTTATAATCAATAGTGAATATTTAATTTTTAATAATGTCATTACACAGTAAATTGTCTAACAAATCGATAGATATCAAAAACTTATTTTCGAAACAAATTTAACGGTCTTATTCCGTGAGACGGCAGCTTTGGTATCCAACGTTATCAAAACTCCTGTTCCTGTCTCTACTCAGTTTGACCACTTAAAAAAATGTTAGCTTTCATGACCCGTTGACCTACAATAGAAATTTTTTCCCACAAACTTACGATAAAAATGATGTTAAGACGACTAAACTAAAATCCAACGAGTATGGTTAAAAAACTGTACATATTGCACTTAGCAATGCCCTTCAACGACAGTTAAGTACTCTTCCATCAAACCGTAAACCACTCAGAAATAATTAACTTTATCACTATTATTACCCTTTAAATTTTCATTGATTTCCACATTTTCAACCACCACCTTATTATTCACCTTACTGCACACAAACGTACTATACCTATCTTCATACTTAAGGCTATACTTACCATTAACTAGCCCCATTTCAATACTACAACCAAAAACAATACAAAAATTGTAATCAAGAACGATACCAAGACTCTCGCCCTAACTCTTAAAAAAATGAGAGTGAGACTCGCCATTGAGACGCGACTGCAAGTTTAAATCCAATCATGCGTCCAAAATCAATAATGGCAACGAAATCAACAGAGAATTTTGAGCGAAAATAATAAAAAATTCAATAGCAGTTACGTTACGTTGCGAAAAATTTTTGAAAGATTTGAAAATTGTTATATTAGATTAAGTAAAGTAAAGAAAGAGTCAACAACCCTTCTTAATCAGAAAACATAGATAATAAAGCTGATTACGATACCAAGAAAACTTCCAATCAAAATATTTTACTGCAAGCAAGCCATACAGAAGCATAAGAACCCATACAGCAAAATTGAAACTTGGCTCATAGCGAAAAAGTAACAAAAAATGTGAGTTCTGTTGAAAATCCATCTAATATAACTTACTAGCGGCTCCCCGTCTCGGCTTCATCTGAGACTCACTAAATGGAGCACCGTAGTGTGTTGACATATAATGTGAAACGTTTTCAGTTAAAAATTTTACATCTATGTATGACAATTCTCAAAACAAAAATCTTCTTATTAAAAACATGTTTGTAAGAAATTTATACAGAAAAATATAACTATGCTAAAAACTGCCATGCAATTCTTATGCCGTAAAATGATCATTGTTCCCAAAAAGCTGTCAATTTTCAGTTTCTCCCGTATAATCTATAAATAGAGCTATTTTTCAAAGGTGTAAGAACTTGAAACTCACAAAAATATATTATTACAAAAAAATTTTTCCTCGTATCTCACAACTTTGTTACCACAGCAACAAAGTTGTGGAGCTTAATCTCTCCATTTTTTATCTGCACAAAAATACAAGTACATATTTTACCAATTTGAAAATCTGTGTGATTCAAGAGATTACTATGAAGGTTATAGTAAAAAGCTAATTTCTTACTTAATAAGTTCTTTATTCATCGATTTTGATGCTGCTTTAGTCTCGAAAAATGTTCAGCGTTATCTCCTTTGCGCCTGAAGTTGTATTTATCAGTTGCATTTGAAGTTTTCTTTCCAATTCGAGTTCTTGTAATTTTTGGCAAAGTTAAGAATTTTGTTAGCCTTAAAGGCTATTATTTCTAACTTTATTAGGTGGTAATATATTTGTTGGCAAGGTAGTTAAATATCCGATAATCATGCAGAGGACCAGTAAGCTTCTTAAATAAACTCTTTCTTGACTAAAGTTTTCAGCAAATGTAATTGCTTTTTTACCTCAGGGTGACCTTTTCTGGCCTGTTATTGAAGCACCACACCGATCGGGTGAGACGACAACGTTTGAAGCTTTGGAGCTAACTGAAGAGCTCTTTTTCAACGTCTCCTGGTAAAACGTCAAAGACGTTGGTGTCTAAAGCACTTTCTTTTTTTGCAGACTTAGTTGTTTTGGTGATCTAAGTTGAAGAGATAAGTTCATGATACTTGCTCTTTGAAGACTGTCCCGTTAGTTCAAGTTTATTTTTGCTTCATATCTGTTAGGTTCTCTCAGCACAGACCCTAAAGAGTATCAGTGATTCCTTGTCAAATGCTTAGAGTCGAGAGAATATCATAGGGTTATCAGTCACCAGGGTTCTCCGCCTTATGACGAACAACTCCGTTCGTAACGTCTGTCAGTGAATGACTAATTTGGAGTAATAGTAGCCGGCTTTGCATAGTCTTTTAGTCGACGAATAACATTTCCAGAAATGGTAGTAAAAATTTATTTGTTGGCAAGATAGTTTATATTTAGGTGGCCTTCATGGAAACCGATGAGATTAGTGGTTAAGTAGAGAACGTAAATACTTATGTTGACCCTGAAAAGGATCAGTGGTAAAATTTTCAGTTATTTTTTAATATTATTCTTGATGTGAGAGCCAGCTGCGAATAGTTTGACTTTTATTCTTGCAGTTTCTGTGTACGGAGACTGTACAGCAGGAAGGTACGCCGCTGAAAAAGCATATCTCGTTTTCAGGTTATTCCTGGGATAATGAACTGCTCATCTTCAGTCGGAAAAGTAGTCTGAAAATTACCTTCTCTGTGTGTATGCCGTCATGACGACCACTGAGAAAGAAACCGTTGTGGCTGCCCGTATTTCTCAGAAAGGTCTTCCCTGGCTTGCATTAATAGTAACAAATTATCTAATGGCACTTAGGCAGATGGTTGAACAGCAACAAGACTCTAACGTCCTTAAGGAGGTTGTGCTCTGGCTGTACATGTCACCTGGTATTCCACTAAAGACATTGACGTTCCGAACGCCTATTTTTCCATGGCACTTGATTATCTTGACGATCCAGGGTAATAACCGATTCATTTTGCTTGCCCACAAAAAAAAGTGTCAATGGTAGCCAGAATGCCCAGATGTACAACTGACAACTCTATTCTTGGTGTACTCTCGATGAACGACTACGATAATCGATGACTTGATGGATTATCATATAACTATTGTACACTATCTTTGATTGCAGGTAGCTTCAGTTTTACCTCAATGCCACCTAGTGAATCTTACTGAACTAAGGCGCAAAGCTTGCTCATTCTAGCAGATTTTTTAGCTTATTTATTGCTATTGTTAATAACTTTTTCAAGAAAATAACTATCAGACAACGATCTCGGAATCATCAAGAATCAGTATGCAAAATTTCAGCCAAATCAGTTCAGTAGTATTCGCGGTTAGCGATTACGACTGTTTTAGAGACTTTGCTTTATGTATAAGTAAGATAAAACAAATAAATTAACATTTTTAAGTACTCGTAGGAATTAAACTTACGACAAGGATAGTTACATCCATTTTATTTCTGAAACTGTGAATTAAAAATCAATAAACAGTTAACTACGATCAGATATAGAAACTATTTAAAAAGAAGAATTATTATATGTTCATCCAAAATTGGGAGACGTTATTACTACAAAATACCAAAATCGCTACATATTCTCACTCGTAGTGAACAAAATCTTTATGGATAAAATAAAACCTAGCATTTTACAAACCTGCTTTGAAAATCTTGCACATGCAATATCAGTAAAGGAAGTTAACATCGCTCGTATTTCTAATTTTCCTAGAGGAGAAGTGCCATCAATTTTATATGAAGAATTATGTCACCTTCCCCTTACAGTAAAAATTTGTTCTGGCACATGTTCTTATCCAACCCTAGAAGATAGAGAGTAAGAATTAATTGAATATCATACTAACTTATTCAGAGGTCATAGAGGAGTAGTTAGAACTTGTAGACGAATGAGAACAAAATATTATTAGATGAAAATGCACAATGGCATTGCTGATTACATACAAATATGTAAAATTTGCCAGGAACAAAAATTAGTCCGCACAAAGACCAAAGAACTCTCACTAGGGCATATAATCCACAATTAAATGGTTACTTGAAAAAAGTCACGCTATGTTTAACGATTTTTCTTAAACTAACGCTAAAAACATAAATGACTGAGATGAAATGTTTCCCTTCGCAATACATGAGTATAACACTTTAATTAATTCAGCAATAGGCTTTACAACTTTTTAACTTGTTTTTGGTAGACTGGCATGGTCTTCTCATCCACTGCCAGACAAATTCTAACTAGAAGCATACAGCTTATATGCTAATGTCTTTGCCCACTGTTTACGTGCAACCCAAAAAATAGCTTGTTATAGACTTAAAACATTAAAGCAGAATATAACATAACATTATGATAGTAAGTCAAGGGCACAAAACTTGGAAGTTGAAATAACACTCTATGGGCTCAAAGAATCCCAGAAAAGCAAATTAAATAGATTTTAAAACGGAACTTTTGTGCAGTAAAAGGATAATATAATAAACAAGCAAATTAACTAAGTAAAACGAATCTACCAATAAAAATAAAAAAAAAAAAAAAAACAATATACTACTTACGAATTTACTAATAATATGTTATTAATATTTTATTTAATTTCCACAAATACTTTTAATGTTAGATTTTAAGCCAAGAAAACCTAAAAGAAAATCAGCGACAAAATATTTAATTACATCGTTCCTTTTCGCCTCCTTTACATTCTCTTTGGAATTGTATGAACCACAATCCTACAGTATTAGCAAATGTTATCACCACTACATTTACTGCATGTTACTGGAAAAGATTGCAACCATACTATTAATTTAATACTTCAATCATTAAACTGAAAATATACATATATACATTTACATACACACACATACACCCATACACCCACACACACGCGTATATATATATATATATATAAAAACATATGACATAGTTGAAACCAAATGCACACAATTTTTTTTAACCAATATTTAACAACTAGATACCTACACTGCTATACGATGAGAAAAGGGGTGTTGTATATGATTGATCAATTATTTTCATAACAAACAGAAAACAAAAGGAAATTCACGTCTATAACGACATTATAATAGTTTGTCTTATCAACTTGCGTTATTCTCAATCGATCTGTAGTTGCCGACAGTGGCAACAATCTAAGAAGGGGGTGTTACATCCTGAGTTAGTACAGACGAATCATGTTTTAACTCAAAACGCTATCCATCTGTCAAATTTAGACAAGACATGTTGTGAATATACAGCAAGCTTATACGACAAGAAGAGCTTATTCGTCACTTATATGCGTGTGTGTTATAGTTTTAAGGTGATTGTTTCATAATATCTTGGCATATGATACATTTAGCCTCTTTTTAAGAATGCTGTAACGAGGCAAAATGGCCTCCATGTTCCAAAATGCTCTCACTGATGCAACGTATATGCAAAGAGCAGGAAGTCAAAGCTTCTCCAAAATATTTTGTTTTTTGGGAGCTGTATATACGCTGAGAGCAGGATAACAGGACGCCAACGGACAACCAACTGAGATGCAGAGACACAGCAGCACCAGCGGGAACGGACAGAAAGAATGCAAACACTACTACCAAGACACACAGCAGCTGCTTTGTCGAGAGTAACTGCGAAAGGAGATACATGGCAGCATCAGCAGCGGTGTCGGCCATTGTTCGAGCGAGAGATCGTGAGTCAGTCTGGAGTAGAGCCTCGAGCTCTACGCTCAAGTGTGAACAGTGGGATTTTTCGGCGGTTGTGCAGGTTTTGAGGCGAGAGTTGAGAGAGAGAGAGAGAGAGAGATCGAGAGAATGTTGTCGGGAAATTGCGTAGTGTTAAGAGAAGAGAAAGAAGTGTGAGCGAAAGTCTAGCAGTTGCTATGTTCTCTCAGAACGACAAGGTTTTCAGGTCGAGGACTATAGAAGCCACTAAGACAAGAAGACAAGGGTAAGAGAGGGACAGAGAAAAGGAGAAGTGAAGCCATAGGACGAACGAGTCGCTCGAGGACCCTGGACGACATTGCGCTGGGTTGGACTTGCGGGTGTTTGATCAAGAGATGAGGCTATAGTGAGAGAAATAGAGAGAGTGCAGTGTGTGAATCGACGAGATAAGGTGTACAAGAGACCACGAAGTGCATGTTTGGGAGTGCCACCATTGTTAGCGCGTTTTGTCGTGTGTGAGGGCAGAGTTGAGAGAGAGAGAGAGAGAGAGAGAGAGAGAGAGAAAGAAAAGCATCGTTGACCAGAGAGAGAGAGAGAGAGAGAGAGAGAGAGAGTATAGTAGTGTGTGAGATTGAGGATGGAGTGTGAGTGTGTGCATAGTAGTGTGTGTCTAGGACAAGCAGAAGCCCCTCCTGGTCCAGGACAAGCAGGACGTGGTGGATGTGCGACTCACGGCTTGCGTGGTGCGAGGCGGAGTTGCTGTAGCGCAGTCCAGGGAACGAGGTGAAGCGTTGTTGTGTAGTGCGTTGTGTACAGAGGTACTGTGTATTGTGTAAAGCGATTTGAATAAAGAAATAGTGAAAGATTTTTGTTTGTGTGTTAATTAATAGTTCTTCTCATAGAACGGGAGAACTCTCGTGCCAATCCCCCTTTTTCAGAAGAAGAAACCCGAGGTATGAGAGGGACAAAGGTGACAAACATGATCAAGATTTAACAGTGCTGTGTTGGCAATTTTCTTTATTTGCAGGTGAAGCAACAGTGTTTCAGTGCATGGAGGTATTGAGATGGTACGTTATACGTACAAATGCATTAATTGTATTGTATGTATGACTACATAACTTACTCGCGTATTGATTGTCCACCTCCAATAACGAATACTGATTTTAAAAGTTGTAATTGAGACATTATTTCATTATATTTAGGATTGATTGCAAGATACCCAAAAGCATTAATTCTGAAATTTATAAGCTTACTGTCACACTTGTACATGTATTTGGCCTTTTTTTATTGCTTATGTGAAATTTTATCATCACTGATCCAAAAAACTTAATTACACTTATCAAAAAAATGCGATTGGTAATGCTGTATTGTTATTTCCTAATATATGAAATCGTAACATATAACATCATTATGCAAGCCTACTGTTTTGCTATCAACGCATTCTGTAAGACCATTGCTCATTGGTTGACCTAATTCAACCAAAAGCAGCTTTTACTTGCTCTGATGCTATAAACACTCACTGTTAAAAGGAAAAGTGTCTATCCCGTTTTACGTCTATTATCTCTCCTGTAAAAATTTAGTCTACTTTTGATTTTCACAACTCGTAAGCACCTTATACACTTAAAGCATAACGTGTTGGCTGAGGCAACTCAGATGCAGTTTGAGAGTATCAATAGTATCGTGTTACCCTAAGGAGCGAGGTTCAATGGAGGAGGTCTGCCGAAAGTGGTTCTGATGATAACAGAGAAAGTAGAAGCTGCATCGTCTCTCAGGCCACGAACTCATTCATGTAGTTTAAGTCATCACTAGAAATTATTGCACAAAGATTTAGGAAACTCTAAAACAGCAGTAACAACACTCAGTGATAGATGTGAGTTATTTATTAGTAATATTATTAACATCAAAATCTTGATAAGATAATCTCAATTGAATGTATCTAAGAAAATAATTGTTTTGAATTATTTTAAGAAAATAATTGAAAATTAAATATTAAATAAATTTAAAAATTCAAAGTGATCAGTGATCTGTTAGGGGCGAAATGTGAGAAAATAAATAAATACAAGTAAAGTGTATTTAAATTTTCTTGCATTGATTTATTAATGCGCAACGATTCGCTGACAATATGCGTCAGCCTCATCAGGCTACAAATTAAAATTAAAAACACACAATGAGTGATCTGGAAGGCTCAAACACAAAATACAAAAAATTTTGATATAAATTGTTACCGCAGGTACGCGAGAACTCGTAAGTTTGGTTGACTTACTCGTCACCTGTCGTGCTATCGACTGACAATAAATCACAACAACAAGCCAGCGCTTATATAGGTGGAGCCGAAAGGTAGACGGTAAAGAGCGATGAACTCGATCGGGACATTTAAACTTTCGTAGTAAAGCCAGCTATTTCTAGAAAGGACCACCAATATGCAAAAAATTTAAAATCAACAAAAAATTTTCTAAACAAAAATCCCGATATATTTTTCACCTCTGCTGACAAAGGCAACGTTATGGTTTGTCTCAAAAAAAGTGACTATACGGAAAAAATGCATAATTTACTGTCTGATAAATTGACGTATAAAATCATTTTAAAAAACCCATTTAACTCTCTACAAAAGAGAACCTCTAACATTTTAAAGAATCTCAACTCTAACGGCTTTCTTTCTAGAACATACCATCCAAACGCTTTGTCGCTCACAGATACAACTCTAGCTAAATGTTATGGCTTGCCGAAAGTTCACAAGGTCGATGCCCCTTTACGTTCTATTCTCTCTCTTATCAATAGCCCTACATATTTTCTAGCAAAAGTAATTTACGATGAACTCAAGAAGTCAGTCAACGTTCCAATACAACACATTAATATTAGCTTTGAATTGAAAAACAAACTAAAAAATATAAAACCCACTACTAATTATAGACTAATGTCTTTAAATGTCAGCTACTTATTTACTAATATTCCTCTAGAGTTGGTAGTACGGAGCATCGATCGACGTATTGTGACCATAATGAATAAATTTCGAATCCCGGTTGATGAAATTTGACAATGTACAAAATTTTTGTTTAATAATACTTTTTTTACTTTTGACAACATTTTTTATTAACAAATTTTCGGCTTGCCAATGGGTTCTCCTATTTCACCTTTGTTTGCTGACCTTGTAATGGACGACCTGAAAAATGATTGTCTCTCCATCTAAAGAAATAACTATAACATTATTCCATCTTTTTATTTTCGTTACGTAGATGATGTATTAGTTTCTATTAATGTTGACCATATTGACCAAATTTTAAACATTTTTAATTTATATCATCCCAAACTACAATTTACATATGAAATGGAGATTGACAAGAAACTCAACGTCTTAGACTTGACGATAATAAGAAATTCTAATTATTTAAACTTTGACTGGTTTGAAAAACCTTCTTCTTCCGGACGAATCTTAAATTATTTTTATAGTCATCCAGTTAGCTATAAGAGAAATATTGTTTTTTATTTAGTTGATAGGGCGATCTTACCTGCCAGTACACGTTTTCACGGTGTAAATATTGCTAGGGTAAAAGACCTGTTGATAAAAAACAATTACCCTTTAAACTTTACTAATAAAAACATAAAGGTCAGATTAAAAAGACACAAATATAGTAATCATAACAGAAGCACTACAAACACCTACCCTTTCTACAAAATTGGCATGCCATACATTGACAATAATTTTGAAAAATTTCAACCATGTTAAAACCCTACAATATTCACACTTACCCTCTTATTAACAATAAACTGCAGCATATCGTCCGCTTAGGAAAAAAAAACAACAAATAAACATAAACAGACAAATGTAGTATATAAGTTTTATTGTTAAAATTGTACTTCGTCATATGTGGGTGAAACAAAGCGAGCGGCGGAGGTCCGCATCAGTGAACATATGAAAAATAAAAACTCTGATTCCGTTGTTTGTGCACACCAAATTAATTTTGACCATGAATTCGATTGAGATAACCTTAAAATCCTTGACAAAGAATCCACTTATAAAAAAAAAAATTATCTCCGAAATGCTTTATATCAAACTCGACAAACACAACATCAGTAGAAAGGAGGATGTGCTTTCCTTTAATAGAGCATACCTTCCTTTACTACGAAAGTTTAAATGTCCCGATCGAGTTCATCGCCCTTTACCGTCTACCTTTGCAGCTCCGCCTACATAAGCGCTGGCTTGTTGTTGTAATTTATTGTCAGTCGATAGCACGACAGGTGACGAGTAAGTCAACTAAACTTACGAATTCTCGCGTACCTGCGGTAACAATTTACATCAAAATTTATTGTATTTTGTGTTTGAGCCTTCCAGATTACTCATTGTGTGTTTTTAATTTTAATTTTGTAGCCTGATGAGGCTGACGCATATTGTCAGCAAAACGTTGCGCATTAATAAATCAACGCAAGAAAATTTAAATACACTTTACTTGTATTTATTTATTTTCTCACATTTCGCCCCCAACGGATCACTGATCACTTTGAATTTTCAAATTCACCGGAGGGCACTGGTATATACTAAGAAACCATTAAATAAATTTATTCATATTATTTATCAAATTATTTTTACTTGACCAAAAAAAACAAATGAAGCTTACGAGAAGAATCCTAAGAGACCAACGAATAGTCATACTCTTCTATGACGAATACTCAACTCCCTTAAAAGACTTCTTACAAGATAAAGAAAATGGACCAACTCTTACCACAGCCGCTTAAGAACATTTGTACATTCGCACAGTTATGTTTAGACTTAAAGGCAAAGCTCAAAAGAGTTTAATAGGTTTTACTTTAGCATGAATTAAGCAGTTGAAAAAATCATCCAAAACCAGAATTTTCACAAATTAAATCGTATCATGAATAAATGGCAGAACTTTTAAATAATACAATGAAACAAAACGAAACAGGTAACTGTTTTAAATTGTTTTAATAAAAAAATTGAAGACTAAACATTAATTTAAATCATCTATATTATTTGAATAATTATATATACTTGACTAAAAAGAACAAATAAAGCTCACGAGCTTCATCCTAGGACATCCACCTATAACATTGAAATAAAACGGTTAAGACAACACCTTAAACAAGTTCTGTCATAACATTACCACAAATGTTATATATATGTAGCTTCATTATGTCAAATATTTTTTAAGAACGAAATTAGTGTTATATGATTTCTTAGCCTATTTAGCTACAAGTGATTTATAATAAAGTTTGTTAATTGTTTGTTCTCATCATATATTGGCACGCAAAAAAGTAAGATCAATAACTACTGTTTAAGTAGGATATTCAAATGAAATTCAATGTTGAAATATAAGAATATCTTAAATTTCATTTTAAAAAATTCTTTGTCAAAGGATCATAAAATAAGAAAAGTAGCTTATTATTAACACGTTTAGTTTCTTAGCTTTTAAATATAAATTTGTATAGGTGCACATACATGGTCATTTTACAAAAAATGCTATATTCCATAACACCTTTGTTGAAAATAACGATGGATTAAATTATTCAGAGTTGGAACTTTTTCTTAACAGTTTGAGCCAGTTTTCCATAAATACGTTGTTAAGATAATGTCAAAATTTCTTTTGTGAGGCCGTAAGGTTGCAAAAACTGGTGAAAATGTCATAACAGTAACGCGGAGAATTTAAAAATCTTATTTTTTGCGGCTTCTGACACCAAGACGTTCATGGGATGTTTTTTTTACAAACTGGACCGAGTTTGATAAAAATTGACATTCACATCGTCAGTAAGGTTAAATTTTCTCTTACATGCTCTACATCCAAAATAAAATAAACAATTTTTTTTATCTAACTTTATAAAAAATAGAAACAATCAAAAATTCGAGAATTGGGTGATTTTTCACTTAGAGACTAACTTTCAAAAATTTACCACTCTAGTTCTATTTTAGCTAGAATCTATTTTCTTTTTTCTTTTTATAGTAACAAAATAAGCTTTCAGAAAAAAATTTTCAGACAAATAATTTTGAACAACTTCATATTGTTATAAGCAGCTAAAATGTTTAAATCATTTTTTAACATTTTCCCCAATTTCTTAATTTATTTTTATTGTTACCATTGTGTTCAACGGTAAATTTTCTATGAAAAATGTATATCCGCTTACTGAAAAAAAAATTATTACTATTAGAAATAAATTAATTTATGTCATACGTCTTAATAAAGGGTGCATTCTATTGCATGCCTCATTTTCTTGCTCCACATCATTTTTTTCTTATATAAATAAATATTTGACATTTTTGAGTAAATGATACTAATGAATGAATAGAATTGATGCATAAATTAATAAAAAACATTAAAAAATAAAAAACATTCTTGTAGCAAGTAAATATTCTTATTTATCAGGATATCAATAGAATAATATAAGTCAATATGTTTTTTGTTTTCAGTTACATTAATCAGTACATGCAGTCACTTTTATACGATCGATACAACACTTATAGTATTTATACATAGTTTTATTAATTTAAACATTTTTGCAATGGTTTTTTTTTTGCAATGAGAATTACTGTGCTTCGAATTCTTGAGGAGAAATTAAAAAGAATGATACATTGAAGTGCCTTTTGTAGTTTTTACTTTTTGAAAACGCGTTGATAAACTTTTTTTCCCTTTTTAATGATCATTATTAGTTAAATAGTGACATGTTTAATTTAGTAGAGCTTCAGACGCCTAGATAAATAACTTAATCGGTGTGTGGATGGAATTATTTACTCTCTGAAGATTAGTTCTAGTAGCTAGCTATTTTGGTGCTTCACCTACTCAGTCACTTGGTTCTTTACCGTATAAGGTTTAAAAAAAGTACCATTCAGCTGCTATTCCAAAATCATTTATATAATAAGTAAGATGTATAAGACTTTTGTTGTTTTTATATTGTCCGCTTGTAAGATCAGAGAAAACCTTATTTTATTCATGACTTTAAAATTTGTTTTGATAAATTCTACGAATTGTCTTTGGAAGAAATAAACAGCAATAGTATCATGACGGTAAAATTGAGAAATTGGAACAAAACTATTGATTTGGAACTTATCTTCATCATCTTCATAATACATTTAAATAGGATGTATTGTTACCTGATCATTACTTCAATGGATACCTTGAACAGCATTTCAAATTATAAAGGCATAATTATCTGAAAAATCACAAATCACCATGCACTCACTTCTTATTAACTTTGTTTTTGTTTTATGTATAAATTCTGTTTGTTTATTGACTAAAAAAAAATGTAGCAGTCATTTATTCAGACCCTTATTTAAAAATTATAAAAATTCATCAACACTAGATTTTAAGGTCTGCAATGAAGTTCTTTCAGTGATAACCCATTGTTTGGATTTAATAATGTTAAATCATTTTTCTTTATAATTTAGTTCTTACTCCTTTATGTTATATTCATACCAGGACACTTAGTATACGATCCCAAAATACACTTAGTTGATTGCACATCACACACCATCCGATACAAACAATCATGATCATTTTTGATAAGCTGTTGTGAATCAGCTAAGATAAACTTTAAATTTGCATTATCTATTAATAATTCAAAATTTTTGTGTATTGAACAGACACAAACTGAGTGAGTATCACTAGCTCCCACTAGTACACAATATTTTGGTTGTAAGCTAGCGAACTTGGGAAAACAACGTTTTATTGTTGAGTAGCTGATTTTAAATAATTTGTACAATTTTTTTATAATATTTAAAATTATGCGCTTCTGCATCTGTCCTTTTTTTCCATTTACTTTCACACAGACATAATCTTTCTCACCTGGCAATAATTGAGTGTAATCATCAGTCTGATAAAATGTAGTTAAAGTATTAACAGTAACTACTTTTAGAAATGGATGGTTTTCAGAATTTAGATCGCTTACTAGTCCTTTCTTTTTGACAATGGTTTTGGCAACAGATATCGAGTAGCAGTAGGAAAATTGAGTAGAATTTTTGTGTAAGATCAATCTCTAAAAATAGTTAAAATTCTAATTTTACGATTTCTGTCTTGACTAGTATTTAAACTTTCTTGTAAGGTTCTTAAAATTGCATCATCATTGTTGTCATCATTATCTGGACCATCATCAGTGAAATAAAGAGCTTCCTTCCTAATTACTTCTCTAACTTTTTAAGTTTCCTTCTCTGAATATCTTCTTTAAGTCAATTGTCGTTTTTTTGTAGGTGAAGATTTTAAGAAACTCAATCTTTCATTTAACTGTTCCACACGATAATTCGTTATTCTTGCACCTTCTCTGGAAGGCCCAGAAATTCTTCCACTACTACTTGTTACATCTGACTTTTCGTTTAGAGATTCTTCATTATAGTTTGGCTGTATACAAAAAGCACTGTTTTAGCAATATTACCGAAAAATTATTAATTAAGTTATTAAATATATTTAATATAGTTAAGGATGTTCACTGGCTAAAGTAATAACGAAAGCTTAACGCGGATTTTGTCTATATTATGCTATTTAGTTGCGTATCAGGTAGGAATTACCACGAACACGATTAATTAAATATAGTTACGTACCATTTCACCTTGATCATTATTGCTCTTGGCATTATTTCCTTTTTCTCTGTCTTAATGCGTCAACGACAGGTATCACAAGTTCTTTGTTGTACTAATTCCGTAGTTGTTAGCATATTTAATACATGTAGCAAACTTCCGTTCACTTCTCTCAATTGTACTGTTCTTCTTTTTAGATGCGCAGCTTAATTGAAATATGAGTTTGTGCGAATGCTTGTGATTTGTAATTTTTGTGATATTTTCATAGGCATCCTTCTTATTCTTATCAACACTTTGCCGATAGGCACAATGTAGCTTAGACATACAGGCTTACACAAACAAACGGATAAATTCAAAATAAATACTCATAGGCATGGCGAAAAATGCTCAGGTAGGTGATAAGCTGTATTTAACTGACTTTAAAGTTACAGTATTCGTAATTAAATTTGAAAAATATGAGTCATTGGAAATGATTGTATTGTAATACGTAACCTTAGTAAAGTTAGGCATGACTCATACGAAATTAAGTAGATAAGCTTAATCCATTAAAAATATCATAAGCACCTATAAAAATATAAAAATGATTTGTAATAATATTTATTAACTACCTATTTATTAACATTTGTTTTAAGCTAATAGAAATAAAAAATCGTTTGCATTGCAGAGAAAAGCGACACGGTGCAAAGAATAAAGTGAGCGATAGAATCCACGCGTCGATAAGACGTACCATACTACATAAATTTATTTATTTTCAATACTAATAACTATTTCCCCACGAAACGAATATACTTTTTTGATAGGAAATTGGCCATAAAATATGATAGGATCATTAAAAACAAGCTATGGGGGTGAGGCAGTTGTTAAAAAATGATTTAAACGTTGAAATCCTTATAACGATCTGAAGTTAACAATTTGTGTGGTAATTTTTTTTTGAAGCTTATTTTGTTACCTTTAAAAGATAAAAAAAATAGATTGTAGCTTAAATAGAATTAGGGATATGAGTTTTTGAAAGTTAGTCTCTAAGCAAAAAATCATTAAATTATTAAATTCTCGATCGTTTCTATTTTTCATTAAATTGGATTGAAAAAAAAAAATGCGTATCCCTTTTGTCCAATATAAAACGTGTGAAAAGAATTTTAGCTGATTGGATGATGTGAAGGTAAGAAAGGTGTTCAATTTCTAAAAGAACGTCCCATACTTGCAATTTACTTACAATAAATACAAAATTTTAAATTCAACCTTTCTCCTACACAAATTACTTAACTAATCGTTATTCTTTCAAAAGTTCTGAGATTATTCAAAAGTTTTCAATTTTTTAAAATTAATTTACTGCGAATCTATATTAATTATAAAAAAACTAATTTTTAGAAAAATAAAAAGCTTAGAAAGGTATGCTTATCATCAGTCCACGCATCACAAAAGTTCTTTTTATTTGATTTACTATCATTTAGATTGAAAAAAAGCATTTAAGTGTTCTATTAAATAAAATACATCATTAATCTAAAAAATTTTCTATCCAACATCATATTTTAAGAATTTTATATTAAATTTTAGAGGACGTTTCACATAACTTACCAAGCCTGCCATAAAATTAGTTTGATTTATTATGACACAATTTTTCTACTTAACTAAGACCCACGAACCCAAATCATGTGGTCTAATTCTTCTGTTAGCCTAAGTTTTAGCCACAAAAATAGCATTAAAAGCGATTTACGGCCTCGTAAGTTATGTGACGTGTCTTCTATAATTTTATGTTAAATTCTTAAATTATAATGTTAGATGGAAAACTTTTTACATTTGTTATGTACTTTATTTGATCAAATTTGATTACCTCATTTAATATAGATCTAAGTTAATAAAGAGAATGGCCTCTTTTAATACTAATTATCATTCTATCCTAGCCAAACTCCGTATTTCCTTCAAAAAATAATCATGCTAAAAAGTACTGTGCGTTACTTATGCCCTAAAATGATCGTTGGCCCTAAAGGGTCTTTAATCTGCAGTTTCTCTCGTTTAGTCGACATTAATCGTTAATTTTTATGCTGCTACTTTAATCTCAATAAATATTCTGTGACAGTTTTTTGACGCCAAAAATTTTAAACATTTTAAGCATTTGCAGTTTTTCTTTCAATTCGCTTTCTTGTGACTGTAGGTATGGTTAAAACTTTTTTGAGCCCTACAGGCTGTTTTTCGTTTACTTTGTTAAGTTGTAATATATTTGTTGGCAAGGTAGTTCAACATCCTCATTGCTTTGATCTCAAGATTTGGCGTATTTTTGAATATATGAAGGTTACGCTATATTATTGAAGCCCATCGAATCAATATTGGCTCTCTGCGTTAATCTTTCATGCCTACAAAGTTTTCTTAGTAACTTACATTATTAAAGTAGTAATATTAACTAGTATATGTATGTATTATGTCTACTTATGTGTGCACATGTACACAGCATAACCGGTATTGCTGCTGTAAAGTCTACCAATAACACAGTGCAGAAGAAGAAAACTACACAGTACGGACACACATATACACAAATACTTGTATTATACACAAGGGATACTAACATACATATGTCTATGCACGTTTACGCGCACAGTTGCATACACTGCGCACACGGCTATTCGAGGTGTAAGCCGACTCCTAGCGCCCCTAACGTATTTTATCTGAATTCGAGTTAGGAACAGCTGCCAACGATTTGGACATTTCAACACTGTCTTAGTTAAATTTAATGTTTGGTTTTTATTGTTCTTTGATCAAGTAATGTTATAAGACTGATTTAATAATAACGAGTGTTTGTAAAGGCTGCGTTCCCAACTGTCTTTAGAGAAAAAATCCCGAAATAGAAATAGTCTTACTTAAATTTCCAAAATATGTTAAGCGTAAAAACAAGTGGATACGAAGGTATAATATAACCTAGCAGATTGTATCCAAGTCTGCTATATGCAGCGTACTTTTTTGGCATCAAATTACTGACCAAGATGATGCCCTTTAAATTTAAATCATTGGTGGCTGGACTCAACTAGAGTTTAGATAAAATACGCTAGGGGTGCTAGGAGTCAGCTTACGCCTCAAATATGCAGACATATTTCAATAATTGATCTCAATCTTTGTGTTTGTCTTTTTTTGTGTAATGTATCTACTATAATACTTATTCAGTTACGCCAACCTTTAAGCTTAGAAAATTTCAACCAGTCGAGATAGAACATTGAAGAGTCTTAAAAATAAGTTTGTCACGTCTATGTATCTCTTAATAACGATATTAAAAGACTTTATCATCAGGTTTTTTTATGAAGTTGTAGTTAAATGCTAATAAGGCCTTATCATTGCAAAACATTGAAGTAACAGTTTTCAAGGTCTTACGAGTACAAAATATGCTTAAAAAATTTTCTTATTCACTGTCAGTTACTATTTACAACTAAATTTTCAACTTAGTTAGTTACAACTATAACATTTTCTCTTTTTTAAAAGGAGGATGGCTTAAAGAGTGCAACCGTACTAGATTGGAGTAAGAACTCTTTAAAATACGTCTGCAGATTAGCTAGCTGTTTATGGTCCAACATTCAAGCAAAAGCTATGACAGAACATTTACTTATGAGATGAAATCATGCAGCCTTGGTATTGTAAATTTACTAACATACAGGCTATATATACTTTGATCAGTATTGTTTAACGATTACTCATATTGCAACTTTAGTTTAATTTCTAAATGAATCATGGTAAATTTATAACGTTATAACTTCTGATAGTGCCCACAATTTTGTTTTTTTTCTTTTTTTGCATTGAAACAGTTATTTAAATTATTAATCAATGTGAGTTCTTATCTCACTCACTGCTTTGACTTAATACATTATTAATAAAGCAGTTAGTGAGATAAGAACTCACATTGATTTACTTAAAAAGTGACTTGATCATGGGTAACTACATGTTGCATTATCGTGAGTATTATCTTAATCACTCTTCATTTTGTGTTGGAGATACAACTTGGTAGATCTGCCGATACAAATATTTTAGGAAGTCGAGCGACCTGGAGTTCCAATTTGGTGGGCTCTCTCTCCAGTCTGGGAAGAAAAGGGACGAGGAACGTGAGTGCTCAAGATAAATCTCACACAAGTATGCTCAAGGAACTGAATGAGAATTCATTCAAACTGTCGTGATTAAGAAAGTGTTAAGAGCTATGGTTGTAACAAATAATATTTATAAATACTATCGTACGTTTTTTTTTCTACTATCGTACATTTTTAAATTTAAGTATACAATTCACATACACGCATACTAAATAGGATTGTCGTTTTGTAAGATCACACCTTTAATAGCATACGTTTGAGACACTTTGAAAAAACGCTATTCTCAGAACCTTTTATCGTTGCAAAATGAATTTAGCACAATGGTGCCAAAGTAATGTAATTATTTCGAAAATGTCCTATTATTTTTTTAACTCAAAGTCACACATTTGTGATTTATTTATTAGCAATTTAGCAGTTACACAACTGTCTTTTCTTATTTTTAAGCATGGCTCATCACTCGGAGATCTAAAAAAGTTTGAAGTGGTCGGAAACAGTAAAAAATTTAATATGTTAGACAATTAAGCCTAAAGCACTTTTGGGAGAAAGACACAAGCATTTTTAAGTTACTACATGTTTTAAAGGTAATTGTGGTCTTACGTAACAATTGAAGAATTTTTTGTTAAATTAGATGTGATTAATATATTCATGAATTTTTTTGACATTTTCGGTCTACTCTGGTTTGAAAAAAAGTATCACATAAAAAATATATTTTTTCTTTTAGATTCTGCTAAAGAAAAATTTTTTAGATTCCTTAACTGTTAGATTCCTTCTACAAATAAATAATTTTAATTTTGTTTCATCAGGAACCAGGCGTTGGCCCAAATGCATTATTTGATCGTTTTTATATAAATTAAGTTGCTGACTGAGCATTGTGCTGTTAGGTTATACCAAGTCATATGTATGAAGTGGTGTAAATGTGTTGTACGTTAAACTGACGTTAACCCTATACTGCTTACATTTCTATCTTATGTTGATGCACTCGTAGCGTATTTTATTCACCTCATTGTGTTATCTCATGTCCTTGTAATGGTCTTTCTTATATGTTATCTCCTTATTTTTGCTTAGTATTTAACTGATTCATCAATGCTAAGGTTATGTTTCTATTAATTAGAATTTTAAGTCTTAAAATATTTCAATTAGAAAAATCAATTCAATCAACAACTAATTTTTCTCTTATCTTATAATTAAATAAATTCGGTAAGGCTGGAAAAAATAGATTTTCACAAATAATTAAGATAAGAATTTTACAACTTCGCATTTATAGTGTTTTAACGATTTAAAGTTTTTCTTGACTAAGTTAAATTCTATGATCGTTGGTTAGCCAATGCTAGAGCAAAAGCAGTTACAAAATTTTACAAGGTTGACCGCAACGATTATTAAAATCTTACACGAGAGCACATATGGTAATGATGATAATTAGGCTGCTGCTTTAAACGTCAGAACCTCAGTTGGCAGTCCTTTCTTTCTTGCTTCTCTACGATTTACTTTTAAGTCGAGTCTCAAGTGCTCTGGTTTGCTCCAGCTTTCCTCACATAGCTAAGTCATTAAAATGAGTCTTACAGAATGCTTGAACTTAACATGAAGCTTGATTATCAAATTGAATCTAACATTCACTTAAAAAATGCAATCGACCACACTCCTTAACCTTTATAGTTACTTAAGAAGGTTCCAGCGAGTAGGGATAATAACCCGCATCTTATCGCCGTAATTTGCTCAAAAATTATTGACAGTTGTCACCACTACTGCAAGATAAATATAGGTTAACCTATGGAAATACGACGACTCCATCAACTATGAACAAAACATCTCAAAAAAATTTTCAGTTATCTACATTTTTAACAACGTTCATTTGAAAACTGAAGTTATAACCTACTACACATGTGTACTGATGATACTCAACACTTTCAATTCGAGTTACACATCATTAATCTTAGTATACTTGCCATAAGCGCTCTAGTTGAAGAAGCAAACTTCGATTCCAAATTTCTCAAGATTTTATCCTGTTGAGAACGTAAATAAGAGTACGATAAGAATGGTGTGTGAGATCCCATGTCATATACTTAATGTTTATCTCTGCAAAACACAGAGTAAAATTCTAAAATTGTACAAAAGCAAATGCTTAGCTATCTTTAAATATCGAGCTGTTTACTTGCTTCTGCAATCGCATGATGTAAAATTTACTTATTTACTAAGAAGCTACCGACGCAAAACTGGAACTACGTGTGCAATCTCCGAACAACCTCATACAATGCTGCTCTTACAATATCAATATCAATCTCTATTTATGCCATACATTATATTTTTTGTACAAGTAATAATTTACAGAGTAACTTAATTCCAAGAGTTGACCAGTCTTTTTTTCCTTAAAGCCACGTTAATTGTTAGGGTTTCAACGGCATAGTACGCATTACACCTTGGACCAGGGCACCGTTGTTCTTTACTATCTGCATTTTACGGTTAGCAAAACACCAGTTGCCTATAGGAGCTATCAAAGTAATGAGGA
This sequence comes from Copidosoma floridanum, assembly GCF_036245765.1. NCBI lineage: Eukaryota > Metazoa > Arthropoda > Insecta > Hymenoptera > Encyrtidae > Copidosoma > Copidosoma floridanum. Next base: position 4,737,001 of record NW_028321885.1, read on the forward strand.
TACATAAAATCCACTACAAAGGTACTTGTTAACAAGTAGTAGAGCATGATCTTTAACCCAACTCCTCCAGGTTGTATGCAAGTGCTCTACCACTTTTCTACTCAAAGCTTCCTTGCAATAGTTCTAATGCTGTGTGCTGTATGCTGTGATTTGAAACATACATGTTGCCAATATTACACTGTTGGCAGCACTGCTTAGCTTTAATAATAAACCTTTTCTGATTATATACGGGATAACTTTGGATCACAGCTAACTTAATAGTAAAAATATTTTGTTATGGCTGGGCTAAAAGAAATGTAAATTTGAGCATTTTTTATCACATATGCTTCATTTTTGTTGTTATAACGACTTTGTGGCCCATTATCGTATGTAAACCTGTATGATAAAATAGAATATGCTAAATAAAATCAAAGTGCATTAGGTATATCGATAAAAATAATTAATTTTCGATATTCAAAAATTTGTGTATGCTAATCTGAAATAAATTTTACCACAGTCACCAAGGTATCATCTGCTTTTGTAAACTTGTCTTGTAGCACTCCCATGCTACTGTATTGGAAACTTTAGCTATTCTCAGAGTGCCCTTAATAGCAAGCTATCGGATAAATCCCCATAAATCTCCCAAAAACATTTAGACATTTTCAAACAACTAAAAAAAATTATCATAAGAGTTTATCAAATAAATGACATATTAAGTTTAAATCTAGCAATTCAGAAGAGCGAATTAAAAAGACCTTGTAATTAAAATTGGAAAAGTGCTTTCCTTACATAAAATAGATTGAGGTGTAAGACCTGGTCACGGTAATAGTTTTTTTAATTGCCACGTATAGAAATTTTCCTGTAAACTAGTAGATTTAACTGAAAAATGATCTTCCTGGACAAAACTTGTTATGGATGGCAAATGTCTATGAATCGAATCACTAATTCTAAATTTGGTTATTGTTCTTTAATTAAGAAATTAAGTGGACTTTGTCTTTAATAAACTCAAGCCTTGATTCTGTTGTATTTATTCTTGTACACTTTTAATAGGGATAACATATTATTTTATCGTTGAAAACTTAAAAACTAGGGAGTCATTGTGCAGGCTTCTTAGTGACATTTCAGCATGTAATGAATTTCCTCTATTTCCTTATTTGTTTCAAAATAAAAGGCTATTTTGGTTCTCTGGTTGTTTTTGAATGATTTAGCAAATTTTTATTTGTCTCTTAAGATGAGATTAGCAGCATAGTTGGACGATACGTATTTTTTTAAAGTCCTTATTTTTAAATATGGTGATGCTCTTTGTAATAGCACTTAGACTTCAAATTTCGTAAGCTGATCCTACTGTATTATATTGCCAATTTTTTATCTAGCAGTTAAAAAAAAATTTGTCAATATTTTTTAAATATTTGAATTAGCTATAAAATTCTCTTCTCAACGTATATATTTCATATATTATACTATATATATTTATGTTATATACACTCAACATTACTTTATTAGTTTTTGAGTAAATAAATTTCTTCAAAAGTTACGCTGTGCAGCCCAGGAGAAGTTATTTAAGTTATGTCTGCAGGTTCCTTTAAAAAAAAATGTTTTGTAACTGTATTTCCAATTCTGATTATGCACTACCATTATTTACAAGCCAATTGCTATCTGTCCTCATTACTTTACATTCTTAACTAGTCAGCTGCATGGCTAGTGTGTTTATAAATAGAATATGTTTTTTTATACCCGTGATTAAAAAAAAATTATTTTACTGAATGGCTCTATAAGAGAATGTTTTAATCTATTAGTTCCTTGTTATTTGGGATAAATTTCATGCACTGGATATAAAAAATCCTATAAGAATTTCTGTGTTAGAAATACTGTTCCTTTTTTTACATGAAGTAAAATTACTTACACATTTGTAGGAGTTCTCTTTAGTTATTCTATTTCTTAATACAAAGAAGTGTATTTTCTTTAAGACATTTATCGTGATTCTTTTGGTGCTTGTGTTTTGCATGCTTTGAATTTTTCTTGTATATTCCCATTTCTTACATTTTTTACGTTTAAATATTAGAAGTAACTATTTTACTTCGCAGATTTTTCCCTAATGTTCAGTTTTCTCTTTGTTTCGCCTTTTTACTAGCTAAAAGAATTTCATGTTCTTTCAGGCTGGGATGGTGTTGATCAAGTTTTTAATTAATCTACGTCAATGTTCTTTATCAAAAGAACCGTCACCGTTATTATATCCGACCATATCTGATCAGATGTTCCAAACAGACCAGTTTCATGATTCCAAACTTTTCGGGGGGTTCTTCTTTACCAAACAAACCTTATTTCTACGTTATAAGATGCAGCTCGAGATTTTCAAGATTCGATTGTCTGGATAGGAGGAGATTATAGAATTAGATTTTTATATAATGAATCCTCATTAGCCTGTACTTTAACTCCTCCCTACATGTACATATGATCAAAATCTATAGGTATTTGATATTCTAATGTGATGAATTACTTTATAGATAAATAAAAATATTACAATACCTTTGTTTAAAGCTGAGTTGAAAATTACACTGTTACCGTTTTTTGCACTACCAAAGAAACAAAAAGCATACGATCTTAACGCAAGCAAAGCTTGAAGAGGAGGAAATTGGTTTCTACTCCTAAATCAACAAGATGCTCCCAGGTAGTTGGGTTGGTGAAAATGATCATCAACATTGCGGAGATTGTTTATTAAAAATCTTATGAAGCACTAACCGTACAGAAACATTTAAGTGTTGTATTAGAGTGTGATGAAAATTCGTTGTTTTGTTTCTCTCACATTCCTTATACATCAGGTGTCTATCGACCAAAGCTTGATGTATAGTTAGGTCTGGGTTACTGAGAATGCCTATAGAAGGCCTACCATTTGCACCATCTTTTTAACTCAGTAGGCACTTGCCATGTAAGTAGGTTACCTACAGAGGGCCTACCAGTTGCCACCTTACGACTTTCTATTGGGAAGATGCGTGAAAATCAGCTAAATTTGAGTAAAAAAAAAAATTTCATACTTGCAGTAAATCACATTCAAGCTCACTACGCATAAATTTCAGACGAATGGTTGTGTTATGTTAATAGAGTTGATGTTGTTTACATTTTGTTTAACTATTGACACTCGAGTTTCATGGCTTGTGTTTTTTGCTTCGACTTGACATAAGTCTGTGTTTTCAGAAAATATGTACATCGTACGTCACTTCCATCTTGCGATAATCAAAACTTCTGTATATGTTGACGTTAGTGCTGACCAATTAGATCTCTGAATGTGACTTATAGAATAGGAAGGAAATGAAAAGTAGTTACTTTTGTAATTTGTAATTTCGTATAAATTAACACGTAGAGCCAAGAAAGGTTACTAATTGGGATTTTCAAAAAAGAATTAAGTTTTATAAAATTCTTTTTCGTATCGTGCCCCCATTCAAAAAAAAATTTTAATATTTAATTACGATTCATGCCTCTTTGTTAAAATAGAGCTCCTCAATTTCTAATTTGCTTATTTTATAGTGCATACAAACTATTAACCACGATCTAGACTCATCATCCCAAATCTGGCTTCGCTATTACTATACAGTCCACTTTGAAACATTCTGCTATCAAAAATATGATTCAAATAACATATTGTCCATGTCAAATTCTTTATGACTCAATTGAAATTCCAGTTATAAATTAAATTTCGATTCGTTTATGTCTCAGAATTGTTATTTTGTTAAGTTTTTCTGCGAAATTGTAAAAAACTTTTGTGGATTTTCTTTGCCGATTTAGAGGACTGATTTTCGAGGTGGAATAATCAAATCAACTCTTTCCGGCCTTTACGTTTAATGGTCTTGTGTGTTTCTCTTATTAGCAATAACAATTAATAGAGTAAACAAAATATAAAAAAATAAAACCATCTAATGGTAAAAGAAATATTTGGTGACAAAGAAAATTAGTCTGAACAAAAAAATGTCAGTATGCCAGTAAATCCAGTTTGATAGATTTACACCGTATTTCTCGAAATATTTCTCTAAATAATAGCGAACAAAGATTTCAATGTTACTTTGAGATAATGTCAAAAGACAACAAAATACTATTGGTCTTTAACGAAGTAACATAAAGAGAAACAAGCAAAATTTTGACTTACAAGTCGTTCAGCAGAAGAGGCGATTCAGCAAAAAAATTACAAGCCAAACGAAACTATGCAGAGAGTCCTTTGCAATACCACGAAAGAAACAATTTGCATGCGTGAAATTTAGTAGCTATGAAGAAGCGGCTACTTGCTATCCGCGAGACAACCAAGTGAGGAGTAGACCGATCGAGTCGCGAAGGCAGGTAGTCCCGCGTAGGCTTAAGGCAGATGAGCGAGGGTGACGCACACATAAGTGAAATAAACTACTCATGTAAATACAATTAAATTGGATAGTTAAAATCATGCGTGTGCTACTCCCCACCAGTCAGTAGCCAACCAGACCTCCTCAAAGGTGAAAAATAACCATTATCCCTGAAAGGCATCTTCTATTCTGAACATACCATTTGCTTTGACGCAACACAGCGTCAACAATAAAATTCAAAACACAAAAAAAAAACTAACTAATAACTTGCGCAGATTTTTTTAAACAAAGTCACTTTAATCAATGCTCATTAGAGCCAATCGCTCTTAATAATTTTGCAACAAGCAATAGATTAATTTCTTAAAGTTTAAGTAGCAAAATAAAAAAAAATTACAATGATTAAACTAACGAAATATAGTAAGTAATTTAAGGTACAATAGCAAATTAATTTAAGCGAAACAAACAAAAAGCCTTAAGTAAAACAAAATGAAAAGGCTAAGCAAATTTAAAATAATTAAATATTAAAATTATTTCGCAAAATGAAGAAAAAAAAAATTAAGTGTCTAAATAGACGTCTTCTTGATTCCGTGGTTGAGATTGCTCAGCATCATATTGAGTCTGATCAACTTGACGATTGGTCGAGTGAAGGTTGAGGTGGCAGTTTTGATTGAGACGACTTGGACCAATTCATTAGAGCCAGGATTAACTTCAGTCATGCACCTGAGTGGCCATTCAGTTGGTGGCGTAAGCTCGTCCTTTAATATGACCAAATCTGGTAAATGACCAATACTGGTAAAGCACTTGGGTTGAGTATGTTCATCGTAAGGCTCTGGGTTCGAGAGGAGAACAGAGCCGACTAAAAGTGTGCAGGTGTTAGAGCAACCACATCTTTAGCATTTGTGATAAGTGGGCAGAGTGGCCGTGAATTGAGGCAGGCCTTAATTCGAGATGCCAAGGTTAAAAGCTCTTCGAAGGTTAGCGTTGAATCACCGATAACGAGCTTGAAATGGTATTTAAAGCTGCCTACTGCAGCCTCCTATAGGCCACCAAAGTGGGGTGCTCGTGGTGGGATAAACGACTACTCAGTGCCTTGAGCTGCCAAGCTCTCAGTTACGCTGTTGGCAAACGCAGAACTTTGCTTGAATAAGGACTGCAGTTCCTTGAATGCGCCCTTGAAATTAGTAACACTGTCAGAGTAGATTTTTGAAGGAACTCCTTGACGTGCACAGAATCTTGCGTAGGCTGCAAGAAAGGCATCAGAAGTGAAATCTAAAACAATTTTCACATGAACAGTGCAAACGACTTAACAAATAAATATAGCAACATAGCCTTTAGTGGACTTCGCTCCTCGTCCTTTTGAGAATAAAACTGGAATTGGTCCAGCGTAGTCTAAGCTTACTATTGAGAACAGTCGACTTGGTATTATTCGAGCAGCTGGCAAAGGAGCCATTTGCTGTTTAAGACCCTTTGCCTTGTGTCTGGAGCACGTGATGCAGCGTTGATACACTTCTGTAGCAACATGCAAGCCGTGCGTAATCCAAAACGTTCAATAGAGGTGAGAAAGCATGAGCTGCACGCCTCCATGCAGTGTGGCTCGATGCGTTTTTTCAACCATCCTCTTGATTATCGAGCAGTAACCAGGCAATACGATTGGATGCCTTTCATTGTAAGGCAGCAGCGAATAGTAAAGTCGACCTCCCACACGAATCAAGCTGCAGTCGTCTATGAATGGACTTAGCATGGCAAATGAACTGTGCTTATGGATCGGCTTTCCAGACAGCAATAATTTTTTCTCAATGATAAAATGATGCGATTGTATGGCTCTAAAACAAACAACGCGGGCCAAGCCACATTCTTTATAAGTCAAAGTATACGACCTTTCCTCCAATGAATCTTGAACTGAGCGCAATTTCCAACGAAAACAATATGCCAAGATTTTGATAATCTTGCTGAAGCTTGAAAATTTCTGCAAAAAAAGCAGATATTCAAGTTTAGATATTTGAGGGTCTTTAGCCGAGTCCCTTTTCTCAGTAGTGATGTGTGCATGGACAGTTTGCTTCAACGAATCAGCTGGAGGCCACTTTGACTCAGCCTCCTTTAACCAAGAAGGACCGTGCCACTATTGAGAGAATGAAGCCAGGTCAACTGGAGAGACACCTCTTGTTGCACAGTCTGCCGCATTATCCGCAGAACGAACATGCCTCCAACGTGCTTCTGGTAGTGAAGTCTGAATTTCACTGGTGCGGTTGGCTACGAAGGTCTGCAACTTGGAAGGATGACTCTTGAGCCACTCTAAAATCACTTTAGAGTCCAACCAGCAGTTGATGCTGGATGGTAAATGCCTTGAATTTCTTACTTAATGACAGATTAAGCGGACAAGCAGCGTGGCTACACAAAGTTCCAGCCTCGGTACAGTTTGGACCTTGGTTGGAGCCAGCTTCGATTTGGCAATGAGTAGTGAAGAGGAGCACCCTGGCGAGTCCGCATAGATGGATGCAGCGTAGGCTCTCTTTGAAGCATCAGCAAAGCCGTATAAGTGCCAAACGTCCTTTTCTGCAAAGCTAAGCCGCCTGGGAATGTGAATAGACGAAATGGCGTATAATTCATCGTGGAATTGCATCTAGCGTTGCTCCAAGGTTTTCGAGACTGGTGTGTCCCAGCCTAAGTTATCAAGCCAAAGGTCCTGTAATATAATTTTTGCCGTAATCATTGTTGGAGCCAGCCAGCCCAGCGGATTAAATAATCTTGCAATTTCAGAAAGAATCGAGTGCTTTGTAATAACAATTTAGTGATGAACCGAAGCGATTTCAAAAATAAAACAATCAAACTTTAGCACCTATTTAAGGCCTTAAGTTAATATCACCTCGTCGAGTTTTACTTTTACCTAATGAGGAGTTACTGACTCCAAACCTTGAATTATTTCAGCTTTGTTTGCGGCCCATTTTCTTCAAACCATTTTTGCAGATAACAACAGCTTGATTATTTGATCTTGACGCTGCAGAATGTCCTCCATCGAGTCAGCTCCAATAAATATATCATCTACATATAGTTGGCGTTGTAGAATAGGAACAGCCTCAGGAAACTGGTGAGCTCCATCTTCAGCAAGTTGCTTCATCACACGAAGTGCAAGAAAAGGAGCAGCCGCTGTGCCGTGAGTTACCGTGATACATCTGTTTGCTTATTTTATAGTGCATACAAACTATTAACCACGATCTAGACTCATCATCCCAAATCTGGCTTCGCTATTACTATACAGTCCACTTTGAAACATTCTGCTATCAAAATCATGATTCAAATAACATATTGTCCGTGTCAAATTCTTTATGACTCAATTGAAATTCCAGTTATAAATTAAATTTCGATTCGTTTATGTCTCAGAATTTTTATTTTGTTAAGTTTTTCTGCGAAATTGGAAAAAACTTCTGTGGATTTTCTTTGCCGATTTAAAGGACTGATTTTCGAGGTGGAATAATCAAATCAACTCTTTCAAGACTTTACGTTTAATGGTCTTGTATGTTTCTCTTATTATCAATAACAATAGAGTAAACAAAATATGAAAAAATGAAACCATCTAATGGTAAAAGAAATATCTGGTTACAAAGAAAATTAGTCTGAACAAAAAAATGTCAGTATGCCAGTAAATCGAGTTTGATAGATTTACGCCGTATTTCTCGAAATATTTCTTTAAATAATAGCGAACAAAGATTTCAATGTTACTTTGAGATAATGTCAAAAGACAACAAAATACTATTGGTCTTTAACGAAGTAACATAAAGAGAAACAAGCAAAATTTTGACTTACAAGTCGTTCAGCAGAAGAGGCGATTCAGCAAAAAAATTACAAGCCAAACGGAACTATACAGAGAGTTTTTTGCAATACCACGGAAGAAACAATTTGCATGCGTGAAATTTAGTAGCTATGAAGAAGCGGCTACTTGCTATCCGTGAGACAACCAAGTGAGGAGTAGACCGATCGGCTCAAGTCGCGAAGGCAGGTAGTCCCGCGTAGGCTTAAGGCAGATGAGCGAGGGTGACGCATACATAAGTGAAATAAACTACTCATGTAAATACAATTAAATTCGATAGTTAAAATCATGCATGGGCCACTCCCCACCAGTCAGTAGCCAACCGAACCTCCTCAAAGGTGAAAAATAACCATTATCCCTGAAAGGCCTCTTCTGATCCAAACACATATAGTTGCTCTTACACTTATAAGCTGTTTACAATAAACGTGATTTTACATGGGTGAATGAAAAATTTTGGGTAAGTTTAATCAGTAACTATCTAAGAGTGAATAAATAGTTATTCATAATCTGCAAATGTCATAATAGTGTACTTCCTGAATTGACATTTCATTTATATTTTTTTCCTGAACTGGTGAAATTCAATAGTTTTGTATCTTTTTTATGGGCTACTTGTGATGAAAACTGTAACACTTTCTACCTATCCTATATTTATAAGAACCTTGCATACCTATTTAGTGTTAGCATACCTACCATGACAATCATAACTTGATTTCATATAAGCATCCGTTTTTACTTTAAAAGATGAAAATTTAGCATTCTGACCGATTAAAGTAATATACAGTTAGTTGTATTTAAATTTAAAACAAAGACTACTATTTAAACTTTATAGTTACAATGGAAATTTTCTATCAATGGTAACCATATCGCTATACACCTTTACTGTTAAGACTATACGATGTGACTTTACACTTAAATGAACTATATTTGTTAATTTTAAAGGACAAATATTCTTATCCTACAGCTTTTAATGGAATGAGATAAAACTATATGCACTTAAGTGTACCAAAGAGTCTGAAAATGTTTGAATACTCAGTCCAGAGATCACTTTTTAATTTCTTGTTGAATCATATAAAATAGTATATTATAATTAGTATTATTCTTATAACTTGAAGCATTCCTATTAAGTAAAAAGCTGCTGTGTGAATTAGAATGATCTTGCTGAGGCGACCATTAAGTGGAATATAAAAGTAATAAGCGTTTGTTGATGAAAAGTACAGCTCTTACTACTTATTATTAAATAGAAATTTAATAAAGTGTTTGATCCATCATAAGTACGATCAGCTGGTTATTAGAGGCCATATATGATAGTCAATTTGTAATAATGTGCAAAAACTAAAAAATCATGTTACATTAGTAGCAATTTCTTATCAATTTTCTGTTTAAGTAAACTGTTTTTGTGACCATAGCTTTTCAGTTGCGAATTAAAACTATTGAAGTAGATCAAAAACTTGATATTACTATAGTATTTACATTGAATGTTCAAAAAAATGTCGAATAATTTTGTGTTTACAATTTTACTTCTTTTTAACTAATGTAATGTATAAAAAAACCTTATAAGGCGTTTGGAACACTCAAAATGTGTATTTTGAGTTTTGCACAAGTTTTAGCAAAAGAAAGTTATAACATCTGCATTTATATGTGACCCTTCATATACTTCACTGCAAGTTACATTATAAGTTCATATTGACTAGTCTTAAATAATAACTGTTTGAGTTTTTCTCTGTATTTGTATGCAAAAAATTCTCTATGTAATTTTTTTTTTTTTTACCGAAAAATAACGTTTAGTATTAGATATACCAAATATTTCATTGAAAGTCTGTTCAACCCCCATTTTACTTAAATCAGACGTTTCTACTTAGTATAAATATATGATGTTCATAAAGTGTTAAGCAATTCAGTTTTTTTTTGTATACCGTATTGAACCTATAAACAAAACTTATATGCAGAATAATCAAGGCTGATTTTATAAGGTTATAGAAATAATAATAACATAAACTCTGTCAAGAGTACTTTTACAAAGACTATTGCAAAAGGACCATGACAGATATTTATATGTTATAAATTTTGGTGGCAAGGGTCCCAGCCAAGACGTGCAGTTAAATCAGTTTTTACGTATAAAAAAATACCATTAACAGCTTCATCAAGTTTTTTAAGCCATTGTTTCAAAATTTATCGAGACAAAATCTAAGTTAAATATTAAGTCTTTCTTAAAATAACGTATTCTTAGTATTACATAAGGTATTTCCAAACATAATCAATAATTTTTCAATTGCCAACTAGAATTTATCTAGATGCATTATGAACTTTCTATTTTTCAGTATGAAAATATGGGTCTATGTGAAACTCAGAAAGAACAACAAAATTTCAGTGCAAGACATTTATTAAAACATTAATACTTAAACAATTTTTATGCAAAAAATTGTAACACCTTGTATAATATTGGGAGTTTTCTACATGTAATAAAATTTTTCAGCTCAAGTTTCAATTATCAGTCTCCTAAATATTTTATTCATAGCCACTATTATCTAGGGTTAGCAAATAAATATGGTTTTGTATGCCATGATGTAACTATGATCCTCATAAATAAAAAAAAATCAGGCGTGCGTCTTTAGACCCCTGGCAGATATGAAACTTCTTACTCAAATGTTATTAAGGTCAGTACAACAAAAACTAGAATAATAAAATATAACCTTTTTTTAATAGGTCTTTAAGAATTGGATATTAAAATAGTAAAGATCATTTTATCATTACGTACTCCAGCACGCGCGTGCATAAAATACAAATACTTATACATACTACTTATGTTACACGTGATTTGTGCATTTTAAGTGCTTTCATATATGCTATGATACATGTATTAATGTATTAACAAATTGTTGGTCATGTTATGCAGAAAGAAACCAAAATTTTTACCGTACTGCCCCGAAACAAATTTAATTTTTTTTCAGTTATGCAAAACAAAATTCCTTTTATTTAAAACTACTATTCATGCATTTAAGGACGTTTATCACAGTTAATGGGAAAATGTAGAGAGTGCAGTAAGGGGGGAGTGGGCATGCGGCAGCGCTGGCAACTATTTTGAATGCATTTTTATACCTATATGTAGGCATCTGACACTGTTTTTTTTTATTTAACTGCAAAAGTAACTTGTCTATCTCTCTGAGAATTAAGAATAAGACCAGTATTATGGTATTGTGTCATGCAAAAAAAAATTGGAAAAATTCTACGTACCATTTTCTTATAAATTCCATTTTTATGTGACTCCTCCATAACGTTACGTGTTGAATTGAAGTTCTCTTTACATTTAGTATTTAAAAAACGGTAAAGTAAAACGATTCAAAACTTAACATGTAACTTTCTCACATCATTACGAGCATCCTGTTAAAAGTTAAGGAAGATTGTACAGAAAACGCTGTGTGATAAACGTCCTTAATATGACATGATACATGTACAACTAATTCTTGTTGGAATCATTGTATTAAACAAATAGTAACTTTTTTAATACGTTGGCTACCATGAAAGTAGAATAATTCACTTTATCTGATAAAGATTAAAAAAAAAAATAGACTTATAGCTATTTTTTATTGTAAAGTGGTAGTTTTTCATTAAACTCGTTTTTCACAATTATTTATAACTCAACATTCAAATTCACCCATGCTTATAATTATTTTCTACTAATCTCGAAATTGATAGTAAGAATATAGATTTTGGCCACGTGACAATTATTCTTATAATACATGATAAAGAACTGAAACTAAATCAAGAAACAGCTACAATATGTAGAATGTAGCTTTGGCTTCGAGATATGGCTGAAGATTTTTGAAATTAAGGCTATTGTTTGTATGAATTCGTGTAACATATATTTTAGCACCTCAAAATTTATTTTCCATACGTGAAATTGTTTTTGGCCTATAAGGCTTTTTTTTGAGACACGATTGTTTTTTTTATTTTAAAAATTTGTGTTGTAACAACGATTTTTCGAAAATTTTTTCAATATCCGTATTCTTATTCGAAATATGTCATACTAATCAAAAATAAACCAGAGTGTGGGACTTGGACTACCCCAGTAAGAACAAAGTTCACGCATGTATGTATAAATCACATGTATACTGTAAAATACAAGGTTCGATGTATTTTTTTCACAGGATCCAGCAGTACACTTATGTCTTCCTACCTAACTCATCTCTTCTTGTGTATCACGATGTTTTTTTCCCTTTTATGAAACTTGTGAGACTTATTACTTTTTCTAAATCTTGCTTCCTTTTAAGAATATGGCAAATATCTGATATTTAAAAAATATGCGCACGCAAGACCAAGGATAATCATTTTTACATTATTATTATTATCCTGTACTACACGTAATATAACTTTTCCAATGATATTTACTCTTTATTTTATGAAGGTACATCGAAAACATTAAAAATTTTGTTTAAGTTCATATATAACTCAACGCCTCTGATTTTGTGTGTAACGATATTTTTATCACCTTCAGAAAACCTGTAAAACTCGTTATTACTGCTCTATCTTGTTTCCTTTTAAAGATATGGCAGATTTTGTAAAGTTTGGAGGCTATACAATATTATAAATTCCCGTTAAGTCAATACTCCCAATCTGCATCGATCTGTCATATATGCAAAAGTTATTTGTTCATGTACTTTATTAAAATAATTATATTAACCTTTGTGTATCGTATTAATATTAACTAATATTCTCCGTACAAATTCGTGCAGGTGAACATGTAAAAACTTGCACCGTAAAAATAGAAAGTACACGCAACATACGTATCAGACATGTACACTTTGATTGTTGCATTCAGAATTCTGTAAACAAGTTACACTCACATGCATACGCGCACGTATACATTTAATACGAAGACACTGCACACAGTAGCACACTATGACACAGCAATAGGAATATGCTTATCACTACACTTAGCATGCGCACACACGCTTTCTCTCTCTAATAACTCTAATAATTTAAATATTTAAATCTGCCACCCACCTGCTACTGGTTATATGATTGTGGCACCTGAGCTTATATGGGTGTAAGAGAGGTGTGTATGCATGTTGGCCTAAAAAGTGCTCCTATTTATTTAAATAGTATCCGTTTGGAAACATTTTTATTCTATTTGATTTGTAAAAAACTCTACTTAATTTTTTTTTTATTCTTTTTTTTTTTTTTTTAGCCAGTGAAAACGAAAGTGCACGCTTTCCCTTACACTTTCTGGCTGATGGGTCCCTGCGATGGCTGGCTCTCTCCCACACTTTATCTGTGTCGCCATTACTGCTCTGTCATCCCCCTCCCTACAAAATTACGGTTTTTCCTTACGCTTCTTAGCTGATGGGTCTCCGTTGCTAACCGTCCTTATACACAAAAAATACATGGGGAGTATGTATCTCATTGTTACCCATGATAAAGAACTTCGTTCTAAAAAAGTTTCTCTGACTTTTTCTTTTCAACATACTCTTGAAAAATACGAAAATTAAGGTTATGTTTGTGTATAGTCTAGATAGTCCAGCTCCTTTTTATTTTTCGCATTGATCATGTAGTTTCTCTTAAGAAAAGCCCTGCAAATTGTTATTGTAGGTAAATTTAGCTTACTTTTCTATGTATGACTGTAGATTAAGTTTTGAGAGGTTGTGAAAAAAATTCTTCAAAGTTTAGGTTAATGTCTTTATCAATTTCTCAAACACTGCATAAAAAAGAAAATTTTTATTACTCGTTCTTTTTTAGATAGAGTCAGAAAAGGAAATAATGAAGGTTATACTTGTGCAAAGTCCAATCCCTTTATATTTGTGCACCTTGACCATGTAGTTAACCCTAGTAAACTCGTAATTATGTAAAATAGCGTTCAATTGTGGTACTGTTACATTTCGTATTTATTAAAAAACAAAACGACGTATCAGTTGTTGGGACAATGTCCTGGCTCTTATCCCGTACAAAAATCTAATTATGTACATTAAGTTAGTCTCTTTTTTTAATTGACTTAACGAGAGACCTATACAAAATTTTTAATTTCTCTGAATCTTGTTGTCTATTAATATTATTACTTAATTAATGTATATTTAACATGTCGGAAAAAAGGCACTTTTTATAATTTTATTCTGTGTCAAAAAATTTGTATTTTATGAAATCATAGTTATATGTGAATTCAATGCCATGTTATAATAGTACAGATGCATCCTTTTGTTCTTCTATGTCTCTTTTGTGTTCTGCCATTCTTAATTTTACAGCTCTCGATGTTTGGCCGACATAACAGCAGTTGCAATTCGCAAATGGTATGTGGTAAAAGAAATTATTTTTGTCAAGTGGCTTAGTTACATCTTTTCTAAGTGGAAAGATCGAATTCAATTTATTGTTTTAACTGTATACAAGACCAATGTACAGCTTCTTACAATAATGTTAAATAGGATCGTGCAAGTGGAGAATATATGGTAATGATAAGATTAGTTTATGATTATTGTCATTTCTATTGCTATTATCAATTATGTTCATGTTTTTCAAGGTATTTATTCTTTTGTTTGAAAATTTATCAATAAATGTTGTCGTATAGTAGTTGGGTAGTAGGAATTTATTAGTTTATTTCAAATTATCGTGATATAATTAAGTATCTGCTAATTAAACGGAAAGTCTACTAAGGAGTAAATGAAACCTATTTTATGTTGTATTGGATGGTGTGAGGGAAAATTTAAGTATCGGCCTGAGTGTGTGGGTTTATTTGTATAAAGTGTAATTTTAGACAGTAGCTATTGAGAACGTTTTAAGTATAGTTAATGTATTTAAGTGGTACACATATGAGGATATCATTCACATGCCATACGTACATTAGAACATCAAAACATAACTTCTCTAAGCATGAAATTTCAAGCAAACGCATTACAAGATCACACAGCACTGGACTACAGGAAATTCCCATTGAAGAGCTAAAAACTTGCTTATAAAATTTATTGTTGAAGTGGAGAAAAGTCCAATTAAAAATTAAAGATACACCTGGAGAAAATTAATTCAGAGAATCATTTGATTTTACTATTATAGAATTTTCAAAAATGTTTTATTGCATTTATAATTAAAGTTCCACTCGTATTAGTAAATAAACTAACTACATCTCGACTTATAAGAGAGTAATCAGGTGAAATGATAACATCTTCATTTATTTTTTATTTCCTAACTTTTTTTTATGTGTAATTTCGCCAGCAGAATATTCTTAATCAGAGAATCAGAAAGACATTTAAAAAAACTTTAAGTAGTAAATTTGGTGTCGAGATAATGATACGGACAAAAAAGTCTTTTTCGTTTACTTTTATTAGTCCGTAGTATTTAGATTTAAAGTTTTTTTTATGAACATCTTTATGAAACTTATTTCATTCATTAAAAATACCCTATTGATCCCACTTGCTTACAAAATTTTTTGTATCTTTAATTAATTATGGTGAGGGATTCCTTTTTAGCTGTGAATAATATTCATCGTCACTTAATAATTAGTCTACTTTATTACTGTAAGCTTCTTCGTCAATGATAACAGTGACATTACCTTTGTCTGCTTGAGTAATTCAGATGTGCTCAGTCTTTTTAAGGAAAATAATAAATAAATTTATTGAAGAATTTTTAGATAAAAAAACAAATACTTTAAAAAACATAAATATGATTTATAATCGCAATAGAAACGACAATAATGTAAAAGTTAATCATCATAACACTTAATCTACAGTCATAAAATCAATAATGAGAGAATATAAGAAGTGGTAATTCGAGCATGACTTTATTTCGATAATAAACAAAACTTCCGATATTTCAACCTCATGCTGACGCGATCCTCAGGGCAACTTATAACAATGTACAAAGAAATGAATTACAACATTAAATATAACAAATAGCAAAATATAAAAAGTAATGTATAAATACAAATGCGACTGTTAGGATAAAACATAACACTGCAAGTGGAGCGATGAAACATTATTGCATAGTTACAAATTTACGAAAATGATTGTTTGGTAAAAAATTTTTTTATTTAAAAGTAACATCATAGAATGTACGTATGTAAAAAGCAGAAGACTGTATTTAATAAAGTAAACGTAATATAAAACTAAGTATCACAAAGGTGTGTAAACATAAAAATTCGGTAAAATATTCGAGGATGTTGAAAAACCAAGAAACATATTAAACTGTATACGACGTATAAGACGTATAAGACACGTTAGAAACGTATTAAACTGCATAATATACATGTAAAGAATTTATTGAAAGTAATTACGACTAATTTTTGTTAAATATCTCGTAAGAAATTTTTATGACATACATTTAATTTACTAGTGTCTAGTCATCTATTTACATTGTTTTCATAAACAAAAATGTATACTATTTCAGAAAATTTGCGTTTATACTTATTCTTCTTCTGGTCAGAAATTTTTACATTATCAAAATCAAAAGTGTGTTTGAGTTGAAGTGAATAGAAAGCAAAGGCAGATTTATTATCTTGTTTTTCAAGCATCCGTAAGTGCTTACTCATGCGAATGTCAAGAAGTCATGTGAAAATTTCATATTAGCCTATATGCGCTATGTAGATAATTGCTTCTTTATTATAAAAACATCACATATTTAACAAACTTTAAATTTGTTTCATAAATATAATCCGTTCTTACGGTTAACAGTAGACAGAAGAACTTTTAATTCTATTTCATTTTTAGACGTATTAATCACACGCATTTCTGACTCAGCATGTGTAATAGACTATAAAACCGTAACATAAAACCGTGATATAAAAAACCATTTTTCTCTGGACGCCTATTTAATTTTTAAGCATAATCTTAATTGCCAAAGAAAACAATTACTTACTTTTTAATTAATAGAATTTTCAAGCTAACGGATCCTGAGCTTAGGTCAAAAAACATCCGGAAGGTTAGAAGAATCCTTGCTGACAATGCATACCCCTGTTATTTTGTTGAAAAATATATCAAAGCAAGAATTAGCTTACGTAATGGACTATATAGTAAATTGAAAAATACAACACTTGATAATGCCCGTTACTGTTCTGAAAGACGTAACACTAGTCCTAGAACTCTCTTTATTGTACTCCCGTACTTCCGATCTTTTGAAAGTTCTTTACGTAAGATTTTTTCTGAATCTAACATTAAGGTAATTTTTTCTAATTCACGTAAGCTTACTGATTTCTTAAGATTAAGTAAAGATAAAATTTCAACACTGGAAAAGGGGTCCATAGATTACTTTATTTATTGTGAATGTCGTACTTGCTATGTGGGTCAGAGTAAGAGACTTCTTGACATTCGTATGAGTACTTACGGATGCTTAAAAAACAAGATAATAAATCTGCCATTGCTTTTTATTTACTTCAATTCAAACATACTTTTGATTTTGATAATGTAAACATTTCTGACCAGAAAAAGAATAAGTTTAAACGCGAATTTCCTGAAATGGTATACATTTTTGATTATGACAACAAGGTAAATAAACAACTAGACACTAGTTAATTGAATGTATTTTATAAAAATTTCTTACGAGATATTAAACAAAAAGTAAGTCGTAATTACTCTTAATTATTTATTTACATGAGTACTATACATTTTTATACGTTTCTTACGTATTGTATACGTCTTATGTGTCACACACAGTTAAATTTGTTTCTTAGTTTTTCAACATACTCAAATATTTTGCCTAATTTTTATGTACACTCACCTTTGTGATACTTAGTTTTATTTTCCGTTTACTTTATTATAAACAGTCTTTTGCTTTTCATTAACGTACATTCTATGAAGTTACTTTTAAGTAAGAAAATTTTTTACGGAGAAATCATCTTTGTTAATTTTTAGTTATGGAATAAGTTTTCATCGCTCCAGTTGCAGTGTTATATTGTGTCCTAACAGTTGCATTTTTATTTATTCATAACTTTTTTATATTTCAGTTTTTGTTATATTTGATGTTGTAATTTATTTCTTTCTACATTGTTATTAGTTGCCCTGAGGATGGCGTCAGCATGACGTCGAAATATTGGCAGTTTTGTTAATTTTTGAAATAAAGTCATGCTCGAATCACCACTTCACGTATTGTGCAACAAAAATAATTATAAACTAATCTTATTTTTACCGTATACTTCCCACTTGCAAAGTTCTATTAAATATCATCGTAAAATGTTTTACATTAGTCTTGTGTACAGTTTAAACAATAAATTGAATTCGATCTTTCCACTTGGAAAAGATGTAACCGAGCCACTCGATAACAACAATGTTGTTTACCACTTACTATTTGCAAATTGCAAGTGCTGTTATGTCGGTCAAACATCGAGAGCTGTAAAATTAAGAATGGCAGAACACAAAAAAAACATAGAGAAACAAAAGGATACATCTTTACTATCACAACATAGCATTGAATTTACACATAACTACAATTTTGATAAAATAAAAATTTTAGACACAGAACAAAATTATAAAAAGCGCCTTTTTTTCCGAAATGTTACGTATACATTACTTCAATAATAATGTTAATGGACAACAAGATACAGAGAAATTAAAGAATTATTATGAATCTCTCGTTAAGTCAATTAAGAATGGAGACTAACGTATGACGGAGTCATTTTTCTCTGACCCTATAGCATTAAGCGCCGAAACGCGTCATCAAGGTGGAATCTATTTTCATTTATAAGAAGCTAATAAAGGTCTGGGTCTGTGTGTTTCATGTTCTACGTGAGAGTAATCGGATGCAAGGAGTAGCGTCAAGGAGAGAAGACAAGACATAGTGCCGAAGAAAAGCCCAAGAATGTGTAGTTCTGCATATTATAGAATATTTGTAATTACCGCGCCAGTACTGCTTTATCGACGAAGATTGTATGTATACCTATGTATCTGTATTAAGAGTATGTATTGTAAATTGCGTCGCGTTCGAGTGCGTGTGAATAATGTCCTGGCGGTAAGAATCAGAAGTATGTATGTAGATATAGTGTGGTAATGCGCGAGGCTGCACTAATTGATGGGCCTAACGCGACACTCTTGCAGTAGCTTTCAAGTGAACCAGAGCTTTCCGAGTTTTCGCGTTTCTGGTAGTGCAAATCGAGAGAGAGAGAGAGAGAATCGAGAGAAAGGGAAAGAGAAGAGCGAAGAATCCGCTTTCCAAGCCAGCTGGGAACGACCTTGCGACCGACGACCGAGGAGCCAAGAACCATCGCCACCCCCAGCTGTCATCTGCAAGACCAGGTCATCGGCATGCCAATAGTTGATTTGACCCGGAACATGGTAAACCCAGAGGTAAGGGTAAAGTAGAGTGTGTGAGCGCGTGTGTATTAACGTGTGTGTCGGGGGATTGGGCAGTGCGGGACGCCCCCAGGAAGCGTGGAGTTCGAGAACGGGAGAGTCCGGGGGAAAGTGTGATTATCACGGATTGTTGTGATAGCGCTGGATTGCGCCAAGATTCGGGCCTAAAAGCCTACGTGTAAAAATTCGCCAAAATAAAGTGAAGTGTTCGTATAGATCATTTACCTCGTCTATTGTCGTGATTGTGTTTTTCCTTCCTTCCGAATTCACAGGTCGCGCCTCGTTTCTCCTTGGGAGAGTAGTCTGATCCTGACGGACTACCGCTGGCGGGACCTCCTCGGGGACGAGTCTCTTAGGCCAAGCAGCGGATATCGTGAGCGTGGGGACAGGGGTTTTTCGCGTTTCAGGGTACGGCAGACTTGGGCGAGAGGATCTGTGTAAGTGTCTTTGGACGTTGTCTCGGGACCACCCTAGCTGCGACACCCTATAGTGTCTCAGAGCGCGAAAGTACAACGTCACAAACTTTATGTACATGATTTGAGGACCCTATTCTATTTATAGTATTAGTAAATACGAACTGCTTGTGTGCGTCTCACAAGGAACTGCTTGCGATTCTTATTTGATTGTATTACATTTGTATACTATGTCATTTTTCATGAGCAAGATAAAAGCCACTAAACTTGAAACTCTGACTGCATTGCAATTTTACATCTTTTATGTAAGAGTCAGAGGTATGCCAAACACTTTACTTCATTTGCGTTTATTTTATTCACCAAAATTTGTAATGTCAAGAATTATTTATTACTCAAAGATTTGTGTACCTTATGAGGGCCAGAACTAACTGCCTTTGGACGTTTTATTTTATTACTCGTAACACTTGTTTTTTTTCAGCCAATTTCACTTCTCTCACGAGATACATCGTTTTATCCTATTTTCGAAGGTTAGGCTATCGTATTAAACATATTTAATGCTTTATGCACTTTTTTCAAAAAACATTCATACATATGAAGGGATGGACAGAAAAAGAAACAATTTTTACTATGGCTTTTGAAGACTTTAAAGAGATCAAGAACTATTTTACTATTTTGTATTTAAACGGTATACAACAGTGAAGCAAGGGATTGACTTACCAGAATTTTTGTGCGGACCGGGACATGCAAGACATTTATATGTTTATAATATACATACTTATACTTTGCCCTCCGTAAAGGTACAGCTATTCTTTTTCCCTTCCTTTTTTTTTCTCTGTATTTATACCTCAGCTTGAGCAAACACATCAGCTGAGTCATAACGTAAAAACATGCATACCTATAATGTATACACATGTAAAGTAGCAGCGTAAGGGGAAGAGAGCGTGCAGCGTACATGTGAAAGAGGGAGAGATCAATTGATTGATCGAATATAAATTTATTACCGAGCACTGCTTCATAGGGCCAGCAGGATGTACATTAGTTTTAATTCACGAAAATATAGAACGATGAAGTAAGATGGCTTTGATAGGTAATAATAAGAAGTTAATGAATAATAATAGCAATAACAATAGTGAAATATAACAAATGTTAAAATGTTAACGTAGGTTAGGTAGTTAACGAAGGTAGATTGTATCTATTCAATAATAATAATAATAAGAATCACAGTTGAAATAGCATCTGACAGTCTTTTGGTATGATTGCAGTCTTAGGCAAAAAGCAGAGCTAGAGCGCCTGGGTAGGGCTCAATACTATTATTTGATTGCTCCTGAGATGGGTGAGGCTTCTGTCTTTGTTGAAATTAGTATGGGCTGTTGTGGGCAGATAAGGTGATAGTGAGATCTCGCAATCCCTCCTCCATAATTCTTCGTTTTCAGGCGTCTCTGTCTTTGACAAGAAGTGAGTTAGAAGAACTGACAAAGTTAGGAGCGAAGGAGGGGAAGGGATGATCTTGTTTAACATGGAAGGGACTGTACATACAAATAAATTGTGGATTATAATGGATTGAGAGGGCTAGAGATGTAAAGAATTGTTTTGAAGTCTGCTAGATGTTCGGAGCAAGGTAGAATCAAAGAGGATAAACTGAGATGCAAGAGTTTGAGGTGTGGCGTGTGCAATAGTACTAAATGCCAGAGATACAAGCAGGAGCTCTTGGCGTAGTTTCGGTGTTAACGAATCCAAGGCCAAGTGGTAGAGAGTGTCGTGAGCATCATTTAGGGATGCTCCCAAAGACAAATCACACAAAAGCATTCAACAACCTGTAAAGTTTATCCACTTTAGTATAATCTAAGTCATGATAGATAGTGCAGTTGTGATTAAAAATTGGAATAACTAGAGATTCTATTAGCCGCTTACTAAGATACAAATTGAGAGATGTCTGGTAGTGGCAAAAAGTATGTAAAGTGCACAGCATGTGCTGTACAATGCCACTGACATGAGTGTGCTAGCTCAACGTTGGAGAGATAAAAACTCTGAGGCTGACAGCCCCATCAACTAAGCAGACTGGGGCATTGGAAACGACGATGTAAGGCAGCGAAGCCTGAGCTAGGCAAGCGACATAGTAAGTGCTGCTGAGTAGTATGACCTTTGTTTTTTGAGCTGTTGAGGCGTAAATTATTTTACTTAGCCCAAGCAACAACCTTCGCAATCTTCTGATTCAGTATACATATGACTTCACGGATATTGTTGGGATCGGTTTTAAGCCAGATTTGCGTGTCGTCAGCGAATTTGTGGTGACAAGCACAATGCAAAAATGGTGAATAAAGAGTGGTGACAGCACGATGCAAAAATGGTGTCCGTGGGCGGAGCAGGTATGGAGTTGCAGATGTTATTAAGCTCTGGAGCGGTTGTTGAAGAGCAGACAGAGAAAATTTCTGCGTTGTAACGATTCAGGTTATCCAGTGTGAAATTTTTGAGCGGGGAGGGTAATGGTGTAGATTCCATGCCCAAGGACTGAACAACTCTCTACTGAGCCCCAGCGTTGGGGGCAGCGTCAATCTTGTTAGCTAGATGACTAGCCCATGCACTATTTAATAAATTTTTGACAATTGTGCAAAGAGGAAAATACTGTTAAAGTTTTGCAGGAGAGGTAGATCTTTGATAAGATCTGTAGACTCTATCACGATGTTTAATGAGGGTATGTATGTCAGGAGTAACCCAAGGGCGCTGGCAAGAGCTTAATGTGGCAGGATGTATTGGGGCGACTGCATCAAAAGCGGCAATGACATTAGCTGTCAGTACGTCAGCCAGGTCAGACGAAGTGGGCAGTTGTTATGTTTTAGTGGGCTGACGATGAGTTAAAGCGTTAAAGGCTGCGTGTGTTGATAGCAGCGATAAAGCAAGACTGGTAATTTAAATGCTTGAGTGCATTTCAAGAATTTTGGAATGTTTTTCAATGATAGCCGTGTCATCATTGAGAGCTTTAGTCAGGCCACTGACAATGGTGCTCAATTCACTCAGGATTTTGCTGCTTAGCTGCTAAGCTGCTTACCCTTAGGCATCTCACTAGCTTAAGTGCTTAAATTTTTCAGTCAGGTGCGTTTAAGTGCAGTCTATGAGGTGGGAGAAGAGATCAAGGAGTCATGAGATCTTCTAGATGTGACAGTGAAATTGGTGCCATGTGCAGGCTGAATGATACGCTTGAGACAAGCAGGTGTTGACAACTCAATAGAGATGTTAACGGGATCTGAGATGCCGAGTGGTGACACTTGTTAAACGCTGGCGCTACCCAGGACAGTCAGCAATGAGTCGACAAAGCAGTTCAGTGTCAGACCTAGCGCTGACAGTGATGCCCTTCAGTGAACGGCAGAACTAGAAGCTGTTGATGCCAAATTCACTCCAGACGGAGTCACTGACGAGGAAACAGCAGCCTTGGAGACTAATGAGCAACTGAGCTGAGTTGAGTACAAAGAGTTGGGGCAGAAGAGGGTGTGAGGATGAAGACGAGAGATAATGTCATTGACAGAGACGCAACTCTCATGACTGAGACTATTACAGGTAGTACAGCATACCTGGAGCTCACCCCTGGAAATAAATATCAAGCAGCGAGAGCAGACTGACCTCGGCATCTGAGAATAGGCTGGGCTGTTGACGATGTGTGTTGGCGAAGGTGTCATGCGGTCATGGTACTTCCTGTGTGTCTTTCTTTGAAGTTGAGATACAGGCCTTGGAGATGCTCTACAAAACTTTCATTTCCTTTGTCCCAGGAGCAAGTGATATCGAGTGTGAAGGCTCTGAACCCTGGGAGATGTTGATTCTATTGTCAATTACAGGAGAGAAACAAACGAGAGAGAGAGGAAGATAGAGAGAGGGATCTTGCTTTAAAGAAGGTGGCCAAAGGAGAGAGAGAGACGGAGCGAGAGACAGTAGAGTGTCGCGCACTATGAGAGAGAGAGAGAGAGAGAGAGAGAGAGACGGAGTCAGAGAAAGTGTGTAAAAAAGGAGATTGAGGAGAGAGTTTAGGCTGCAGGGTAAGTCGCTACGATTTTTCGTTACGTATTTTCTCTCACACAGCTGTTCACAGCCCAACATTACAAATTTCACTCCAAAAAAAAAACTTATAGTTGCTTCGTAACTGTGTCAACATGTAAGTAACTAAACTCCAGAAAATTTTACAACTGCTAACATTTTGTTTTATGCAGGCTGATTGTGTGAACTGAGTTAGTATTTTCACTGACTAGTGCTTTATTAAATGTACGTTTTTTTTTTCTAGCCTTAATAACAAAAACTTTTGCAATGAGAATTAGGATTAATGGAATATTTACTTTTAAGCCAGTCAAATTTGTGCACTTGCTTTGACTAATAATGGTGTTTTACAACACATCTTTAATTCAGTTCAAAAGATTTTTCTCGAAATGCACATTTTAATTATTAATTACTGATCTTATCAAAGACACCAGAACCACCTCTGGTTGGTGATCGTTAATACTGTCGATAATTAATTTTCAAAACCTCATCCAACGTCATGCCCATTATAATTAAGTTGTTTTGAGAATAGTCATATACAGATGACTCATTCACAAAAATTCATCTAGATATCTTTCTGATTAACCATCTGCAGTTAAAAGTGATTTACATTTCTTACAGCAACGGGTATAATTCATTATTTGCAATAATTTATTTTAACAGCTCTATGTAACTTCACTGTAATTATACATTATGCTCATATACTTGACTTGCTTTGAGTGCAGTTTTAGATGTATATAAATGTATAAAATATAGTATAAATTATTAACGAAACTTTCAAATATTCTGTGACGTAGTTAAATTACAAGTTTTAAGATACTTCTATCATTACTACAAGAAGACTCTTAGTGAGAGAATTTCTAGAAGTGCGAGACAAGTAACACCAGCTGTACATAGCATGTATGTTTTTTCTTTCTTGATCAGACTCCTATCATCTTAGCTCAAACAGTGATACTAACAACCAAGAGTTCTTGTGCAAGCACACCACGATCTTACTCTTTCCACGTCAGGCAAGCACTGCCAGGCCGTAAAGAGAGAGCTTTCCCTACCGTACCTTCAACCTAAACCCAACTCACCTTCACAGTTTAAGTATTATCTACTACTTTCAGGATCTGTACATATCGTAGTTGAGTGGACAGACTCTTTTTTCCGCACGTTGAATCAGACAAATTCAGGGTCAATCCATGGTCCCAAGGAACTCTTTTTTTTTATTGTTACTTCTACTTTTGCTGTGAGATTTTTTCTTAGTTTATTTCAATGCTGCAAATTAATTTAAAATAACTATTTGTGATTTAATTATAGCTCAAATATTGAGTTAGAACTTACTCTGTCATTGTAAAATCCTTTTTATTTAATAAAAAGTTATACTTAAATAAAGAATGATACTGGTCTCGGACCACCATGCAGTAAGTATCACGTTGCGTTTCTTCTTTTTTCAAAAATGTTATTATTTAAATGACTAAAATGTTGAAAGAAGAAAATTATAATAAAGAAATACTTCACATAATTGTTCATGATTTAATGACTACTATAGATCTTTATTTTTTCTTTAATGGTCTTCCACGTAGGCCAAATCCACTTGTTATTGTGTCAATATTTGTTTGGAGTTTTAAGGAGGTACTAGCAAAAAAAACGTTGAATGCAACAGATAAAATAACGATTTATGTGACAAGATGTAAGTATTAATAAGCTTTTTTACATCAAACAATTAAATTATATTTACAATATTAATTCAGATACTTACAATCTACAAATGAGTTATTGAAGCATTGCATGTATACGTGATCAGTTAATGAGCACGTGTGCAATACTGAATCTATAAACATAATACAAATTATTTTATTCATAAAGAGCATGCAAAAAAAATGAAAAACTGATGGTAGTTAAAAAGTTAACAAGATTATTTACAAGATTAATTTGAGGTTTACATTTCAAAGTGATAACTTATGTTTATACATTGTAGAATTAAATAAATCAAGATGACGTTTTGTGACTGCAAAATACATCGACTTAGAGCTGACACAATTTAGCTTAATCGTTCAGAAAATATGGTGGCAACAACGCGATTTCTTTTGTTAAAAATTTACAGTTGACGTCACCATATGGAAAAAGTTTTTTAAGATCTTGTACTATGTTATAAGTCATAATATATCCAATAAATGTATTTGAATGTATATATGTATAAGTATGTTTGTATATATGTTAGTGTAGGCCATGCTCTAGCGCTGAGAGCCGAGTTATGGTTTATAGTTTAGTCGTCGTCAGAGTATAGTTTACAGAGTCGCTTTTACATGCGAGTGGTCCACTGCTAGTTTCGTATTGTTTAATCTCGAGGTAGTACTAGTAGTAAGAGTAATAAGTATATGATTTAAATAAACGTGTGCACCAAAAGAAATAACTTATGTATGCCTATGCCTATTCTTACACTGCCAACCTACTCTGCTTAATCATCTAACAATATACTACATTTGAGTTTTTACTCCAAAACTCGTTGCTCAAAGCATTTGCAGGTTTAAAAAAATTGAGTGAATGTAAAACGTATTAATTAAAAAAAAAAGATCTTGGAATTTTCGTTTACACTGTTGTGTACAATTTTAAACTCATCTGTTTTAAAAAGATTCTGCAAAATTGAAGCACATGCATAACCAACATCTGTATCTTCTTATGGCTTATAATTTTTATCTCAGTCACTTTGTAATTACTATCTCTGGCGATTTATTCTACAGCAGTGGCATTGAGAAAATTCGAGCTGATGGACGCTAAAATCTCTGAACACGAGCTGTTGACTTTATAGATAGTAGTGTTTTTCTTTTAAAAAGTGGCGTTAAACTCATGTAAGTGTTTTAAAAGAATTCTAAATATGGTACTAATTTATCATCACGTAACCAATTGTTAATCAACTATGGCGAGCTCTTCTTTTCATCATTGCCACTGTGAGGCAGACTTTTATGACATTCAAGAAAGAAAAAAGACTTTATTTAATATTTCACTGAGCTCAAACGATAATTTCATGCACTGACACATTTACATATACAGCACTAATAGTGAAACAAGTACCACAGATCATCTATACTTATAATACGTGCTTAAATTACGCGATTTATATTTCAACCAATTCTCTCAAGCCCTAGCACATGAATGGTGGCAGCAGTAATAGTAGTAGAAGCTGCAAATATCGATGTTTATTTTGGTGATTTATAGAGCAGCACCAGGTTCAAGAGAACCTGATGCTGCTCGGTGATGCGTGACGGGACGGTATTCCCCTCAAAGTAGAGTTCAGCACTATAGAGGCTCGCAAGCTATAAGCTAGCGCAAGTATAGTACAGCTCAAAAGAGTCTCTACCCCAGTTCCCCTACTCCTACTTTTCCTCTCCTTGTGGTATATATATGGTAAACCCAAGCCTGCTTCACAGCTTATATATAACATCTATACCTCCTCCGCTGTAAAGTGTGGTAGCCGAGTGGGCTACATGGTTTATGTTTAAGTTGGTCATACCTTCGAATCGCAGTAGACAATTTTTTTTTCTTTATCTTTTTTAAGATTTCATTTATTGCAAGTAAAGTAACAATTTTTTTTACGTTTGAAAAAAAAAAAAAAAATCGAGTGCAGCGTTCAATGGTGTTTACATTTCATAAATCACGAATATAAACATTTGACAATGCATACCACAAATTGATAAAATAAAACACTTCTATGAGGTGAAAAATTAATTTTATCACCATAGCTACAAAATGCAATTGCCACTTTGCGTACTTGAAATAACTTTGTGCATAGGCAGAAAATACGCTCATGGGCAAAAAATAGCACTTTACGTTTTCTGTTAAAAAAACACACGACTTACACTTGAACTCGAGTAATGTTGTTTTAGTAGTTAGTGCACCAAAATTTTTAAAATGCCTTGAAACGTTTTGCGTTAAATACTATATAACTATTTTTAACAAATGTCACGTATGTTAAATACAGATTTACTTGTAACATAGGTACTTTTTTTCCAAAATTCCAGTTGCAAGTGCACAAATATAAATGATTATACAAAAATGAGAAAAGTTCGAGGTAAAGTTTACATGAATAAGGAAATTTTGTTTTGGAAACACGTCTCTGGTAAATTTGTGTACGTTGTAGGCTTACGACAAAAAAACCACAATTTTGTAAATTAATTCGGTTCACAAAACGTTTTTTTTCAAAGTATTAAAAGTGAAATAACTTTTTTTAATTGTTTCTACTCTTGTCGTTATGACTTAAAATGAAAATTGCAGTTTGCTCAAAAAAAAAAAGAAAGCAAAGCACTTGAAATTTATAGCTATTTTATTAATAAGTAAATCGAGCCTATGCCTAAATAACTGTTTTCCCTTTTTTCAAAGTTTTCGTGCAATCTTCCGGAGCATAGAAAAATGTGTTTTTAATCGTTAAATGCTTTAAAAAATAATGATTTTTTATGCTTGTTGTCTTACAATTGTCATTTGAAATTATATATATTACAGTACAGATGAGCAGCTTATAAAATTTTTAATACACGAATCATTTGACATGCCATGAACTTATGCTTTACACAATAGAAATATAGTTATTTACGTTTGGCAGTCTGCTGCATTGACGTCTGTTGTCTTCTGTTTTTTTAGTCATGTACTTTATTTACAGAGGGCGTAAAGTGATACTTTCCGCCCGTGAGCCCATTTTCTGCCCATGCACAAAGTTGTTTCAAGTACGCGAAGTAGCAATTGCATTTTGTAGCTGTGGTAGTAAAATTAATTTTTCACCCTATAGAAGTGTGTTAATTTATGACAATTTGTCGTATGTATTGTTAAATGTTTATATTCGTACTTTATAAAGTGTAAACACACAATTTAACGCTGCATTTAATTTTTTTTTAAAATGAACGTAAAAAAATTGTTACCTTACCTGCAATAAATAGAATCTGTTAAAAAAAAGATGCATCATTAATTATTTAACGTAGCTACGAAGAACAGGTTAAATAATACTAAATTGCATAATAATAATACATATTAGATGCACCTTGACAGATTTTAATAATCAATGGCTTCAAATGTTTTTTTATTTCTAATGAATAGCGAACCTTATACTTCAGAATACCGTCTTGTCTGGCATCACTAGTGCTGCCCTATAGATTTAAGTTTTTAAGCAAGTTTAAGAACCTTGCATTTGTACATATTGTTTACTAAAATATGATTTCTTGCATCATATCAGCCTTGTCATTAAGCGTGCTGCTTCTGGAGTTCTAGGCTTCTTTGATCAATCGCTAATGCTTGCCATCCATACAAACTCTGCATATCCTCTTATTCAACGTGATATTTGATGGCTGGGCCAATGACACTATGAGGTTTAGTGCATTATACTTGGTTAGGATCTTATACTTCAATAATTTTGCTTTTATTATGTTTCAATCCGTATTCCCAGATAGGTATCTCTGGATGTGTACAGCAGGAACTACTTTCTTAAGAACACTTTAACTAATTCAATTAGGTCAATAAAAAATAAATTTTATGGCCAGAACACACACACTTACACACACACACACACACACACACAAATGTTATGGACCTGATTTCTTAGCAGATGTCTGCAGCTTTTATGTGGTTTCTCTGGTTTCATGAATACGTTTATCTTTCATGTGAAATACATACATTAAACGTGTGAGGGTGAAAAATTATTAATAATTTTTATGTTTTTCGATGTTATGTCATTCGTGTATACTCTTAAGTCAAGCATATGGCGTTATTGGATGCTTGATTTGTGCACCAACGTAAAGAGATGCAGTGGCATAAGTTAGAATATCTACTTATTTTGTCGATTACCTACACACTAGTCGCCATTTGAAGAACATACATAGTCAAGGAGATAACGTATTTTATGCGTTTTTGCAGATAACTGTAAAAGCCTACTAATAGTTTATATAAATGTGATTTCGTATTTTACACAAATTTTTTTTTTTTTTTAACTTAATACAATCTTTAGAACAACTTAAGTACATTCGAAATATTTTTGATATCCTTTTTCTACTGTTCCCCTGTCTCCGTGTCACGAGTGATAGGACCTTACCACTTTTGGTTTGAAATAAAGTACTTGGATTAATAAGTAAATTTGATTAGTAAATATGATTTTTGGGCAGGAAGATAAGAAAAAGTAATGGATAACAAAAACATGTTCAAAAATGAAGCTGGACTACAAGTTGAATCAGGCGTATGAAAATATGGTTTCATAACAGAATGAAAACCGTATGAGTGGATGACTACTAATACACACTCAGCAGAGCAGAGACAAACTTATGCAGGTCAAACATCATTTTAAAAATGTCAAATGATCCGCAAGATGATAGACTAACGTTTGAATACGTATTTAACTTTAACCCAACAGAGTACGTTATCCCAGAGGACTGAATTACTGATCGTGTGCAATCCAGAACAGCATAGAGACTGCATAAAACAAGCAAAGATTAAGTCATTAACGAGAGAACACTGTAAAAAAGGTTGACATTATGAAATTTAGTTACGTTAAAGGGGGAAAAATTGAGGATATAGGTTGTGGATATAGGTAAAGAAAAAGATAAATATTTAAATACAATGCAGAGCAGTTTGCATGTGTAATCTTCGTCAGCAATATAATAACGCTAGAGCGGGATTTATCAAAAAACCTAGCATATGGATACCAAACATAACACAAGATACGCCATTAAAGGAATACGAAACAAATTGAGAGAGTATAACACTTCTATTCCTCTATTAAAAAAATTTGAATAAAATAAGACTTTTCCAACAATAGCAACCATAATAATACAACGTACGACAAATAATTCTCTCTACTACTCTGCAACTCTGCACACAGAGAACACAACTCTTCTACTGCATACGCATACAAATTTTAATCAAAATACGTTTGTTCAAGAACATAGCCAAAGGTTTTACCAGAGCTAAGTAGAGATATTGCAAGCCCCAATGCTACGATGCAAGAAGAATTTTTAGCACTGATTGGTGCAACCCACTGCGGCTAGCCGTCGAACCAGGCACACATTTTGGAGACTCGTAGAAGGGGTATACTGCATTGGTGCCCACGAGAAAAGGATAGGAAATGTTGACTATAGCTACATAGGTGGCGCAGAGCCAAAGCAAGCAACGACCTAAGTTTTTCTCTTTTGACTATAATCAAGTGTATGCTATATATTCAACAGACTCTTACTCTCACACCGGCTTCAACGTTATCTTTTAATCTTATTCAATTAAATCGTGGAACTAAATGCTTATAATTATACGCACAGAATTTAGCTTCAAGACATTTATTCTTTATATTTCCGTACGTTAATACTTATTTTGAAATCCAGTATTATTTCTAAAAAATATTCAGCTCCTTCTTCGAGGATGGTATTTTATCTTTAACAACTATTCAATAATTTTTCCTCATCATCATTGTTATCAACTGTAGGAAAAACTCCACAGGTGATCAATAAGCATATGCAACTTCGAAATCTATCTCATCTGAAGTTTTGATAGCTAAGATGGTTAAGGTTTATGTCGCTGCTCGTATTATTTTGTTGTCCAAGGATCGATTTCAACTATTGGTAGGTTCTTTTTTTTCAATACAATGGATGTTTTTAATTTTTAATCTTTTTATTACTGTTTTACTTTCATTCATAAATAATGTTTGGAGCTTTTTTTTTCTATACGTGAAAATAAATATAGTTTTGATACTAATTTTATTAAATTACTTTTTAAATTGATACTTTTTCTTGGCAAGGCCAATTTGTGATTTAATAATATTAAAATAATTTCTTAAGAGATAAGTATAATCCTTACATTCTAAGATTTCCCAGAAATTATCAACATTTAACGTGAGAGAGAAAAAATTCGAAGGCACAAAAAAACTCACCTTTTTTACAATAATATCAAACATGATTTCTCCCATAAAACGAGAACAAATATCCAATTTTACAACAAAAATTGTCTGCAAACATCTTACTAATATCTAAAGCACCGTCGCTAAAACAGTTGTAATCGCTAACCGTGAAAACTACTGAACCGATTTTGCTGAAATTTTGCACACTGATTCATAATACTTCTTAGATGGTTTTAGTATAGTTTTTATATTGATAAATTAAATAACAATAGCAATAAATGAGCTTAAAGTTTTGCAAAAATACGCCAGCTTTTCACTTTAGTTCAGTAAAATTTGCTAGGTGGCGTCGACATAAAATTGAGGCTACCTGCAACAGAATTAAATAAGTGTGGTTATAATACGCCGAAGCGTCTTGATAGTAATATAGTCGTGCTTCGGCAGTTCAACGATCTGCATAGAGAATGCTGATGATAGTCTTGCAGCTGGATATCCCGGTTACGGACGACACTCTTCTGTAAGGAGGAAGAGACCTAGGTTTCCATTCACCCTGAATCTTGACGAGTGCGATCGAAAGAAAATTTATTCCAACCGATGAGGTCTCTGGCATAATACCAGGAGACATATCTAGCCAGAGCACAATCTGCACCAACTCTTCAGAGTATTGTGGCAGTCCCACCATTCCGCCTGGTGCAGTTAGAGAATTTTCGATTACAAATGTAAGCCAGAAAAAAACAGCTCTGAGGGACACTGGCAGCCACAACGGCTACCTTCTTAGTCATCGCATCCTCAACACGCTTACCCACATGTTCCCGTCTAACGATGAGCGGTTGGTTTTCCGGGAAACGACCCAAAGACGAGATATTCTTTGGTCAGCGATAGGAGAACCTCCCTCCATCACAGTCTCCGTTCACCGAGACTCCCAGGGTAAGAATCAAGCTACCCGTAGCCAGCTCTTCATTATCAGGAATAAAAATAAAGAATAGCCTGGAAGTTTCACCACTGGCGCTTTTAAGGGCCATTATAAGTATTTACGTTCCCTACTTAACCATCAATTTCATCGGTTCTTTTTAGAGGCCACCTAAGTGTGAACTACCTTGCCAACAAATACATTTTTACTACCATTTCTGAAAGCGCTTCGTCGACTGCAAGACTATATTAACTAAAGACGGGCACTATTAAACTAAGTCAGCCATTTACTAGCAGACGTCACCTGCGGAGTTGTTTTTTGCAAGGCTGGAAAACCCGGTGACCGATGACCCTATATTACCCTCTTGACTCTAAGCATTGAAACAGGAATCACTGATCCTTTCCAAGGTCTGCGCTGGGAAAACCTATAACAGCTATGAAGGAAAAAAACTTGAGCCAACGGGACAGCCTCCACTGGACAAGTATCACTAACCAATGTCCCCATCTAAGATCACTAAAACAACTGAATCTGCAAATAAAAAGGTGCTTTAGACATTAACGTCTTTGACGTTATACCGGGAGACGTTGGAAAAGAGCACTACAACTATCCCTAAAGCTTCGGACTTTGTTACTTTTCTCCCGATCAGTCTGGGTCTTCAACAGCAGGCCAGAGAAGACTTCCCTGAGGTATCCAGGCAGTCACAATTGCTGTTAACTGCAGTCAAGAAAGAGTTAACTTAAGAAGCTCACCGGTCTTTTTTAGGGCCATCGGACGTCGAGCTACCTTGCCAACAAATATATTAGAACTTAACAAAGTTGACAGAAAAAAGCTTTTACATAAAAATTTTAAGCATGCCAAAAGTCACAAAAAATTAAATTGAAAGAAAAACTTCAAATGTATCTAATAAATACAATTTTACTTAGGCGTCAAGAAACTGATGCAGAAACTTTATCAAGATTGAAACAGCAGCGTTAAAATTGACATATAAAGAGTTAATTACTTGAGAGATGAGCTTTCCATTGTACCCTCACAGCAATCTCTGAAATCTTTAAAGATCCTACTTCAGATTTTTAAATAAGTAGAAAATGTATTTGTGTTTTTGTGGCAATAAAAATGTAGGGTTAAAGGTCTAGGACTTTGTTGCTCTGGTTATAAAGTTGTGAAATGTGAGAAAAAAAAAAATCTTTTTTAATATTAATTTTTTGGGGGTTGAAAGTCTTAACATCTAAAAAAAAATAGCTCTTTTCGTGAATTACACGAGAAAAACTGTAAATCAACGGCTTCTTATGGCCACCAATTATTTTATGGCATATAGAACGCACGGTACTTTTCAGCATAATTATTTTTTTTAATTTTTACACCTTATTTTTCGACCAAATAACTTATATGGATTCCGAAAAAACATGTTTTTAACAAGAAGATCTTTGTTCCGAGATATGTCAGAAATATGTGTAAAATTTCTAACTGAAAACGTTTCACATTACATGTCAACACACTTCGGTGTTTTATTTAGTAAGTCTCGGGCCAAGCCGAGAGGGGGGGCTGCTAGTATATTATATTTATTGGCTTGTGTGTACGCTCCTTATAATTTATACCTTGTGGTTACAACTACTTGTAACTTACAGTATTGGTTAAAAAAAAATTAAAGTTCTGAGCTCCCACATAATTTTCATTTACTTATTGTACGTGTTTTTTTTTTTTTTTTTTTTTTTAAGGAATGATTCATCTGTTCCGGTTCAATCATATTTCTATTTGACTATACAAGAATAATAATTTGTGGATTGTGACTTGAAAAAATTTTACAATCTTACAAAAACGTTTTTTTTATGTTTATAGAGTGATTTTACTGATAAAAATTTTAGCGTTCAGTAGTTTGCAGTAGACGGACGCTGATAGTTTGCCTTGATAATTTAGACCAATAATAAAGTTTAGCTCAGAAGCTTTTCTCTATAAAAGTATGCAAGAAAAAAGCTTCCACTGCTAATCGAAGAATTAATCTTGATCTATAAACTCTATTTTTGATCACTGTTTAGATTTCTGTTGCACAATTTTCAAAGGTATTAAATTTTGTTATCTGCATACGCTTATTAAGACTTTGGTCTAAAATTAAAATGTAATAAATAAAATTAAAGTAATATATTAAATCAATACAATAAGTATAGCTGCTATACCTGAAGGTTTTTCATAACAAAAGACGAAAACTAAATTTTTTGGGAGATTTGTGAAAGTTTTTTTGTGCCCTTGCATTTTCTCTCTTACGTCGGATGTTTCTAATTTCTTCGGAGTTTTAAAATAAAAGGATTCTACTTATGTCGTAGCAAACTAATTTATCATTATAAAATTACGAAATGGCCTTGCCAACAAGAAGTATCAACTTACCAAATCATTTAATGGAATAAGTATTAAAACTATATTTATTTTCACGTATGACGGAAAAATTAGTTGTAAAATTATTCATGCATTTAAATAAAACATCAAAGGTAGAAAACCAGAATGATAAATCATACTATAAAAAAAAATATCCACCAACAGTTAAAAACAATTCTTAAACAGCAAAATAGTAGGAGCAGTGGCATAAACCTTAACCATCTTAGCTATCGTAACATAGGATGAGATAGATCTTAAAGTTCCATATGCTCATTGATAACATCCAGAGCTTAGCTTACAGTTTACATTAATAATGATGAGGAAAAGTAATTTAATAGTGGTTCTAGCTAAACTGCCACTCTTAAAAAAGAAGCTGAAAATTTGTTTAAAATAATATAAGATTTTAAAATAAGCATTAACGTACGGGAAAAACAAAAAAAAATTGTTTTTACATTCAATTCTGTGCTTATAACGCTTATAACAATGAGCATTTAGCTTTATAATCCAATTAAATAAGATTAATAGATAACATTAAAGCATGAGTGAGAGCAAGAGTCTGTTTAATATATTACATGTGCTTGGGTACAGTCAAAACAAAAAAAACTCCTGTCGTTGCTTGCTTTGGCTTGACTCTCAGCAATATAGCTATTGTCAACATTTTTGCTTTTCTCTTTGTTGGCACACATTCAGTGTACCCCTTTTACGTGTCTTCAAAATGTGCGCCTATATGCTCATTTTAATGCAAATCCACTTCTCCTATCATAGGCGCCCGCTGTTTGATACGAGTCTCGCACTTGAAAAAAATGTGCCAGCATTTCAACAGTTGACTGCAGCGTTTCATCCTTATCAGTGCCAAAGAGTCGTCTCGCATCGTAGCATTGGCATAAGCAATCTCTCTATTTATCTCTGGTATTACTGGCAGCTATGACTGAACTGATTGGATATCCTGTATAATCAACTAAGATGTCATCATACTTGTCCATATTTGAAGCTAGCAATGCAAATAACTGATATATTCAACAAACAGGTCTTAGAACTCGGCAGTGCAAGAACGGAGGATCTGAAAAGGTGTATAACCAAGCTATGTAAATGTATGTTCACATATAGATTAGAACGGCCTGAAAGGGAGTAGTTCCTGAGTCACTTTGTTTGGATAATAGTGAACGCATTCTGATTACAATGTGGAGTTAATGGTTTGCAGAAGAAATTATTAGGAGGAATGAATAAGAGCACGTCAGGATCACATGACTAAGTAATGATATATCTGCTGAAGATCCAAAGAGTCAACTAAGCCTGTTTCAATGTAAGAACAAAAAATGATCAGAGCGTATGGAACCTTACACAGAAGTTATTAAGACTGAATATAATGCCCAAATTTGAAACTTCACAAACTACTTAGTGTTTGGAATGGAGGTAAAACTAATTCAAAGCCTTGACAAACATTACAGTATCGACCTACTGCCAAAGGAATATTTTTTTTCTATGTAGTCTATTGACCACGGTGAACACTGAGGTTAAGGGGGTACCATCGTTTAGTTGTAACATCGTTTATACTCTATTAGCAACGGTAGCTTTCTACATACGTATTTTGTTTGTGTTTAATCTACCCTGATCAATTGGTGTAGACAGTACAGCAATTCTTGTAAAAAAATTGGTGGTCAGTAAGTTCTTGGATACCCAAGAGTTAAGTTATATTTTTATGGCCAATATTACCTGTATACCAGTATACCTTCTGCTAAACAATATTTTCAACAACCCATTCCAGTATATCAAAGGTAGTGTCATTACCATTTAGATGAAAATATTATATAATTTGATGAGGTTTTAATAAATGTTTAATATTTAATAAATTAACAAAAACGAATAATACATTATGTAGATAAGAAAATATTAAAGTAAAGCTTTGGCACAAGAAGCTGCCAGGCTGGCGTGCAAGGTCAGCACTTTTATAAAACCTCTCTGATTATTTAAAAAAACCTTTCTATTACCAATGCTTAAACTATTTGTAAAGTCATGTTTATAATAGTTGCATACACTTATACACTTGATCTTAGTTTCATGTATCAAATTTATGATAAAAAGCTAAGAAAAAACATCTTATGGTGTTGCTTCATAATGATGGGTGTACTATTAAATGACAAAAAATATATCTTAACTTAAAAAATCACATTGTTAACGAATAAAAAAAATTTTGAGAGAGTAGAACGCAATTAAAGTTTAATAAGTTATTAATTAACTTTGTATAAATAAACCAACAATAAAAAAGATAAAAACTCTAAAACAACAAGTTTGAATTTGATCTTAATACGTGATTTCTTAACTGCTGTAGCCCATAGATGCACTTCAGTACTGTCTGCGTGTATAATTACTCTGATCAGTGACTGCTAATTTTGAAATGCTCCATTACATCCACGAAGCTTCATCTTCTGACTGATAAATACCAAGTACTGTTATCATTGCACGGAAAGCAAGTTCAGGTGAATTTTTACCCTGATTGTCAGGGTAATTCTGGGATAATCCGACGATAGAGTACATTTTAGCATGTGCCAACTGTAACTTTTACCCTGAATCATACTAACAATTCAGGAGATAGTAAGATTTATAGTCAGTCCTTAAAACTTTTACAGCAGAGTCTGTCATTTTCATCCTCAGTCAGGATAAAAATTTTCACTCTCTCTCTATAACAGCGCCACGGCCCAGAGGAAACTTAGACCAGATGTCTGCTTTGATCACATAACCTGCTATCCTTGAACATGATCAACGCAGTATCCACAACCTTGTGATTATAAACCAGAGACTATTTTTCTAATCGGAATAAACTAAACCGTCACGGCAACTGGTTGAAGTACCTCTATACCGTTTTTTTTAATATACTCGTTTCGCTCGCCAACTTTGATGCTTTCCGGATTTACATAAGAATTGTAACTCTCAAAAGTATTAAACGTTCTGCGCTCAGTTACAACCTTTCTAAATAAAAAATTTTTTTCGCATCAAACGGTTTCAAGTTTACTCGACGTATCAGCATCGCAGCTGCTTCTTTTAGAAGTGACAACATCTTTTTTAAAATCATCAGTAACGTCTACTACCAAATTACTATTATCTGAAGGTATATTTTGTACTGTTTTTTGTGCGATACTCAAATTATTATTATAATTAAGCTGCAAATATAACAATTTTTTTATTGAAGCCATTATTTCAGCCATTAATTCAGCCATTATTCAAGAAAAACAGCATTACCATTGTATTTACTATTGTTGGATTGCAAATTTAATGCCTGCAAATCTACATTAAGAATATTAAAATCAACAACCTCTTTGTTTGAAGGCTGATTAACATTTTCGCTGCTATGGCTCTAATGTTTGATTAACATATGTCGACGAAAAGAATCAAACTGCTTAAAACTCTTGCAGCACGATTTATGGTAAACGGTTTTCGAAAAACTATTTCGCTCATGCTTCACTTACCTAGCAAAGAAAATTTGGTTTAAGCACTGGAACGAACATAGAGAGTGCATAAAGATCTTACAAAATTAATTTAAAGGTACTTTTTGTCTAATTATTTTTTCGGCTTCTCCGATAAGTCCATTTACAGACCAATTAGATTTGTCCATTCGGAAACTCACTGTTTAATGACTCCTGTGGTTTCTGATTATTTTCACCTCAAGCTACTGCTATGTTTGGTCTGACAGTTTGTAGCAATCCACTTTCCCGCAATTTTTTTTCAAGTACTTGAAGTGCTTAATTAAAGTTTGCAGCAATCCTTTTCTTGTTGCTCGTGTGAAAAGTAATGTAGTAAGTGGCACTAACTTCACCATCAAACAAAGTACCTATTTTTTCTGCTATTTCTTTCAGTCGATCAGGTGGAAAACTGCAAACGGTACCATATAAATTTTAATTTTATTGTAAAAAAAAAAAAAAAGAAAACCTTAGTTTACGTAAGGTATAAGGGTCACCTTGAATTTTTACAAGGTCATAAGCTCTGTCTGTCTAAGCTTTTATCACCCACCGTGTTAGCAAATTATGTATATTTTTTTTCAGGTACTTGTGAGTTTTATACGACTTCAATACTGTCGATTTACCTGAGCTTTAATGAATAATAACAAATATTGGCAAAAAAATATAACGATACAGTAAAACAGGCTGGAAAAACTGGTAAATTTTTTGAATTATATATATTTCCAGTGTTTTGATGAATCAAAAGCTACCCTACTTGATTCTGTCGTATGAAAAAAAATTGTATTACGTATTTTTAAATCCAATCAAACATATCACTGTGTTTTTCTTATGCAACTATGTCACGTTCACAATTCTTACCTCACCCTTGTTCTTAAATGATTATTGTTATTCTATTTTATGTACTTACATATTAAGCTCCACAATTTAAAAAAAAAATATTCACTTATATTATTGTAAATATCGCGTAGATCGTGTTTACGGACAGCACGTTATGTGATTAAAGCAGACAGCTGGTCTGTGTTTCCATCTGGGCTGTAGCGCTGTTATAGAGAGAGAGAGAGAGAAATTTTCACTCTGACAAAGGATAAAAATAACAGACTTTGCTGTGAAAATTACAAGGACTGACTATAAATTTTTATTATCCTCTGAATTTTTACCGTGACTGAAACTAGAGTAGGTACATTTTAAAATGTACTCTATCATCAGATTATGCTAGAATTACCCTAACAATCAGGGTAAAAATTCACCTGAACTTGCTTTCCGTGTGCCTAACATCTAGATCATTGTTTTTGCTAACGACAAGCACAAGGCTTATATACCACTTTAATTACTAATAAAAGTGGACCTAACATCGGTCCTTCGATTTGGATTAGTTGTCATCGCCAGAGGCAGTACGAGTGTATTAAGGAAGGACAGCAAAAAGTGAGACATTTAAGTATGGAATTTAAGTATCTGGTAAACGAAGGAAAAGCTCGGGAATGTGACTATTAGTGGTCACCACATGTCCATGTCACACGGTGCGTAAGGCAGAAAAGTTAAGATGAGTTTTACCACGGCTGTGCCAAGCGAGCTGCAAGTGATGTATCGTAACTCAGGTGACCTGAGCTTGCTGACATTATCAAAAACTTGCGTTCTGAGCCACTTGAACTACTGCGAGATTGGAAATTCTTCGTGATTACTGTGTGACTTTATCAAGAGCTGTGATTACCGTATGATCGTGCTGCATGCCTCTGTATCTCTTTTTGGCCTTGGCGACTCAGGTATATTCGTGTGCTCATGGATCCTCAATTGTTAGAGCTAGCAAGCAATACCTTGCTGATTGCATCATCAAAAATTTAGCTCCTTTTGGATGATGAACGTCAAACACTGTGCTTTTTTCTGGGTAAAGGACAAGTGGGAGGCCCTGCGATCAACTCAGCGCTCACTCACAAAGGTTTTTATGTGCTTTGCATTAATATACAAAGGCCAGAGCGGTGTACTATGGGAAACAACGTAGAGCAACATACATAACTGTAAAGTAACTAGGTAGACCTCCCAGCCAATTACCTTGATCTCTGTGCAAGAGGTGTCAAATGACAGGCAATTAAAATCAGAACTGATTTAACGTAAGTGGTAATACTTCTTATGTCAGGGAAGTCTCGCATCTTCTTGATGCCGGACTCATCTTACTCCTCGACCTCATTCTACCAAATCAACTCAGAACACTTCCAGTGCTGTACAGCGAAGCTACTGCTTACCTCAGATCAACATTTCTACCTTCCCAGGATGACACAAGGACTGTGAATCATTTTTAGATAAGTTTTGTACACTCATCCAGGATGATACAAACTTAAGCAAGGTTAAGAAACTATTTTATCTGAAGGTGCTAGTTCAAAAATACGATACAGTCACTCTTAAAACACTTTAGGCTATTGGCTCCAATTATGACACTACATGGGCTCTGCTCACGGCGCGATTTGAGTATCATTTACTTCTTGTAGAAAACTATATAATGGCTCTATAAGACATAAATTCTTTATGTGACAAAAGTGCAGGAAGCCTCTTGGGACTTTTTGATACACTTGAAAAACATCGCGACTAACTACGAAAATTCAAATAACTTGTGGATTCTTGGGATGTCAAGATGACATCATTTGCCTTGAAATGTATGAGTCGATTAACAAGACAATCGCAGGAGAATGAGCTCGAAAAAATAGAAGCCGCAACAGCGAGAAAAGAAGCAAAAAGAACTATGTGTGCCTCAACATCGTAGACGGCTGCCTTCGTTTGTGATGCTGTGTGGCGCTGCTAATACTACATTCAGAAAATCAAGTGAAATCGACATTTTCTTCACTGTTAAGGTATGTAGCCAACTGCTTTGTCCAGTACTACATCAGTGGGTCGATCTCATCACTCAGAAGATAGTTCTGGGCTTAATCTTCCCTGGTCAAGCTTCGGGCCAAGCCCTTTCTCGGCTTTGTCTTTCTTTCGGTGACACCTTGACGGGTGTGCAGGCCTCCTTCTAATTACTGTGGTCTCATCTTCGTTACTGTCCTAATACGGTGATAGAGTACCAGTATTTCATGTACGAGTATTCCACCTGTAGGTACATGTACTAGTTAAACGGAGATAAGGTCAGCACCTTGTTGCATTCCGTCTACTATACTTTGTATTATGAAATTGGGCAGGCCATAGACAAAAGACCGAGACTGTGGGTGATCTTTCATAATTTCTGACCCACGTTAACAAACTGCAGTTTAAATGGCGCTTTGTATGCTGGTCCAAAGTCGTCTGCAACGCTGCCTAACATGATAACGCACTGGAGAGTGCATCGAATCATCGTTTGTTCAGCAATAATATTCTGGCAGATTTTGGTCAATATGCATGACGCTTACCCTTATCACATCATCTTAAGCTCTAATAAGTCCTTTTTTTCTTAGCATGACCAGCTTTTGAGCCTTACCTATGGCACGACTTGCACATCGTATTTGTCATTTTACACGGTTCAGCAGTTGTGCGAGGACAAGAGTCATGCCTAGCCGAGAACAGTCTCAATCATCAAGCACGAGCTTTATGCTGATGAAGTGCTCTCAAACGATGTGAATACAGCTTGAGCACGGTGAGCTCAAGTAATCAGCCTTCTCCAGGCTGACAGGGTTCTACTTAGGACATGGGTGTTGAATACGTCTGAACTATTAAGTGATCTTCTGGGAGACGTACGATTGCGTCCAACATAGCATCAACTCACCATGGAAGGCTTCGTAAGCAAGTGAGGTATTAGATAGAAATCAGTGAAATACTGCCTTTGGATTACCCCTCTAACTATTGTGATACACTAAATCAAGCACTATACTTGCGGGACTCGCCCGACTTTTCGATCCTCACAGTTGGCTGGCTCCTATCATTTGGATTTTGAAGCAGATCATCCAGAATCTCTGGTGAGCTTAACTGCATTAGGACGAGATCATGCCTTTGCCAATGGTGAATTGGTAAACAACGTTCTTGAATTAACCTCAAGACTTCCACACGCAAGTTGAAGACTCCTCTGATGATGTTCGTACTTGCCTTCTCATTAACAGGATCCAATTATCGACTGTAAAAAGTCTTCTGCCAGTCTTTTTTCCTAGACTAAAGCTTCAAGCATATCTTCTAGTTGCCAGACTTATCTGCATTGTCTCTACTAAACTTGCAGTGAACCTCCAGCACTACCATGCTTAAGGTGGTTCTCAGACCGTCTTGAAGTGGCTGCGTTCACCTAAACTGATCGACAATATTCTTGTGGATTATAACGTGACAGATATTAAAGGATTTCTCCTATCTTACGCTGGGTGATACATTCCAATAGAATCCAATCTAGCTGACAATGTATCCAAAGGAATTAATCCACACACATTGAAGCTTCAGTGCTTCTGGAACATTACCCATTAACTTTATCAGCCTTTTACGTAAGAAAAAGATTTTTTGAAAAAAAATTCTTACTAATCAAAAGATCGATACAAACCTTAAGCAGTCCTCTGGTTTGTGGCAAGTTTATCATTCGGAAGTCTTACACGTGAGAAAGCATCTTCTTTCTACATGAGAAGGTGGACAAAACTATGAAGTAAGACCTCAGGTAAAAAGGTTGTGGCTCTTTAACTTACCTCAAACCTGGCTAACAAGGACTCTAAGTAGCAATAGCCGCGCCACAGAGGCGCACTCATCTGTTTCGTGCACCATTTTGGCTACATCAAGTTTCATATTTGAGAAGTTCTTGAATCTTTCTCGTTTGCTTTGTTTCGTC
Source organism: Copidosoma floridanum (assembly GCF_036245765.1). Taxonomy (NCBI): domain Eukaryota; kingdom Metazoa; phylum Arthropoda; class Insecta; order Hymenoptera; family Encyrtidae; genus Copidosoma; species Copidosoma floridanum. The sequence continues at coordinate 4,780,135 of NW_028321885.1, forward strand.
ACTCAGATGTGACAATAAGTAAGCAAACGGCCTCAGTAAGGTTACGAAATTAAGGTTTTCTTCACACTGACACTAGCTAAGCTTTAAAAAATGTACTGGGCGTGCACTGATCGCAGCCAGTTAAAATTTTCTTAACCTGAAGTTGACTTGCTACAAAAGAGCAAAGAGCTGCGTGTCAATTAGTATCTACTGACACACTCGAACCCCTTTATGTTGCCAACATTCGGTGTTCTCTATGGGGATGGTCGTTTGCTGCATTTCACTCTCAGTAACGATTAGATTTTACAAATTCATATGTTTTACAATTTATTAATAAAAACGTTTTTTACTAGCGTGCAGGACGATACCAGTTTGGTTCATCTGAAAAGTTTTTTTTCTTTTTTCTAATTTATACTTCCGTAGGCGCGTTGTGTGCAAGACAAGATCAACGATTGTAGAACTTTGAGCTTAAGAAAACGTGTTATAAAAGTAGATTTCGCATGTTACTTGCCCTTTGTCCCCATCTTTGTCACCATATCGCTTGACGCCTGTCTCCTCAATATCACAGCACACCACGCTATGCCTCATATTACAGCAAACATTTTAATTGTCATTGAATTTCATTTCTTATTTTTTCACCAACTCTCACAAAAAACGACTTTAGTCTCGATACTTAAAACTTGATTACTCCTTGTTAGGATCTGATTCGTACCTTTTTTTCAATATAGATGTTCATTTACCGTTCATTTAATAATTTGGCTTCATGTATTAATGAGTTGTTTATTTAATTTTTTCAGTTAAATGATTTTTTTAACTTGAAAATTAGTACATTTTAGCAAAGTAATTTTTCCATGCAATAAAAAATGATGTATACACATACATATATATATATTTATATACAAACTTACTTGTTTTTCTGATAGATTAATAAATAATTACTTACATATATATATATTTTTTTTAAATTTTCAAGTATTTTAAGAAATTTTTATTATATTCTATGAATACATTATCTGATTTTTATTGTGTCTTATTCATTAACAGTTCTACATTTGTGATTTCAGAGGTTCAGGACAGTTGGCAGAAAAAAGTTTTCAGCAATAAAAGCAGCATAAAGATATGCAACAATGCTGGAAACTTTTTTGTTCATATGGATGTACATAAATGTTTTTACGCATCTTTAACAACTTCTTACATTCTGACAACTTCAATGTATTATTAGAAACTACAACTTGTAGATCTATTTGAATGTTTAGTGCGTTTTATCTCAAAGCAACCTCTTATATAAATCAAATTATGAGTAATTATTACAGATTATTTGAATGCACCTTAACGTAATTTTTCCTTAAGGTTACATGTAAGGTTAAGAATTTTTAAAGTTAAATATTAAATTGGATACAGTAAAATAATCTAAAATCCTTTCAGTATTTTTTATGCTTTGTCAAATGTACGTTTGATATTTAACTCACATTTGTTAAAAAAAACTACGTGTGACGAACGTCCTGAAGGGATACTTACTAGCATGTAATACTACCCTTTGGAAGAAAGAGGTATTACAAGATGGTTTTTTTTAACCTTTTAGATACAATTATACTTTGGGTATTAAGAATGGACTAGGAATATGAGCGTTAGCGTATATGGCATGTGGTAGTGTGGCATTGAGATGTCATTAACGAAGGTGGTAGAAAGTTGTTTTAAAATCGTTGAAAGATTCGATGATAAAGCATAGTCCTGTGCTCACCAGCTTTCATGTTGTTTATATTATTTGATGCCCTAATATATGCTGTTAAAAACTATATTATCTACCATACTATTTCATAAAATTGTAACTTCTTACTTGGGTACCTAAGTACTCAATTTCCACTGATATTTTTTCTTACGTAAAAATGGCTGAAGAAAAAGGGTTACAACTCAAAATGTACCTTATTTGTATGTGTGCTTTGGTTGCGCGTTATTATGAGGTGGGAAAGAGTAAATTAAAAAAATAAAATTTTGTTCAACATTTTTTGAAAAATATATTTTTGGCTTAATCTTGTACCAAATTTTTCTACAGAAGTGTAATGAGAAAAAAAAAAAAAATTTCAAGTGGTATTCTGTTGTTTTGTAGATCACAATATTACACTTTAATACAATACATTCACTTTTTAAATCGTCAAATTTATCTGCAGTACTTACTTACACAATTTCTTTAAGTTGAAATGACACTACAAAAGAAAGGCGTTTTCCATATTGACTAATTAATAGTCTAGATTAATAATGTTTTATAAGCAATTTTCTCGTGAGTTGACAGTAAATTATATATTGTTGATTTCTAGATGGTAATCGACCATGAAAGTTGGATAATGAACCTTAATGAAGCTAATATGAATGACCGTCCCGTATGGTACAAACTATATAGTGCTCGACAAGCTTACCAGATGCCATCAACTTTACCCAATGATTGGGACAACTTGATAGATAGAATGATGATAGAACCTCAGATATTTGAGATTTATTACAAGTAATCATAAAATTTCTTTGTATTTACTGTGAAAATGTTGATTTATAAGTTCACTTATGTTCGTTAAATATATAAATTATATTTCTCAGACATTATCACAAAGATTCACCTGTCAGACCACCATATAATGAAGATAGCAGGAAAAGATTGTTATGTGATCTTCGAAGTGGTAAAAGTCATGATCGTAAAATTTTTTGTGATGCTTTAGAATCCAAAATAAATGGTCTCACTAAAAAAGGTTGGCGCTCTTGGATATATAATGGTCTTGCATTTTCGTAAGTTCCTATTATTTTTTTTTTTGGTAGTTTTATAATGTCGTTGATCAAGTATTTAAGAGACTGAAAAAATGGAACAAAAAAAAAAGAAATATACTAATTACAGAATGGTTTTTTTTTCATTTTATAAAAAAACATTTTTACTATATTAAAAAAAAGTAAGTTTAATCAGATATTTTGAGCACAACCTTTAACCCATCTCTAGAAAAGACTAGTTATAACAATGATAGTAGTAAATACCATTAGCACTTTTTTTAATTTTGTGTATGATTATCATATATATTAAAATAAAAGTTTGTAAAAAATAATACCATGTTTTACGCTCATTAAGTGTTACACTAAGAGCCAGAGTTCCTATATGTTAAAAAAGAACGTAAAAGTAAATGATCGTATGAAAGTAATAAATACTGGACCCCATTTAGATTTTTTTTTTGGGAATGAATTATAATAGCACTATAGCATTATACAATTTAATATCAGTTATGATACAGATGTAAGCAAAAAAAGTGTTGAAAGATTACTGTTCCTTGCCAAAAAAGTCCATCATATTTTATTAGGATATTTGTAACTGTTGCAAAAAAATAAAGCTAGGATAAAACAATATTCAAACAACAAATTGACAACAGCAGAATGTATCGTACGTCAACAAAAGTAAAAAATAAATTTACTGCATAAAATTACAAGGTGTGCTCAGTTCAAGAGCTAATCTGGGGCAGTCGCTACACTTTGCTTAACTTTTCTTGTAAGTAGCAGAGCTACTGTCACTAATGATTTTACAGCGTTGCCAATGAACGCAAATGCGTAGTTTTATTTTACAATACTCTCTTTATTTTAGCATTTACGAGTACTGAGCAATATTTAACTTACATAGCAAATTATACAATTTTTCGAATATAAATTGGTTTTAAACGTCGATGTATTTTGATCTCTAATGAAATTTAAAACGACGTCCAATTGTAGTACTGTCATATTTTGTATTTAATTTAAAATAAAAGCACGTTCCAGCCGTTTGAATGACGTTCGGGCCCTAATCAGGTACAAAAATCTATGACTAATAAAAATTCTTTACAACACAAATTTTGATAAAATATAATGAACGCAAATTAATTTGAGAGTATAACATACCTCTGACACAAAAGGGATGTAAAATCGTAATGTAGTCAGAGTTTCAAGTTTGGCTGCTTTTATATTCTGCACACACACAAATCACATCGTACACGTACGTTATACAATAAATTAAGAATCTTAAGCAATTCCTTGTCAGAAGCATTTCAATAGTACAAGTGTTCCTAACACTACAAATGAAAGAGGTCCCCTAATGTCATTTGTGATTGTATATGTGCAGAGTACAAAATCAGCTAAGCTTGAAATTCTTACTACTTAACGATTGTACATCCCTTTCGTAAATGTAAGAGGTATGTTATATACTCAACTTAATATGCGTGCATTGTACATTATCAAAATTTGTATTCTAAAGAATTTTTATTACTGACAGACTTATGTACTTGATGAGGCCAAAACGTTGACCAAATGGCTAAAAAGCTCTTTAATTTTTAAATAAACACAAAGTATGACAGTACTACTGTTGAGCGTTGTTTTGACTTATTTACCAATTTTCGTTGAAAACTGCACGTCCCTTTACATCTGCATCTATACTGCGCTGTTATGGTTAACATTAGATTGTAATTGCTAACCATTTTTACCAGAAGGAAGTTTGAATCTCTCTGCAAGGTGCTTGACTGCATACGTGTATATTTTGATAGAAATGTGAGTTCTGTTTTTCATAAGCTTTGTGCGTTAAAATGTTTTTATGCTTCTTAGTGTAATATACAAAATGTAACTAATCTCAAGTAAAAAATCTCAATCAACCGAATAAAGTTACTGGTATTGAAATAACATTCTACCTATAACCGCTAAACTCCCTGGCAGTGTATTCTCAGTAGCTCACTGCGCTCACTTTTTTGCAGTTTTATTTATTTTAAGAGCAAAAAAATCAAAAACCATTAATCCTTAACAGTCAAACGTACTTGCTTGTTCGTACTTTTGTTTATTACACAAGTGAACAGAATCCCAAGCAGTCGATCCTCAGTTACCCAATGCTATCAGATATTAAGATTCACTGTTAATTCAAACATAAACGAAAACTTAACAAGCTAATTTCTGAAGTCCTGCAACACCAAAATACCCAAGTAAATGCAACTTACAAAATTAAAACTGAAATATGATTAACAAAAGCAAACACAAGTAAAGGTTAAACTCCAGTACATACTCTGAACATATGTAAGTTTTAAGTTCGAAAGGCCACATTGAGTGTTAGCTCAGTTAGGCACACGTTCTGTTTTGGACCCAATGATCATGAGTTTAAGACTCGGTACCATTTTGTTCTTTCTTTTCCTTTTTTTTTTTTCGTATTAAAAAATATTATGATATCCATTTATTTATAAATAACTAACCACAGAGAAACGTGTATGCATGAAAAACTCATTCCCGTAACACAATAGGCATGGCTAGTTTGTTTTTAATTATACTTATCACCACCCAACATGCTCCACTGCTTGTACTGTTGTCTGTATAATAGATAAATAAAATTACTAGCAGCTTATACCTAGTAACCCAATGCACTTGCTTGTCTATACGCTCTTTTATTAAGAGAATTAACAAGATATCAAGAATGTAATAACCAGTAATCTGAAGTAATGCTTGCGTGCTCTTGTGTTTATTTAATTAGCAACATACATTTCAAGAGCGTATCCTAGTGTCAAATAATCCGAAGCAATAGCTTGGCTACAATTTTATTTACTTATTAACTATGCCATAGTTTAAAAACGTATTTTAATGTAAAATAATCTGAAACACTCACTCAGCCATGCTTTTGTTTACCTAACAAGTATTTTAAACTTTAAGAGTCTCATCCCAAGTAATTTTAAGTGCTTCCTTCATCGCACTTTTATTTATTTACTGAGTATTTAAAAATTTAAGATCTTCATCTCGAGTAATTTCAATGGCTCGGTTGTGTGCGCTTTTGATTATTTAATAAGTATTTCAAATTTCAAGAGCCACACACCGAGTGACTTGAATGGCTCGCTTAGATATAAATACATATATATATATATATACATGTATGAATGTTTTCTTAGGTATAAATTTAATTTAAGCTGTAAATCTATAAGCGTTAATTCAGTCATACGTTTTGTCATTTGCATACACGTTAACGTACATAAATTCAGTTGTGAGATTAGCTCTTATTGTGCTGATGGCAACACCAACAGTGAAAACTACGCTAATTTATAAAATTTTTTAATTAAAAAAAAATTTTTTTTATTTTAAAAACTCCGGACATTAGAAATTTAAAAATAACTTATGCTATCATAAACAAAGATTTGAGAATCTTTGACTTTAAATATATGAAAGACAAGTTATCGTAAGCTCTCATCTGAAGTATTAGTTCAAAAGGTTTTGTTTTTAATTAAAAAATGCATGTAACGTATTTCATACCTCATTTTTTAATTTTAAGCAATGTAAGTAGGTAAACTATAGGACTTTTAACTTGTTCGGAGGCCGATAGGCTTTCGGCCATTTCTACTGCCCATCCCCCTACTATCTCCACTCTTTACCCTACACATTACTGCACAGTATCAGCTCGTATAAGCGCTGTCACAGTTGGTGCACAGTAGTGTCTACGAGTAAATGTTAATGTCCTACTGCAGTTATCGTTGACCACCTCTAACACCCTTTTTCTCTTTTTGTGGACTCTGCTTCGCTAAGGTCAGAAAATTCTTTTTTATTTATATTATGAAATAAGGAAAAATTAAACTAATAAGAAAATCAAAACTTTAATCAAACTGTTTAACATGTTTACTGACGCACATAGCTGGCATTGTGTGCTAGATACTGAATAGTTTGATCTTATTGTTGGAGGATTGCCCAAAACTGTAATATCATAAACTTTAAATTTCAATCTTTCCAACCAGTGCTTTCTTGATGAGCCGAATACATGTAGTTTTCTAACATTGTGTATGTGTTTTAAAAAAATTTGGACTGTAGCATTTTACTACAAATTTTCTACTCTGATGCTATGCCATAAAATCAGCGTTTTGACCTAAGATTTATCTTCTGCATTTGTCTAAGAGTCATTACTATAAAAGCAAAATCAGTACATTAAAGCAAACAATAACGTTAGTTACAGTTGTCTTATCTCAAATATTAAACCCACCAGCATTTTCAGTCATTATATCCTCATCAGAATGGAGTGCAAGCCAATTTTATATAATAGTGATTAGACTACCGTTACATCCTGAGTTAATACAAATTATATTATAACTGAAAGCTATCCGTCTATTAAATTCAGATAAGATGTATTGTGAATAAAAAGCAAGCTCATTTGACAGGAGGAGCTCATACGTCATTTATGTTCAATACTATGCTGACATATGAAACACCAACCCTGTTTGTAAGAATGTACGTATGTATTAAAATCGTAGTGTAAATAAATAAATTTTATTGTATGTATAAATGAATAATTTACTTGGGCAATGATTGCCCACTTCTGATAACAGTGATTTTAAAATTTGTAATTAACACACTATTTCCTTAAATTCAAAATTGATTGTAAAATCCCCAGAAGGATTAATTTTAAAATTTGTAAGCTTACATCAGAATTAAATTTGTATTTGATGTTTTTATATAGCTGATGTGAGCTTTCATCATCACTGACCCAAAAAACTCAATCGAACTTGTCAGAGAAATGCGCTTGGTACTGTTGTATTGTTATTTCCTAATATGTTAAATCATAACATAAAACATCATCGTGTAAACCTATTGTTTTTCTGTCAACGCAGTCTGCACGAACATCGCTCATTGGTTGACCAAATTCTACCAAAGGCCTCTTTTACTCGCTCTGATGCTAGAAAAACGCACCATCAAGAGAAAAAATCGGTCTCTTTACGTCTGTCACCTGTCCTCTAAGGTTTTAGTCAACTCTTGACCCTCACGACTCGTGAGTATCTTATACACGTAAGGCATAACGTGTTGGCTGAGGCAACTCGAGTGCGTATCGAGAATATCAATAGTGTTGGACTACGCTAAGAAGCGAGGTACAGCAAAGGAGACCCGCAAAAAGTGGTTCCGGCGATAGCAGAGAAAGTAGAAATCGCAATATCCTATTGGGTACGAAGTTATTCGTGTAGTTTAAAGAAACATTGAATATTACCGTATAAAGCATAAGGAAACTCCGAAGCAGCAGTAACAACAATCAGTGATAGATGTAAGTTATTTATCAATAATATAATTAACCCCGAATCTTGTTAAAGTGACCCGAGTAAATTGTATTTTAAACAAGAATTTATTATTAAATTACTTCAATAAGGAAGTATATTTTTTTAAATCACACATGTTATTCAAATAAACATTTTTATTTAATTGAAAGAACGAATAAAGCTCACGGGCTGAGTCCTAAGAGATCCACGAATGACAATTATACAAAACAGTTAAGACCATTTAAAAAAAAAGTCTGGTCATAAAAAATTGGCATTTCTTGTGTTTTCTTCAAATCTTAGTTTAGTTGAAAAAAAAAAATATCTGTTATTATGCAAATAAAATATTTCTGAATGAGTAAGGAAAAATAAAAAATAAACAAAAGTGCCCGGAAACAGTAGAGAAAACTTATCAGTGGACGACTTTCTTATGCAACAGTTTTAAAATGTTTTACAAGGATTAAGTACGACTTATACATTAATATGCATAAAGCAAGCATCTCAACACACACCTTCTAATGACGGATACTCAACTTCCTTAAAAGACTTTTTACAAGATGAAGAAAATGAATAAAGTCTTATAACAGCCGCTTAAGAACCTATGTACCGTCACACAGTTATTTCTAGACTCAAACAAAAAGCTCGAGAGAGTTTAGTAGGTTATTCATTTGCATCAATTGATCAGTTAAAAAAACCTTTAAAACAATAATCTCCACTTACCAAATCGTAGTATAAATACATGGCAGAACTTTTAAATGCTACAATGAAACAAAACGAGACTGTTTGAAATTTTTTATCATAGAATAATTTCTCTTACATAAACTACCTTTACAGCCCTTTTGACTAAATTAAATGATGACAAACTCAAGAGAACACAAAAACCACACTGTAAAAAATTAGTACTACAAACGTTTATTAATGCTTTACCTGACTCGTGAAAATTAACTATAGCACTTTCGAAACCCAAAGATATCCATGAAGCTTTAAAAGCTGTTGTACTTTCTGAACGCACTTGCCCACTAATAAACAATCATGCCAAGTACGTTCACAAAGCCATACCCACGACCTCTACTTCTGCGACTTCTGAATCTTTAGCACCGAATGTTACCAAAATCCCTGTCTCTGTCTCTACTCAGTTCGACCACAAAAAAAAATACATTAATTTTAATGACCCGTTGACTTAGCATAGAAATTTTTTCCCGCATACCTACAATAAAAACAATTCCAAGACGACTCAACCAAAATTCAACGAGTATGGTCAAGGACTTCTATCTTCTGCACTTAGCTACGCACCTCAACGACGATCAAGTACTCTGCCGTCAAGCCGTACACCACCACTAACCTGGAATAATCATCGTAATTACTATTATCACCCTTTAAATTTTCGAAAGTTCCCATATTTTCAACCACAACTATTTTATCCACCTTGCTACTCACAAATATATTTTTCCTATCCTCATACTCAAGGCAATGCTTACCATCAACAAGCTCCATTTAAATACTACAACCAAAAACAATACCAAAACTATAATCAAGAACGATACCGAGGCTCTCGCCCTAACTCTCTAAAAAACGAAAACGAGACTCACCGGTTGGACACGACTGAGAGTTTGAATCCGATGACGCATCCAAAATCAATAATGGTAGTAAAATCTTCAGAGCCTTCTGAGCAAGAAGAATAAGAAATTCACTAGCAGGTAAGATACTTTGTGATGTATTTCGGGAAAATTCGGAAATTTTTATATTACATTCAGGCGCAAAAGTAAATGTCATCAGTTATAACGCATTGAGGAATGGTACAAAAACTTATTGTGCTAATACTGTGACAATACAATTGAATGAGAAGGAATAGCTCTACAGCAAATATTTACTCTGGGTACCATAACGGTACATTTATCTAATACAAATCACAAATTTTACATTAATTCAAATTTTGGAAATAATTTAAAGAATGTAAGAGATCGCATTGAATCTATAATGGATAAGCTTAAAACATCTAATCACTGGAAAGCTAGTCAATCGAAAATGAGAAAAATTGTAGAAAAATACGCTCACTGTTACATTTCAGGTGACCCGACTCCTCAAACTTCTATTATGACACATAAAATGCTTACGACAGACGATCCTCCTGTATATGTCAAACTATACCATCACCCCTTATCGTTATACCAAAAAACAAAAACTTAAATAGAAAAATTAATAGCAGACAGTACAGTTATAACATTAAACAGCCGTTACAGTAGTCTACTATGGATGGTACCCAAGAAATAAGGACCTGATGGAACAAAAAATACAAATAAGTAATATATTATCGTAAACTGAGCAAAAAAACGATCCCTGATGCTTATCCACTACCAAACATTACTGAAATATTAGAGAAAATTGGAGGCTCAAATTATTTATCCGTTTTCAATCTAGCCAGTGGATTCCATTAAAGAAAATTTGACGTTACAGATAGAAACAAAACTGCTTTTAGCACACCTAACGGTCATTATGAATATGTAGAAATGCTATTTAAACTATGCAATGCACCTGCAACATTCCAACGACTAATAGACTTTATTTGATTAGGACTGCAGGGTATTGAGTTATTTTCATTTCCTGATGACATAATTGTATGTTAAGAAACTTTAAAAGATCATGTGACAAAAATAACTTATTTATTTAAAAAACTTTCGAAATCTAAATTAAAACTACAACTTGACAAATGTTAATTATTAATGCCTGAAGTGACTTATTGAGGACATAAAATAGGATGCTACGAAGTCAAACCAGATTCAGAAAATTTAAAGCGGTTTAAAAATTTTTTAAACCAAAGAATCAAACGAATGTTAGACAGTTCTTAGGATTACCGAACTATCACCGTCGTTTAGTCAAAAATTTTGCAGCAATTTTAGAGCCTTTAACGTCCTTCTTAAAAAAAGGAAAGACATCAAAGTGGACAGATACTCAGCAAAAAAGCTTTGGAGAGTTAAGGAGAATATTATGCAAAGCACTTATGTTAGTTTGCGTCTATTTTAATGAGCAATTTATATTAACAACACACGCATCTATAATAGCTATTGGGGCAGTATTGGGCCAAGAAGAACCAGGAAAAGACCACCTTATTGTCTGTTAATAAGGATGAAAGGATGAAAGAAATTATTTTACAACGGAAAAAGAATGCTTAGCAGTAGTTGTAGCAGAGCAATATTTTCGACATAACTTATACGGCAGGAAATTTACGGTTTACGGAGATCATAAACCACTATCCTGAATTGAGTATATCAAATATCTTATGAGTATACTAAATAAATGGAGAGCAAGACCTCGAGATTATAGCTATACTCATAAGTACAAACCTAGTAGACTAAATACAAACGTGGATGACTTGTTGAGAAATCCAATAGAATAAAAAGAAAGGCGAAAGTGATAAAGATAATTTTTTGGATAAAGACAAAGTATGTAAAAAACCAATCAATCTTATTCCAATACCATTGAAAGTATGTAATCAGCACCTAAAGTGAAAAAAAATAAAGCTAGAGATACATTATCAACAGTCTCTTAGAGTATGGAAGGCGGACAAGGTGAATTCAATGCACATACAATAGCGGAAAGATTGAAAGCGAGACGAAGAAAAGGAATACTAAGAGCTCTAATAAAAAAGTCGTTATCTGAACCCGACACCGTGTCTACTTTACGGTTTAGTGACCCATAATCCAAAGCGCCAATACCATTACAAGAACGACCATTTATGCCAAGCTCAATAAATGCACTTGCAGAAGAGACCCCTTGGAATGTAATGGAAAACTCAAGTCATAAAAACTAAAAAAACAGTGAAATTGAAGAAATAATCCAAAAAATGTAGGTTTTCCGCCAAGACGAACTAATATTCTAATTAAACTCAGTACATTTTGAGCCAATAAAGTTAATTAAAATCTTCAACATTTTGACTAGAATAAGACTCTACTTCTTTTGATAAAGAAACATTAGATGTAACTACAATAAAACCAAAATTCTACTCTACTTTTCAAACTTCTGTACAAGATCAGGTAAACTATGGAAATAAAAATAAAGATCAACTATTGAATTCAAAAAATAATACTTACAGTAATAAAGATTGTGACAAACATCGATTTATTAAAGAATAAAATTAAATCTCATTATGGTGGGACAGTTACGATAAAAAAAATGAAATACCAAGTAACAGCGGTTTTGGAAAAATACAATCTTTACCAGCATCCTCTACCGAACGTCATGGTGGCAGTTACTTAAATCAAGAACAAATAAATCTACTTTAATCGTCACCTAAAAATTTAATCCCTCCTTCTATAGTAAATAAATAAACCGATGAATTAATGAACGAATTTATTGCAAACGGAATTCTTATAAGAGCCAAATCTCCAATCAAACCATACAGAAATAGTACCACTAAAAATAAATTACAATACTCTAACGATAAACTATGTAGAAGAACTTTATAACCTATAAAACTTAATAGTAATAAAAAATAAGACAAAAGCCTTTCTCAATTGGAGAGCATATAAAATAAAACTGGTGACGATGCGAAGAAAACTTTCAATCAAAATATTTAACTACAAGCAAGCCATACAGCAGCGTTACAATCCATATAACAAAATTATAACTTGGCTCGTAGCGAGAAAGTCATTAGAAATATAAGTCTCGTTAAAAATTAATCTAATGTAACTTATAAAACAAATAAATTAACATTTTTAAGTAATCGTAGAAATTCAACTTACACCAAGGATAGTTACACCTATTTTATTTCTGATCCTGTAGATTTAAAATCAATCAACAATTAACTGCTATTAGATATAAAAGCTATGTCAAAGGAAGAATTATTGGATGTTCAACCAAAATAAAGAGACGTTATTACTACTAAAAATCGATATCGCTACATATTTTCACTAGTCGTAAATAAAAACTTTACTGATAAAATAAAATACAGCATTTTATGAACCTGCGTTAAAAATCTTGCATATACAATATCAGTAGAGGAAGTTAACATCGCTCGTATTTATAATCTTTCTAGAGGAGAAGTACCATCAATTTTATAAGAAGAATAACGTTACCTTTCCCTTACTGTAAAAATTAGTTTTGGTGCATGTTATCATCTAACCCTAGAAAATAGAAAAAAAAACCAGTTGAATGTCACACTAGCTCATTCGAAGATTTCCGAATACATACAAAAAGTAAAATTTGCCAGAAACAAACATAAGTCCACATAAAAACCAGACGACCTATGGTTACTACAGACATACCATCAGAAGTATTTTTTAAAGTTGCAATAGATACAGTAGGCCTTTTTTTACAAAATACATCTGGAAATAAGCACATTCTAACTAAGCAATGCTTACTTACAAAGTTTTTTATTTTAGTTCCTGTTCCTAATAAACAAGCAATAACTATTACCAATGTATTATTAAAATATTTTATTTCAACTAACAATATTGCTAAAATTATTCTCAGTGACAGTTCAAAAAGTCTCATTAATCAAGTATTGACAGAAGTATTAATAGTTTATAGATTTTATTTAGCTCTCACTAGTGCATGCCAACAAATTATAAGAAAGAAGCTACGCTACATCAAACGATTTCTTGAGAACTAAGGCTCAAAACAAAAATCATTGGGATGGAATGGTTCCTTTTGCAATGTACGAGTATAATACTTTAGTCAATTTAGCCACAGGCTTTACACCTTGCGAACTTGTCTTTGGTGGACAAGCACGCTCTCCAAATCCATTTTCAGTCGAATTTAAATAAGAAACATACAGCTTAAATCCTAGTGACCTTACCCACTGTTTACGTAAAATACAAGAAATAACTTGTTACAGACTTAAAATTCTAAAATAAATTACAAAAACACGTCATGAAAATAAGTTAAAGCCACATAACTTGGAAGTTGGAATGTATCGTTATTAATCTCTTCCCCGTAGTCTGACATCATTATTTCTTTCCCTTTTTTTTTCTTACATTAGAGTGATGTGAGCTTAATTATATTAGTTGATTTCTGTCCACCCACGAAGAAATAATAGAGAAAAAAGGATTCCTATTTTATTTCCGATTCTGTATTTCTATTTTACTGGCTTCTAAAACGAGTGGAACTAGCCGTATTTAGGTTAAGTATTATTTGTTTTGTACGTCGTTTCCTTAGCTAAGCAACCCTGAGAGACAATAAGTATATATATTTGGGAGTATAAAAAGAATTATTACTTACTCTGACAGTAGGCACGAAACGATGAGCGCTAATATACTCCAAGTCATCCTGTTCACGATGGGTCCTTTTGAAACTGGATGTTGACTTTTGCCCTTCCTTACTCGATAGCAGCTGCAGGTGACTGCCTTAAATTTTCTGCGCCTGTTGTTGCACTGTACTATGTGTGCTTCCCGATTGTCACCCGAAAATTCCGAAATATCACGTGTAAAAAAGAATTTTTATTTCACGACAAAACCTACCCCACACTTAGCACCAAAACTGTTACGTGGGATTCGAAAGGTTCAGGGTGCTCAATAACAACGCAGCAGTTAAACTCAATCAAACACTTTATTGCTTCATTCCTTGAGGGAAGGCACTTTGGGGTCCCGAGTTACTTATGATCCCGTACTTGAATAACTATTGGCTGTAGCGCCATAGAATTCTTCTTCCTGCAAACATTCTAGAAAAGTTAAGTATAAGTGGGGCCCCCTATTTTAGAATCCCGACTGATCCTGCAGCCGCCCCCATCGCTATTTCAGCTGCTAACCATGCATATTCCTTCCAGTCAAAAAATTCCTGTTTTGTCTGTACTAATTTATGTATACGTTGTACTATGTCTGTCAGTTTAGTACCTGTCGTCAACCTATCCTTCAGTCCATGTTCTTGCTCACCAAGCTCCTGTAACTCATCGCTTTCTACTACCATCTTTATTTGTTCTAATATCTCATCTACTTTTACCTCTTTTATTTTCCGTGCTATTTCTTTCAGATTTAAGTTTAAGCTCTTAAACTTAATTATCTGGTTCTCGCCCTCCTCCTGACTCGGGTCTAATCTCGTCTCTGATATTTGGGCTGTGCGATCTTTCGCTAGGTCTATTTTTCCTGTCTTCATTACTTTAAATGTTTTGTGCTCGGTGTGATCGCATTGTACGTGTATCTTTTCCTCTTTCGTGGTGCTAAACGCATGTTGATTCTTCGCGTGAAGACGTGTCCAATATGTATCCCTTAATTTTGCTAGCACTATTAGGCACTCTTCCGGTTTCTTAACAGTTTCTTTCAGTATCAGCTGTATCTCACAAGAGTAATATTATCTCCACTTCCTGTGTCGGCTCCATTTATGTACACAAACTTACCTTTTTTAACTTCTTGCTTTGTTCCACTGTCTCACACGCTACTGGTGCAAATCTTTTTTCGCTCGTGCTACCCGCAATGTATTCATATGTTGGTAAGAGATAAGCGACGACGTTCGTCATATTTAATCTCTCCTGTTCTACCAGCAACGGTGATATTCTGAGAAGGTCTAGACTCTCTCTTGTTACCAGCGGTATTTCGATATAATAGATAATTTTTCTATCAAGCGCTATCGTTGCTATATTTGATATTTCTGCAATTTCTTCCCCCATCGTGTTTCTTTTTTCCGGAAATCTTAAGTCCGGTCTAAATTATTCTGCTTATATTTCTACTTCTTCTATTACATCTAGTGCTGCTTCCAGCAGGTGTGACACGCCTTCACTCGCTAAATATATGATATCCGTCGCTGTCTCAAATTTAGCTACGAGTTCTTGGGTCAATTTTTCGAATCTTTCTACTATTCCTGATACTCTGTCATATCCGTCTATAAGTTCTGTGAATATTTTCAATTTTTCTTCTGTTACCTTTCCTGCTTCGTCTTCAAATCTCTTTATAGCTTGGAGAACCTGCTCGTGATTACCGAACGTTAAAATCCTCATTCGTTCTTTTAAGTACCTTGTAGTGTCAGTCATCTGTTTCAGGTTTGACTTCACGAGCTCCTGTATTTTCTCCTTATCTGCCTCTGCTACTTGTCCTTGGAGTGTCTGTACCGCTTGGATCTGGTTATCATCGACTTTTTGGCCTAGTACTGCCCTGTGCACCGTTAACATTCTCTGTAAGGCTCCTGGGACTCTTTTAGTAGCCCGTTATACCTGCTCTTCACATTCATCCCTCTTCCTTATAGTTACCCTACATTTCCATTTCGTTTGTCGGCTTGCTTGTAGAAATGCCTCTGTCTGTTGGGCCATTTGATTCTTATCTACATACCATATTTTCTTCCATGTCAACGCGACTGATTGAATTAGACCCAGATTCTCTACTATAATACCCGGATTTCTTTCGATTTGCTCTATCTCCCCCGGCTGTTCTCCTACCAGCGTGGTTTCACCCCTAAAACATAAAATAGTTATCCTTTTTTCCCGTTCTCACTCCCATTTATCGTAAGCTTCTAGGTCCCTAGGTTACCTTTGATTAAGGAAAGAGAGAACAACTACGAGAGAGGGAGAAAAAACTCTACCTTCCTTCTTATTTTATTTTTATTTCCTTATTTTTATTTCGTCTTAACGTTCTGTGTAAATACAAATGCCCATGCCATACAATTCATTACACATATTTTCCTAATAATCATTAAATGCAATCTAGTATTAGGGCTTGACTGGTTATTACGGTAAGTAGCGAGTGTGGCTCCGTCTTTACATTCAGGGTTTATTGTTGCATATAATATTAATGTTATACTTATGTACATCTATATTTGTTACACCATGTATGTGTATGCTATAAACCTAAGGTACATAATAGTCTCATTCCTTAGGGGCTTCTTTTTCTCGCTCAAAATTCTTTTTCCTTTCCCACATCGCGTGTTAGGTATATGCGTATCCGTATGTTTACAGCGTCGTTGTATTACAGTTTGTCCTTTTTTTGGCTGAGATGAGCTTGGAGGAGTAGATGATTCTATAATCGCGCCTTTCCGTAGTGAGCAGTATGTCACGTCGGGACCACTACTTCACTCATTTTCCCTTACTTATACATTATCTCCTTTCATCCCTTTCTTTGTTTTCTGAATACATATATATATATATATATATATATATATATATATATATATATATATATAAATCTTATCTCTTCCTTTTCTCATGTGACAGAATTCAGGGAGGGAGTGTCAAAGGAATTCTGCTGGATTTTCCTTTTCTCATTGCTGCCCTCCCGTCAGTATACTCACTGATTTTTTTCCGGTAACTCTTCCTTGTTGTTCCCTCACAACGCAGAAAAATTTTTACTATGACTGGTGCAAGTGCGATTTTTGATATTTTTGTGTGGTTGCCCAAATTTCTGACATTGGGCTCAACCCATCTTAGTGAGCTGGTAAATTCTTATTACCTGGAGGATCGCTTTGTGCAATTCTCTCAAACTCCATCCTGCAGGAGGATCTCATGTGCAACGTGTTTTAATGTCATCACGTAAGTAGCGGTTTACGTAATAACCAGCACGCTCCACTTTCTATTGGCTTATCGTATAGGCATTCTTCGTTTCTTTTTTTTCCATTCATTTTTTTTTATTTTTTTATTTTTTTTTTTATTTAATATTTTATTTCGTTGCAGGTTACACACCTTTACGTGTGTCGGCAGGTGCCCACAACCGGGCGATCTTCTTCCGTCACTGTTATTGTGGTCAAGGGTCTATAGGAAATAGACGATAGTAAATCAATACAAATAACTTATGCTTCCTATTTTAAAGTATCAATATTTATTATCAGAATATTTATACGTTTGATATAAGAGCGGTTGACAGACTGTGTACAAATTCATTAAAATATTATTTATCACACATTCGCGTTGCTAGGCAATTTACACATTCTACCGCGATGTTCGAATATATAAATCGCAACACTACCCCCCTTGGCAGAGAATTCGGCTATAAATGCAAAACGTCTCTGAATTTAACTTTTCTGCCGGAATGTGTTGTGCGTTTATTAACTGGTGGGAGCACTGTAGGCACGTCTTCAGTATTAAAAATAGAAACAGGAACTGACGTAGAAACAAGAACAGGTGTAAAAACTTTATCTTGAACAACAAAAGCTGGTTTAACACGGTCAATTAGAACTTTTATCGAATTGCCACGAATTCTCAAAGTAACCGTTTTTTGATCTCGTTCAACTATTTCACAAGGCCCAGTATACGGTGGCTGTGAAGCTTTGAGAATCGGCCTTTCTTTTAAAAATGCATGGCTGCAATCTAATAATTCCTTGAATACAAAGACCCCAGGTTGACAATGCCTTGATGCTGGAGCTGGTCGTAAGCGTGACATGAACTGTCGTAAGCTAGAAAGAAAACTTTTTGGATCATCAAAACTCTTGTTCTCAGGACTTAAAACAAAAAGCTCATGAGGCAGGCGAAGAGTTTCTCCGTATACCATCTTAGATAAAGTAGCCATGATGTCTTCTTTAAAAGCTGAGCGAATACCGAGAAGTACAAAAGGTAATGCACGAACCCAATCGATATTGGAGTGAGCCATGATTGCAGCTTTCAATTGGTGATGTAAACGTTCAACTAAACCATTTGAAGCAGGATGCCAGCTTGTAGTTAGCTTATGCTGTATTCCGAAAAGTTTCACAAAATCTTTAAAAAGATGCGAAGTAAATTGAGCTCCTTGATCTGAAGTTATCGTTTGAGGAAAACCAAAATATGAAATCGAACAGTCAAACAATACATGAATCACTAAATCTGCAGTAATATCTTGCAAAGGGTTAACTTCTGACCATCGAGTAAAACGATCGATAATGGTCAAACAATATCTAAAAGAACGTGCAGGTGGAAGCGGACCAATCAAATCTATGTGAATGTGCGAAAACCTTTGTGTTGGAGTTTCAAACGATCCAATAGGAGCACGAACATGACGAGAGATTTTTGATTGTTGACGACATTTATTGCAAGCACAAGCCCAATTCTTGCAATCCTTATTCATAGAAGGCCAAACAAAACGGTCGCTAATTAACTTGAGTGAAGCGTTGGCACCTGGATGGCTCAAGTTATGAAGTTGATCGAAAACACTATGACGAAATTTAGGCGTGATAAAGGGCCAAGGTTTTCCTGTTGATGTATCACAGAACACAGTTAGTGAAGATCCAGGAATTGGGACTCGTTCGATGTGCAAAGAAAAATTTTCATCGATTATTTTCTTAAGCTCTTTACCTTCTTTTTGAGACTCGACCAACAACCTGTAATCAAATGGTGCAGAAACAGCTTCGATTCGTGAAAGAGTATCAGCTACGACATTGTCAATACCTTTTATATATTGAACGTCAGTTGAAAATTCCGATATAAAAGACAGTTGGTTTAACTGCACTGGTAGAAGTTTTTCGCGCTTTTGTTGAAAAGCATAAATTAACGGCTTGTGATCTGTGTATATCGTGAAAGAATGCCCTTCTAATAAATGTCGAAAATGCTGGTTTGCAGCATAAACTGCTAGAAATTTACGATAATAAGCAGACTAAGAACTTTCCTTCAAAGACATTTTCTTAGAAAAGAATGCAAGGGGTTGCCGAACATTATCAACAAGCTGTTGTAAACAAGCTCCAACAGAATGGTTTGAAGCATCTGTAAACAAACCAAGAGGTGCACCAATCCGAGGATGAACAAGAAGTGGAGCAGTAGTAATGCAGCTTTTGCAGGTTTAAAATGCTTCTTCTAAGTCAGGTGTCGAAGTAATTGGTTGAGAACCTTTTAAAATCGGTTTGCTGATTGCATCATGTAAAGAAGCTTCGTATTCAGAGGCATGAGGTACAAATTTGCGGTAAAAATTTAGCATACTTAGAAAACGGCGGAGGCCTTGAGCTGTTTTCAGCAAAGGGTAGTTCTTAATTATTTGGACACGTTCCTCAGGCGTTCGGATACCAGCAGCAGATATAGTGTAACCTACAAGGTCAACCTCAGAAACTCCAAAAATACATTTCTTCAAATTTATTACCATCCCGTATTTTGCGAGTCGTTCGAAAATGGTTTTAAGATGTCATTCATGCTCTGTCTTTGAACAAGAGAAAACGAGAATATCATCCATGTATACAAAACAAAAATCCAATCCATGTAAAACCTCGTCCATGAACCTTTGAAAGGTTTGACCAGCATTTCGAAGACTGAACGTTATAAACAGAAATTCAAAAAGGCTAAATGGAGTTATAATAGCAGTTTTACAAATATCTTCTTCAGCAACTGGAATTTGTTGATAAGCTTTTACAAGATCAATTTTCGAAAATTCCGTACAACCATCGATGAAGTAAGTAAAATCGTGAATGTGGCAAACAGGGTAACGATCCGGAATAGTTCGAGCATTTAACGCGCAAAAATCTCCACAAGGACGCCAAGTCGAATCACTCTTCGGTGCTAGATGCAAAGGCAATGACCAAGAGCTTTCAGATGGTCGATTTGTACCAGCTTGCAACATGTCGTCGAATTCTTAACGAGCAATTTTCAACTTTTCAGGACCTAAGCGGCGCACTTTGCTTTTAACCAGTGGTCCAGGAGTAGTTCAAATATGATGAACTGTTTGATGCTTGATTTCTCGTGGTAAACCAGGTTGACGAGTAATTTCAGGAAACTCAGAAACAAGAGCCGAAAAAGTGGAATAATCCTGAACAGCTTTAACGCTGCACTGTGCAGAACGTTGAAATGAACCTTGAGCTTGAAGTCCAGTAGAAACATCAACAATGCGCTTCGTACGACAATTAGGCAAAAGGTGGTAATGTGCGAGAAAATCTGATTTAATAATTGGTAAATCCACATCGGCAACGATGAATCTCCACAAGAAACAACGTCAGAGTCCTAAGTTGAGATTTAAGGTTAGAAAACCATATGTCTTTATTTTGCTTCCATTTGCGGCGCATAAATCACAATTGACAGGAGCACGACGTTCTCGTAATAAACTGCGAGGAAAACAACATAAATTTGAACCAGTATCAACAAGAAATCTATGTTTTGAATATTTATCAACCACATAGAGACGGCTATTAGATGAACTGCAGTCAGATGCCGCCCTTACAGACTGCTTTGATCGTTTTCCGAAAAATCGCACGGAGGAATGCACTTTTTAGCTTTCTGCTGAAAGTTCGCATGATACCAGTACAAACGATTTGTTCTTTGCTGCGAGTCTGCTCTTGTACGTGACTGACTACTCTGCCTGAAATTTCTGTTAGGACTGCGAGAACGCGAACGAGAAGTTAATAACTCAGTGACTTGCTTTTGTACATCAGCAATTGCATTTAACAAGTTGTTTTCGGTACCTTTGTCTCTAAGTGCAGCGTTGACAGAAAAAGTTGGTGTGCCCGGTGAAATTTCAACAATTTTGTCAGCGAGCTCTGCAAGCTTATTAAGTGCCAATTCGGACTATGTCGCAAGTATAGCTCAAACATTTAATGGTCGCCGATGAAGCCGAAGTTGTCACTAACGGTTGTCTTGCACGACAGTTGAGCCAGCAAGAGAACGAAGGTGACGGAGAAACTGCGATGGTTTGCGATTGCCAAGCTCTTCCTCGCTGATTAGTTGACGAACACGTTGTTTCTCAGACGCAGATAAACGTTCAGTTAATTTCGTGCGCAAAAATGTGTATGGATTTATTTGAGGGGGATTGGTTATGACATCCTCAATTTCCAGTGCGACATGTGCATCTAATTGCAAGACAACGTAGTGGACTTTTGTTACCTCGTTTGTGATTTCAGAAAGTACAAACTAAGAATCAGCTTGTGTGAACCATAAGCTTGGTTTGTCTATCCAAGAAGGTGGCAATTTTACAGCTACTCAATGAACTGAAGGTCAAAGATCAGCGACGTGAGCGGCGAGGCTTTGATTCTGCGGTGGTTGTTGTTGTTGCCGTTTTTGTTGTTGTTGTTGTTGTTGTAGTTGTTATTCCACATTTTGGCAAAGTTCTTGAATCTGTCGAAGAAGCTGCTCGTTTTCTTTGCGTAAAACGACAAGTTGATCCGCGTCACGTAACATTTCGTGATTATTTTGCGATGCGTTCTTTGTCGGGGTCACCAATATAGGAAATAGACGATAGTAAATCAATATAAATAACTTATGCTTCCTATTTTAAAATATTAATATTTACTATCAGAATATTCATACGTTCGATACAAGAGCGGTTGACAGACTGTGTATAAATTCATTAAAATTTTATTTATCACACATTCGCGTTGCTAGGTAATTTACACATTCTACCGCTATGTTCGAATATATGAATCGCCACAGGTCCTACAGCCCTCGTGGCCGTCTATTGTCCCTTACACGGTTTGGTAAGGCTATTAGATTATTGGATATCGTGGTTCTGAAGTTTGAGAAAAAATTTGTTCTAGTTGCGTACATGGCTCGTTGTTGATCCATACGCTTATTTCGGCATACCGATGCCCCTGTGTGAGCAAGGGTGATCTCACAACTTGGCCCCTTTGCCCTTGCGTTGGTACCCATATTGTGGAGGTGTTGAGACCTGTGAGGTTCGGTGCCCCTTAGGGGTACCGTTGCTCCTTGTTTTCCAGGACCACGAGGAAGCGGTGGCGTGCACGTCATTCGATGGCCGCATGCTGATCAAATACTGTTGAACTCTTGAGTCCAGGGTGACTTATACTATTGTTATCGAGTGTTCTTGCCACCGGGCCTTCATGATGGTGGTAGTTGACGTGCAGCTCGACAATGCTTCCTATCCTCTCGATAGCTGACCGATAATACAAGTGCGCTATCAGTTGATTTACTTCTCGTCATAGTTTCCAGTTATATGCTTTTGTAAAGAAAAATTACCGTAGGTGTACGGTTCAGTGAACGGTATGTTCATTGCCAAGGACGTGGCCACCGATCCAGTGTTGTCTCATGAAGACTGCGTGCGCCGTCTACGGGAGCTGTTATTATCTGGGAGTGACTATGGTGGGGGCAGAATAGTCACTGTCTGCGGGCGGAAGAAAGAGGGAGGAAAAGGAAAGAGGAAGATGTGCCCTAGGTCACAAACTCATGGCCCTCGATAAAAGTGTGATAAAAAATTTTCTTGTGGTTACCCCTTTTTACCCCTTTCTATTTACCGTTTCTCCATGCTTCCGTAGAAATATGCAGTTCAAAAAAAGGTTTTATTCTCCTCTTTTCATTTCTTTTTTCTATTTTTTTTTACATAAATATACATGCCTATGTTCTGCGTATGTGTTCTAAGTGTACACTTATGTGTTAACTGTATTAACATGGTTTTAACGCTAGTTAGATAGAACCACACGCACTTTTTACCCACCTCTTATACATCGTTTATGTAAAGAGTAACAAAGAAAATAAAAATAGAATAGTCATTTATTGTACACTTTATTTCTTCATTCCCTCTTATTATTATGATTGTTATTATTATTTTTATATTGCATGTTTCTCTCTACCCCTTAATTCCTTAGCCTGCGCTAATTTTGAACGTAATATATTTCCTCTCGTTATATGTTTCCTCCCGAATGCCTGTATTTAATGAATTTTCACGGTGCGTCCAGGGGCCACGAAAAAAAAGGAGTTCCTGAGAAAAGTGGTACTTATTTTCACATCTATTTCTACCCCCTATTAGTCTATAATGCTATTATTCGTAAGTAACTATTGGGGTGGGGAGCAAGTTGCCTCTTAGTCCCATTCACTTTTCTTTTTCTCCTCTTCTTATAATCTCATCCCTCGGACGCGAGGATTTCAATACACAAGCTTTTTTTTATTTTGTCCACATGTGAGACCCGTATTTCTTCATTTCTCTGTAACTTCACATTATGGTTCCTGTAATTTATGCCGACTATTTCGTGAGGTTCCTCGTATTGGTCATCAAATTTCCCTTTAGATGGCACTTTAAGTACATACACCATCTCACCTTCCATAAAAAAATTCGTGCTTAGCGCCCTATCATAATAGTACTTTAATCTGTATTTGTTCTGTGTTTAGGTTATTGCTGCCAATGATCGTAATTGCGCGAGTGTCCCCGTTATTTGCAGCAGTAACTCTGTATATGTTTGACCCACCTATGGCTTCTTGAAGCTTGACGAAAGTTTTGCCTGTTGACCAAATATAAGCTCATAGGGTGTGTAGCCTGTACTTTCGTGTTCCGATGTATTGTAAGCGAGCTTACACAACGGCAATAGTTCGTCCTATTGTCTGGTTTCGCTAATGTAGGCTTTTAAGTATTCTGTTAGAACGTGGTGCATGCGTTCAATTGCCCCATTGCTCTGAGGATAAAATGCCGTGCTTCCAAGTTTTTCAATTTTGAATAATCGCGTAAGCTCGTCCCATGTTTTAATTTTTCTGACACTCCAAAGTATGCTAAAAATTTATTTGTTAAGGCTCTTACCGTTTCTTCAGCTGTTGCTCTTTGTACCGGTATTAAAATAATAAACTTGGTTAGTCAATCCTGTATTGACAGGATATGTGAATAGCCGTTTGTTGAAGGCTGACTAACTGGTCGGTAATAGTCAATCAAGATTTTTTCAAACAGTCTGCTGGGCGTATCTGTGACGAGCTTAGCTTGCTTCGTTTTTACACGCACTAATTTCTTAGTCTGACATGACCTGCACACAAGTACAAATTGCCTTACATTGGCCCTCATGTTCCTCCAATAATAGTCCCTTGCTATCTTATTGTAGGTTTTATTTATTTCTTTATGACCCCTTATTGTTGATTCGTGATACTCTTTAATAACCTTATATCTTTGATCTACAGGTGGTATAACTAAGGTGTTTATGTAAAAGGTCACTGTGACCTTGAGGTTCTTGAAAGTTTTCTCAAGTTGTTCCACGAAGTAGATCGATTGGCTCATAATGAGTATTGTCACGTCACGTATCATGCCTATAGACTTTATTATATTTATCATTACTAGTGCCTTGAGTGACGTAATGCATTTCTTGATGTCCAATTTTAGCACCATATCTTCAAAATGCGATTTAGTATACATTCGCATTACCACGACCTTTCTCACATTTGCTCTTATGATGTCACCAACTATCTTTTTTTCATTATTTAGGGCTATTAGATCTATGTATCCGCGCTCATATAGGGCGTCTATTGTTTCTGTATCAGGCACGCTTTCTGTTACCGTCACGAATACTAGGTTATCTAGATAATGAAATGCGTGATCCTTTGCCTGATGCTTTTTTTGGAATAGCTGTATGTCTGTTTCTTTTTCCAGTAGCCACGGTGGTTTTTCATATGGTAACCGTGTCCTGCATACTTTGTACTTTTTTAGCTGTGGGAGGTTTGATAATACTTTTTTTTTAAGGTCTGATTTCTCTGGTTTGCTTTCTGACTCCAGTCTGGCCTTGTTTAAACCAGCCTTCTCTTCACTCTCATTGTATAGTAAGTCTGAGCTACTTGAAGAGTCAGGGGGTGGTGGTGGATCAGGTGGGGGCGTGTCCCTATCTTCATAAACGTCCTCATTTATGGAGTCACTTTCATTACACTCTATTTCTTCAACTCCTTCCTCTTTTTCTTTCCATGATTCGTTTACTTCACTTTTCCAATTTATATTGGCGCCCAATTCGTCACTTACTCACGATTTTTTTTTCACTGGGCTTTGTTCCTCCTCACTATGCCTGGTTTCGGCAACGAGTGGCCTGAAATAGTTGTTAAGACGATGCAAGTGTACATATTCCTCATTGGCATTAATCGTGAAACTTTCGAAAATCTTACACTTTTTCCCCCTCTTAGTGCCCTGTAGATGTATACAAATATTCTTCCTAAACTTTTGTGCGAACAAAAATATGGAATCATCATTACCATATTCTGTATTGGACTGCAGGATTTTTTCTACCTCCTCCGGGTCAACACATATATTTTTCCCCTTCAAACATTGTAGTACATCCTGGAGTTCTCGCACCGTCCATTGCAAGTCACAGGAAAAAATAAGAAAGTCGAATAAGCAATTACTTGTTACTTCTACCTACAGTTCTTCAAAAAGTTTTAAATTTTTATTCGACTACATGCAGTTTTGTTCTAAATTCCGTTTGGCTACATTTCCACCTCCTGTATTACGTTCAAGCTTATTACCTTCATCGGTATAATTGTCCGTTACCCCTCTTATTATTTCATTTCCCGATGTGTTTTTATTTATCTGTGGTGATCCACGCGGGGCATCTTCCTCGATAAAGAATTTCTCTGTATCCCCTAAGCCCGTTGTCTCCTTCGAGGGCTGTTGAGATATGTTTGTATCATTATCTGTACTTTCTGTCGGATTGCTCAGAAGACGATTGGTGATAGTATCGGATTCCCAAGCGTCTATTCTGATTCCCGGCTTGCCTTTAAAGTCTCAGCGCTTAACATCTAGTCTAACTTTCACTTGAAAGTTATCTATTGAGTCATTGAGTAACGCTCCGATCTTTTTGTTTACTTTCGTCCCTTTTTCTGGACTTTCTTTTGTCTGTGTACCCCATCGTGATTCATTTATTTGCTTCTCGCTTACACTCTCACTAGACGGTCTGCTTTGTGCCGCTTCCTTTGGCGTTGGTCGGTCCCCTTTGACCGTATTCAGTATTTTCTGTTGCTGCTTGTTACTCTCTTGGAGCACCCTTTGCGCGTAAACTTGGGCCCATCGATCATTCTCCTTCTCTTTTTTATTCGCATTTCTGCTTGACATACCTGCATCCAAACTCATCGTCTCTATGGTATCTATAGGGTCAAGCATTTTTTCTCTCTTTCCGATCGACTCTGTAACCAGGCCTGCCTGTGCCTGCTGGTGTCCCCCGTGCTTATCATTATTTGCATTTATGTCTATGATCTCTGCACCTACAGTTTTTTCTTCCTCTTTACCTTCCTCATTCGCTAGGATAGCTGCGGTGAGTAGGAATCCCCAATGTTTTACCGGCTTGAATTTTCCTTTTAAAGCCACCAGTGAGTTACAGTTCACAATGATAATCTCCTTCAACACAGTTTCTATTTGCGCTGTTACTAAAAAATTTGGTGGGTGCCTACGCAGCGTATCTAGTTGTCTTTTGCGATTTTTTCGTTGTATCTTCGGTTGTATTTCTAGTTCTAAATACGGTGTGCTTGTTAATCCCACCCCTTTTTTCAAATTTTCTTCTTGGCACATGTAAGCTAATTTATCCTTAGTCGGACCCTGTGATAGGATTTGTTCTTTATCATTGTTTAAGGATCCTATTTGAATATTTTTCCCCTTATTTTCTTATTCTATCTGCTTACACCGCCTGCCTCTTTTTCCTTGTTCCTTACGTGGTTCTGCTCCTTTACTCTCTATATTTTTACTTGCCATCGGCAACTCTGATTCTGAATCTGCGTCACTGTGTTCATTGACCGTCAACTTATCTAAGTTATTCATCTTGCAAGATTTTTTCCTTTCTACCATTTTGTTCGACTCGTCTGGATCGGATATTTCTATCTGCCATTTCTTATCCTTTCTTATTATGTTTTTCTCTCCTCTTGTCCGCATTTTAAATATTCGTGCGGGTGGCGCATTTATGTCACCATGACCATCCCTCTCGTGCTCTTCAGAAAGTTCATATAACTCTCGTCGCGGTAGTTCAGGATTTTTTTCTCCATCCTCTATAATCGAAATTTGGGACAGTGCGTTCGGTGCCTTATTGGCTATTTCTGGTCTATAAACAACGTCAAATTCATAGCCCTTCTTATTCAGCTTTAAGCCTATTAAATCTCATGTCTAGCTTCTTTGATTATTAAAAATGTTTAAGAGGCTTTTGGTCCGTAACCACTTTAAACTTTCTGCCAAATAAATAGGGTCAAAACTGCTCTTTTGCATATACTATTGTGAGCAATTTTTTATCGTACGTAGGGTATCAAATTTCGCTGCCCTTTAGGCATCTAGAGGCATACTCACACGGATTGTCTTTTCCTATTCCTCCCTGACTCAATATTGCCCCAATGGCATAGTCAGATGCATCCGTTGTCACCACAAATGGTTTTTCTAGATCGGGTGCTTTAAGTACAGGCTCGCTGCAAAGTGCATCTACAAGTTTGAATGCTTGTTCATGCTGCTCTTTCCATTAAAACTCTGTACCTTTCTTTAGACGCTTCGACAGTGGTTGAGCAATTTTAGCGTATTCTTTAATAAATCTTCTATAATATCCAACAAATCCAAGAAATTGCTTGATTTTTTTGGCATTTGTAGGCCTTGGATATTTTCTTGCAGCCTCGATTTTCTTTGGATCCGTTTTTATTTCACCATTTCCTACAATATGGTCTAACACTTTTGCTTCACGTTTTAGGAATTGGCACTTCTTAGGCGTTATTGTAAGATTTGCCCTCGACAATTGCTCTAACAACCTTATAAAGCGTTTGCGATGTCCTTTAAGATTTGACGTGAACACCATTACATCGTCTAAATATACCTCTACCTCATGGCCCCGCAGTCCTGCCAGTGCAAGCGTTATTGCTTTTAAAAACGTGTTCGGAGAGTCTGTGCAACTCATTGGCATTCTTTTGTACTAGTAATGCCCATCTGGTCCTGAAAACGCTGTTTTATGAGCATCGTCTTCATGTATTTTGACTTGAAAAAATCCCTGCTTCAAGTCTACCACTTTAATATAGCGTGCCGTCACCAGATGTTCTAGTATATCACTCTGGAAGAAAAGTGGGTGACAACTGCCCACTGTTATCTCGTTGAATTGCCTGAAATCCGTTACTACCCACCAATGCCTTTCGACGTCTGGTCCTGCGTTTTTTGGTACGATCCACATGTTTGAGCTCTACGGCGACTCTGAAGGCTCTATTATGCCTTGTTCGAGTAATTTCTTAATTTGAACTTTTATTTGCTCTCACAGCTGGCAGATATCTATAACGCTTCGTTACTATCGGTCTATCCGTAGACATGTTTATTTAATGTTTCAAAAGATTTGTCGCTTCCAGTTGTTCCCCGTCGAGTCAAAAAATGTACGGGTCAACCTCTATAAGCCCTCACACATGTTTTTTCTCTTCTTCGTTGCACCCCATATGTTGACTTACTCCATTATTTTGTTGACTCGCACTTTCCTGCAACTTAGGACGCCTGTTTTAATGTTTTTCTCAAGTATTTGAGTATTCTCGTTGTCACGGCCGTCCTTGTCACAACCCTTGTTTCCCATAATATTTTTCTTTATACATGTGCAGCTAACATCGTTTCTTATCTCATTGCCTAGTTTTTCATTCTCTTCAGGGTTTTTAGTTTCTCTAAACATCCGTACCAAGGCTCTTTCTAATGCTTCTACGTCATTTTCATTGACGTCTGATGAGTCAGCTTTCTTCGTCGTCTAACACTCTAAAAAGTCCACCACTGGGACTGGTACATTTATTATTTAATTTGATATATCTAGAAATTCGGCATACACCCTACCATTATTGTTCGTTGCGATGAAATCACCGAACAAAATACCCTCTGTAAGCTTTTGTAGTGGGACCCAGCCCACTTTAATTTTCCTGTGTGACTCTTTTATATACGCATATATAACTTGCCTCGTTTTCGGCCCCATTGCAAAACTTTCTGATTCTCGTAGCAGAATTCTCCTTCCATTCAACTTAAGTGTGTTGTCTTCGACATTTATCTGACCATTATACAACTTGAAAATATCTCATCCTATGATTCCTTCCACCGCTATGGGAAAGTCATGGAGGACTCCATGTAGGGTACACAAAAAGTTTTCTAGGGGTAATCTTATAAATCGCAAAGTTTGGCGAGCTCCATGCGTTACGCTTTTTATTTTTAATTTTTCCCAACCATTTACCACTACTCCAATATCGAGACAATTCTCTTTAATTATTGAAATTTCTACGCCTGTATCGGCATAAAATGTCGCACCTTCGTTTATGTAAGGGCTATTTAGAATTGCTGTGGGTGGTATGTATCCTATTTTCGATAAATTTATTTTCGCTGTGCGAGATAGCTGCTGCTTATCTTTTTCTTCAGCCTTAGAATTTTTACGCGTCGTTGCGTAAGTCTCCGATACCTTATGCTTGTCATTATCCATACCCTCCTCTAAGACTCCTTACTTCCTCTCATAAATTTCTTTATATATTGCTTTGTTATTCCCGATGATTGGGGATTGCGTTAAACATCCTGCGAGTTTAAATGCCCAGTTTTCGAGCTGTTTACCCTCGCACTTTGTCTATTAAAATTATTTCCTTGTCTATTAATATTAATCCCTCCTATAATAATCCCTGCAATTATCCTGATTGGAGTATTCGTTATTTTGCCTGTCCTGATAATCGTTCTTCCTGTGGTTATATCTATTATAATTATGACCTACTTTTCTGTCATTGTAACTATTTCCAACATAATTATTACTGTTATTATTATTGTTATAATAATTATTACTATCGTAGTTACATTTTTTTCCCTGGTAGCAATTCCCTTGGTTGTAAGACCTTTTACCATTATTCCCTTGTTGTCGATCAAAATTCCTATCGTTTCTATACCAACGGTGATAATCATTAAATGCCACTTTCTTATTATACCATATTTTTTATTCTATTGTTTCTTTTTTCGGTTCTTCATTAACGTAAGGGTTTTTCATTATTCCTTTTTTTGCATCTTGCCACAATTTTTCACATCCACTAGTAGAATGGGCGCCGTGCTCTCGACAATATGAACAGTACCTTACATTAGCCACACCATCCCACTTGTCCGTATCTGACTTCCCCACGGGTGCGTCGCTACCGATAAGGCCCACCATGGCATCATACCGTCTCTCGGCGTTATTTGCTCTAAATCTGCCCTTTTGCACTATCATTAAGTGGCGGAGACTTAATCCATTATCTACAGTAATGGCGGCTTCAATAGCCTCCTCTTGCGTTTTTGGTTGGAACCCTGCGACATTCCAGTTATCCAATGCTTTTAATCTGTACAAAAACTGCCTCACTGCTTCACCATCTGATCTCTTTTTCGACGCGTCTCTCTCGGCCCGCGTTAAGTATGAGTTCGCCTCATGTGCCATCATGATCCCATTGTGTAATCGCTGGACTTGCCCGCAATATTCCATAATCAATTCGTTATTTTATTGCGTGACAGTTTTAAGCTTCGCTGCAAATGTCTCTACTCCTCCCATTTTATTAAATCTTCGTGATTAAGCCAACAGAAACTCGTCAATTAAATTAAATAACGATAATCGCGTGCAGAACTGATCGTCCGCTATGCCCTGCAATTTATTTCTCAAAAGTCCTATGAAATATTTTTCATACTAGGTAGATATTGTTCCCTTTATCATCCCAACCATTTACTCAAATAAGGGAAACTGCATAGGGTTTCCATTATACAGTGGTATACCATTTACTGCGTTGTTTAGGTAGCCTAATATATTAAGATTCGAGCCTAAGGCTAATGGTACCCCAGTTTGTTGCCTATTACTAGGAGAAAATTGAGTGGTTTGATGCTAAGGGTTATCCTGTATGTTACTTTGTGTTCTTTGAAAAAATTCTGACTGATTATTTATTGGCAGCTCAGTTGGTCGGTCAAATGCAGGGAAAAGGTATCCTGTATTTGTATACACGTCATTATGATTTTCTTCGTATCCAAACCTCAGCCTATCTGTCCTATTATTTGATGTATAGTAGGTACAATTTTTGTCATTTGAATGCAGAGGTGGCCAATCGCAGAATGGTATAAAACGTTGTTCACTGATTGTATTTTCTTGTTCTCGCCGTTTGGTAAACTTTTCCTGTCAACTCGTTTTGCCTAGCCCTTCCACTCCTTTTTAATCACGTTTTCTGTTTACCCCTATGTTCTCCTTAATCGCATTCTCTTTTAATTCTGATTTTTCTGGTGCAATTTCGAACATCTCTATTTCTGCTGTTTTATTTGTTGGCTCTGCTAATTTTGTATTAGGATTTTTCTTAAATGAAATTTTTGGTTTTATATTTTTAAACATCTTTAACATAAGAGCTTGATTTTTCTTATCCATCTTGTCATAAAGTGCATACGATTTAGGGTCGTGTTCAAGCATAACCGTTATTGTATCTGAATCTTCCTGTGTCATGGAAAAAGTTACGTTTAAACCATCCCTACCGTTATCAATCTCTTCCCCGTAGTCTGACATCATTATTTCTTTCCCTTTTTTTTTTTATATAAGAGTGATGTGAGCTTAATTATATTAGTTAATTTCAGTCCACCCACGAAGAAATAATAGAGAAAAAAGAATTCCAATTTTATTTCCGATTCTGTATTTCTATTTTACTGGCTTCTAAAACGAGCGGAACTAGCCGTATTCAGGTTAAGTATTATTTGTTTTGTATGTCGTTTTCTTAGCTAAGCAACCTTGAGGGACAATAAGTATATATATTTGGGAGTATAAAAAAAATTAATACTCACTCTGACAGAAGTCACGAAAAGGTGAGCGCCAATATACTCCAATTTATCCTCTTCACGATGGGTCCTTTTGAATCTGGATGTTGATTTTTGCCCTTCCTTACTCGATAGCAGCTGCAGGTGACTGCCTTGAATTTTCTGCGCCTGTTGTTGCACTATACTATGTGTGCTTTCCGATTGTCGCCCGAAAATTTCGAATTATCACGTGTAAAAAAAAATTTTTATTTCGCGACAAAACCTACCCCACACTTAGCACCAAAACTGTTACGTGGGATTCTAAAGGTTCAGGGTGCTTAATAACAATGCAGCAGTTAAACTCAATTAATAACTTTATTGCTATATTCCTTGAGGGAAGGCACTTTGCGGTCCCGAGTTACTTATTGCGACTATCCTCTTTCTAGTCCCGACGTTCTAGAGCCCTGTTGCCACTGCTGCGGGCCTTTTTATGCTCTTTTCTCCCTTACTTGTGCTCCTTTCTAATACTAATAGCTGAGGCCCATCCTACGTAGTATGTTTTATATTGTACGTGACAGTGTACTAGAGTACTTGAAAATCAAAAATGCAAAAATTTAATACCAAGATACACGTTAAATAATATGATTCGTCTAACAAAATCAACATACAAAGATTTAAAACATTTTTTTGCACCTAAAATATAAATACAAAGTAAGAAAACAAACTCCAACATTATAGTAAAAGTTATCTTTAGCCACATGATAATGAAATGAGCACCACTAGAGTTTGTGGGGTGGATTTCAAAAATATTATTTAGATCTATGGATTGAATGATCAAGATAAAATGAATACGGATATAAATAATCTTTACTGTTCTACACAATTAATATCATATTAAGAAGCAAAACAGACTCACATCGTATGCTAGAATCTCAAAAAGTATATATATAGAATTAGAAAAAAATGCAAGACATAATGAAAAAGTTATAAAAAATTGGAAAAGGTTAACCGAAGAAACATACCCATTAGATAATAAAAACAGAAAAATTAAGTATAAAATAGAAGTATAAGAATGGACTTACTCGTTCGGAAAATTTCTATTTTTCATACCAAATTCTTACATAACGCTTATCAGTGCAGTGGAAAGCACGTTACAAGGAGATCTACATCCACTTATGATACAAAACGGACAACTATAAAAAATTTTTAATGAAATTAATTCATACAAAAAAGCATTAGCTAACATTAGACGATTCAACCATAACATTTAAATCCCTGCATGCACTGTCCACAACAAACGCAATTATAATGATAGAAGTTAGATGAGCAGTTAAACTTAGTTTTCCGTTAATAGGTAAAAAACAATCCAGTAATTATTTTATGTACACGATCCTACAAAAAATTTACACTCAGATTTAAATGGATATGTCGGCATTGAGCCCCAACATAGTAACCTGATCTCGAGCAATAATCGTCGAAACTATTTGCTTACTGACGAAAAATTTTTTAATAAGTGCACTAAAGATAAGAAGATTTTATATTGCCGACCAGATATGCCTATTGACGAAGATTATAAGACTAAAAGCCACTAAAAAATAGTTATATTCCGGACAAAATACTACCACAATACAAGTATTGCGTGAAAATAATCCTTTAATCACACATTCAACTAACAGTACAATACATGGTACGGAAATACTAACGATCATCAGTAACTGTATTGCTTATGCTCCCGGCTACAACCTGTATGGAGTCACAACACTAGAATTTACAAAGACTAACTACTTTAGATCAGAGCTTCCCTACAGTTTAGCAAATTTATTGAACCTCCATGATATCAAAACAATCAAAATTGGCAATAATAACTTAACCCTTGATCTACAAGAGGAAGAAAAAATCGAAATAAATAAATAGGCAGAATCAAATGACGCAATAGCATTAACTATAATCGACAAAACCTTATAAGATATAGCAATAAAAAAACAAGCTAACCATCGAATTACAGCAATAACTTTTGGAAGCCTAATTGTAAGTTTAATTGTTACAATAGTCATTGCTTCAATTTTATTAAGATACATCTTAAAATTAAAAAAATAGATCCACTAATTTACCATGATTTACCACGATTTGTAAATAAAGCTTAACCAAGTAGATCAAATGATTCTTAAATTTTTATAACGAAACATAATACTCTGAAAAAGTACGAAAAATTGTGAAAAATCTAGCACCACCAACTCCCGGCAGAACCACACGTAATTATTTGTTGATACAAGGTCACTCTTAATTTATTAAATATGTAACCAATAAAATAGTGTAAAAATACAAAAAACAAATAAATGACAGCTAAATAAAAAAGGCTTGACACCAGACCTAGATATATAGAAGTGTAGGCTAGTAATAATAAACTTGACCAAGTTATCTTACATTTTTTTTACAAAATTTATTACAAACTAATGTTACATTTTAATTTGCAAAGTAGAAATTCATTATTATTTGCACACATATAAAATGATAAGAAATTTTTTCTCCTATTAGGATTCTAATTTAACCGATCAAAAGTAAAAACAGTCATATTATAAAATAAAATACATAAAATCAATCATCAGCGAAATATAGCACTTTAGTAACTAGCCGACGAAAGTACTGACATAATGAAAACTCACTTTTGCTCCACCTAGGTAAAAATAACTAACGTGGCAGAAAAATTCTATAAAAAAATGAAATAACATATTTTTGTTACAAATTTAGTAATACTATATATTTAATGTGTAAGTCTCTATCGTAGAGACTTAACAAAAATAAATAAGTGGCAGATGAAACAAAACCAACACGTGTTGTTGCAGTAAAATATACTGTAATGAAAGAAAAACCCAATATATACAACTATGTACAACTTTTGTAATTACACAGGTTTTACCTGAATCAACACAAATTGTCGGTATAACTGATAATTTATAACGAAAGGATTTTAAGCTTGTTACTTTAGATTTAGAATTACAATAGAAGGAGTGCGACTGTGACGCAGCATAGTTTATCAGCAACTGATCCTCTCAAGGCACGTCATTCATAACAAGCATACGCTCAGCTTGCTACAGCTATTAGTCATGTGACTATATAAAGCATTTAGGCGGCTAAGTTTGGAAAATCGTCAAACTTACATCCCCCTTTTTTAAGATGCGGGCTCAGGTACGCTGGATGGAAAGTAAGGGATAAGTTTACTAGCATGGAATAGATTGGATTCATTTTTTTTTAAAACTGCTATCAATGACAAATATAACATCTGATGATTTTATTTCTATTTTGTATGGACCTATTTTAATCGAATCTTATTCATCTCTATTCAATTTATTACTATTTTGTA
Organism: Copidosoma floridanum; assembly: GCF_036245765.1. Lineage (NCBI taxonomy): Eukaryota > Metazoa > Arthropoda > Insecta > Hymenoptera > Encyrtidae > Copidosoma > Copidosoma floridanum. The sequence goes on from NW_028321885.1 coordinate 4,815,720, forward strand.
TACATACCAAATCTCCCTCATCATATTTTATCACTTTCGAATTTTTATCATAGTATGTTTTTATTTTGTTCATGGACTTTCTTGGAATTTTCAAATGCTATCATTTCATTATTTTCTAGATTATTCTTATTATTTTTATTTAGTTCTTTTGGTAACATGAAGTCGTCTATTCCAGTAAGTAAATATTTTGGAGTAAATCCTGTTGAGCTATGAATTGTATTATTATATTCATTAACACATTTTTGTGCTAGTACAGACCATGGTTGGTTTCTTTCATTGTAAATTTTACATCTTATTCTATTTATCAGAGTTTGATTAGATGAAAGTGCAGTCAATTGCAGTAAATATTAAATTTATTTTTTCTGATTTTAAATATTGTTTGAATTCTTTTAAATGTATGCCTCCATATTGGTCTGTTAGCAAAGTTTCTATATCGTATTTATTGTTTATCGATTTTACCAGATTTTTGAAGTCTCTAGCACTTGAGTTTTCGAAGTTGCAATAAAAGCAAATCTTGTAAAGTAATCTATAATTAGATGTAAATATTTTTTTGGAGTTTTGTTACCTGCAAAACCTCCTACTAGATCAAGAGAGTTCATTTGTAATGGTTTGTTTTGCGGGTCCCACTTGTGAAAGCGGAGCTGTGTAATTCGCAATTCTGGATTTATTTTTTATACATGTCTCACATGTGCAACATATTATTTTGATATGTCTATGCTTATTTTTGAAATAAAATTTTCTTGTTATCATTAGTGCCAATTGTTTGACTCCCACATGTCCCTGTTTTTCATGTGCGTTTTTTATTAATTTATTTCCGAATTTTTCAGTTACCCAAATTTTCCTCTCGTTATTTTAAATTTTGTAAATCGTATTATTTTCAATATCACAATTTTCATCTACTTGTAATTGCGTTTAATCATCGATTATATTATTTACGTTTATGTAATTTACAATTGTAACTATGGAATCTTTACAGCTAATTTTTTTTTTTTCTGTAGGACTGGATTCCGAGATAGACAGTCTGCCTCCAAATTTCCTTTACCAGGGTAATGCATAATTTTGAAATTGAATTGTGATATATAATTCAAAATTTCTCGTAATTCCTGATCCTTACAATTTTTTATATTAAAGTGTTCTAACGGCTTATGGTCTGTATAAATAATAAATTTTTGTCCCATTAGGTTATATTGCCATTACAATATTGCCTCTTTAATTGCTAGGCATTCTATGAAAAATAGCTAAAATTGGTTCCGAACATAAAAAGTTTTTCACTTTCTCAAAGTTTCCCTGACAAATCTCTGACCATTTAAATTCCACGTTTTTTCTGAGTAAATTGTGAAATGGCTCTAGCACTATTGAAGCTCTTGGGATGTATTGTAAATAAAAATTTAGTTTTCCCAAAAATTGTCTGATATTTTTTTTGGTTTTCGGCACAGGAAATTTTTTTATTGCAATTACATTATTGTTTAGAGGTTTTATATTACTAAACCCTATTTCATATCCTAAATATTTTATTATCTTTTGTGCAAGCAAACATTTGGATATGTTTAATTTAAAACCATTATCTAATAACACTTTTAAACCAATTCAATATGTTTAATATGATCTTCATAGTTTTCCGAACAGATTAAAATATCGTCGATATAGTTTACCACGAATGTTTCCAAATTATTTTTCCTTATCATATTAGATAAGATTCTCTGGAATATCGCCAGCAAAGTTTTCAGTCCAAAAGGTAAACAACACCATTGCCAATGACCATGATGCGTCACAAAGGCTGTCTTGTATTTATCTTTGTTACGCAGTGGGATCGACCAAAACGCTGAGTTCACGTCGAGTTTAGTGAAATATTTACAATTTCTTGCATGTAACACTAATTCATCAATTCGTGGGAAAGATTGACTCTCTGGCACGATTATTTTATTGAATTCTCGATAATCAATACATAACCGAGACTTTTTCCCTTCCTCTTTTTTAAAGGCTAATGTTACAGGCGCTGCATTGGGACTACTCGATGTTTCAATTAAACCTGATCTTAATAACTCTCTTATTTGTTTTTCTATTTCAGATCCATCCTGTATTAAACATTTATATGGCTTTTTAGATATATATTAATTTTCTATGAGTTTTATCATAGCCTCATAATTTTTTTTTGTACCAAAATCAAATTTTTCTTTTGCAAATACTTTATTATGTTTTATTTTTATTTTAACTATAGGATCAATTAATCTCTTTCAATATATTAAAATTTGATGTTGGTGTGTCTTTAATAAGATTTATTTTTGGTTTTTGATAACTTTGGCTTATTTTCAAATTTTCTTCTTGTCGGAATTTGAATTCTCTAATGCTATCCAATCCTAGTAATATGTCATCTCTGAATGATTCGCTTTTAATAATAAAAAAATTGAAATTTTTTGTGATATCAAGGATTCTTATTCTTACAGAAACCATACCTTCTGATTTTGAAGATCCCGATAATGTTTTTATATTCCCCTTACTTATATATTTCTTTCTATATCTAGACTCTTCCAAAAATTATAACTGATAAATAATACATTCGCTCTTAAGTCATAAATGGCTATAGCTGGTGTATCGTTAATTAATATTTTTACCTTTATAAGTGGGGTAACAATTTGTTTTTTGCTTCTTCGGTGAAGGAGATTAAAATTTATAGTTCAGTATTGTTCGCTATTCTAATTTTTTCATTTTTCTGCTTATTGTTTAATTTTGTTCGACATAAATTTTCGGGATGATATCTGTTTGGATAACCTATGCTTTCACAATACACGCAAGGAGCATTGTTTCCATGTCTTTCATTTGATTTGTTTTCTTTTGGCTTTCCTTTATCTTCTATATCCAGGTTTTTAAACTTGTTTACTATAGGTTCTGATTTCTTCAAATTTGCTATCAAGGTCTCTAATGTTTCTATTTTTCCGTTTAACCTTGATCTAATGTAATGTGGCAGAGCTATTACTATTGAACTAATTTGAGAAATTGTTGTAAAATCAGGGTCTATAACGATCAATAAATTCCACTTCCTCAAAGCAAATTCAAAAAAGTTCCATTTAAATATTTATACGTATACGCATATTAAATCTCAGAACACGATTTTTGACCGATAGTTTCAATAAAAGAATCATTCCAAAATACCCATGCTAGTGTTAATAAATTTATTTTCAAAATTATCGCATGCCACTCTAGTGCACTATCTTCCAAGAATAATTTCATAATTTCAGCATATTTCTCTTCGTGTATATTAAGGCGATTGCATTCATTTATAAAAATTTTTAGCCAAGATTCTGCGTTTAAATTTTTTCCGTTAAATTTTTCCAAAACCATATTTTTTGGTATTGAATGCATTGATTTTTCGGATGAAAAGTTTGGAGCTGGATGGTAATAGAAAGGAATGTCCGTGACGATCTCCAAATAATACTCGTTAAAAACAACGTTACCTCCATCGTCCAGATATTTATTTCGGAGACCCTCCTGCGTCAAGGTGATGATAACATTCCGAAACTTATCACGTTCTTTCAGATTCTTGACGACTCCTTTTACCACTGAATGATCGAAAAAAATTTTGTGATGTTCGCTCGTTTGCTGTTCGGCCGGGAATTTGTACACTTCTAGCTGGTCACTCAATTGAATCGTTTTGACTTTAACCATCGTGGTTTTGGCGTTTTTCCCTGTTTCTGACGCAAAATAAAATTTTGCTTTGAGATCACCCATAATTTGTGTTGATTTTTAAGTCTCTATCCTAGATACTTAACAAAAATAAATAAGCGGCAGATGAAATAAAACCAACACGTATTGTTGCAGTAAAATATACTGTAATGAAAGAAAAACCCAGTAAATACAACTATGTACAACTTATATAATTACACAGGTTTTACCTGACTCAACACAAATTGTCGGTATAACTGATAATTAACAACGAAAGGGTTTTAAGCTTGTTACTTTAGATTTAGAATTACGATAGAAAGAGTGCGACTATGACGCAGCATAGTTTATCAGCAACTGATCCTCTCAAGGCACGTTGTTCATAACAAGCATACGCTTAGCCGGCTACAGCTACTAGTCATGAGACTAAATAGAGCATGTAGGCGGGTAAGTTTGGAACATCGTCAAACTTACAAATATTGTATTTAATAAGCAGAAAAACTTTAAATGATTGATCTTAAGCCAAAATAGTCTACAAGAAAATCCGTAATGGAAATTTAATAATATAGCTCCTCTTCTCTTCCTTTACGTTGCCTTTGGTGATGCTAAACCACTATCCTACAGTATTAGCAAACTTCATCATTGCTATAGTCACTGCATGTGATTAGTAAAGATTCCAACTACACCATAAATATAAGACTTTAATTCTTCAACTAATAAGACAAAAATCTATAAAAAAAAAAAAATATAACATTATAGTTACTACCTAACCAACGCATATTAATTAAACTACTTAATACTCACACTACTTTACAATAAAATGATTAATCAACCATTTTTCAAAAAAAAAAAAACAAAGAAAAAGGGAAATTTGGAAATTTAAATCAGTTGTAATAAGTTATAATAATTTGTCTCATGAGATCGTGCGAGTTCTTAATTGATCTGTAGCTGCCAAGAGTGCTAAAAATCTAAAGATAGAGGTGTCACATCCCAAGCTATCCGTTCATTAAATTTGCATACTACATATTGTCAATGTAAAGCAAGCTCATACGACTAAAGGAGCTCATACGTCATTTATATGCGTGTGTGTAATAGCTTAAAGGTGAAATGTTCAACAATATGGTACACCCAGCCTCTTCGTAAGCATAAACGTATGTATTTAAATCGTATTATATATATGAACAAATAAATTGTATTGTATGTATGAGTTAATAATTCACTTGCTCACTGATTGTCACTTCAGATAACACTGATCTTAAAATTCGTAGTTAGCACACTATTTTATTATATATAAAATTGATTGTAAGATCCCTAGAAAGATTAATTTCGAAATTTGTAAGCTTGCTGTCACAATTAGGCTTGTATTTAACGTTTTTATATTGCTGATACGAGCTTTTATCATAACTGGCCAAAAAAAAAGTCAATCGCACTTGTCAGAGAAATGCGATTGGAACTGTTGTATTGTTATTTCATAATATATGAAATCATTACATGTAACATCATCGGGCGAACTTACTGTTTTTCTGTCGACGCAGTCTGCACGAACATCATTCATTGGTTGACTCAATTCAACCAAAGGCCTTTTTTACTCGCTCTGATGCTAGAAAAACGCACAATCAAGAAAAAAAATCAATCTTTTTACGTCTGTCACCTGTCCTCTAAAGTTTTATTCACCTCTTGACTCTCGCCACTCGTGAGTATCTTACATACGTAAGGTATAACGTGTTGGCTGAGGCAACTCGAGTGCGTATCGAGAACATCAATAGTATCGGACTAAACTAAGAAGCGAGGTACAGCAAAGGAGTCCCGCTGAAAATGCTTCCAGCGATAGCAGAGAAAGCAGAAATTGCAACATCCAACTGCCCACGAACTCATTCGTCTCGTTTAAGGAAACACTTAAGGTTACTGCACGAAACATTAGGAAACTCCGAAGCAGCAGTAACAAGATAGTTGTAACAGTGAAAGATGTAAGTTATTTATCAGTAATGTAATTAACGCCGAACCTTGTTTAAGTGACCCGAGTAAATTGTATTTAAAAGAACAAATTATTATTCGATTGCCTTAATGAAGAAGTTCATTAATTAAAATTACCTATATTGTTTAAAAAAGATTATTATTCAATCAAAAAGAACAAATAAAGCTCACGAAATGAATTCTAAGAGACCCAGGAGTGTCACTTAAATAAAACAGTTAAGACCATACTCTCAACAAGTCTGGTCATAACACTCGCATTTCTTAGTTCATTTATCTCAATGGCTGTTATCCTTTATCTGTTTTTTTAATAGATAGTAGATAATATTGTTTATCAATAAAGTACTTGCTTATGACGTATTACTATTTGTTTTAACTAACTTTCCAAATGGGATGGAAACTAAGAGATGGTAGCATACATTGGTATTTATGTTCAACCGTCATGTAAGTTACATCACTATTGTTATAAGCTGCAGATGCGTATTGATAATAAGTATAGATTTTATAGTGTGAAATGGAATCGTTAAATGTGACATGTAACTAAATGCTTAGAAATTCTTCCACGCTTGTTGCAACAAAATAAGAGTATATAAGAAAACTTATACAAAGGTCTAGAGTTCTTAGAAATTAAATGTTTTGATGTGTTAGCTTTTGGCGTTTTAATTATCTTCTGCTTTGACGTATTAACAATTTAAATGCTCGTTGTTGACTGAGCGTTGGAGTGCATGTTGAGCAGCTTCTATACATTCCATGATTTTGAACGATTTTCATCATTGTGTAGGTGTTATGTGCATTCTTATCATTATGACTTCTCTACAAAAATTGATTAATTTTCTGTCCTAGTCAACTGTATGCAATCGTGTGTGATTAATAGCGTTCCTAGCGATTACTTAATATATGATCTTTGAAGGAACTTTAATAATTTTGTATTTTAGGGAAACTGCTAGGATTAATTCTTTAATTGTAGGAGCCTATATTCTGTTTGTGTAGGCTTGAATACTAATGTTGCACTTTAGTCGTAATGTGTTTACTTTGAACATTGCCACAGGTGAATTAAGGTTATGGATGATGTTGTCTTCTGAAACTTGTTCAATAACACCCAAAAGCAATCCTATAGAACGTTTCGTTCTAAGATCGATTGAATGACTACACGTTATGAGATTACGGAGTGTATAATTGTTAGATTTTATATCAATAGCTATGTCACTAGGCTGTAATACGTCCATTAAGAATAATTCAATAAATCAAATTTCAGCTAATTGTTATGAAAACGACCATTTAATTATGTAAGTGAAATTTATTTGTACCATTGTCAATGTTTGGAATCGAATAAGATCTATGGAGCTATAGTATGCTAAGAAAATATAGTAATGTTCTGGGAACAATTTAATAGGCGGAGAAACCTGCACTTCTTATACATAAAAAGTATCAGACAAAGAGTTAGCGTTTCTTCCATCATTATTAAAGAACAATTTAAGAATTTTTATCTCTCAGGCTACGTCATTTACTTTTTGACAATCTTTTCAACGGGAATGCCAAGCACAAGCGACCACAATTAAAATAATGAGTGTCTTGATATTGTTGGTAGTTATACTTAACCTTGACAACTTTCAAGTACAGAATAAAGTCTAAAGGTGGATGCAGGTCGTAGAAATTGTCAAAGTAAAAAACATTATTACCGCCTTTTTGATTTTCTATTCAATGAGTACCAGGTTCATTGTTGTAGTCAAAATGTACAATCGCAGTTTTACGATATCATGGCCCATTTAAAGGTGAATTGTTTTGCATAAGTATTCTGTGATATTTCTTTGTGATATTTTTTTGCATTTACTTACCAGATACCAACAAGAACGGATCGCAAGAAGGAAATTGTAGTAAAGGAGCTCCACAAACCAGCTTGTCGTAACTATCTACTGTAAAAGTTCGATATACGGGGATTATATAAAAGATGTAAAGATAATCTTGTTTAAATGATACCTTATGCTGAAGTTAACAAAGCTTATAGATACATGCTTACTGTTAATAAAATATTTCCACTGTTTGCATCAGCCATACCAGTGAAACGCAAGACATAAGATGAATTTATAATAGCACTAAAATCTGTACCAAATCAAAAGAGAGTACAAAAAAATTGACATATTGATAGATGTAGAGAATTTTATAACAAATGGTTATTTTTAACTATAGTTTTTAAGATATTATGAAAAAATATAAAACCCATTTCTATTCAACTCAGAGTAACCTTCAAGCAGTAATGTCTAAAAAATTAAATCACACATTGAACAATAGAATGTGAATTAAATTCAGTTTAACTGGCAATAATAAGTTGCTCTATGAAATGGTATGTTTAATATAAGCCTATAGGTATCGAAAACATTGCAAAATTGCTATAAAACCAAAAGATGTTACATTAACAGATGAAGCTATACTTTTCAAATGCCACAATTCTCAAGGTGAGCTTGGAAGACAAAATCCAAAATTAAAAGTTAATGGTCAAGTACGTAAAAGAGCTGCGAAATACGCTTTCAAAAAGGTAATACATTCAATAAATCTTCAAAGATTGTCACAATTTCTAAGGTAAAAAAAACAAATCCAATTACTTAGCACTTGAAAGATTTTCAAGATCAACCAGTGTCTTAAGGCAAGTATGAACAAGAGCTTTTGAAAGCCAAGTTTTCTGATGTCTTTGCGAGAACAGGAGTTCTTAAAAATTGCAGGAATAAAATTCACGTTGAATTTTTATTATTCGATGATTCTTTTAAAAGTTGGATAATTAAGTCTGATACCAAATAAGAAGAAACGATAAATTATAAGATGAAGAAAGAAGAGTGTTGTTGGCTCAGGGCTAGTGTAACTGTAACTAATACAATGATATTCTAGAGATCGTGGGTTTGATTCCCAGTGAGTGCAGATTTTTTTCGAAACTGTTATCACGGAAAGAGCTTCTATTTAGCTCTGGCTGTTTTGGGGAGGGTCTTTTCGTGAAGTCTTCCTTCAGAGTAATTCCAGAGTTTTTTCCTGGCCTCACAGGTCTTTGGGCCTGGTTAAATGTGAGACAGTGTTAGAGTTATAAGGTAGAAATTAGCAGACCCAATGCCAGGCACCAGGAAGAGATCGCTGGCTCTACCAGCAAAATATGGTATCTCAAAGATAGGGCTTCTCTGGGGATGCTAATTAGATTGAACCTGATGCTTTGCTAGGGAGCGCCAGCTAAGTGAGTGAGGAGTCGAAGTCTTAAAATACAGAGTCTTCTCCAGGGAAGGGCTACACAGTGGCCAGTGGACCCAATGCACCATTAATGCAGAGAGTGCTAGCTTAACTAGCAAGGTATTTTACTGGAGATACTTACACTGTGCCCATGGAATGATTAAGTATGATGTAAATTGAGAGATTGGAAATAGGTGCAGCAATACACCCATACACATAGGTGATGAGTAGATAGCCCTGGCAAGTAGGCCAATAGGCTGTCATGGTAACCCATAGAAAAAAAATAGATAATGAAGAGGGGCCCTAAATAAATGCCCCCCTATCGGCTGTGAGTAACAATATATCTCTAATTTTTTTTTTTGACGTAAATATATATCCATTTGCAGAAACCTTTATTGCAAAGATCTTCTTACAAACTTATAAATTAGAACTTATTATTGCTATAATGAACTATAAATGAAGCGTATTTTTTATCCTTCGTTCCCAATTCGTATACAAGTCTTAATTTGTTTTGACCGTTAAAACGATATCTTGCTATTATTGGTGATTACAACCTTGCGTTCATAGCAGAATCCTAATTAATAATTGATGTGTGACGTCTACCGCCATACATCTTTTATCCTTCTTTATCCTCGATATCTTCTTCCTTTCAAGGTATTTGTTGTTTCTAATGCAATTTAGTGTAGCAAAGTCCATTTTCTAAATAATATAAAACTATTTATCTTCCCATCTCGGCTTTACCTGAGACTCACCAATCGAAACACTGTAAATGTTCTTCTCTAATCTCACAACTTTATTACCACAGCATCAAAGTCCTGGAGCTTATTCTCTACTGTAAGACTGTATTTATTAGATGCACTTGAATTTTTCTTTCTAACTGGAATTCTTGTGACTTTTGTGAGCCCTAAAGGTTATTCTTTTTCAAATTTATTAGGTTGTAATATATTTTTTGGCAAGATAGTTCGACGCCTGATGACCCTGAAAAGCACCATTGAGGTTCTTAAGTAAACTCTTTCTTGACTAAAGTTTCTGGCAAACGTGATTACCTCTATACATCAGGATGATTTTCTCTGGCCTATTATTGTAGCACTACTCTGATCGCGAGAAAAACTTAAACGTTTGAAGCATTGGAGCTAATTGTAGAGATCTTTCCTAACGTCTCCTAATACAACGTCGAAGATTTGAAAAATGGATTTGAATACCTTTTAATTTTTATGTATTTAATGTTCAATTGAAAATTTGCCATAAACCTTCAAAGCACTATGTTATTGGAGAGCAGCTGTAACTTTTTCTTGAAATTATCTAAGAAAGCTTCAATACTTAAATGTAGAAAATTCCTTATCACACCTTCTCGTATGCATCTCTACATGGCTGTAATCATATCAACGTATTAAAAAGTATTTCTAGATTAGAATCCTGTATTTGATTGTGGTTTTATGTCTCCTCTAGTTTTAAATAAAAGTCTTGTTAAGATGTTTTTTATGCTAACCCAGTTATGCATTAGAGCCATACATGACTGCCTCTTTGCTCTTGATAGTTTTGAGGAAGCAACCAATTCTTTAAATAAAGCAATAGCCTCTAATTTAAACTGCAACCATTTTCATGAGTCTGTATCGTCAACATTTATGTTGGCTGCATACTGTAACGATTACATAAGCATTTTTACAGTAAGTTTAAAATATTACTAGTCCGTCATAGGATAGATATTCTGGGGCAATTAAAGTAACATTTGAATAGTGCAACTAATAATGATGAGATTGTGAGCTGAACTTATGAGTATCCAACTCGTAAATATAAAAAAAAAAAACAGAGGAAAGGTGGAGGAAAGCCTTACTCAGCACCCCTCTGTGTAGCACAACCATAAAATACAGATACTTTATAAATGTTTCTCGTACTTTTCCTTTTTCATTAGGACATTAAAGTTACACATAAATTATGTATAAAATATTTAGCAAAGCTTACAGCTGGACCAACTAAGAGATCTATCGACTCCTGAAGAGGAGAACCATAAGAGGATAACGAACACTCTGAGCAGTTTCGACCACATAGTCGATCTTTGGAGATTTCAGCGCTTATTTAATAGCTTTGTGCTGGAAGAGTTAGCTTATAGTACTGTTTGGAATAGCGCTTTACCTATACGTAATAGTTTTGAAGCATCTTGGAAGTAGTAAAAGCTACTGATTCAGACGTAAACGACTGATCAATACTTAGAATAACATTATCATGAGTAGGTAGGCTAGACCTGTTCTGGCTTAAACCACGTAAAGCGCTTTTTTTCCCACAAAAATTAAAGAAAGTGTGAAAATATTTCTTTCTCTGCACACACTGCTTGTGTTAATGAAGAGATAGCTCATACTTTGTTTTGTATGCAAGTCTAGATCTTTTTTTTTTACCACTCTTATTTGACAATCTGTGCCGCAAATAGTTCCTCAGAGCCAGTTACCAGAGTATTAAAGGACTGAGTCAACATTAAAGCATACAAGGAGTTTGCCAAAATTTTCGTATGAAAATAATTTTAAGAAATAAACATGAATCATAAGGAGTTTCTCACTAGTCCAGTATGAAAGGTTGATTTTATACAACATAATAAGACAATCTTTTAAAATCCAAATTATAATTAGAAAATTAAAAAAAAAATAGAAAATACAACAGACTATGTTTATAATGCATGTATTTTATAGTTGGAGCAGCAATAATTTTGATTAAATTAATAAGTTTATATATTCTTTCTAACAATAAATCAAGGAAAATTTGGTAAAAGTGATTTAAATAAAACTTGAAAGTATGTCAGCTTAAGAAATTTATTTTATAACTATTACAGTAAAAAATTATATTATAGTGGATTTTAAAGACTTTTGTAAATAAAAAACAACACAAATAATAACTTATATACCTATTATATTTCCAGACTCACACATGACAGAATTATTGTACAAAGACAAAATTGGTTGCAAAGCGTATTAGAAGATTTTTTATTTGTTTAAACTTACAAGCACATTAAAATACTTGTATCAGTTTTTGATGTACAAGATTTGTATATTTATTTTCTTCTTAGTTTTGCAATGGTGTAGCTGTTTATAATATATTTTACATTTATTAAACATAAATATTTAAAAAAATGCTATATAAAAAATATTTTCGACCAGTTGAGAATTCATATTTTGTTTATTTTATTTTATTTTTTTGATTTTTAATAAAATAAAAAAAATTAAATAAAATACACTTTTGCAATAGTTTCTGATTGAAAAGTAATTACTACTTATAACATTATATAAAAATTATCATCCAAAAATACTTTATTGATCAATAAATAAAGATTTCCTTTGACGTTTTTTTGTATAGAATAAAAATTTTCTCTAAGTATTTCTTTCACGTTTGAAACTTCAATGATTTTCGCAACTGTCAGCTTTATAAATAATAAAGTCAACTCGTTCACAATAGAATCTTTACATTTATTGACTAATACGGTTAGACGTTAAATACGATGAATTCTTTGATGTATACATCTAACACAGATGAGTAGAAAGATTTCTAACTCCAATGCTACGATCCTAGATGACTTTTTGGCACTGATCAGAGCACCTCGCCATGGCCAGCCATTGAACCTGGAACACATCTTACTACTCGTATCCAATAGCGTGTGCCTACGAGAAGAGAAGTGGAAATGTTGACTATCGCTATATATCTGAACGCATATTAATACTTATTTTAAAATTCAGTATAATTTTAAAGAAAATTTTCAGCTATTTTTTTAAGGATGTCAGTTTAGTTATAATCCCTAATTAATTATTTTTCCTCATAACTGTTATGAACTGTAGGACAAGCTCCAAAATTAATTAATGAACATAAGTGACTTTAAGATTTCCGAGGACCAAAGTTTTGATAGCTTAGTTGATCGATGCTTATGTCGCCGCTCGAATTGTTTTGCTATTACGAGATGGATTCTAACCGTCGGCAAATTTTTTTTTTCATGCAGTTCATTATTCTGATTAAATTTCTTCTATTTATGTTTTATTTAAATTTGTAAATAATGTTGCCAACTTTTTTTTTTGATACGTTGAAACAAACATATTTTTTTTCACTACATCTATTTAACAATTAAGTGAGTTGATACTTCTTGGTGGCAAGGCTATTTCGCAGTTTCGTAATAATAAGATAAACTTTTTAGAGTGCAAGTATGATTCGTACATCTTAAGACTCACAAAAATTATAAACATCTAATGTAAACGTTGATAATCAGTGATAAAAAAAAAATTTTAGCATATTCTTAAGGCATAACGATGTTTTTAAAATATATGATGAATTTATCAATAAGAAGAAACTATAACTTATCAGGGTGATGCAGAATAATAAAGATTTAATTTTTCAAATTAAAGCGTTGAGAGTGGTGTTGCTTATTATTACGTATTTTGAACGATTTTCATGGATAATTAACCATCGTATAAAATATTATTGATTGGAACAGCCTAATCATTTCTTAAAAAAACACGCATACACACCCACCATCAATTAATTAAATAAATAACAAGTAGTTGTTACCAGAAGGCATACATTATAAGGAACGTAAAAATTTTGCTGGTAATAATCATATTTTATGCTATTGTAATAAAAGAGAGTTTTCTTGTACCTTCAGATTTATTCTCTTATTTGTTAATTGCATGGTTTTACTGATTAAAATTAAACCTGCAGTAATTGCAGTAGATGGGCGCTGATGAGATTCTTAACATTTTACAACAAAAGACGCAAATCAAAATGTTTAGGCAGTTTTGTAAAAGTTTTCTTGTGCCATCGGATTTTGTCTCCTCTTAATATTTTAGATGCTTATAATTTCTTGGGAGTTTTAAAATGTATGAATTATACTAACTTCGTAAGAAATTTAATTTATTATTATAAAATTGCGAAATGGCCTTGCTGACGAGAAGTATCAACTTACTAAATTATTGAATAGATTTAGTACAAAAAATTTATTTATTTCAATGTATCAACAAAAAATTGGCAACATTATTTAAAAATTTGAATAAAACATGAATAAAAAAAAAGCCAGAAGTATATACTGTATTGAAAAAAAAAATCTGCTCACAGTTGGAATCGATCCTGTAATAGCAAAAAAATTCGAACGGTGGCATAAGCATCGATCAAGCTAGCTATTGAAACTTTCGTCCTTGAAAATCTCTAAGTCACTTATGTTTATTAATAAACTTTAGAGCTAGTCCTACAGTTCATACTTATTATGAGGAAAAATAATTAATTAGGGAATATAACTGCACTGCCATTCTTAAAAAAGTAGCTGAAATTTTTTTTCAAAATAATACTAAATTTCAAAATAAGTATTAAGAGTAGGGGAAAGAGAAAAAAAAACGGGAGCAAAAATAGCTTAATATATATAGGATATACTGGGTTGCAGTCAAAAGTCAAAAGAGAAAAACTTGTGTCGTCGCTTGTTTTGGCTGTGCGTTCAGATATATAGCTATAGTCAACATTTCCACTACTCTCCTCGTAGGCACACATTCGGTACACCCCTTCCGCATCTCTCCTATATGTGCGCCTATGTAATCATTTCCAAATAGTAAGATGTGCGCCCAGTTCGATGGCTGGCCGTGACGGGGGGCTCCAACCAGTGCCAAAAAGTCATCTTGCATCGTAGAATTGGCGTTAGCTTATCTCTGCATCTAGCCACTTGTGTGAGCCCTAAAAAAGTGTGCCCATGCATAATTACTGTTGTACAATATGTTTTTTTTTGTCACTTGGAATCATTTTTCTCGATATTAGATAAGTTTCTATTAATTTGATCAGATTTTGCTCCATTGTATGAAGAAAATGTCAGCATTATATTACGCACCTGCAGCTGATCTATTTTAATAAAATTGTTGTTATTGAAATAATTATTTGTTGTAATAAAATGTTTTTTTCGTTGACTCCATGCATGTAAGTTTAGAACAACACCTTTTACAAATTGTCTTTTCAAAATCTGTAATAAAGGTTCAAAACATAAGCGGATAGTACTAGTGTAGCCACATTACGATTTTTTGTAGCCAACTTGTTGAGTGGGTAGATATGAATCATTAGCTTTGAACTAGATAGTATATTATGATTTGGTATTTTTTCAATAAAGTTTTCTGAATTCAATTTTATTCTTTTACTCTACAGTATTAAAGAACAGTTTTCTCGGTTTGCTTCAAGTAGTGCCATTTTTATATAAAATGTCTACTGCATGAACTCGTAGGATGTTATGCAATAGTCAATATTCTTGTACTTCTGAAATAATTAATACAAGATAATACCATCTATTATAGTCTACATCATCCAGACAACTGATTGGTTTTTTAAGAGATGATGCACTCAACCGACAAATATGAGACGTTTGCGGGATTGTACCTTCTTAAAAATTTTTACGAATACGGGCTAGAATGAATATTGTGAACGATAATAGACTAAACGTGTTAAGCGAGCTTGTAAACTTTTACTTTAAATTTAGGATAGCATACTAAAATTTGTCATTTCAGCTTTAAAATACTCATTTCTTCTGTTTCTTAAAATAATCTAATACATTGTGATAGTCGAAGCAGTAGTCAAACATTGAGTTTCGTTTTATCGTTACAAAATTAAGTTTAAAGTGTAAGAGCAATACAATTATAATATAATTACATCGAAAATTCTTAACATAAAGTAGAGAGAGGAATTAAAGATATATAGTAAAATATTTCATTTTGGCTTTTCTCTGATATTTTGGAAAGTTTTGTTTGAAAAGAAATAGTTTTAAGTAGGAGTTACTTATGTAATAATGATGCATATGAACTAAACAAAAAAAAACTGTTGAGACAAGCACAAAAAGTTTCTTTTAATACCAGAAAATAAAAATGTTTGCAGGATTTTTAAGAGCAACTAGTGCGTTTAATTTAATAAAAAATAAAGTGATGGGTAGTCTTTTGAAAGTTCCTTCAGAGTCTCATCATGACATGCGATATACAGAAAAGTCAGTGTAATGTCACATAAACTTAAAAATTTCACATTTACATTATCAAAAAAAAACCACCCAACATCAGTCGACTTTCCAAGGTACTGCTTACAATGATAAGTTTCCAGAATCAAACACGTTGTAACGTCAGTAGGCTTCAATAACTAATAACTTTTTTTTGCTTACTCATGCCAGCTGGAAATGGAAAATATTACTATTTTATCCAAAAACAAGCAAAAACATCATCAGAAAAAAACCAATAAAGGCAAAAGTCTAACTGAGAGCAGCTGCATTGAAATATAGTGCTATAATAATTTAGAATTAATGTACATTGATAAAAATAAGAAATAAAATATCATCAAAGTAATTCTTTTATTACAGTGATGATTTTATGAACCAACTGCTATAGCCTAATTTGTAAACTGGTTAAGTTTTTGTCACTTTTGACAAATGCAAAAGAAGACAAGAAAGTCTCACCCTAACTCAGATAAGGCGTAAGAAGATCCACACACCTATCTTAAGAGTGGGCAATGGGATATACTACTTCCGGAGGCACGCGTGATAATATTACTTCCAACATTATAATCAGCCAAAAATACCTATAAACATCGTTATGTTAACTCATAACAAACGCAGCACTATTACCTTCATTATTTCCTTTTATTATTGTTATTATAACAATTATCATTCTCAAAACTACTAATATTGTAATTACAAATTATTGTGGCAACAACAACTGTTATTACTACGGAAGTATTAGTGCTAACTGATACATCATAACATACTGATCGTTTATTTACCCAAGCATATCTTTTAATCTTAACCGATATCTACCGTCTCTTTTGTAATAAGCTTGACTGAATGAACGAACGACATTTAGCATTAGTAAACATTTAAATATTCTACCTTATGGTTTACATTAACTCATACTAAAATTTTGTAACATTTTGATATAAGGGGGAAAGGAAGACCTTAAATCAGTAGATCATCTTTCCTTCTCTTGACACGTACAGGAGAAAAGCTGGGTGTGGAAGATGTCAACAGAGTTCTAGCCGATTGAATTTTTGGCCGTTATCACTTACCCAAGATTTTCACCCAACAAGACTTCCTGCGTCAATTCAGAGCCAGCGCGTGGTCAAGGTCTGATACTCTTTATAAAAAGGGCCTAGAGGCCCCTAAGTGCTGTCAATTTTTGTTGTCAGCCTCAAACTAGACTTAGGCTAGAGTTCGCCTTTGCTATCGCCCAGTCCTCCAAAAGTACGGTTTCTACTTAAATTTGTGCTAGTTCGCTGTGTCTTAAGCTTTTTTTTCAAATAAAAGTACGTGGTCAAGGTTTAATCAAAATTTGAATTTCCTTTTCTTTCCTAACGTGCATACCGTTACATGCCACAGTAGTGATACCCATGGATCACCAGAAAATAATAATTCTATATGCGCACACCATTACTCGCTATGGTAGTAGGACCCGTTAATCATCAGAAAATAATAAACTCTTACGCGTACACCATTACTCGCCATGGTAGTGGTACTATCAGAACACCAAGAAATGGTCGGATAAATGCAAGCAAGGGCATTGAGATATTGCATAGTAGTCGCTTTAAATTGTGTTTAAACAGTTGTAACTCTTTGCAACTACCATATCGTTAGATTTAACTTTCCTTTTGCCACGCATCCCACCCACGTGTCCAGCATGTGTCCCGAGCCATTAAGCAAAAGCTTAGACTCAAATAAATCGTCACGCTGATGTAACAACGTAATGAATAATGACAATCTATTAAAAAATCAGTAAGTTATAGTTTTGATTGCTTATAACCTTGATAATTCAAGACGAATCAAGATCTGATTTGCTGGAATCGGTAGGGGTTAACTTTCCATAAAAATATTCAAAAATTTATCGAAACAAACGTGTTGCTAAAGATCGTAGCTTTTTTCATTCACAACTCAGATATTAACAGAAAATTACACTTGATAATGCTTGTTTTTCATGAATTAATGAACAAAAATTGATTACAATCTTTTCATTTATCAACTTGTATGGTTAGTGGTTCGGTGACAAATACGCTTAATCTTTTCGTCTACATAGTTGCTTGCGTTGATGTGGCTCATACTCTGGTTTGTGTGCAGGTCTGTATTTTTCTCTCAGAAAATCATATTTTGCTTCACATGTGAGTCCATATGCTGACCACTCCTATTTGTCAAGCTGTACAGCAAATAGTTCCTTAGTGCAAGTAATCAGAGTATTAAGAGACTGAGTCATCAATATAGTGTAGTAGCAGTTCTCCAAACATCTTATTTGAAAAAATTTTTTTTTTAATTCTGTTTTTATTGAACTTTGACTGCGTGCCGTTTATTTGGTTAATAATTTCAATCGATCGTCACGCCAAGTCATGTGACATCTCTGGAAAAGCCTTCGGCACTAGCCATGTAACACACGTACATCCATATGCGCACACTCTTATATGTGTGTGTGTCTATTTATCTGAAAAAACCTGACAGTTTTGAAATCAGCCTGAAACCTAGTATTAAGCAAGCAGTATTAGATAAAAAGAAAATTCAATTTAAAAAATTAAACAAGTACCAAGCAAACTTTGTCAACCTCTCTTGTCAACTTCAGAGTCATCTTAATCTTTGATGGACAGTGCTATTACCATTGAGTGGTGAGTTTTTAATCATTTTTTAAGTTTTTTCTTTAATTTTAACTGTATGGAAAAAATAAAAACAACATTTTATGTGCAAAGTTGTGCCTACATATACTATAAACTCTGATAACAGTAAGAATTTCAGTTAAATAAAATTTAAAGACGAATAAAAGTATAGAAAAAACTTTCAACTATGTCTGTTCATTGTCAGAAAATGCTTTATTTGATTATTTTTGAACTAGGTATTCAATTATAAATATCTATAAACTTATTTCACTTGCTCCTTTGTACATATTTTATGTTGAATGTAGCCTATGTACATAACGATATGAATACTCCACATTCATATCAATCTAGAAATCTAGACTAGTGTGCATATGTGTAAACTGTGTACTTACTACAGTGTCGCAACTAAATTCTTTTTATTCAGTAATAAAAATACATCTCAATTATTTTTTGTACAGCTACTAAGAGAAGACCTCCGAAAGTCATTTTCATTTTTTTCCTTAACTGTTATGAAATTTATTTTTTGTTTAACTGTCACAAACTTTACTTACTTTAAACATATGATTATTTGCCATTTACAGAGATGCCGTTAACGAAGTTATTAAAGTCAATTCCAAATGATCCATCACTTTATTTGCAAATATATCTGACACATAAGTGCTTAAGAGACTTCAAGATAATGTATACAGATCTTGAACCACAAAATTCAGCAAAGCAAGCTAAACTACCAATAACAGCAGTGACATCAACAGTGATAGCAAAAAAAAACTGCAACTCCTTTTATACTACCACGTTCCACAGCAGGTAGTAATAATTTCTAATTATCATCAGCACTGACAGTAGCAGCAGCAGCGATAGCATCAGCGCAACTACCAACACTAGCAGAAATAGCAGCAGCACCACAAACGATAGCAGCGTCACCACTACTACCACCTTGATCTTATACACTGCATGATTGAACCTAAATCAGAGAATGTGAATGGTAATAGCTCTTGAAAATAAACTGATTGACATATAGAAGCCTCTCACTTGGCACTACTTGTCATTTTAACCCTTATTCTTTTACGAATGTAATGAACTTTTTTTGACAGTAGCTGATTTAGCCATTTAACCTTATAAGATTAAACACAAAAAATTACTGACGGAAAGCTACCACCATAAAAATGCATAGTAAATAACACGGTGGTTAATTCATCAACCATCCTCTCCTGCACTACCTCCATTAGCACTCACTTTGACAGCGATCAAGTCATAATAGTACAGAAAAACACCACCTCTACCAAAACTAAACCATTACAGCTCCCCACAACAACACCAACACAATTAGTAAAACCATCGCAGACAATATTGACATCATGATTGTGAATACTTAGTAATGTCGTATACAATGAGCAATGAAAAACATTTTAAAATCAATTTACCTCATTTACAAAAATCTACAATAAAAATGAAAGTGAAAAAGCAAGAAGAGGACAAAAGAAAACAAGTCTTTATTTAAAGTAAGAAAGACAAGCGAGAGAATAGAACTCATTCTTAGCTTTAACATAAAATAATTGAAAACAAGATGAGAGTCAAGGAAAAGCAGCTGCAAAAAAAAAGGCTTAAACTTAAACGAAGTTTGTAAAAGAAGAAAGAATGAAAAAGTAGTTGAATGAATTACAAATGACATTCAAAATGTATAGATAAAAGTTTGTTGTTACTTTTTTGTTATATTGTTTGACTTGTTGTATGAGCTGCTGATATTGTGTAATGTCAACAAATCATGAAATGAATGCTAATAATGTTCAATATATGACCAAGAATACAAATAAATTTTGTTATACTCCAATCACATGTTTAGTGCTTAGAAACTTATTAGGTTTATTTAATAGCAAGTACTTGGACCAAACATTTTTGTTTTTCTCGATAAAGTGGGATATATTTTTACTATGTATTGAAGTAAGGTGTAACATGCTTATCGTAATAAAGCTGTACCGTTAAATAAGCATTTTTTACGTACGCTAGTATGGACTCTGAGTTGTTTATGAGTGCCATCTAATCTTCAGAATACAGTATAACGAATTTTGAGCTACCACCTCCTAACCTGATGACAGGTTTGTAGAGCTTTATCAAAATTAATCAGTGTCTAGTGGAATCCAGACTTTTCATACATATCGATGATTAAGATCACAGCTGCTTAGTTTCAGATATGTGATCCATAACATACATGCCAACCAAATCAGCATGTTCCTCGTAATCACTTAAATAATCATCCGTATATTAATTATGATTAAACATAAAAAGAATTTATTCTCTTTTCTTTCATCGGAAGAGATGGTCATGGCGTTTATTTTTTTTTTAAGATCATTAACGGTATCACTACTAGATGCAATAATATTACCATCATCGATAACATAACTATTTAGAAATATACTAAACTTTCGTTCTTTTTGTAAGATGTTAGAGCTTTCAAAATACATTTCGTATCTGCATCAATAAAGTCACTCGTTAAGGAGCAAAGTCAAATTTTTATTTGATGAACTCTACTTACTGCGCAAAATTTTTTATTTAAGTCGCCCTTTTGTACCTCATAAGTACCACACACTAATGTTTTTGCATGCTATTTTAAGAATGTGAAATGACGGTGCTTTGTTCTCTTCAACATGGATCACGGTACGTCCTAGCGTAGATTAAAGAAAAGTAGCTTTACTTTGGCCATAAGTGTAAATTTAGCACGCATTTTTAGCGACAATGCGCAAGTACTTGTGTATTGGTCTTATGGAACATTCACATTTGTACCAGTAAATTCCATGCACATGCGTTAACCGATAACTGTTTTTTTGACGTACGTGTTCAGGTAGAAAGAACTAGTTTCATGGGGGAGCCATAACCCAATGATTAATCACTAGTTATAAAAGACCCCAAAGCTACTTCTTGTGGCAAAAACGTTCATGACGCGTCATAAACACCTTGTACGTCTATAACATAGTCTGTGTATATTCAATTCATAGTATTGGTAAAGGTTAGGTTGATGCCCACTTGGATACGTACACTACCTGAGGGCACAAGATTCCAATATGTAGTACAGTTAGCGAACAAATCAAGTTATTACACGTAAATAAGTAAGCACTATAAGTACTGTAAGCAGTGACTTGATAAACGCTTTGTCAGAGTCAGCATTATTGCGTGCTGATGATAAGTTTTTTTTTTGTTTTGTACGGCGAGTTTACTGTTGGCAGTCTTAAATGGATTTAAGATTTAGCGGGCAAAGCGAGCATACAGACCATTGAGGCATATGTATGAAAAATACGCAAAACAGTATTTATTATAAGCTTGCAAAGCATAGCTTTGCAACTGTAAAATTTACTGTAACGTTCAAAACCCTTAGTATTTAGTCTGGGTCAAGTTCACATAGAGCTCCTCTACGTATTCATGATCACTCACTACTGCTATCATCGCTAATATCTATACTTTTAGAGCTCACTTTGTCATAACTGACTTTTGCTGTGCTTTGTCATCACTGCTTGCTTTTAAACCCTAAATCCTCATACATATCGTAAAAGTCTTCGCTGTCAACCAAAGCATTTTTCTTCACACGTTATGTCATCTGGTCAGTAGAAGTCGAGCCACTTTGTAAGTAAAAGCGTTTTTTGTTAGAGCCCATAGATTTTTTCCCTTAAAAGTTGTTTCTGGTAGTGCATTATTTATTCCATGATACATGTGAATTTTTGTCAAGCTTGATAAAAGGAAAGCCTAAGGTTTTAACAAAAATCTTTTTAACCTAAAAATCAAAAGTTAAGCTTTACTTTACCCCAGCAATGATTGTATACATATATATATATATATATATATATATATATAAATATTTCTTAAATTCGAATTTCATAACATTTCACGCAGTTGTAGAGTGACTGCCGAATACGTAAGATGGAGAGTCACTGATAGACAAAGATACAGAGATGGATAGATATATAGTTACATGAAAAGACACACGTGTATGATTAAAATGAGTTAAATAAAATTTAAAAAAGATTAAGTAATAACAAAGAAAGTGTAAATAAAGAAAAGATACACAATAAACTTTAAATGTCGTTTCTTTGTTTACAGGTGATCTTGTACATAACGTAAATAACTGTAATTCCATGAATAATATGACCTTTCTTTGTTTACAGAGAAACGATTTCTAGTTTTTTTAAAAAAAACCCTGAATAAATAATTGTTTTATAAAACAACATTTTGTAGTTATCACTAAAACACTATGGACAGACTGCAATTCGAATTTGCCGTGATCTCATCAAGTGATAATAAATCCAATTTACTAGCCATAACCTCTTTAACTACTATAGAGGAAAAATGTTTTGCAATATCAGAAGAAGTAAGAAAAATAAACAACCATAAGGAAATCACAAAACTGAGTAATTTTACGAAAATAAAAAGTAGCTTAAAAAAAAGATATCAGACTAGAAAGATGTTGATAAAATAAGATGAAGAACTTAAAAAGATATACGTACATGAAGATGAAAATATAAAATGTTTAGACCAATATTTAGAAAAAGTAAGTACAGATAAGACTACTAAAAAAAAGATAACCTTCAGCAAATCCAGAAAAAATTGGTGGAAGCTACAGAAAAAAAAAAAGCCAACGAAACTTAAAAAGCATTTCAGACAAGTTTATATAAGAGAAATTCACAAGCAAGAATCCAAATGCAAAGCAATGTATAAAATTTTTTGAAAAAGAATGCGTAAGATTCAATATCAATGAAGATGGAACAAAGATAGAAATACTGAGATTGTTTTTAGAAAAATCCGGTATGGACTGGTACAGTTCGATGGTCACAAAACTGACAGTGAATTCTGAATGGAAAGAGTGGAAACAAAAATTTATTAGACTCATTTACAAACAAAGGATGGAATTTAGTTACATATGCCTTAACATTAAGATACAAAGAAGGATTACTTATTGATTATGCTATGAAAAAAGAACGACTTATATTAGATATCAACAAATCCATAGACCCCACAACACTAATTGACTTAATTGCAACAGGTTTACGAGGATTTATATTGAATAAAATAAACAGAGATAAACTCACAGATAGTATCGATTTGTTTAACGAAATTAGAAAACATGAAGGTATGATGTATAAAAAAAGCTTTACAAGAAACAAAGAAACTAAACAGGATTATAAAAAGAAGACTGAAGAGTGAAAGCCCTGCAAAACTTGCGAAGACTTAAAAAAAGGAATAAGATATCAGCCAGAGGAAGCATGCTGGTTCAAAACAAGAAGAAATAACCATTAGAATAATAATAAGCCCAGAAAATGGTTAATGATGTAAAAAAAACGGATGGTTTGATAACTGTTAGAATAAAAATTTTTAAAATTATAGACAAAATAGATGTAAACATTGTGAATCAAGATGATTTTGAGGATTTTATAATAGGGTTAAATATGATAAAAAAATTTCAATTAAGCCAAAATCAAAATTTAAAAATTAAACAGAAAAAAAAAAATTTTTTGAAGAGCATCAAATTAACCTGCATGAAAACTCTATCAGTAAAAAAATACAGATATAGATGAAAAAACAGTTTTATTTAATTTTAACGAACATGTACAAGAAAAAAAGATTAAAATGAAAATAGACCATTTAGACGCAAAAGAACAAAACGAGATAAAGAAATTAATGAAAAATGAAGGATCAGTTTTTGCAAAGAATTAATACGATATTGGAACGTTTAAAGACTACAAAGCTTGAATAGATTTATTGATTGATAAATACTGTAGCAAAAGACGATACAGATGTACACTAGAAGACAAAAAAAAGATAGAAGAGCAAATATCTAAATTATTAAAAAACAATTTAATAGAAGATTCCTACAGTCCTTTTGCGGCTCCGGTAACATTGGTATTCAAAAAAGATGAGAATAGAAGATCAAGACTATGCATTGACCTTAGAGACTTAAAATAAATTATTGTACCTCAAGCCCAACCATCTATTAGCATTTCCGCTAATAGATGATTTGATTAAAAAAACAAGGAACTATGAATTTTTCACGACACTAGACATCAATTCAGCATTCTGCTCAATACCTCTACGCATTAAGGATAGAAAAAAGACAGGATTTGTTACACAGGATGGACACTTCTAATGGACCTGTTTACCATAAAAATTAAAAACATCACCAGCTTTTTTCAAAGGATTTTATGCAACATCTTAAGGAAACACAAACTCACAAATTTCACGGTAAAATATTTTGATGATATTTTAATATACTCACCATCTTTTCAAGAACACATTCAACATATAAAACAAGTGTTAGATGCAATAATTCTAGAAGGTTTCAGATTGAAATTTAAAAAATGTACATTTGCTCCAAAATATTTGCTAGATGCTCGTGATGTTACTATATTACTGAATGAATTAAAGATGAAAGAAAAAGGACTAGATAAAAGATAAAAAACAAGCTTTAAAAATACGATAAAATCACACGATTACAATAAAAGACTATATGATAAAAATTGAATACATTATGATTTCAGTATAGGAGACAAAGTCTGTGTAGAGAATGGAAACAGACTAAATAGAAGAAAATTAGATGAGCTAAAAATTGTGCCATACGAAATAGTAGAGAAAATATCAAGTTCTCTTTCCAAAAAAAAACACGGGAAAACAAAAAACAGAATCAACTTTGTTTTATACAACTAAACTACAACCAGTACCATTGGATAACGAGGAGACAGATAAAAAAGAAGACATGAATACGGAATAACGAGATGGCGGCTGCTTCTTGCCTCAGAGGAAAGATGTAAAGAAATAATATTTCTTAAATTCGAATTTCATTACGTTTTGCGCAGTTTTAGAGTGACTGCCGAATACGTAAGGGGGAGAGTCACTGATAGAAAGAGATAAGGAGATGGATAAATATATAGTTACATGAAAAGGCACATGTGTATAATTAAAATAAGTTAAACAAAATTTGAAAAACATCTACTCATGAACAAAGAGTAAGAAAAGTTTAAGTAAAGAAGGAATACAGAATAAACTTTAAATGTCTCTTTTTTGTTTACAGGTGAGTTTGTATATAATGTAAATAACTATAACTCCATGAATAATGAAACCTTTCTTTGTTTACAGAGAAACAATTTCTAGTTTATTTTTAAAAAATTTTGAATAAATAATTTTCTAATATATATATGGTAGTGGGGCTTTGATTCCCTGCACGTTTTGCGTTCTAACTCCCTAAAAACATTTAAAACTTAAAAATCTAATAACATCACTTAATAAAAATAAAAATAGTATAGCTATTTCATGTACTAAACAAATTTTAGAATCATAAAATAAGTTATGTAAATGCGTTAATTTATCTCCCCCAAAAAAATGTAGAAAAAAAGAAGACTTCCATAAAGAAATACGTTTTAGTACAGAAATGTGAAACTGGATGTAAAAAAGCTTAAATAATGACCAAAAAAGATATTTTATATTATTTGCGAACAAAAAAAATAATATTTTATGTATAGATGATCCTGGAGAGTCAGAAAAAACTTATTTACCTTAAACGTTAATTTATTTTTTTATTTCTCAAAATAAAAAATTTTTGTCAACGGCATGTACTGGCACCGCATCAATTTTGATATCAAAGGGGATGACAAGTCGTAAAACTTTTAGACTTTCTTTTGATCTCAACAATTTAGAAAGTGCCTTTTTAGAGTTTGAGTCTGATAAAAAAAATTGAAAATAAAGTCTTTATTCTGAAAATAACTTGAGACATAGGAAAAAGCTCAACATTACCTTTTATTTTGTATTGTAAACAATTTTCAATCGTTGTGGAATTTGCTATCACAATAAAGAAATCTCTAGGTCAAAGTTGTGATAGTGTACGCTTATATTTAAAAAAACCATTATTTTCTCATGATCAATATGTGGCTTTATCTAGATGTAGAAATAAAAATTATTGATTCATTTAAATAGAAAGAGAAAAAAATACGGAAGTAAAAATTATTATTTGGAAAAAAATTTTTTATAACTAAGTTTCGTTACTTGACAATTTTCACAAATAAATAATAACTTTTAGTAAATCAACAAAATTTGTGGCAATAAATAAAAAATTACAACATTTATAAATATTTTATCGTTTAACAATAATACATGACACGATTGTTTTATGATGATGCTTTTTGGATTAAAAGTAAATTTACTTATCACAATGATTTATTACTGTGGTTGCAGTAAAGGTTAATAAATACATTATTACTTTTAAAATATCAAACTTTTTAATTTTTAGATTTAATTTTGCATATATAATTAAATTTTAACAGAATTTTTTTTGTAATATATTACTTTTATTTTATTTCTAATCACTTTACCATAGCTGGAAATTATTTTTTTTATTTTTGCAAATTACTCTACAGCTATATTTAGCATAGCCAACTTATACTCCTAATTTTAATTTATTATTCTATTTGTTATGTTCTTACCACCACCTAATTTGCTAACAATTACTTGACAATCGTAAGTCTTAAATTCGTAAATATCAGGCTTGATACGAAGAAAATCTTATGAAGTGATTTGTTTTCGATCGTGTTTGTCACATTTTCTTTTCAAACGAGCTATTATATTAATTAATTTTTTTTTGTACCTTAAATTCATGTTTATATAAGAAAATCCACAAAAAATATCCAGTTTTTGTCCCCCATTTTAGTTAAAAAAATTTTTTCAAGACACACCCTTTAAACTGGGATTAGTTAAATCGTAGTGTAATGTACTATAAGGAAAAAATTTTGAACACGTGGTTAGTACATGGCAAGTAAAATGAGTCCTATCACAAAAGTATGGCTGATAAAAATTTTTTCATTTAAATGGGGGACAAAAACAGGATATTTTTCGTGAATTTCCTCATACATCTTATGAAACATATACGCATATTCATTGATTATTCATACTGCTTATGCACTTGTCTATCATACCATTCAATTCATAAATATGACATGAGTGTGGCAGCAGCTTAATACTTTCAAATATTATAAAACTTTTAACTTCTTTGCTTCAATATTTTGTATATTGTCGTATCCTTGTTTTTTCAATTTTAAATTGAACTTACTCAATGCTGAATTTAAACAATTCATTAGATATTCGTTTGCTTATAAATTGTGTCCAATACTATAAATTAATGAAAATTTTCTGTGTTTACAAGTAAATCTTACAAAATACTTTACTCCTGCATGATCAGCTCTACAAGTAATTTGTGGCCCTTATCAACCAGTATTCATCAGTTCTTAAATCTCTTACGCTTTATTTGTTGTATTTTGAAAAAGTTATTTGTCATTATACTTTTAATATAATTTGCGCATCTTTTTTCTTCCATATTTTACAGCTATTTCTAAAAACTGTGCTAAGTAGGCTCTGCATTCCTACGTTTCTCTGCATGTGTAAGGTATATTCTTTGGCATATTATAAAACTACTTTTTATTTAATGTAATCAATCACTTATACAGCAATGGAGACCTTGTTTCAAATAACCTCTGAGTTCGTCGGACCACGATTTCCATCACGCACATGGTGACTTGATTTCCCAGAGGTGCAAGCCATGTGAAACTAATTGTTGTGCTCGGAAGCCTCTGTTTCCAAGTATCGAACAATTAGAGCCGCAATCTAAATGTCTGCACTACTGTGGCCCCAGTTCGCGCATTTATTATTGATTGATTTTAATTTCTTTCGCTTTGAATCAAAAATTTTACTTTTAATTAGTTGATTCAAATATTATAATACTATAAGCCCTATTCTTTGTACCACCTTCTTTCGTCTGTTAATTTTTAATATTTAACTATATATTTCTATTAGTATTCTTTTTATGTTTTTTTTAGATTATTTACGAAATATTTTATTCAATACAAACTTTTTTCTGTTTTCGCTATTGCTAAGTGTTTATTCTTTACTTTTTTTTTTACTTCATTATCCTCTTTTATGATCTTCTTTACTTTTGTTATTTTCGATATTTTTAAAATCTCTCATAGACTTCAGGATAAAAGATAAACAGAAGATTAATGTATTTAAATTTTGTATACACAATTTTTAAAGTTTGTTCTTTTATTCCTCATTTTTGTAGCTTCTGTTTATTAATTATTTCTTACTCTAACTTCCAAAGCTTTTTTTAAACAATGATTCTACCAAAGAATTTGTCTGTGTTTATAATGTAACCATTACTCTTGATATCTAATAACTAATTTACTTAGCTACCCAACGCACATCCGTAACTTTATTGCTTTCAAGCTAGATAAACATAATATCATGAATCTTTCTCTTGATGTTGATAAAATTTCTTGTTTTTTTTGTTGCCATTATCTCTGCTTTGCCCTCTACCGTTTCTGCAACTTTTGCACTACCCTCTGCATTAACTACTACCTTTATACTAGCTTCTTTGTTAATGTTATCTGCATCTTACTTGCGTGTATTATTAGCGGTTAGATTAACTTAGCGTACGGTCCCTTGCCATATGGTTTATTTTTCCACTTAAACAATAATGTTCTTTTTTTTGGTGTGAAATGTACTAAAATAATTTTCGCCTTTATTTTGTGCACTTATCTTCATTCAATTTGTTTTTTAAAAATATTTTTACTAACTTTAGTCATTTTTTCATCTAGTGTAACGTATATAAGATCACAAATGTGACTGTGGGTTGCTCACAGTGTCTTACTATGTATCTTATTTTTTCAAGTTTAGTTATTTCTCTACTAGTAGCTTTAAACTTCTTTATAGTTTTCTGAAAGTCTATGAAAAACTTGTTGCTGTAACTAAAGTTTTTTAACTTGACTTTTTTCTATTTTACTTCGATTGATTTTTTGCGATGCTGTAGATTCAATTTTATATATATATGTTTTTAAATGCCTGCATCATACTATCTACTGTCTCACACTCTGATATAAATAAAAGTTATTTGTTAAAATAGGTCATAGATCTTTGATGCGTCGTGAATGTAGTCAAGTATTTAAAATTAAACCATTTAAGTATACGATGCGTAGGCCAGTGCCGAGTTGCGTCCCAAGTTAAATAAAATTTCGGTTTGGGTCTTGGGCTTTTTATTAGACTGCCTAGTTGGGTCCCAAATGTCTTAACAGACTGCTGAATTGGGTCCTAGCCATCAAATGCACTTTTTAGTCTAAGAATTGATTTAATTTTTGACCACTTCTTTTTTCGTCTCACTTTCTCGAGGCTTTGGGCTAGCAGTATAGTAGAACATACTGGTATGTTTATAAATATGTTTGTGTTTTTGTAAATTTCACCATAGATTGTAAAAATATTCTTGTAAAATCTGTCATGAATCGTTTTTTTATTTGCTGTTGTGATACAGGGAAATTTGTTGCAATATAATTCTCCAATACGTTATCGCAGAATTCTTCCATTTGTTTACGCTTGGGCATACTTTTTTTTAATTCATCCCACTGACACAAGACTTGAGCATTATATTACCTCATTCTGTCACAAGAAAAGTGTAAGGACCAAGTCTAAGACTGATAACAAAGTTAACAATATTAATAGCGAACATTCGTACCTTCAACTGTAGGAATCTTTTCTATGATATTTGATAAAAAGACGCCAAGATAAAGGGACCAAATACCAACATCTGAGGTTTAAATAAAGTGTAACTGTAGCGTTTATGAGCTAGCATAATTAGAAACTAATGAGTCAAAAGTTCATTTAATGACCAGGATCCAATTCGGCAGCCTGATAAATGCCAGGGACCCAGCTACGTCGTAGAATGACCTCATAAATTTTCTGGAACTCAACTTGGCTACTTCCGATACGTAGTCAACAAGAATTGTTGGTTAATAATTTTTTTTATTTTATTTTTATCCGTATACTGCATGGGTAAGTTGAGCTGGTAGCTAAAAACTGGGTGACAGCCGTATAATGAGTTAATTCTTGCTTTTATTATTTATAGGAGAGCTGGGTAGTAGTTTTCAGTTGCAGATTTTCATTTTAAAGATCGAAAAAATTAGATGCTGAAGGTATGCTTTTGTGACTTTCACAAGACTTTAATATTCTCTTCGAAAATAGTTTAATTATGATTATTAGTTGGATTTGTCTAAAAGAACTATACTTTCAATGTGCTTTGTTGATTAATAAAAATCTTAGAGTTAACAGAATATGTGGGTTCATTAATTTTTTTTAAACGCTCCATGTAGCTAAAATTGCAAACCTTACAGCTTTAAAATATAACGTATTATAGAGAGAAACTAAAATCTTTAAGAAAGCCAAGAAAATTGTAAAATTTTTTATAAAAAAACATAATAATTAAGAATATAAACGTATTAATTCAAATCTAGCATAGGACGAAGGGTTGATCTTTGAATAAAGAAAAGTGACATATTGCTAAATAAGGTAAGTACGGTGCATGTTAAGGTACTGGTGTGGTTGTTTATGCATGACCTATGGACTTCTTTTACCCAACTCCAGCTGTTTCTTACAAAATTTCTTTTTTAATGTTGCAAAAGTTTGGAACCTATTTAATCATTATAATTCCACGATTGTGGAAAAAAGGAGGAGAAGCATTGCCGTACACTTTTGTTTCAACATCCATGCTTTTTTACTTCTAGAAGTGTTGCAGTTTCCCAGTACTATTCTGCAACAACACCATTGTCTAATTTTCAGACTTTGTTCCAAGTAATGGTGTTTTTCATTAATTCAGGATCTATATACGACATCTAATAAAATCGTAGTAGATAACTTAACAGATGACTGTTTGCTCCGCAGTTATTTTATTGAACTGTAGAATATTTCATATACTTTCGTGGTACTTATTTTGTAGTACACAGTTTCTCTGAGTTATATCTTATCAGTATTTCTAGTTGCGACCACTATCATGCTCATACAACAATCATTTCATTTGATTTTACTAATTGAAGTGGTGGTTTTCTGAACTAACAGACATAGATCAAACTGGATGTAAGTATTTTTGGTGATTTTTTGATCTTCAGTAACCCTTTGTTTTAATTTAAAAATACCTAAATGCAAGAAACGATTCCTATAAATATCTCTTACATTAAAATTATAACCGGGTCACAATGTTTGTTCTTGAATGTCATAAAAGTTAGAAATCGTAATCATGAGTACGCTAAATAATAGGAACTTGATCTTCATATAAAAAAGTCATAGCTGATATATGTCAGCTTAAGTAACTTTTGTCTTTACGTATTCCAAGTAAAGAAAAAAAAAGTTAACCACTTGTAAGTATTACACATGTGTATGTATATGAAAAAAATTGTGCTTGTTTGTTGGCTGACTCTGAAATAACCATTTTTATTAAAATTACTAAGTTCAATTTTAACTAGTAATTTTTAATAGATTTAACTAAAAAGAGAAATTTTATTTTGTGTCATACGCAATATAGTTATAAGCACGATTTATCATTTGTCATAAATATGTATCTATATTTTTTCAAGTTGAGTTCGTAGTTTTCAATATATTTTAATATAGTTATCAAAAGTAAGTGTGTGCATCCCGCATGAATATGCATAGTAGGATAGAATTGGTTTAAAAAACAAAAATTGCTATTAGCACGAAAATTATCATGGTAGTAGTTATTTAGCTTCTAAACAAACCTTAATAGTCTGAAACTTCCAATTGTGTCAGCTAACGGCCCAAAATAAAAAGTAAATATGGTCAAGAATGGTTCTTAACGTCTAGAAAAAACTGAAGAGTCGGAAAAAAAGTTAAACTGTTGAAAAAGATACGAAATTTCAGGACAATAAAAATTAGCTATACTGAGACAAAATTGGCTTAGCCATTTTTTCGCAACTATCAAAAAAGTGCTCTTTTGGACCATTTTTTAAAAAATCTATAACTTACGTTTATTTAACAATTAAGACTTAGAAATTAAAAACAAGGTTTATCTTATGCCCCTCAATATCCACACTCAGTTTTAAGAAGATCGGTTGTAAACTTTTTTCAAACCGCTACAAGAAGCGAAAAATGGTTCCTCCGCAAAAAAGTTGTACGTGTCTAGTTTTTCAACATATTGCCATTTTTCAAATGGCATTGTACTCGTCGAGAGTTATTCTACAACCTACCAAAACATCGTTTCGTTTGACATGCCAGAAGTATGCGAAATATTGATGTCAAAAACTCAGCTATTTTCCATTAATGTGGCAGCAGGGCGAGCCACCGACGTAGGCCACGCCCACTCTTCCCATCATGACTCCAGGATTGCTGAGCGGCCACGTTCAAAATAAAAATGCCTATCAAAAATAACGATATCTCTTGAACCATGTAAGATGAATTAATTTTTTTTCTATATGGGGTAGCTTTTAATAATATAAAGGTTGCGCGTATTTACAGCCTTATATAAATAATTTTAGGTCCTGTAAAATCAACGCTAATAATTTGTCATACCTTACTGTAGCTGTTTTTTCCTCTTGCATGAGCCACAATCGTAGGATATGGTTTTAACCATATATACTACACTTATATAAGAATAACAGTTAATATCAATTGTTGCAAAATTGTTTATCTGTAACAATATAATTTTTTTTTTTCTAAAAAAGTTTGAAACATCTAAGCATTAGTTAAATTAGGCTAAGTCACTTTGCAAATAATAATTATTATTACTATTATTATTATCATTATCATTTTTTAATTATTGAATACATTATTGTTTATTATTCACTATTCTTTCTTTTCTCCCCGTTATTGTTACAAAATTGTCTTAAGTCCAAGAATGTATAAATAAAATCTTTCTGAATAACTTATTACTCGCAACCACTGTTTCATTATATATGTATGTAAAGGGTCTTCAAAAGTAGTGTTACCTCCTTGCCTTGGATGGCTAGGTAAAGAAGCCCTTGTATATGATGCAAGAGAATTGCGTCTGCTTATTGTCAAACGCGTTTCATCCGTCAAGCTGGATACATCAGCACATACGGCTGCATATCGTAATAATTCATCGTCGTTGCTGTAATATTATTAAACTTGAATAAGCTCCTGAACATTATTGGAAAGCGTTTCTTAAATACTTATCTCATACAACTGGAAGTACGATTTAACAGTAACATAAATATCTCTAGCTTAAAATTGAGAAATGTGTTACTTGTATTTCTTGCATTGCAGTGGATTCTAAAATACTTTTTTCATACATGCGACATGCCAGTCAAACAATTTTTTTATTTTTATGTGTTTGAATGATATTGTAGTATGCTGTGTCAAAAGATTGATTAAGGTAAAATAAATATTTCAACTAGTACTACAAACGGCTTAATGCCTACTTATTCAACAGAGGAACTTATCCCCGATGATGTGCTGAAAATAATTGCGTGCCAATGCATCAGTGGGTGCAAATCAATGGTCTGTGGGTGTAGAAAACAAGGCATTTTCTGTGGGCACTTATGTTCTTCATGCCACGTGGAAACGTGCTCTAATGTTAAAAAGCATCAGGTGGTGTTAAATGATGACAGCACTTCCATTGAAGTGCAAGAATCGATGCCAGATTTTATAGCTCAAATAATTTCGTCGGTATATAATGGTATTGGTCGTCACTTGATGAAGATCCATGTCAGGTTTAATAAATAAAAAAGACTGTTAATAAATAAGTCAGTCATTACTTTATCGATAAAGTGAAGATTAACTTATTTAGTGACAGCCCCTTTTATTTATTAAATTTCGTTGGTAATTAAGTGATATACCAAATTAGAGTTTAGAAACCAAATAACTACCACTATGATTTTCTTGCACTAATAGCAATTATTTAAAATTAACCATGTTTTTTTGTTTATTCCATCCTACTAGTAGGCCGTCTGCCTCAAATAGCTTTGAGAGTCACTGTTGCCAGTAAGTCTTTTGCTGGCATCCAAGCTTACCTTTTTAAGTGTACTTTGGTGACACTTAATATGTAAATTTGGTGCTTGGGGTAGCCTGTGAGTATTTTAACATTGAGTGCACACGTATTTGAAAAAAACTCTCCTGATTAATAATATATAAGACAAAATTTAAATATGTCATTATAGTATATAAGGTATTTTTTATCACCAATTATAAACTAAAGTATTTGGATTCCTAGACTATAAAACACCTGTCACAGCACTTACTTCTTTGCAGTGAAAAGAACGGAGGTTATCATTAAAACTTAGTTTTCATGCCATCAGCTAAATCGTACGTTTGTAATTTTTGACTTTGACTTGGACGTCAGTACACATACGATCAAAAACTTTGTCTCAAGGTTACTTATAGTGACAAGGATTTAACCATGTAAAAACCATACTATGATTATTTTTTAGTCAACAGTACTTCAAAAAGTGCTTTTCTTCAAGCCGAGAACTAAATGCTAACATTAGTGGTAAAAACTTTTTACTTTTCTGACCTATAATCTCTTTTTTTTAAGATAGTGTCAATATAGCTTACAGATTTTAGTTGTTTGTGAATACACAGAAGTGGTAAAGATTTGTAGAATAGGCATACTTTATGCTTTGAGGGCTGATTTTGTACAAAATTTATTAATGTCGTATTCGACGTCGATATTTAGATTCATTGTCATAATTAATGTCATGAGGTCTTGTTTCTTATATTTTGCCAAATATCTATGGCACAGTCTCTAAGACTCATACCACTTTTTCTAAAAGCATGACGTCAAAACCTAACACAAAAATTATTTTGTGCAATAAGTACTTATAAATTTCGTTGCATGACAAGTCTGCTCATAAAGAATGATATTGGCCTCAAACAATAATTTGTTCCTTAATTAAAAACTTATAAATTTTCTTACGTTGCAGCTCTCATAAAAATAACAGCATTTAGATAAATATAGCATTATTTTTTATTGATATAAATATAAGTATTGTCTTCGTATAATATTACACTTAATCCTACATTTTTCATATTAAAACTTGGGAATATATTAGTTTCATTCAATTTTTTAATATGTTCACTATACTTTTATCATCTTAGCTTTGAAAAAAACTTATGGTGTAAAATTTTCAGTAATTTGTCTCATGCACATTCACGTACAGTTCTTTGCTCCACGTAGGCATCCCCAAATTTCCTTAAAATTTATAGATTTAGCTATCAAAATTGATTTGAGATCGCATAAAATTTAATTTTTATTCCATATACTACATACAATATATAGCTATGCGTGCGTATGCGTTTGCTGGCTTGGGCCAGAAAGGTACGAGAATAGAGAAGAGAAATAATAGAAAAGGGAGAGCAAAGGAACAAAGTAGAGGAGATAAGCTAGAGACGAGAGAGCGAAAGGACCAGGTCCGCGAGACTAGAGTACATGCACAACTTACTTCAAGTATCAGTAATTCTAATAAATCATAAGTTAACAGCAAGTCACACTTTTATTCATTCTCGCACCGAGAAACCCACGTAACAGCTGGTGTCAGAAGTGGGATACAGACAAAATTTTTCACGGTCTGTCACGTGCGCAAAAATCACTTAGTCAACAAACCACTAGAGGCAACAAATTTATTGAAACACAGAACACAAACAGCGACAGATAAACCTATTACTGCAAAAAGGGCCAGATACCTTGTGTAATTAAGAGAACAAATGCAGACAGAACTAGATAAATTATTAAAGGAAGGTATAATCGAGTCATCAATATCGCCATCTAGCTTCACCACATGCACTGTGCTGAAAAACTCAGGCCCAATGGGGAAAAACGCTGGAGAGTCGTCACAGACTTTAGGCTATTAAATGAAGTGATGATGGGCTCATGTTTTCCGTTACCATTTCAAAACGACATTTTAGAAAATTTAGCAACCACGTGATACATAACCGTAATAGACTTGAAAGGCAGATATTTCCTGGTAGAAATACACGAGGATGACGCACACAAGACCGCATTTTCAGGCCCCAAAAAGCACTATCAATGTGAAAGATTTGATAATAAAACTACTGTTTTCTTGCTCCTTTGCCATAATTAAGGAAATTTAAATGAAAAAACTTGGAATCTTGGAGCATGGCTATTTAAATAATTGCCAATGGGATGCTGCGATTCGCCAAAGAACTTTATGCGAAGATAACACTAACGATAGCAGGACTGCAGAGCCATGAAATCTAAATTTATATAGATGATGATATTACGGTGTTCAGAGAAAATCTGGAACAGCACGGTATACAGTTAAAGGGATTGTTGCAAAGGCTCACGGATGCAAATTCAACGATAGAGCCTAAAAAATGCCAATTTCTGAAGCATGAGGCAAAGAGAATAGGACACATTATTGGGAACGAAAAAATAAAGATAAACCCTTAGACGATTAAGGCCGTGAAAAAATTCTCAAAACCTACAAATGCCAACAAAATAAAACGATTTATCAGGCTTCCAAAATACCATAGATAGTTTATAAGAATCTGTGTAAAAATAGCCCAGCCACTTTCAAAACTGAAAAAAAAACTGTTGAGTTCAAATAGAGAGAGACAGAGGATCAGGCATTCGTAAAACGAAAACACGCTTTCTGTATCAAACCGGTGCTTGCAGTCCCAGACATTAGTAAACCATTTATAGTAACAACCGACGCATCTGGTTACGCCATTGAAACTATTATAAGCCAAGGAGAAATAGGCGCAGATCACTTTTGTAAATACGCGTCTAGATGTTTAAAAGGCAGCAAGCTACGGTACCAACATACGATAGGAAATTGTGAATAATAGTGTACACCAAAGAGTAATTTAGACTATATTTGTTTGGTCGTAAGCTTACAGTTGTAACGGATCACGAACCACTCAAGCATTTCCACATATCAAAGAAGCTAGACTTAAGATTTACAAGATTTAAGGCAGAACTTCGAGGATACGAGTTAAACGCTGTTTACAGACCTAGGCTAATAAACAAGGCACCGGATGCTCTGTTTCGTAACCCAATAATAGAACGAGGGGAGGACAATGTAGAACTACCATGCCAGGAACTGTATGAGCTCGTGAAAAAACAGGAAAGGGACAATCATAAAGTTGTAAGCGCGCCACCGGCACGCATATATAAGATGCGTACAAGAAAACAGAGGAATTTGATACGAAAGAAAAAGAAAGACAAATTAGAAACATCTGACTTGTACGTGTCAGACGAGAAAGTAGTTAGGAAAAAACTCAAGAAACTTAAAGCAAGCGAACACATATCAAGCATCAGCAGCTACAGTGATAGAGATACATGATCAGAGTGTGAGATAACAAAAAAACCAAAAGATAAAACAAATAAAGATACCCTTGCAGCGGTAAACGACAGAAAGAAAATTGTGTCACAACGATCATTAGACAATTAGGTAGCGTACAAGTGCAAAGAGAAAAACATGGAAAAAAAGGTGGAAACAATGAACACAACTTTTATAAACGATGGTATCGCAGAGAAAATACAACACAAAACTCGTAAACGTCAATTGGATACACTATATGAAAAAATTTCAGATTTTCTAATACCGTCAAGCATTCGCACAACTTAAAGGAGATTATTGTTGCGTATTGTGATTCACCGGCAGCAACGCAGAGAAAATCTAAGCCAGTAAAACATTGGAGATTCGAAACAAACAGTAGATAAAGGGAAGGTACATGAACAGGACGAGAATAGGGCCAAAGACAGAGAGCAGATAGATAAGTGGGGGATGAAAATGACTGAACCATACCAAACGGCACTGAACAAACATGTAATTCAGTGACCACCAGATACACAAAAGCCTGACTGTAAAAACAAAAAGTATAATAATAACAGAGGCCCAACTACCAATTTAAAGTCAATACTTGAATTTTCCAATCAATTTCGAGCAAAGGTCTCAATTGACGTTGAAAAGAAGGACATTAGGGGGAAAAAGAGCATAAGGATTGATGGACGGAAAAGCGATGAAACACCGATTGTGATGAACGATGAAGAAGATGCAAAGTCTTGAGTATCAGGAACTCAATGTGCAGAAACCCTCAAACAGCTGAAAATAATCGATGTCCCGAGATACATAAGCTGTCTGTTTCATTGCCTAATACTCCAACATGGGTTAGCAGAATTAACAGAGGAACTTAGAGAAATACTGTGCAGGTCAGAATGAATAAGTAAATGTAAAGATCCAAAAGAAACCAAACAAATACTCAATAACAGCCATTAGTTTAGTGACGGGGTATGCACTTTCATATTCTCGTAACAGTATACAATTACGTTACGTAATTTGAGCACATACATCTTAAAAGCCAACACTATCAAGCTTTCATAGAGAAAGCCAGTGGTGACTACTCACCTAAAAATAATAATAATCAAGACGACGACCCCGATAACCAGGAATCTCGCGATAATACAGAAAAGGATTTTGGAGGAAATAGCAAGGACCAATCTGTAGACGAACGAGATGGAGAGAATAATAAAAACGACGCGTGAAATACGGAGAATGGCGAAGAAAATGAGAGAGAGAAAGAAAAAAAGGAGGCTGATGAAGAGCGCATAAAGCCTTCGCCTAAGCATCCACCACCACTGAATACCAACACCAAACGAGACTCTCTCTCTCTCTCTCTCACTGGATAGCGATCGGGGCAGGAATAAAGCTGTAATATAAGAAAGTGACGACAGTTCTGGCGAGGAGAGAGAAATTTTTGATAAAACGAGCACAATAGAAAAGAACAGAGTATGTATGACATGATTGCCATAAGATATACCTCCATTAGCCCCACAAGGCAAGGCAGCTCAGACTCCACCCCGTTTCAAAAAATATGGATAGTCGAAGATCATCCGATCAGATATATCAACAACCTAGCATCCTTTACAATAACAGATGATATTTTGGGCACAGAGACCATTGACGCGCTGTATTATTGAGGGTATATAAACCCAGTAGTCATGAATAACGAGACAAAGGTAGTTAGTGACGTCATGCTATCCAAAACAAGGAAAGTGTGCGTTATTCGGATGCACGCGAAAACTCACTTCGAGGACTTAGCACTAAGATCCGATACAAAGAAATGCGTGATAGCCCTCAGATTATTAATAATGGTGAACAAATTTAAAACAGTAGAATTAATAAAAGATTCAGCGATACTCAATTTTAACTAATAGCCATACGTAGTCGAACAATTTGAGAAAATTCTGAAAGAGATAAAAATAAGTGCTACGTTACATACAAATACATTGGTAGTGCCACCAGTAGATCAAAGATATAAGCTAATGAATGAATACCATGAACTTGCAGTAGGAGGACACCGTAGTATTAATAAATCATAAGGGAAAATAGTGAAAGATTTTTATTGGTAAAATATAAGGCCAGACGTAAGGCAGTACGTACTGGGCTGCTTGTCATGCCAAACAAAAAAGCTTGTGCAAGGAACAACGAGACAGGCCATGGTAATCACGGATTCCTTAAGCAGACCATTTGAAAAAATATTGATAGACTTTTACGGACCAATAAATCAACAATCAGCGCACAAAAATACACACATCTTATCAATACAGGATTGGCTAACTAAATATATAGGGCTGGCCCCCGTTAAGAAAGCGATGGCAGACAAAACAGTGAGAGCCCTAACGGACAAGTTGATATCACACTTTGGAGCTCTAGAAAAGTTATCATCTAATAGGGGGCCAACATTTATGAACAGAACGATGGAGGAATTCGCCAAACTATTTAAAGTCGACAAAATCGGGAGCACAGCTTACCACCTTCAAAGCAACGGTGCGATCGAGCGTATGTACCACATAATATTTAAAAGCATAAGTCAGCCAAACCAAAAAATAGGACGAGGTACTACCACTGCGTGCTCTAGCATACAACATGCCAGAGCACAAGAGCACAGGCTACACCCCACACAAGCTTGTTTTCGGCCAACGTGCAAAGCTGCCATCAAGCTTTAATTAGCTGGAAAAAGGACACACGTACACAGACTTGCTTAAACAAATGACAGAGAATCTCACACAACTAAGAATGCTGGCATCAATGACACAGACCCAAAATGAGTATACATTAAACACTATTACGACAGGAAACAGAATAAAAAGTTCTTTATGGAAAAAGAAATGGTATACATATTAAAAGAACCGTCCAGAAAAAAGTATACGACTATTCTGAGGGGCCATATAAAATAAGGGGTGTATTTTACAAAAATAATAACGTGAAATTACAAAAAGGCAACGAAATACGCGTAGCACATATGGACAAAATCAAGAAAACGTGTGTACTAAAATCTCCACATCCAGCAGAAAACAAAAAGGAAAAGGAGCAGGATACTACAAAGTGAACACTTTTATAATGAATACTTGACTGTAGAATAAAACTTTTTTGTTTTGCGGCCCTTGAATGAACCACAACAGAGACAACAAATTATGTGGAGCAGAAATATAAAATCATTACAAAATGTGCTACCAACGGACATTCAGGCAATTCAACACCCCCTGCTAAACAAAAAGTATTGGTAGAATACGAACAAAAAAAATTTTTTTTTTGCAGCCCTTAGATGCACTAGGAAAAAATATACG
Organism: Copidosoma floridanum; assembly: GCF_036245765.1. NCBI lineage: Eukaryota > Metazoa > Arthropoda > Insecta > Hymenoptera > Encyrtidae > Copidosoma > Copidosoma floridanum. The sequence continues at coordinate 4,856,557 of NW_028321885.1, forward strand.
TTGACAGAAGCATGTTAGCAAACGATAAGGCGAACAGAATAAAAAAAAACACATATATGCACACTGGTAAAGGTAAAAAATTAGAACTATCCAAATCATATGGGAACAAATTATAAAACATACAAGATGCGTGCGTGGCATTCTCTCATGAAAAATATTTTTAAAAAATTTATAGTAAGAATAAAGTAAGAAAAAACGATAATAGTGACAATAATGATAACAATACGAATAAGATACTAAAGAGGTAGCGTAACCGAAACGAAAGTGAGGTGCTACAATCAACGAAAAATTATATAGCACGTATAAACAAACCAAAAATTCGGCTATAAGCATGGAACATGCAGAGTTGAAAAGGCGAAAAAAAAAAGACTAGAGTATACGTACGTCAAATTTTTTTTTTGCTGTACAACACCCAGCTACCGGAAAAATAAGTAATAAGATAAACAATAAGGTTACTATATTTTGTAACCCTTAAGAAGAAAGGCATTGTCATAAAAAACAGTAAGAGATATTGTTCATGATAAGGAAATTAACGAAAGAAAATAATGATAATACGATGTGAATTATCATTATTATTATAATTGAATTTTTATAAGAACAAAAAAAATGGAAGAAAATCGAAAGAAAAACATTATTAGCATTTAAAAAAAGATTAAATAACAAAATGTTAACAAGTTCACTTACGATTATATGTGACGTACTTTATAATAGTGTGATTAGTAGATTTTAAGGAACGTAAGACATGCGAAGTTTTGAGGAAAAAATCTTATTTTTAAATCATTTTGATTTTAACTACCAAGAAATACAGCTGTAATTGAAAGTTTTTATTAATCGTGCACTCAGTTATAATCTGTCAATCACTTTATTTGTGGTCAATCCTAAAAATTCCTAACCTTCTATTTAAATCGACAGCCAAAATAGATAGACACTAGTTTAACTTAAATCGTTTGTTGGAAATCGCAGAGAAAAAAGCTATAATTGCGTAATTGGTCGTAAGATTTCGATTGAACAGATATGAGATGATGAAAAAAACTACTGAAAATTTAGATGATTTGTTTTACCTAACAAAACTAAAATGAAACTGAGCAAATAGAAATACTTATACACATTTAGTTTGAAAGCCATGTAAGATAAGGTTTTCTCCAGTATGTAAGGGATCAGAATCACAATAAAATCTGAGGCAGCATTTCACCATGCTAATGACACTAGCATATATATGCATAGTAATACAACATTGCAGAGTCTATTGGACACAGTTCTTACAAAATAAAACAATGGCTGTAAAATATATTTTAAAGAAAAAGTTTTGTATCTGCATACACATGTGTATTTATACGGAAAAACACCCACCCAAGAGAGTAGTACGAGTCATGAGTCTTATAAACAAAGTCAGAATATCTTAAGGAGACACGTGTGATATAATTTTTGAGAATCCGAAGTGAGCATAAAACATAAATTGCCTGAATGATTAAGCAATCGTGCTACTTAACCACCAACGGTATCATCAGGAAATGTAAACATTACAATAGCAAATAACATACGCACCAGTATAAATAAAAACAAAAAAAAATATAGGACGATAAGCGACGACTCGAAGATAAGCTAAAACATTTGTATTGGCTAACATGAGTATGTGTCTAGTGGAAAAAGGCCCAAACATCTGCGGGTCATGCAGAAATGAGAAAAACCAACAAACTTTTGCCAAAAAATACCCATGAATTGCCTATAAATTTCTCTTATAACAATGTACACAATCTTTAATCAAAAAAAAAAACAAATTTTTATTATTATTAAGGGAACATATTTTTAATTGACACCAGGCGAGAAACAATAAGCACACATTTTGTACATAATTAAATTGCGTACGCAATCAACACATCTTTCAAAGTTTACTAACGTAAATAATGGAAAAAAAAGAAAAAACGATGTTATATTTAACAAGAAAACTATTATAAGTATTTCGTACACGTAGAAAAAGTTGGCTATGGAAAAATAAGAATTATCTATGAGGCAAGAAAAAATGTTTGTAAAAGGAGTGCAATATATCATTACCTAATAGAAAAAATCTATTTACAAAATAAGTTATTAACAGCTAATTTTTCCGCTGGTAAGGTTGGGTGTAAAGATTCAGTATATTTACTCAACGAGCCTTCTCTCTCTTCATTACAACGGTCGCATCCAAGTGCTGTTTTTCATGGGGGACCCCACTACTGACTTGTTATTAAATGATTTCAGGTAACAGGCGAAAAAACACCAATCGAAAAGCTAACCTTTACGTGGCTTCCAAACCAAATGTGGATAAGTATTTTTATTTTCTTAGTTTTATTTCAGTCTTGTGAGGTAAAATAAATCTTCTAAATTTCCAGTAGTTTTTGTCATCCTCCGATCAACTGATCAATCATAATTTTACGATCAATTATGCAATCATAGCTTTTATCTCTATGATCTCTAACAGACGTTTCTTAAAGTTAAACTTGGGTCTATCTATTTTGGCTGTTGATTTAAATAGTAGGTTAAGAATATCAGGATTGACCATGAATAAAGTAATTTACAGATTATAGCTAAGTGCATAATTGTTAAAAACTTTTAATGGCAATTGTATTTTTTGATAGTTAAAATCAAAATAATTTGAATAAAGATTTTTTCCTGGAAACTTTGCATGTCTTACGTTCTCTGAAATCTACTAATTACACTTTTTTAAAGTGCGTCACATATAATCGTAAGAGAATTTGTAAATATTTTGTTATTTAATTCTTTTCTTTTATTATTTATAATGCTTTTCTTTCAATTTGTTTTAAATTTTTCTTTTGTTCTAATAGAAATATAATAATAACAATTATTATAATTGAAATACTATTATCATTGTTATTTTTTTTTTCCTTCAGTTTTGAGTGTAAACATATAATTTTCTTTTTATTTGTGTCTAACGCACAAGTCTATAGCCACACTGTGAGTATGCTGCTTAGATTTTAAGTTAAATATACATGGAGCCAATAAAGATTTTACTTCTGTTATTTTATGTGAGATTTTCAACGAAGTTAACGCTTAAAATAGTATCAAATCTGTGGTTTCACCCCACTTCAAAAGTTCATGTGGAATTTGGCATGGATTGTCAGAGCAGTTACAAACGTACCCTTGCCCTTATAATATACCCATTGCTGGGATGAACGTACGATAAAGAAGAAGCAATTAATGTTATTTTTTAAGTATAATATTGTAAGTTTATCTTTAGGGAGGGATACCACATGACTTGACCTTTGTATCCAACCGTGATGATTAACCTACCTGTACGGTCAGATGTACTTTTTCGTTCTAGAATCCAACCTCTGTATCATACCTAGTACAGAGATCGGATTTATCAATGAAAGAAATATCTAACTGTAAAGGTAAGTTGCATTTCAGGGTCACTTAAAAAGGTCAGGTCATTTAACATCCCAGACGATAGAACAATTATATCTTAGCAAGATGAAACGTTCAAGACGACCCCATCATATTCATAATGATATGTTACACAACCCTGCTTAGTCTCGTTTAATAGACCGTTCCCATATAAGAGCGTGCGGACGTGCACATCCACATTTGCGTGCATATGGCACACGTTAGACATTTGACATAAGTCAAGTTTTTAATAATTTCTCTATTTTTATTACTGTCGTTGTCAAACATATTGTTTAAAGTGAGTAATATGTCTAAATTTCAGAAAAAGATTTTTACTGATAGATGTGTTAATTTTTGAAGTAATACAGGTCACGTAGACAAAGAGGTAAGATCTATTTCTAAAAGTTTGCAAAAAGCATTTAAGTATCTCTGCCACAGCGAGAAAATGTAAAAATAGTACACAGTTGTTCTAGGTAAATTAACATTGAAGTGAATAAGACTGATAAAAACTGGAAAAATATTACCTGACAAAACTGTAAAAAGAGTTGTAGAGTCTTACGTAAATAATTTAAACAGTCGAATTATGCCCAATAAAAAAGACTATGTTTCTGTAACAATTAATGGTGCTAATATTGAAATGCAGAAAAAATTGTTGTTGTGTGATATAAAGGTACTTCATAGTCCATTTGAAGAATGGATTCCTACATTTCCCATTGGTTTAAGTAAATTTGCAGATCTCTGACCAAAATGGTGTGTATTGTCTGGTTTCAGCGGTACACATGGGGTACTAAGAAAACTTTTAGTTAGATGTTTTTAGCGTCTTTCTATGATGATGTGGGCTGTAAAAAAAAAACTGTATGTTCTTCCACTTCTTGGTTGCTCAGTCAAGTAGGCTTTTTCGTGTCAACACTGCTTTAGCCCAATCAGCTTAGAGATAAGCATGGGACGTTTCTCATTCAAACGCACCCTTATCATGTGCAGTAGCGTAACAATGTTATTCAGCTATTCCATCAAAATCTTACTTATGATTAATGAGGTTGCTCATTTGATATTATTTTTGTAGTGCTGCTTAGCTTTGTTGCTAACATATATTATTTTATTAAGTTATAAGCAAAATTCCTTAATTTCTGGAATCACCAATTATTGCATGACATACACTGCAGTAGTATGGTGTGTTAAATAGTCAGATAAAAAATAAGACTTCAATGCTGTACCACTCTTTTTTCTTTATTATAAACCAAGTTAAGATGTACAGTACATTGAGCATTATTGTAACAAAATTTCTGTGCTGCGCTTGGGCAACGTATGCATAGTTCTCGGGAAAGTCCATATGTACTAAGACTTCCTCCTTTTGTAAATTATTTTTTAAGTCTGACATAAATTAAGACTGTGCTTTGAAAAAAAAACAACAGGGTGAAAGAGTTCTCCATTTTGTAGATGAATTACCAACGAAGTCATTGACTGGAAGATATTCTTTCTTAAGAGTGCCACGGTTAGTTGTTTGCCAAATTGAAAAAATAACCTTTAAGATGCAATTTTCCGTCAAAATATCGTAAATAAAATTCGAAAACTTTTAAGAGACTAATAACAAGTTGCTGATAAATTTTCACACAGAACAATCCTAAACAAGTCTGTAAAAGATATTATTTTATTCTCATGATTCAGAGTTAATTTAAAAAAATTTTAAGCATCGATCATTGACTTAAAGTTTTGGTGCAGTATAAAAATACATACACTATGTGTCCCACTGGCACCAGGCAATGCATATCATTTTGATCAGAGATCTGCAAATTTACTTAAGCCAATAGAAAATGTAGGGACCGATTCTTTAAATTTACCATGAAGGATCTTGATATCACATAACAATAATCTTTTATGCATTTTAATATTAGCACCATTAATTATTTTTTGGATCCACCATTTTAAATTTATGTACACCTGACCTTAGATTTGTAGTCAGCAACTTTCAACACCAATATATTTCAGAAACCTCTTAAGTAAGGAGATCTTTTTCTATCCACAGTTAACTTAGAATGTCTGACATATATATGTGTGTGTGTATGTTTATGTGTGTGTGTGTGTGTGTAAATTTTATATCCCACAAATCATAGTAGTATAAAATCAGGTGCAATAATGTAATCCATTAATACATTTTCATTGCAGTTTTTTTGTGTTTTGTTTTTGTTTGAGCTATCTACGATTTGTTCTATTGTTTGTTAAAGGTCAGATGCCTAAGATCACCTGGTTTTCACTGCAATGAAAGTATTCGTTTGCATTCTTTTACTAAAACTTAAGGGTGTATTTTTCTAATAACCTGGGGTTGTTAATAATTTTCTACTTGTCATATATTTTCTTAAGTTTTCATTTTCACTAAAAATAGGTTTGAAACAAAATATATATTTTAATTTATATGCGATTCTCCTATCTAATAGAACATTATCGAAATTTTTGGAGTTATAAGTTTTAATTTCAGTCAATATGTTTTAAATGAAAGAATCTCACTTTTCTCCATCAGAATATCTAGGTAATAAGAAAAAGTCGATATCAGCTCGTTCAGATTCGTCTTTACTTTGAGTCTTGCTCAAATATCATTTAAGACTTTGATTAAATTACTTCGTTAAATTTTGTATTTCTTAATGTGTCAAGGTTAGATGTCATAGTTTTGAGTTCATCTTCAAAAATGTTATCATTTAAATCTTTACTAAGCAAAATTATTATAACATAGATATAAGAATTAGTTGCATTTCAGGCGGAATCAGTAAAAGAATTGAATTCTTCATCCTTTTCACTCAGTTCTTGTCGTATTTCACTTCGTTTAGGGTCCTTCACTGGTGGTTGTGAATCTTCCCACAAAGAGTTTTTAGCACCTCTATGGTCGTTTTCAGGAAATAAATTTGTTCTCAATAATGCATTGAGATTTATTGTATCTCTGACAGGTAGTTGTGACCTTTCATTCTTTTTAAAACTATTTGGTTTTACTCTAGATATTTTTGTATTTGTACCACTAGCATGTAATAATAAGGCTATTCATTCTGAAAAATTCATTTTTAATGAACTGCACATTTATTATACACTTTTACTATTATTTTTTTAAATACTTTATGTGGATAATGTATTCGGTTGAGGAAGTGTTTTTTTTAAATCCTTTAAGTAACTTCACAATAATCTTATTTTTGTTATTTTTGTTTTTTTCTCAACCTCAGAGTTGTCTGTGACTCCTGGCTAATTGAGGTTCATGTATTACTAATTTTGTCATGATTCTAGGTCTTCTTACTTCTACTGCCTCCAGTAGATATATATATATATATATATATATATATATATATATATATATGTTTGTAAATAGGGACTTATGCGGACTTAACTTGCTTCTTACATATATATTAATAACATGGTAGAATTATGTGGACGTCCCCATTATGTAGACGTCCACATAATTCCACTTTTGTCCTTATAATAACCCTTACATACACGTGATTGTCCGCATAAGTCACTATTTATGAATATATATTTCTATATACGATAGACATTTATTGAGCCATAAGATAGGACACTATCTTGCCATTTGTACATGATAACTAAAATAAGAAAAACAGTCAGGGGTGTCGCTGGTGACTCTTGGAAGATGTGAAAACACCCTCAATGCACGACTGTTATGTTATGCATACATTTCAACACGTTCAGCAGCGTTTAACAAATTTTTGGCAGTAATTTATTTCTTTGGAGGAGAAGTACATGTTCTTGGAGAGGCCATTGTCGAGTAAAAAAAAAAATCTACATCCTACCACAAATGGTACTTCTGTACAACAACTTTCATTTATAATATAGTTGTCTGGGTTACGGCAGTAATATCGTCTGGGCCAAATAGGTCTTTTCATTTTACAATACAACTCGTGATCAAGAGTGAAGATCACAAAAATATTCTGGAAGTATACGAATCATGACGTTTCCCAACGTTTGTGAAAATTGCTGCAGGTATTTTTTTTATCCACTTCAGGATAATACCCTAGTTGTTATAGTTATTATCATGCTAACATACTAACATGCGTGTGTTACTCTTCTTAAAATTTGTGCTTGATCAGCATGCCTTGGCCAGCAGTCGTGCGTAGCAAGTCTGTGTGTATGTGCGTGCGTTTGTATGCTTAGCTGCTTGTTGACAAATAAGATGTAGTGTGTCTATATATTTCGGCTAACAGCAGCGTAAATAAAGCGTTTCTTAGTAGAGAGAGAGAGAGAGAGAGAGAGAGAGAGAGAACGAGAGAAAGAGACAGAACAAGAGAGAGAGAGAGAGAGAGAGAGAAAACGAGAGAGAGAGAAAGAGAAAGAACGGTATTAGTATATCTATATAGGTGTGATAGAAAAAGCTTCTTGCTTGAAAAATTTTTACTGCCCAAGCGGAAAGTCCAAACCTCGTATGAAATTATTTAACATAAAAAAAATGTACAATTAGTACAAAGGTGGGTGGGTCATTTAAGAAATTGTATAGAGTGTAGGTTAAGTATGAGTGATGTATACGAGGTCATGAAAAAGTTGAGGCATCTCTTCTTTGGTGGTGTGATGTTAGAAACTAGCTTTAGTAAGGTTACTATTTTAAACGGTGATGTTTAACGGTACGTCTCTTAGACGTAAGACACTCTCTTGAGTGTAACAGAACTATGTCTTAGTAAATAGTTTAGGTCTTCCATTCGATTCTGTCAAGTTGTGTCTGCTTTACATCGACGAGCTTTTAACAGATTTAAGGCTTCTCAATTTTAGATACTGGTGGAATCATGCTATTCAAGAGAGTCAAAACGCTTACCTTAAAGGAGTTTCCTAAGGATATCGTTGATTATTTTTCTGGGTAGAAGACCTGTAGTTGGCATCTAGGAAATTGGCGTAGGCTCAAGTCTTGAATGCATGTAAATCATAGTGCAGTGTATTCTGGGTTATTATGTACCAGCAGAGCCCAGTATCAGGTATTCACGTTCCTCTTTCGGTGTGAGCTAGCCCAGTTCAAGACGATGAGGTTTGATGTGAATACTGTACGGTATGTGGCCCACTACATACCGTACCCAAGCATTAAAGATACGCTAAAGACGCAGCTCTCTCGTGTAATTCAGTCCATAATAAACCATAGAAGCATTATCTAGATGTGGGAGAACTACAGCCTTAACTAGATGCTTTCACAGATCCCTAATAAGCATGCCTCCTGGAAGCAAAGAACACGGAGAATATCCCAAGTCTTTGTTGCAACGTAGTTAATATTAGTAGTCCAGGATTGTTCGTTTAATAGCCACACGCCCAGGTCTACATAATATCTTCAAACTCGATGACGTGTCCCAACATCACCACGGCAGGGAGTAGAGCACGGTTTAAACAGATAATAAAAGTATGGCTGCCCGTGACCATTGCTTCTATTTTTGGCAGATTAAAACAAAGGCCATTTGGTTTTGCCCAATCGACCATTAACACGATATTGGAGTTAATCTGCGCTACAGCCTCAAGGATACATTCAAATGATGCTGAGCAGTAGATTTGAATATCATCTGCAAATATCGTATACCTGTTATGTTTCAAGATTTAGGGCAGATAGTAAACAAACATCAAAAATAATCTTGGTCTAAGAATATCCGATGAGTCCAAGCTTTGTCGTAATGTCCATGAAGTGTCGTAAATACTGTCTAATACTTATCATGTTCAGCCGTAGGTATTAGTTGAAATTTACTTACTAAATAAAAAACTAAAGAATATACCATGATCTCTACCAAGTTTTATGATTTTCTTTTAAAGATATCGGAATTACTAAGCTATATCCTGAATTTTCAGTCTCTCATGTCTTATTCACCTACTGTCAAAAATCACCACTTAATACAGTGACATTGCTGTAGCTAGTTTCTAATATCTGACCATCAACGAAGAGATGTCTCACCTTATCCACGACTTCATATCTATCACTCATACTCAACCTACACACTATACAATTCATTAAATAACCCATTTAACTTAGTACTCATTGTACTTTTCTTTTTAATGTTAAATTATTTTATACGAGGTTCGGACTTTCCGCTTGGGCAGTGAAAATTTTTTAGGCGTATTTCTTTTTCTGTCAGACCTTTATAGATATACTGATACCGTTTTTTTCTCTCTCTCTCTATTTTTACTGAGAAGCGCTTTATTTACGCTGCTGTGAGCCAAAATATATAGATATACTACATCATATTTGTCAAAAAGCAGCTAAGCATACACACACACGCACATACACACAGACATGCTACGCACGGCTGCTGGCCAAGGCATGCTAATCGCACACAAATTTAAAGAAAAAGTAACACTTGCATGTTAGCATGTTAGCATGATGATAACTATAACAGCTAGGGTATGTTCCTGTAGTGTGTAGAAAAATACCTGCAGCATCTTTCACAATCGTTAGGAAACGTCATGATTTGTATATCTAGAATATTTTTGTAATCTTTACTCGTGACCACGAGTTATATTGTAGAATTAAAAGAGCTAGTGGGTCCGAACTATATTATTGCCGTAACCTAGTCTACTATAATAAAAATAAGAGTGTTCATACAGAAGTGCCATTTCTGGCAGAATTTGGACTTTTCTTTTACTTATCAATGGCCGTTACAAAAACATTTCCTTCCCCTGCAAAAAAATTAATTACTCCAAAAAATTTTCTAAGCGCAGTCTCTTTTTTTTCTCTCGGTGAGTACAGTAACAGTCTGTTTTGATAGTGCCTCTTTACTGTAGATCTGTCTGTTTTGATAGTGCCTCTTTACTGTAGATCTGTCTCCTGCTGTCTGTTCCCTACGGGCACTTTGATTTCAGGTAAACTTCACGCTTTATTGTGCAGGTTTGATGTGTGACTGTTATCTTAGCAGTTTGTGCACAGCCTGCAAGGTGTTATCGGCTTTGCTCCATGTTGCTTTCTTAAAAGGCTATGAAGACAGGGCTGACGTATTTCTTATTTCTCTGTTGGATTACTTAACTGCACAAGCGTGGAACTCCTGAATGGGCCACTGTGTTGCAGTTTTAGCATGCCAATTTCTACAGCTGTTAATATGAGTGAGGATGAGGGAGACGGAAGACAGGAGGAGAGGGCAAGCAACGTTTTGAGCACAGATAATACGGATGATGATGACGTCAAGCTATCTGCTTACAAGGTTTGTCCGCTGCTCAAACGTACCAAGTATGACGTTGATGTTTTGTAACAGCAATTGGGTACTGAAAAAGAAAAGTCAGTCAAGTCAGCACTGTAAACTGCTATAAATTTTCTTAATTTTTCGTTGATCGGTATATTTTTTGCGTATTTAACTAAGCTTGTGAAAGAAGAAGAACGTCACAGTAGCAAACTTAAATTACAATAGATAATTAACAGATTACCTTTAACTGTCGCAGAAAATTGGACATGGCCAGTTACAGCAAAATCCAAAACATTTGCTGATGTTGTAGGACGAGACGCACATAGTAATGCAGCTTTTGGCAATGGTTAATCGACCACAATAAGAAATGAGACTAAAGTAAGGATAGATCCTCTCAATGAACATGCTAAAGAATATAAAATAGCTTTGGACACTAACAATGCGTGAAAGTCTATCTCTGCAGCTCATCTGCGACTATAAGTTTGACAAGTTACATTGACCTCTAACAAATCAGTAGTTGTTAAAGGTGAGGGGCTACAAAATTTGATATGATGATCTAATTTAGTAAAATGAGGACTTGAAATTAAAACCATACAAAAGTTACAGCCACACATCGTCATACATAGTATGCCTGTTGAGTGCACGAAAAATTAAATTCACAGTAGCTTTATAGCACAAAATCTTTGTGAATATAGATCTTGTGTGATCGAATTACCACCTCAATATTATATCGTGAACAATTATTTTTTCAAGATAGAGTAAGCCTTGGTTGTGTCCAATGCAGGTTCAATGATCATGTACCTCTAGTACAGTGCTAAAGATGTTAAAAGCTGGGGCATATTGCTGCAAATTGCAATGATGAGGTGGTGTGTGGTTGTTGTGCTGGCTTACATAGTACTAAGGATAGTACATTAAGACCATCTGAATTTGTATTAACTGCAAAAATAATAAGCTTTACAACATAAAGCGTTATACATTTGACAAGAATAAGTGTCCTACACGTCGTGCTGGTATAGAACGTAAATCCCACACTATTAACTGTCGTAAATAACACCACAAATGTAAACACTAGCAGATTAGTTACAGGACACATACATGCACAATCTATACCAGCTTACTTTCATGACATTGAAGGACTTGTCAAAGACCTGTACAAGTACAACATGGCTGTGTTTGGTATTAGTGAAACATCTCTTAAGCTTAGTACACCAAGCAATTTGTTTCAGATACCAGGATACTGTTTAATTAGAAATGATCGGATTACCAAAGGTGCTGCTGGTGTGGCTATTTATGTTTACGATTCACTTAAATGCAGAGTAATTTAAGTACCTGACATCCCACTTGTATATATAAAAAGTCCAGAATTCTTAATTGCATAAATCAAAAGCAAGTATTTTACTATACTTTGTGTCGTAGTATACTGCCCACCTTAATCTGGATTCTAGGCTGATGTTGAGTCCGCAATAACAGATAGTGCTTGCGCAAATGATCAGCTATTTATAATGAGTGATTTTAACATTGAAAAGAATGTCAATTTCACTGATAAAAATATTTTCAAGTATTTTCAGAGTTCCATGGGCCTGGAAAGATTGCCTTTTAATCATTTTCATTTTAGTGCAGAATCAGACTCTATAATCGATTACATCTGCTTGAATGAAGCTCACTATGTAAGAATTTGTAAGCAACTGAGACAGCCATGAATCTATGTACATAATGTTATCATGGTTGGGTTAAATATTCCTACATCTAGAGTACCTCTAAAGATTAAAAAATATCCATCCTACGAATGCATTGACGAAAATGAAGTGCTAAATGATTTGAAAGAAGATGATTGAAGTTTTTTGCGAAATATATGTCTTGAGGACAAAGTGAGTCTTTTTACACAAGAATTAACCAGAATACTAAACCACTATGCGCCCTTCTGAACAGCAACCATGAAGAATAGCTGACATCAGGGAATTGATCAAAAAACGTAATCAGGTATGGCGAGATTATTAACATTATAGGACTGATAAGTTTCATACTGCTTCCAAAAAACTGCATAATAAAGTCTAATTGAATGTAAAGAATGCCATGCAGGCATATTATTAACGAATTTTTTCTGAATGCAAAACAACTGCACAAACTTTGAACAACATTAGATCATTGGGTTTAATTGAACGCAATTAACCCCCATACATATTTCCCTTTACCTCCTACAGAACTTAACAAGTACTTTATTAAAAAGCAAGAGTCTCGATCACTACCATTGCCCCAAGGACCAAGAATTTTACCATATCATCGCTTTTACTTTGGTCATGTTGAATTACCAGATAAATTAGAGGCCTTTAGCTCTGAACATTCTAATGCAACCGGAAGTGATGGACTAAACCTAAGATTTTTTAAATATGCCTGCTGGTTATTTTACCATTTTTGATTAATGTATTTCACTTATAACTCCAGTCTGCTGTTTTTCCAGATGCATGGAAGCGAGCACTAGTCTAGCCGATACCCAAAAAGATTAATCCCACTCTGGCGGGTGACTTCAGACCAATCAGCATATTGTGTGCTTTAGGCAATTGCGTTGAAGCAAATAATGAATTATCTTGATGAGAATGACATACTCAACTGATTTCAATTTGGTTTTCGAGGACAGCACAGCTACCCCACTGCACTGATCCGAATAATCGATGACATTAGGGAGGCTATAGATAGAAACAGTGTTACACTGATGATGAGCCTTGATCAGTCACGAGCCTTTTATGTAGACAATATTAAATGACTTGTTACCAAACTTTTGACCATTGGCTTCTCCGATGTTGCAGCATCGTGGATCAGGTCTTACTTGACTAAAAGATCGCAGATCATTCGTGCACCTACTGGTGAACTTTCTCGGACACTTTTCCATGGCTCGGGTGTGCCTTAGGGAAGTTTACTTGGGCCATTGCTTTTTTCAATGTTTTTTTAATGATGTTTTAGTAAATTGTAAATGTGAAGAGGCTAAAATTATTTTACAGTAGGCAAACAAGATTCTAGAATACATCTCAAGGTGGTGAGATATAAATGGCCTTATTACTAACGATAAAAGAACAAAAGTAACTTGGTTCGTCTCCAGAGGTATAAATAGTCGTCTGTTTACAAAGTAGTTATTAACTGATGTATTATTTAACAGTGTAATTGTTGAACCAACTAAAAAAATTCAGCTGCTAGGAGTCATGCTTGATAGTACATTGACATGGAGACCACGTTGTACAATAGTTGCAAACAAATGTTACTCTGCATTAGCACAGATAAGGTGCTTTAAGGACAGTCTTTTGAGAAGCAGTAGACTTCTCCTAGTACTAACACTTATATTTTCACACCTGGATTACTGTGCGTCTCTCTTTTATAGCCTATCATCGGAAATGGAGCTTAAGATGACTCGTTGCATAAATGCTGCCCTTCGCCTCATTAACGATATTCAAAAATTTTAGCATAAAACACTAGCTTATCAAAAGTATAGTATTATATTACAATCTAACAGAAGAAGATATGTTATGCTGTGCCATCTGCAAAGAATCCTCACATCACAAAAGCTTACATATATTGCAGAACTATTTACTTTCAAATCTGTCTTACCAAATGCAATCAACCTTAGAAATTCGAATACTGCAGAGTTACTAGTAACGCGTATTAATCTAGATGCTTAGAGACATTCGTTTGCCATTGGAGCTGCTAATAAATTAAGTGCATTTATTGCTAACCTATGGTTTTTCCAAGCTCAAGCATTTTTTTTAAAAAGATTATTTAAATATACCATTAGTAAAAATTTTGGACCAAAATAATAAAATTGCAGATTATTTTATGTGTTGTTACATGTGAAATCACGCTAGCCTATATTAAAAAAATTTTTTTTATTAAATAAGAACACTGTAACCATTAGTAGATTTTATTATATTCGATTCGTACTACTCAATTATTTAAATAATACTTAATTTAAATTATTTTAACTATCATTTAACATTTTATCCTAATTGACCTTATTGTCATTAATTTATCTGTAATGTATCTTGTACTATTTAGACCTGCGTGTCACTAACCTTGTACAAACTGCTTTAAGCAATCTTGTTAAAACTAGAGCCTAGGGTAATATGTACCGCAGGTCTTTAGATTAAATAAATACTCTACTCTACTCTACTCTACTCTACTCTTTCTCTCTCTCTTTCTTTCAACTGAAAAGCGCTGATTTTACGCTGCTATCATATGTGGTTACAGAAATGCAATTTGAAGCAGGATTAGGACTTTTCTACTTTTAGACAATGGCTCCTCCAAAAACATGTACTTCCCCTGCAAAAAAAGAAGTTACAGACAAAAATTTGTTAAAAGCAGTCAAATGTGTTGACGCTTAAGCATAACATTAAGCATAACAGTCGTGCCTCAAGTATGTCTTCACATCTTTTGAGAGTTGCCCTACAGAAAGTGAAATATGACAAGAACTGAGTAAAACGTACAAATACTTAAATACTTATACTGGTTCCAACTCAGATGCGACTAATACTAATGTCTATGTTATACTTATTTCGCTGAGTGGAGATTTAAATGGTCACAGTTTTGAAGATGAACTTAAAACTATGACAAGTAACCTTGACACCTCAAGAAATACAAAATTTAACGGAGAATTTGGATGATTCTGTATTAGATAAGAAAGTTGCAGATAAATTCACATATACATTGGGTTTTAAACCTATTCTTAATGAAGATAAAATCTAAAGAAAATATATAACAAGTAGAAAGTTATTAATAACCTCAGGTAATTAGAAGAATACACCCTTCATTTCTAGTAGAAGAATGCAAACGAGTACTTCCATTGCAGGAAAAAACAGATGATCTTAAGTACCTGACTCATAACAAGCAATAGAACAAATCCTATACAGCTCAAACAAACATAACACACAAATAAACTGCAATAAAAATATATCAATGAATTACATTATTGCACCTGATTGCATAGTACTGTCGAACACCTACCCCTTCTAAACAATAAAACGATGCAAGCAACAATACTGTGTGTAAGGCTTCTAAAAAAGGTCAAATATCAATAACGCATCTAGGACATAGTATACCGTCAATTTTTATAAGTGAGTTTTTTACTAATTCAACTAGTGGAAAGTGGATGCTTGGGTACCCAAGTAAAGAGTTGTACTTTCACAAAATTGTATGGTAGACAATATAATTATAATCATAAATATTTTTTTTATGAATTAATTTTGTGTACGAAAATGGTGCAATTATTGTTGGAAAGTGTAAGCCTACGTTAGTTGGGTGTGGTTTCAGTAAATATTTAAATATTAAATAAGCTATTAATAATAAACAATGTATTGCAGTACAAAATAATAAAAATAATGTATAGGGTCGTTAGTACAAGCCTGTGCACTTTCGTCGAATCTTCCTGTGATTTCAGAACAACTTCCTACTGCCTACGGTAATAACATCTGTAATCACGCTCACATTCATCACATACGATCCCACACTTATTTCTCATCCATATTTAATACCCTAAAGATAATTGTATACATAAAATTAAGAAAAACCATCATGTAGAAAAGCGTTCTTCAATAGGGTAGTATTACATGCTAGTGAATGTCCCTTCATGACGTTCATCATATATAGTTTTTTTTGACAGATATTATTTAAATGGCAAACGCTTATTAAAATAGCATAAGAAACACCCATAAAAATTGCAGCTTGTTTGACTATGCCATTATTTTATGTATGTATTATTTTAAAAAATCGATATTTAACATGTAAGTTTATGGAAAAAAAACGTTAAATGGCATTTATATGACTTGTAGGAATATCCCAGTTTTTTGGGTACAAAACATTACTTTCAGGTAAACGTATCAAATTTTGAAAAAGACCCACGAGTTGGTTTTCAAATAAATTTAGAAAGAGGGGATAAAGTGTGCGTTAAAGCATGTACGTGAGTACATTCGTATGAGAAAAACAATTCCTATTTTTACTGCAGAAGTTAGCTTTCCTCTTACTTCTTTAAACTTTTTCCCTTGTAACTATGTAATGAACATCCTCAATAAAAAAATTACCTTAATCACGAATAAAAATATTTTGAAAGAATAAGACACAATAAAAATTATTTATTGTATTCCTACAGTACAAAAACTTTTTTTTTTTTAATTTTGAAAGTTGTGTTAACGGTTATTTATATAATTCAAAAGTTTAAAGTTTATAATACGTAAATAAATATTTATTATTACACAATTTTAAAGCTGCTCTGATAATATATACTAGTTTCGGAATCTTTTAATCACGTACCTAAAAAATGTATTTAATTGAATAAATTATTTATTTATTTAATTGATAATTAGGCCAGATGAATCAATACACAGTAAATAAAAATTTACTTTAAGAATAAGCCACAAACTGTACGATCAAATGAAGTATTCGAGTTTCTCATATCGGGCACGCTTATAGCAGAGTTGGTAAGGATCTAGTCAGTACACAGAAGGTTGAGAGCTTAAATCCCCTTGAAAACTTTTTTTTTGTAGTATATTTTTAAACAAAAAGAAACAAAATTCACAAATTTTAAATATGTGTCGTGGTAATGTAATTTGGCGTCATGTGGTGTCGAAGAAACCGGAAGTACGTCACGGGTAATGAGATGAAGGGGGAGAATCAAGCAAAATCCACTTGCGTAACACTTTTTCTTAAGATCAGAATCTGGAATCGTTGATTTACCTTCACGCATAACACGCCCATAGAAATATAACTTTAATTACTTTAAAAGGTCTTACAATAGCTTTGAAATCACTCAGGAAAATATTTTTGAGACAAAATCTTAAAACTTCCAAAATTTAAAGAAGGGGAGATCTTACAGACAAATCAGAACCTGGACTAATAACAGAAATTTTTTTAACAATATTCGATTAAACACCTTTACAAACTACTGTATGTTACGTTAAGGTGGATTTTCCGAAAATTCTAGCACCTAATAAAATAATAAAAACGTTTCATGACTGCCTTGTTGACGAACATAAAAAAATAATTTAAACTTATTGGAAGAACAGAGAAAAATTTTATTTCTAGACATCAGAAATAATATTCTTAAAAACGTTCGACAATGCAGTAAATGTCAAGAAAAAAAGATCAAACGGATAAAAATGAGAGATTCCCTAGTACTTACAGATATACTTATCAAAACTTTTAATGAAGTTTCCATAAATACCGTCAGTAAATTAAGAATAACCTTAAACAGTTATTACCACTAATAAGATAATGTCATTTGGCTAAGTAGTAAAAAAGTAGTAAGTTTATAAAAATTTATAGTTATAACTATAGTGAACAGCAACTGCTCTTGTAAGCCTTTTTTTACTGAAAAATTGAGTTAACCAAACTATATTTATTGTACAGGTAGAATCATTGAGGATTTACATTACAACGTTGGTGGTCTAAATGTGTTGTTGATTCATTTTACAATACACGAATTTTTCTAATTAAAAACACTACATAACAATAACCAAATTGATTCATTCAAATCAGATGTTAGAGTTATCTTAAGAAAGATAATTTTCATTTAAATTAAATATTATTTTTTGATTCTTCAGCCAATTTTCCTAAAATAGACACTTTGAACAAGAATAAAACCAGTAATCTCCTGCAAACAAATTGAGTACCCTATCTTCATTGCCAAGAGCGATCCCTATAACTTAAAACCTTTTAACTTTACTCATAAGGTAATCTGAATTTTATTTTTTGTGTTACTGTTTATTGACTGTTTATTTATTAAATAAGCTAAATTTGTAATTATATTTGTATAAATTGAATTGCATAATTTTTTTTTAAACTTTTTTTTTACAAACGTTTTACTCAATGATAGCTATTCTGTACTGAATAAAAGTGTATTTTATGATTTTTATAACTAGGCATATTTTAAATAAATAATTTTTTATATCATTTTTTTTTTTTTAAAGAGTTTTTAATTTTTTTCTCTTTACCAAACAAGACCATAAAGATGAATAATCTTATTCTAATTGCTTTTTTTTAAATTTTGTTTACTTGTAAGAAACGTAATTTTTAAGCTACACTTACGTGCAGGTAATACCATCTTATTTAGAAAAAAGTGGTTTTGCAGGATGTTACTTATTTCTAATTCAAACCAAAGGCTTTTTTTTTGTTGTAGTTATTACAAGCCAGTTATATTATTATTTAATTACAATCTAAATTAATCTGATAGTAGGTGAAAGGTTGTTCCAAGTTAACGTAAACTGTTGTCGTATGTCTTAGTTTGTTAATTTACAATCAATAGTTATGGATGCATTATCATTATATTTATAACATTTCTAGTTGGCAAAATTTCATCTATTTATTCTATCAAAAATATAATATTAAATGTATATCAATTAGTATAGCTGGCTTTTTTATTTTTTCAACAATCATTTAAAAAACTATTGTAGATGTCGTATATGCGACAAGTTGTAAGGACAGGTATGTCAGTGTATGTAACAGATGCGACCGTAAAGTCAGAGGTGATATAAGAGAAGGTTGCTGTTTTTAAATAACTGGATGAATTAATAAAATAGGGTACTCTCTTGTTGACCATTCTATCATAACATCGTACCATTGACATTCTTTGTACTTTTCTTAATTACGTTTCATATTTTTTATAATCGTTCATTTATGAAGCATAAAGATATGTATTAAAACCACATCTAAAAAATGTACATATTACTTATTTTAATGATTAATGCACTATATCTGTACACTATATTACTTTATAAAATGTATATTTATGTTTATGTATCGTTTAACATCAAATATCATAGTAGTTAAAGTTTGTACTAAGGTATCGCAGCAACTAATGTCCACTTGTTTCTTTTTGTTTTTAGTATTTTTACGATAACTTATTATAGTGATTTCGTTGTCGTATCGTTTTAAATTTTTTTTACTGTTGTTCAGACACAATTACTTAACATATTTTAAGTCAAAACAAACTTTGTTAATCATTAGAAAGACTTTTTTATGATTGTATCCTAAAGCACTTGTCTTTTTTTGAAATCTCCTTATCTCCAACGATAAGCCTAGATGTATTTGCATTAATCATTGAAGTACGTACTTGGTAAGATGAATAGTGTTTAGAGATAATAACACAGAAAATAAGTCTTTTTTTGTTTTATAGAACCAATGAAGGGCATAAAAATGAGATCGAGAGAATGCATGGAGTTTTTGAATGCCTAACTATAATCTCAATGATACGTTGATGTATAGATAAGTTGATATAACGTTGATATAAGCATCACAATAAGACAAGACTGAACCTACTTTTAAGAAATATTGAATTCTGATTTGGAGTGGTGCTATACATCAACCTTCTTTTAAATACGAAAAGTGTAGTTTTATGTAAGAAGTCATATAATTTTACTAAAGGCTCTACAACTATACGTGCAATATACACGTTGTTTTATTTGTGTACTATTTACAGCTTTAATATTTTTCTACTATTTACAAAAAGAAATCTTTGTTAATGTCTTGATATGGAAAAATTTATCCATAGACAGTTAGACAAAGAATAAGTAATGAGCTGGAAAAATATTTTTAAGCAAGTATAACTGATAAATAATACACAAACTAATAGAACTGAACTTGTTTATTGCAACTCAATAAAACTAACCTTCTCTAACCTTGTTGCCTTATAATGTATGGTAAGCGAAAAGAACAAAAAAAAATTAACAGTTGAGGACCTAGGGATTATTTGGAATATATTTCAGCAGAATTTAAATAACAACATTATTGAGTCTGTAATTTTATCAGATATAAGCTTAAAATAGAAGCTTTTGTCTACGACATATGACAGTTTAATAAGTTCTTAGTTAATATTGCTGGGTAGCAGTCTATTCTTAACGTGCAAATATATCTGCTTGCCACTTTACAAGACTATTCAATAAAGTCATGCTCAAAATCAACCTTCAAATAGTCACCTGGAAATCTCCTATACAAATTAAAAAAAATATTAATTGAATATATTTATTTTATTCATCCACCTTTAACAACTTAAATATAAATAATATACAAATGATACATTTTTTCAGAGTTTCTATGGTGATGGCCCTCCCAAGAATAGCTTACAATCTTCCTAAATTTGTATTAGGTTTTGGATAAAGATGCATAAATGAAACTCAACTAGTTCAAGTGACAAAAAAATTTATGAGATTCTGCTACAGTTATGCTGCACTACTATTTTTCGTAGTTAACACAGCCATTTTGGACTAAAATATAAATTATTAAATATTTTTTGTATGCATGCAGACAAAATTAATTGTATTTAATTTAAAAAACTTCTATTTCTTAAATAAATAAAGAGTTTTAATGTTAACAGATACTTTATTTAGGACAGGCTCATCTTATTCTGAAGAAGCGTGTTTTATCGTTAATTGATATAAGGCAAGTTTTTCATGTGATTGATCTAAGCAAAGATACTACTATTATTTTTTTTTCTTTTAATGTTGCTTTCACAGACGTGTTTCACGTTACAGTGTGAACTAACAATTTCAGATAGATGGACTTGAGAGAATGTATAACGGAAGTAAATTTCGCATTTTATTGCCATTCATCGCCTCACCATGCCCTGTCTTGCTCCACTTCCTCCACCCTGACCACTCTACCATATGACACACTGCACCACACTGCCGCAGTGCATAAGCAAAGAGAGTAAGTTTTTTTTTATTGAATATTAATTTTTTACTGCACAGCTAATTCTCCTTAAACAAGAAAAAAAACCCTTTTCTCAAAAATGCAACCAGCAAAATTCTGCACTGTAGCTAAGTACCCCATTCTGATTATAAAAAAGGTTTTTTTTAATGACTTATAACTTTAATTTAAATGTTTATGTATTGTTTTATTTAATAAGTTATTCGTTAAATAAACTAATTTTTTTTATGTAAGATGAATTTCTTAAAAATACGTATTTTAGTAGCTGCTTTTCTATTTCTATCATAAAATACTAATTTTATTTTAACTCACTGGTTAATTTTAAAATACATAAATAAACAAATAATTATAACTTTTATTTTTTTTATTTCGTAAAACATTTATTTAGATCGACGATAAGTCCGTAGGTCGTCAGAATATGCATCTGGAAGCAGATTTCGAACCGACAAAAAACGTATTTCTCAAAGTTAATTGTAATGCTTTTGCTGCACAGAATCTTTAAAAGCTTATCAAAGTGTGAGAGTTATTTTCAAAGTTTTTCAGAATTACAAATTTTATCATCATTGAAGTCATGAGTAAGGTCCCAGATCATGTTTAAAATTGATTTGGTAGCTTGGAACAAAACAGCTTCACTGTTCTCTAATTAAAAGTAAACTCCTTAGTGCTGATAAGCTCATCCACGATCTATTCACTAGTCAACGGTTAAAATAGACCTATATTATTACTTGTCTAAATTCAGCCGTAAGATTTAATCTCAACCTTACACTGATATTCTAGCAATGTCTTAGGCTTATCTCTTAAGATTAAAGTTATTCTTTTATTAGACCAAACAATGAGTCTCTTTTTGAATCCAATATTCAAAGTATGTATTAGTTTTATGTTAGTAAGTTATTTGTGATTGAATGAATGATTGCCCTTACTTTCTTTAAGAAATCTATTCCAATTAACCATTTCTCACTTATTTAGAAATTGTTCTCAGCGGCTGTTTTTCAAGTAAAAGAGGAATAAGTTTGGCAAACTTGAAGCCCTCCGAACTAGGTAGAACTTAAGTACCGCATTTTCTTCTAATTTAGTAGCACCTGTATCGGGAATGCCTCTGATATATAGTTGCTATCATTCGGTGTCATTGCCTGGCTGTAAGGTGGATTCTTTATAAAAAAAAAAAAAAAAAAATGGGACCCTACAATGTGCAATTTATGAGCACATAAGAAATAAACGATTAACGTGGTAAAATATAACGAAGAAAGTAAACAACAAAATTTTGAAAATACAACAGCGCTTACACAAATGCCCTCAATGCTTCCAGTTAACTCCAAGGAACCTAATACCTAAAGCGTAACAGCCAGATATGACTTAAAATTCACAATCAGATCATGGAAACACCTACGTAAAATCCAAGGGAATAAAATCATAGATTTCTCTTATCTTGATTAGTTTAATAATGAGTCACAGAATCTTAGAGTAGAAAAAACGAGATGCGTGGGCCACTGGTGAACACAAATCAATTCAGTTTACAGTTCAGGTTCTGACTACGATAAACCGCACCCTATCCACCAAAGCCATATTTAATCTTGCAATAGTAGATTGGGAGAAGTGTAATGATAAAAATATTAAACTGTTAGCTGAGGTACTCTATGGCCTTGACTTTGATACTTTTATAAATATTAAGGTATACGCACGCTTGCTCAATAGAGTCATGATTGATGCTTACAAAAACTCTATACCTAGACAGAATCGTCAGAGACGTTAGAATTTATGAAACTACCAATGCAAATAGTGATCAAAGATGAGCTCACAGAATGATCGAATAAATTTATGACCCTGATATAACTGTTAATTTCAAAGATCTAAAAAAAAGCGGCTAATAGATTTGTCCAAGTGCCATAGAGTCCCCCTACAACTCTCATGCAATTAACCTTGAATCCCCTCGTTTCTATCGCCACCCATTGGCTCTCTACAAACTAAAATACTTTTTCAATGCAAACATTTTTTAATACATACATTTTTTCATATTGTTCCCCCAAACCATCCAGAAGCTTAATAAATAGACTGTATTTAGATAAATCACCTGTATTCATAATATTTTATTTCTTATTATAAGTGGCAGATTAACTTTCATTTATTTGTAAGTAGACAGTATTTAGTGCAAAAAGAATTTGTTGTTGTTACTGTTATTAAACTATCTTAATAAATGAAACATCTCACATGTAATGATATAATATAATAAACTTACATAAACTTGAATCATTTTGAGTTATATAATTGTAGTAACCATTAAAGTATCACCCTTACATTTATAAATTTTCTCATAGAGCCCTCTTAAACCATGACAAAACAGACTTTGTTGCTTTATCGTTAAACTAGATTTATAATAAAGAATTCGCATAAGAATTTGTACTATTTAAATTTCTGACATTATATTTTACACTTATATTTAAACAGCCTATGTGTCTCTTATTGTACCCTTTAATTAGTAAGTATTATAGAATAACTATTTTTAAAAATTTTTTGATCTTATAAAATAAGTATGGACATAATTTTTCTAAGCAAAAAGGACATTAAAATTATAGTACGGTATGGTAAACATGTAGTTTAACTCTATTTGGTCGTAAAAACAATTAAAAAACTGTGCAAAGCACAAAAATTATAGACACAATTATGAATAGGTACATATATTCTGTGCTTCATTTCAGCTGACTTTCATGGACCTTATTAGACAAACGACAAATATCACACAACACACATTTAATAGTATATGTAATGATATTGGAATGAGGCACAAACGCAATTATTATAGCGCTTGACGGAAATAATTTTATATAAACCTATAAGAGCCAGCTGCTTACAGTGTGTGGCTAGTGGCAGTGTAATTCCTACTGATAATACAAAATAATATGGCACTGACATAATATAAGGACTGATAACAAATAAGAACTATGTTTCTTAAGTATTTACATGTAGTAGTATACTAGAGAAATATAGTACATATAGATAACGAATTAAGCTCAATAAATATAGCTGAATATTACGGACTATAATAACAAGAAGCCTTGCAGTTTGATAATACTATTCTTATATATATATATATATATATAATATTTTTAAAGTAATGCGTTCTTGTAGTTGCTCCTTTTATCTAAAATATCGACTTTTTTCCAGTCAAACTTATGTTTATTATTATTTGTATGGCTTTTTAGTGCTAATTACAAATGAGATTTCCACATGTAATCGTTAACTCACTCTTTGGTTCGATTTTCATTTCACCTACATATTGAGCCCGACAGTTTTTATAACTAAATTTACCAACAAATTCTCAATTTTAAGGAGTAGAAGTGACGTCTTTATTAAACTTTGTAGATTTATTGAATTTTTTTTAACTTTAGCCATGCCTTTACCATTCCATGATTAATGAAGATTATTGAGCAGTAAAATATACTTTTATAATAAAATTAATTAAGTAATAGTAAAAAAAGGTATGTTCACTTATAAATCCACACGAACTATGATCATGTCATATTTTACTTTCTAAGGATCTTCCACGCTAGATTTCCTGCAAAAAATGTTGAGCTACAGTGATGAGAGTAAAATAATACATAAGTTGAAAGTCAAAATCAAATGATTATAATTTTTGCTTAATTTAGTTGGAGTAGAATGATCACGCTTTTCTAGGTAATGATTGGTGAATGCAGCAAGGCAACTTTAAATTGTTTTTTTTTTTTTTTTTTTTTAAGTGAGAACTTCTTGAGGCGCGCCTTGGTTGGATTTCCGAGCTGTAGAAACGTACGTACACACACACACACACACACACACATATACTAGTAGGGCTCACGCCCCCCTGCGCGCATTGCGCGCCAACCCCCAAACTTCCGAATATTGTGCATCAATACAAAGCAGTATCAATACAAAGTACAATTAGTAGTTACGTAGATGCTAGATATGTAAGTCCAATGGAAGCAGCTTGGAGACTTCAAGAATATCCAATTTGTGGTAGAAGTCATACAGTTGTAAATCTAGCTGTTCATCTTGCAAATAAACAAAAACTCTTACTTGAAAAAAATAATATCAAAAATGTTATAAAAAAATTATCAAACACCCCTTACAGCTTAGTTTGAATTAAATATAGTAGATGATTTTGCAAAATCGCTAAAATATGTTAACATTTCAGAACATTACATTTTTGACAATAAACTTAAAATTTGGAAAAAAAGGAAAGTTACACTGAAAAATATTGCTATAGGTAGATTAAACATAGTATCTTTAAAAGATCATGAACGCTTTTTTTTTAAACTTATTTTAAATAAATTACATGGGGCTACATCGTTTAAAGACGTTAAAAAACATAATGGAATAACATATAAAAATTTCAGGGATACTGCAATTGCAATGGGTTTAATAGAACATGATTCTGAAATCGACAATATTTTCAGAAAAGCCATAACAATTATGTTTCCATACCAGTTAAGACAATTTTTTGCTTGGTTTTTGATTTCAGAAAACATTCAAGGAGATAAAATATGGAATAAATATAAAAAATGTTTTACGGAAGACTTTGATAATGATCATAATAATTGAGCCCTTCTACATATTGATCAAATTTTCGTATCAGAAGGTAAATCATGTTAGTCTTTTAGTTTACCGACACCAACCATTAGCAACTACATAAATATTTGTAATATTGAGAAAATATCTTTCAGTAAAAAAATGTTCGATATAATGTACACAAATTTAAATGAAGATCAAAGAAAAATTTTAAAAACTATTTGTGAGCAAGATGAAAAAATATATTTTATAGATGGTTCTTGTGGATCCGGAAAAACCTACTTATATAAGACACTTATTTATTACTTTATTTCTAGAGGTAAAAATATTTTGTCAATAACTTGGACGGGAACAGCATCTGTATTACTACCAAAAGGTATGACCAGTCATAGAACTTTTCGTTTATCTCTAGACTTAGATAATATTGAAAGTGTATTTTTAGAATTCGAAACTGAAAAAAAAAATTAAGGAAAGTTGATTTAATAATATGGGACGAAGCTTTTATGATTCCGAAAAGAAGCTGTAGTAATCGTTGATAGAACACTGAGAGACTTGTGTAATACAGAACTTTGTTTTGGTGATAAATTAATAGTATTAGGAGGAGATTTTCGACACATCCTTCCAGTTATTAAAAACGGTGATAAAACTATAATAATAGAAGAAACTATTAAATCATCATTTTTATGAAACTTCTTTAAAATTTTAAGATTACAAAGTAATATTCGTTCTAGTAATAACAAATTTTCAAAATTATTGTTAAGAATTAGAGAAGGGGACATAAAAACATTTAACATTTCTAAATCCTGGATAACAGATGATGTCTGTACCAAAATATTTGATAATTACAGCAACTGTTTTAACAATAACGTGATACTAACTTAAGATAATGAATATACTTTTTTTTTAAACAATAAGATTTTAAGTAAATTACATTGGGAAACTAAAAATTATTACAGCATCGATACTGCAACATATGAAGGTGTTGATAAATCAGATGATAATATTTATATAAATTTTACCGTAGAAATGTTAAACAACATTCGTTAAGGCTTGCCACCTCATAAACTTAAATTGAAAATAGGTACAATAGTAACGTTAATTCGAAATTTGAGTATATCAGACGGATTATGTAAAGGTACACGATTTCAAATTACTAAATTATTGAAGTATAACGTAGAAGGCGAAATAGTAACGGAAGAAAAAATTGGTAATAAAAATTTCATTCCACGAATTACATTAAATACTGGAAATACTTAATCATTACATTTTATTTTATATAGAAAACGATTCTCATTAGTTGTAGCATTTGCTATGACTATAAATAAGTCTCAAGGGCAAAGCTTTAATAACGTGGAATTATACTTAAAAAAACCTTTATTTTCTCATGGTCAATTATACGTGTCTTTATCGAGATGCAAAAATAAAAATGGAATTTTCGTTTAAGTCGATAGTAAAAACAGTTTAGAGATTAAAAATATAGTTTAGAAAGAAATTTTTGAATATAATAATGTATCTAATATTCATTACATGATTTAATTATTATTTTTTTACGTATAGGTAAAATTTATTAACTAATAATACATATTATGAATGTATATCGTGTTTATTTATTGTACCAATTTCAGCATTAATTTAAAACAAAATAGAAATGGATGTAAGTTTTCGTGGTTTCATCAGGCTTTATAAGATGACTGATAAAGTGATGCGAAACTTTCATTGTTTATATTAATGATACTCTAAATTTAACTAAAGTTTATGTACGTAAAAAAAAGAATTGTGTAATAAAGGGCTATGTAAGTGATGATAATATAATAATTATGCGCACCAATATATGTATCTATATTATTTGGTTTAAAAATATTGTTAACTCCATATAAATCTATTTTTTAACGTACTTAGTTGTATAAATAATGATGTTTTGCGCAACAACCCCCTGTGAATCAGTTTATAACTTTTAATTTCTTCTTGACGATAAAACAAATCATGGCAATAAGACAGTTTTGTCCAAAGATAGGTAAAGACGGTATGATCACGGTCAGGTTTCGAAAAAGTGGTGTGGGGAGGCGGTGGGGGCAATGAAAAAATTCGTGGGGGTCAGTGGGAGCGCCATAGAGGGTAGGTGGGGGAATGGGGGATGTTTTGAGAAAAAATACTATACAATATTTCTATGTGATTTGGTAGAAATGTGGTAATAGACTTTAATACATTGACAGGGCTGGCAAAATGCAACGTTACAAAATGCTAACAAAAAAAGTCAGCTCACCAAAAACTTTATGCTTACAAAGAAACCAAGAGATCCAGTGAATCAAAGTACAATTAATTGTATTTAATTTAAGCTAATTATAGTATTGTGCAGTAATCTGTAACTATTTTGTTAAATATTAAAACATACATTGTTATTATCCCATAAAACCATCCGTGGTTGAACCCCCTGGCTTAAATGAAGACTTATACCATCCTTCTATACTATTCATTTAATATTTTGTGGGGGTTGGTGGGGGGGTGGTAAGGGGCCCTAAAAAAATGTGTGGGGGGTCAGTGGGGGGCTGTGGAGGGTCAGTGGGGGGCTGTGGGGGGTTTTAAGAAAAACTACAAGATGTCAAAATAAGCAAAAAAATAACGGATTTTTACCTTATTTTGTAGGGGGTTAGTAGGGGGCAAATGGAAAGCGGTGGGAGGGCGGTGGGGGGTTTGTGGAGAATGCTCCACTAAGTCAACCATATAATGTAGAAAGATATATATATATTTGTGGGGCTCCGCCCCTCTACGCGCTCCACAGGCCAACCCCCTCTTTTATTGAGTTATAAATGTAACTTATTCAAAAGAAGGTTTGTATTAATATTTTTTAAAGCCTAAAAAAATGATAAAATTAATTGTTTGTATAAAGATAATATGTTAAAGTAAATTTTACAGAATTTGGAAGACTATGGCATTTTTCGAAAATACTCGGAAATAAATTTCTACGCTGGGAAATAATTACTGGTCTGCTTTTAAGAAAATATAAAGAATAAGCCGCTAATTTTAAATAAAAGTGGTAAAGTTTAAATAGACTGAGAGATGTGCCCTTGACTTTTTATTGGTGAGCTTTACTGTTTCTTCTAGTGGCTCCTTTTTTTAAATGAGCTGTCTATCCTGTATGTGTCAATAGATATTTTTAAGCTTTTATAACTATATATGACCCCTGTGCACTCTGCGCACTAACCCCGTAGTTGCAAATTAGATTTACAAAGTATAGAAAAAAACCGGAATTATATTAATTGTTACTTAAAATTAATATATGTAACAAGTGTATATTGATCAAAATTAATTACATGAATTTTTAACAATCACTTTTTATTTTCCCTGACTAGTAACAGCTATTTCCATGGGATGAGTAGAACACGATTTTCAAAACGATATAATTTTTGAAGAAGCTTGTCACGTTATGCTGCCTTTTCTACTACGAAAATTCATCGCGTGGTATATTATGTCTGAAAATTTTTTTGGTAATATTATTTGGAACAAATACAAGAAATTTTTCATTGAAAATTATATAGATGATCAAAATAAAGCTCTTTCACATTGAAACAAAATTTTTAATTCTAAGAGTATGTCTTGTAAAGATTTCAGATTATTAGAACCAACAGAAACGATGAAAAAAAATTATTGATACTGACAATGATGAAAGAATATTTTGTAAACATAAATTCCACGTAATTTTTTGACAACTCGGTCATAATCAACGTCGAATTTTGCAAGAAATAATAAAATTAAAAAAAAAATTTTTTTCCATCGATGGTCCTGGTGGATCTGGAGAAACATTTCTATGTAAAAGATTAATTTATTATTTCATTTTAATTGAAAAAAAATTCTTACGATGGCTTGGACAAGTATTGCCCTTATTCTGCTTTTAAAGGGAATGACCACTTACAGAACTTTCAGACTTCCTTTTGATTTAAGCACTATAGGAATTGCATTCTTCCAGTTTAAGCCAGATAAACAAAAATTATGTTATGTAATAGTGATTATTTAGTATAAAGCTTCTATGGTTCTAAAAAAAGCATTAGAAATCGTTGATAGGACTTTCAAAGATTTAACTATTAGTGGTAAACCTTTTGGAAATGAAATGATAATTTTAGGTGGAGACTTTTGTCCAATTCTCCTAGTAGTAAAAAACGGAAGCAAAATTACTATTGTTCAAGAAATCATAAAATTTTCCAGTTTTTGGCCTTCATTTAATATTTTTTATTTAAAAAATAATAAACGTTCAATTAATAAAAAATTTTTTTCATTGCTACTAAATATAGAAGAAGGCAAAATTAAGACTTTAATAATTCCTCAGACGTGGAAAACAAATGATATATGTTCTTAAATTTTTAATAATGATGATGATTCTTTTATAAGTAAAGCTATATTAACATCTCACGATGAATACAACAACTTTCTTAACAAAAAAATTTTAAATAATATGGTAGGAACATTAGTAACGTACTACAGCATTCATAAAGCAAGTCACAAAGGAGTAGATAAATTAGACGATAATATTTATACTTATTTCTCTACAGAATATTTAAATAGTAGTGAAGAAGGTCTTTTTTCACACAAATTAGATTTAAACATCGACGCTATTGTTATGTTAATACGAAGCTTAAACATATCTGAAGGACTTTGCAATGGTACAAAATTACGAATTACAAAATTATTCAAATACAACATCGAAGCTGGAATAATCTCAGGTAAAAAAAAAAGAAACAAAGTCTTTAGTCTAAGAATAACACTCATTACAAGCAATTCTTCTTCACTACCATTTATATTGTACAGGAAACGATTTCCATTTATCTTAACTCTTTCTATGGCTATCAATAAATCTTAAGATCAAAGTTTTGATGCCTCAGGGTTATACTTAAGAAAACCATTATTTTCTAATGGGCAATTATATGTTGCACTGTTTTGATGTTAAAACCAAAAAAGAATTTTTATCCCAATTGAATCAAAAAGCAAATTTGAAATGAAAAATGTTATTTTGAATAAGACTTTAGAGTAACAAAAAAACTATTCTGGAGTTCATTATTATTTTTATACTTTCTTGCAAATTTTATCTTTTATCAAAAAAGCAAATTTCAGTACCGTCTAGTACCCAGATTTATGTAATCATAAGCAATTCGTTTTTTGAAATATGTTGTCAGATACACCATCATGTATGCAAAATTTTATCAGTGTGACAAATGTAACTCAAAATTTTCAAATCAAGATTGTCTATCATAGCACGAAAAAATTCGCAAAAAAAAATCTTTTGTATGTGATCTGTGTACTATTATAATATTAGACAAGAAAAATTATTTGCGTTACACAAAGAAATTCCAAAACATTGAAAAAAATTTTAAGTGTATTCAATGCGAAAAAAGATTAAAAAGAAATTATCACTTACACAGACATTTGAAAAGTCATGAAAAAAACGTTCAAAAAAATATTTGTCAAAACTATGGTAGAGGTTATGTAAGAGCAGAGCACCTGAAAACACATTTTAAAGTATTAATTAAAATAAACATCGTAAGTAAGATAATTGTAACAAAAATTTTTGTTATGGTCAAATAAAATTATATGTGAAAATTAGACTACTTGTAACAGTAAATATATAAGACTTTACGAATATATTAACATTATATATGGGGAAGCTGGGGGGGAGCTGGGAGGAGTTGGGAGGGGATATGGGGGAAGTGAGTGGGAGGTAGGGGGAGCGGGGGGGGAGCTAGCAAAAAAGTAGGATTACTCGAAAAATGCAAGAAAATGAAAGAATAACTACCTTATTTGGGAGGATCTGAGGGGGATCTTGGGGGGAGCGGGGGGAGCAAAACTTCGCTCCAACTTTTACGACTCTATAATGTAGGAAGATATATACTACAAATCAGTAATGCTTGTGTATTATTTTTCGGTTTTAGATTCCGCTGGATATAAACAGTCAGAATATCGTGATATGTATATAAATTCCATCACATCGTAGTGTGTGAATTGGTGCATGTACTTATTTACATTTGTGTGTGTGTGTACTTTCTACTGTGTAAGTATGCATATGTGCGTACATGTGTGTGTAGAATTATTAATATTATTATTTTAATAAAGTAATTTACCGACAAATTCTTGCATGCCTGGCCAACTAATGACAGATGGCCAGTATAAATTAAACGGGATTTTATGATATGATAAAACCTACGAATATTAAGAAATACGCTATATCTCTATAAGGAATCAAGATAGACCAAAAATAACAGTTTGTACGAATTTTCTAAAGGAATGAAAGCATTGTGGCGTACAAAAAAAAAGGAATTCATGTGTAAAAACGTAACCACAACTTTTGATGTTTTTAATGTACCTTCACGGAATAAAGGAGGGAGACTTTGGAAAATTTTACATTACGGTAAGTAAAGAATTACAATAACGCAACAATGGTTTTTCATGGTCATGCGTGTACATAACCTTAAAACATTAAAAAACGTCATATTTAAAAAAAAATAAATCAGATAAAGAATGATGATTTTCACATGTTTTAGAAAGGGAAAACACACCTTGATAAACAAATAAAAAGGTGCTGAATTATGTTAGGACAACCTCTTATTACAGTGTTTTTGAAATTTCTCTGTAAAATAACGGTGGAATATAAGAGGAAAAATTATAGCACATTTGGAAAATTATAACGAATATTAAGAATACAATCTTCGTTCTTTTGCTGTTACAACAACCTTAGAAATCATTTAAAAAACCTAAAATTGCTAATGAAAAGATAAATTAAACTTTTAAGAGCACTTAATTATGCATATGCTTATGAAAATGTTATTTCAGATGTCTGTTCAGATTTATTTTTTTTACTGCACCAACACATTAATATATTTGAGCCCCTTACTTTTTTAATTGCAAACTCTCTCTCTGTCTATTCATTTATACGTATCTTAATTATTTTCCAAGCTGTCACTTCTGCGGTGGATCAGATATTTTCTTTCTTTTTTAATCTTTTTTTTCATCAGTACATTTTATGGCAGTTGCAGCTACTGTAATGAAAGTGGATGACACGGTACATATACAGTGTTATTTAAATCGAATCGGTGGTGGATTAGTCACCAGATTTGTTGATTCTTTGTGAAGTAAAGTTATCACAGAATTAATATTTGCTTAACAACTTGATTGTCCATTAAAGAAAAGGTATTGTGCAGTGGGTATGAAAATTTTTTATTTTACGAAGTATCTTTGAAGAACTAATGTTTTATGCAACATAATAGCTTAATCTATAATGTTTTACTATAATAAATAGAAAGAAGGTACTGCAGTATCATTTTAACAATTTTACTTTAACGTAATCGGTACTGCTCAATAAATTATTATAGAGATAATGTATATTTAACATTTTGGAAAATAAGGTTTTTTTATGATTTTATTCTATATCAAAAATTTTTATTAATGATTTAACATTAATAATGATAGACAACAAGATATAGAGAAATTAAAAAATTGTTACTAGTCTCTCGTTAAGTTTCGTAAGAAAAGAGGTTCTTGTAAGAGGAAAAACTTGATGTTTATGATTTGAGGGCCCCTTTCATTTATTGTATTAGAAAAACATGATTATTAACGTGTGTCTAACAAGGAACTGCTTGTGATTTTTATTTGATTGTTTTATGTGCGTACACTTTGTCATTTGTGTACATGCAGGGTATAAAAGCAACAAAACTTGAAACTCTGACTACATTATGATTTTACATCTCCTTTGTAAGAGTCAGAGGTATATTATACATTATACTTAATTTACGTTTATTGTATTTATCAAAATTCGTACTGTAAAGAATTTTTTTATATTAGTCATAGATTTTTGTACCTAATGAGGGCCGGGACATTGTCCAAACAGCTGAAACGTCGTTTTTTTTTTTAACTAATACAAAATTTGACAGTACCACTATTGGACGTTATTTTAATTAATAATCTCTAACATCACGAAATAAGGAAGCTTAAAGAGCATATTTTATGGGGTCAAGCCAAAAAATAAATTTCAGCCACGAAATCATTACTTATGCTTACTGCAATGTGTAACAATTAAATACGTCATACTTAATGCAAACAGAACCATATTAACAATTGTACTCAAATAATGTCAAAATATAATAAAATTATCTGTAGGGCCTTGCCCCTCTGGGTGCTTCACGTGCTATGACCCTAATTTTTTGGTTATCAGTTGAATACTTCATATTCTTAATATTAGTCTTTAAAAATTGAAAGAATACAGAAATCTTTGTAATGTTATTTAAGAATTTAAACAAAGATTGTATAAATTTTAAATTTTAATATATGCTCTGTTACTACCTATATGGATGTAGACATAAATATGTTTAGTTGACACACAAAATTTAACGTTAGTATAACATTTACATATCATGCATAAAAATTTTTCATAACGTACAACCATTCAACTATTTACTAAAAGGTCATCTTTTGTACGAGTTTTTGAATATATTTATCATATGTATGGGTTGTTTTATATATTGTGGGTTACTGTTTATTTACATTTTATTTTAATATGAAGTACGTTTGAAAAAAGTTTTATAAAATTATTTGTATGCTTTTGATTAGAGTTAACCATACGGGAACTAAAATTTATATGAGGATCGTATAGCATGTGTTTAAAGACTAGTTTTGTACGTACTGCAGTACCCAAAGAAGTTTATGTAGACATGTGTACTAACGCTTTATTGAAAATATTATTTTTAATACTATCTAAAACTCATAGTAATTTAAAAAAAAATAATCTTACTACGATATTTAGAGCATTATTTGTTGTAATGTTTTTAAAAATTTAGATATTCTTTGTTCTAATTTCTTTTTGTTTATAACAACATATTACTGTTATAAATAACTTTGGTCAAATACTTTTTTCTAATAGCTTTCTTATGCTTATAGTGTTTGTATATATATTTTGGACTTCCAAATTAGGATAGCAGTATGAAGAGAAATCCAATTTTTTCTTGTTTTTAAGGTTTTTATAAATATTTAATGCTCAATAAGTGGTTCAATATAGTAACTCCTAATGATATTAGGCTTAAAAAATTTCCCGATCATATCTTAAGTAATGAAAACAATTGTATTGAATTACGTTATATGAGAACTAATGAATAATTTTCAAGGCAATCGTCCCCCATATCATAATGGACTAAATTTTTTGTGATCTGATACGTAAGGCAGTCTATATCTATTAAATCAAAATATGGATAGTATTAAGCTTTGTATTAAGTTATTTTAATTAAACCAGTAATATACTTACAGTATTGTAAAGAAAAAAAATATTAACTTACCATCCGACTAATAGAATAAAAGAGTTTTTTAATAACACTTTCTCAGGACAGTTATCTGGTAATACTCTAAGGTATAGGCAGAATATAAAGTTTTCAGAAAGTCTCCCAATTGAAACTATAATAGTAACTCATCCTGGTATTAACTGCTGATTGTTTGTACGTATGTCAACATATTAAGGTCCATAAAGATCAGTAGAGTTTTAGTCAGGTTGTCTGATAGTGGTAAGGGGTAGTGTATATCTTTATTTATTTTAAATCACCAATATTAGCAAATAAACTAACAATGAAAAACTGAGAATAGACAATTAATAAATAATCATCAAACATTTAGAAGTAAAAAGGTAAAGTACTGTCACAAAAACCTCTTTTTTACCGAATTATCTACAGCATAGTAGGATAATTCAAGATCTTTTTACAACGTGATCCTCAAAATCAAGCTAACTGTTAACAATAATAATAACTTTTTCTAAAAAAAAAATTTTCTAAGATTATAAGCATATTATCAGTGGAAATATCTCTCATGCTACTTTTATGGACTTACCAACAATATTATACGCACAATTATGACTTCTATATAAGAATATTGACCACTAAAAAAGATGCTTACATTCATTTTTGTACTACATCTGACTAACACAATTAAGAAACGCTGTTTGCAGCCCTACAATTTTCATTTTCTGCTTTACTTTACTAAGAACAAAATCATTGTCAATTCAATAAGCTCATGTTAGTCTTGTATTGTTGGATCTCGTTCAGAAAAGAGTAATTGTCATAAAGCTGTCATATATGTTGATAATAAGAAACTAAACAAATTAATAAAAACAGTAAACCATATTTACTTTGAAGACAGACTTGTAAGAAGATAATTAAAGTTATAACGTAGTAATAAGTAAATAAGTCAAGTTATACTGTTTGCATTTGCCAGTTTATTTCCTATGTTATATCTCAAGTGTTATCTATAGTTTCAATACAAATTAGAACTTCTTCAAGTTGATAGTTAAAATTATTAAAACTTATTTTTTTAATTTAAGCTTGTTCAAACTATTTCTTTCATTGTATTATTTTATTGTACTTAGTACGACAATAAAGCATAAAACTTTAAAGTTTCTTTAAAACCTTTAACCAAAAATTTCACGTTCCAATGATGTACGAATTGAGTGCACTAGTTTTTAACAACGATAAGTTGTACCAGTGCTGTTATAAAATTGTAAGAATTATTAACTATTGTGGTAAGTTATTCTATAGACTGTAAGTAATGAAAACAACAAGCCATGAGTGTGGGTGCTTTTTAAAAATAAATTACTTTTTCAGACGTATAAAACGAAAGTGACAATATCTATTATAGTTAAATACTAACATTATAATCTATTAACCAACTGTTATTGGACGTCTTATAATGTTAAAAATTTTAATTTAAATTCTTAAAGATTACTCAGAGTGCATGCTGCTAGAGGCTTGGTAGTCATATCGAAAACAAAACTTAAAATTTGTTTGTAGTAAATTTATCACAGCGTTTTCAATGAAGCTGTCTGAATGGTAGTCGTAAAAACTGACTGACTTATGTAGGCGCCTGAGGCTGAAGATACGGAGAACTAATTTCAGTGAAATCTTCCTCACTTTCAGCTTTCATGCGATTGTAGGCTCTGTGTGTTCGAATACCAATGAGGTTGGTTGTGTATGGGTCAATATGTGTAAAACAATAATAAATTGCCCACTCGATTTTACAAAGTTATCCCGACTATTTGCACCTTTTTGGTTATGGTCTTGGCTTATCTCTCTAGCCATTATTTATTCCTCAAAGTTTATATCATAATTTATAGATCCGTTGATACTTTAAACGGTGATCAAGAAATCTAAATTTATGAATTAGCGTTAAATGGTGAGCTTTGAAAGGGTTTATAATTTTAGAAAAAGCAAAAAGTTATAGTAATAGGAAAATTGTTTATTTAGAATAGTGGTATTAATAGCACTAGCATTTTTAACTTTGTTATACATGTATTCATAATTGCTGTCAAAAAGTTACAATAATGTTTAAATAAAGTTAGAATGCATACTTTGTTGTTGTGTGTGTCTGTTTTTTCTTAGGTATTTTTGCTTATTTAAGGTTTTTTGTTGTTTTTTTAGTTCGTTTCAAATTTCTATTTTAGTGGTGTTTTGGTTTTTCATTCGTAAAGTTTTTGTTATAGTTTCGATGTTTATTTTTAATTTTTTTAAAATATTTTTTCTGTTACATTTTTAATTGTGTTTTTTATAGTTTTTTATTGTTTGGTTCTGTGATTTAAGTTTAAATTTGTAATTTTTCTTGGATTTCTTTATTTCGTTGTATTTCATTTTTTTGTGCATTTTGTTGTTGATAAATTTTGTAGTTTTGATTATGTTGTATGCTTTTTTTTAATTCACGTGTCCAAATTTTGATTTTCCCCTATCGTATTTTCTATATCTGTACATTAATGTTGTTAACTTTGTGTTTTATTTTAATATAATTTTCTTAAGAACTCTAAGTAGCTCCCCTCGTCTTTTTCAGTAAAATTGGACAAAACCAAATTGAGAGCCTAGAGAAATTTTACTTTACAGTTTCTCTTCTTTTTAAGCCATTTTGGGGTAGCTCTTATTGCCTTGTAGATTCTCCTTACGTGCTTTTTAAGCTCTTTGATATCTTTCAGTTTAGCCGAGTTACCCATAGCTTGGTCGATGGAAAATTTTGACAAGATGCCAAAGATGCATATGTTCGATTACTTATTTTTTCGTTCGATATTTTAGCTTGATTTTAGGAGATTGTTGAAGAGTTTTTAGATTGACTTTGTGTACGCTTAAATAGTATATAGTCTTTTATGTACCTGCTTTTATAAGGATGAATTTGTTTTCCCTCGCTATACATAAAATCTATGCTTTGGGTTCCTCATGCAGGAAAAATATTCGGGACATTGTCAATTTCCTCCGTCTCATTTGTTTAATAACCTCACCTTTATCAAGTTAGAGTTAACTGTATTCGTACAATGATTGAGTCATTATTACATATCCTGGGATAGGCATTTCTTGTCAAGAATTGGTATGTGTGAAAAATCTTATATAGTAAATCGATCTTACAAAAATCACGAAATTATTTTATTCTATTGAATAAGTACTTTTTAAAGTTAAATAAATAGGTAAAGTGGCTAAATTCTACGCAGCTAATCTTTTTATTGTGTTAAACAAGGTGCTGATACTTCTTTCTGGTATAATTGTGTTGAGGTTGACTTATATATAAGTCAGAGCACACAAGCTTTTTTAGGATGCTTGGTATTGCTGTAAGATATTATACAGCAATATAAGCTTCTAATTTTTATATCTTGCAGTCATTCAGTAGTGATTATTCTGATAAAAAATAGCTAAATCTATTTTGATATATCATTTTCACTTCCATACAGGCTGTTGTATTTAAAACAGTTGTAAAT
The DNA here is from genome assembly GCF_036245765.1 of Copidosoma floridanum. NCBI lineage: Eukaryota > Metazoa > Arthropoda > Insecta > Hymenoptera > Encyrtidae > Copidosoma > Copidosoma floridanum. The sequence continues at coordinate 4,895,020 of NW_028321885.1, forward strand.
ATAATATTACTGAAGAAAATTTCTAATACCTGAAATCAGAATAAGAATATTTTTAGTAGGAAGAGAGCAGAATCGTCGTCTTACAATGATGTAATGCTTTAAATTGTAAAAAAAAACCATACGACGCATAATTGGATTATTAAAAAAAAAATTTCTTTCATTTCGTGAGCAAGAATTATTGGTAAATTTAAAATACGTCATGAAGCTAGCTCTGCATTAAAGTATATTCACTCATAAGCTTATACTTTACTTTATCTTTAACGACGGTATAGTAAGTCTAAATTAGTTTTTGGCTACAACATCATGATCGATCATTCTAAGAGTAAGATGTAATGCAACTTGATTAAGAAATGGTAGCTTTTTCTTTGATTTAAGGCTTTCAATCGTTGGAAAAATTCGATTTCTATCTCTCACGATGCCATATTGGATATATCAGAAGTTATGTGGCTGTACGAAGTGTACATTGGTTATTTTAGAATAAAAAAATAATTTTTAGGCAAATTCTTTAGGATAACATATTTTTTATAAATAGTACACACTACTCGCATTGGTTAATAATTATACTCATATTTTACTGTGAACATTCTGAATACGCCATTTTAAATTTGACAAGAATCCGACCGTATTTTAAGGGAACTTAATAATACTAACTTTTTAAGCCCTGGTACGTTTTTTTGGTCGCTGTTGGTTTTGGTCTTGGAGGTAGCATAGTTAACGTGGAACGTAATATGTTTAAGTATTTTACGTATATTTTTTGTAAGTTATATTTTGTATCACTTGTTTAGTGTACTATTCAGTTTTTAAAAATTAGCCTTTTAAGGCTGGCAACCATGCTGAGTGAGACGTTGCTACTCCAATAAGTTTGTATATACATATTTATTTGGTCTTCAAGTAATTGTTTACAAATCTTCATACTTTATTTAATCATCCAGGCTGATTATTACCATTATAGCTTAACAATACTTGGATATTATTACTACGTAGCACTTGCAAAAAAAAAAAACCTGAAAATATGTTTCTTTTTTCACTAAAAATATTCTTATTCTGATTTTAGATATTAGAAATGTTTTTCAGTAATATTATATTTACAAATGTTTTAATTACAACAAACTGTACCACTTTACCTATTTATTTAACTTCAAAAAGTACTTATTCAATAGAATAAAATAATTTCGTGATTTTCGTAAGATCGATTTACTATATTAGATTTTTCACACATACCAATTCTTGACAAGAAATGCCTATCCTAAAAAATGTAATAATGACTTAATTATTATATTAATACAGTGAACTTTAACTTGATAAAGGTAAGCTTATTAAACAATTACTATTCATATTTATTTAAATAAAAAACATCAAACTGTTCAAGGTCATATCATCGCCATTGTATCAATAAATCGGCTTACATAATACTTACTTTTTTACAGATTACGTAGCACCAAAACATGACACTTTTGAATCAAATCTTATGAAACAGTTAAAATAAAGAAAACGTCTTTTCATCACGTGTATTTATGTCCAATATTATCACGTGATTTAAAACCAAGAGTTTCGCTAAATAAAAGTATTCCAAGATCCTAAAAACATTGATCTTTTAAAATGTCCAATATGAGTATTAACTACATACTTGTCGTGTGTTGTTATTAGGTTGTTACTAATAGCATTTTACTTGATATAGGACCAAGTGTTTTCAATTTCAGAATAATTCATGAGTGTATTACGTGTACTGCAGTGGTATCAAGAGTTGAATTGTCAGATAATATAATAAAACTCCTATGGATGATAAGGCTTCTTTGTTTATAGTATGCAACCACACCTTGAATAGCACGATAGGTGTTATTGTAGTAGAATCCTTGAGCTCAGTTTTGTACGGCGTACGCGTAGTTTTTCAAAAAATCCATGTAAACGATAATTCTTTTTTTTTTATAAACCCAAAGTTAATTTTAAATGTGTTTTAGAAATAAAATAGTTAGCAACTATAGCTTGTAATAAAACAGAGAACTTGTGTACAAAATCATAAGGTAGTAAACACTCTGTTTTAAGAGTGCATCGGTTGGTAGACTGTCTCGTAGAAAAAATATTTCTCTTGTCTCACTTAGGAAACTCCATGTATATTAACATTTCTGTTTTGGTTTTTTTAAACGAAGTTTATTGCGCACAAAAGAGAGGGATAAGAAATTTACATATGGTGAAAGTTAATATGAGGGTAGGGGCCACAAAAATTTAGAGATGCCAAAGTCTCAAGTAGGGGACGAGAAGGACAAGAGCTTAGTTTTTGTTTGAGGAACTATTGAGAGGGGTTAACTGTCTGATCGAGAAGCAAGGTTAGTCTCTGCCTTCACCAAAATACGAGCTTTTTGGGTTGTGCAACTCAGGTGTGTACATTTTTAGATGATTTTTTATCACTTTGTTACAGTTAACTTGTTGGTTCCGCCCATGCCCTTTGTTCCCTCTCTGAGAACGTCATAGCTGTAAGGTATTCATGGAGGCTACTAGATGTACATCTGTGTGAAGTTTTTACTCTTTTTTACTATACGTTTATTTTTTTTTGCTATCGTTGACTAGGCAAATTCAAAATTTGAGCAAAAGACCCACTGATAGCAGAAAATTTTATTATTACTTATCAGGGCCACGAGACCACAGAAAAATACACAAGGCAAGATACAAAATAATTTTACTCATCGATTTTACTGTGCCTTTGACACTTAATATTTAAATAAGTAAGACAATGCCTTTATTAAGCATTGAGCTCCCTTATCTTTAAAAACACATAAATATGTATACATTTATTTACAGAGTGTATATATACCGTACATTGGGCTAATATCACGAGAAATAATACGTCTTTGTTATTGATTAGATTAATGTATTTACGAATAAGGTTTTCAATTGTGTTACATTAATTTAGTACCTACTTAAATAGTCTTTCTAAGAAGACAGGCCCTTATTTTAAAGCCTTCTTTCAGTTTTTAAGGGACTTCACACTCACTTATTCTATCATTGATTACACATGGTGGCTTATGAAAAAGTACGTTGCTTGTTTCAAGGTAACGTTTGTTCAATTCATTTAATTGCTATATGTACATTTACTATGTTTAATGTACTTATGAAATTCAATTTAAACGTCCTTATGTTAATTATCTTCCTTCATCCCTCTGTTCGAACACCTCATTGATTACCATAAAGGCGTTATCATTTCTATTGGTACCCATGGTGTAACAATGGAGACAGTATAATGGAGCATAGCGTTATAATTTTATAGAAGAAAAAATAAAAATTTTTTTTAAATATAATAAAACTATTATGTGGACGCTATGTTAAGCTTACCACTGCCACAAATATTGGGAGGGGGGACGTACCACCAACTTGACACTTGATGCGACGTTCGAGCAACCATCGAGTGAAACTGGGACAATAAAGAAGAATTAGAACTAAAAAGGTGGTAATAACAGTAGTATTAGGGTTTTTCTTCTTTTTGTTTTACATGTTCTACGGTCTCATAAAAATACGGAAGATCCGATGCATAAAAGTGGTAGTCATTAGAATCTCAATTTTCGTCTCTCTAGTTTACAAGATCTGGGTGGGGCTGTTTTTGCGCTTAATACTGTATCATTACCCGAGGACCATGATAATTTATTGCAACCTAATAACCCTAATTTAGGAATCTTCCTACGTGATTAATTGGCCATAAATTTTGAAGAGATCTGCAGGTGTTTAACAAAAGTTAACCTATGAATAAAGGGGACCCTTATGAATAATTTTAATCTGTTATCACGAACGACAAACAAAACTAGATGAGAACGTTTTGAGCAAGAGTTACATTTTGAGCATTTCAATAGGTGGTGTGTGATATTCGACAATCAATGAATGCTGAACGGGACAAAATAAACAGTAATGTTGAAGCCCAACTACACAATGTGGGTGGACGAGGCACTTTATCATTTAAGATAGAGCTTTCCACTTTCAGTGCTGTAGTACCTTGTTGTACCTTTTGATCATCCAACGTGATTCCTTCATAACCTGACTAATTTTATAGAGGAAGTGCACGTGATTCTAACTGAATTGAAACATGTAGTCGTCTCAAAAGCTTGACGAGCTATTAGTGGTTATACGTCATAGATTTAATATGACATTGTTAAACGTACGTCAATAAATTTTATGAAAAATATTTGAGTGATGAGATCCAACTGGGAATAAGTTTGGGTCTTATTACACCGAGAATAATCAATCATGTAGTGGATACGTGCTTCTTCTGTATGATAAGATTTAATGATTAACTCATTTGCCAAATAAGTATGAAGTTGTGTGTCGATTCACCTATCACTTTGATGCACAAGTACAGTAGCTAATCATTATTCGTAACGTCCACATGATCGCTGACTTAATGAAAATTCTGAATTTGCTTGATTTAATAAAAGACCTTGTCTTATCCTATGAGAAATAATCTATTTTACGTACCCATTTCAATGTTCAAGACACTTGGATACCAATTCAAGGATCCCCACGTTTACACAGATAGGCAGATGGCAACAAACTAGTTCACAGTAATTAGAACACCAACTTTTTTCATACAAATACGTACAATAATAATAACAATAACCGTAATAACAATAAAATTATGGGTTTCAATAACAACCATAGCTTTATAAGGGAAGACTGGCAAAACTGACCGCAACTTAACGAAATTGAAGTAGCGACTCTGAAGAACAAATTGGCGTTATGAATTCAGTTACCCCAGAATCTACAACAACCCATAAAAGGGGAAAAAAACTAGAATCAAATTTAGTTTTCACTGGTATTCTTACGGTTAATTATTTTACTGTATCACTTAGAGATGAATTAATAAATAAACAAAATTTTGAGCCCCAAAACTTTCCAGTTAAGAATTTTACGTCAATTTCGTGCCCAGAACTTGTCATTTTTATGTCATGTGTTAAAATTGAGGTGATTGTTGATACCAGGATTCAAGTATCATGTGTGTGTTTGCAATCTTATAATTATAATAAGCTCAACTTTAGGGATTGTTTGCCTTGTCTAACCATCGGAGTTCTATCAGTGACGGGATTCGTCATAGAAAAATCAGGCAACATTAAACGGCAATTTTACAGCTTTATTTGCGTGGGGGAGCAAAATTTAAAATTTAATTTTTTAATGATACCGTATTTAATTCGTGATTTTATCTTACAAATCTCATCTTTTGAGCTCCCAACTGATCACGCCAAAGATATTATGTCGTGTCTCTGATGACCGTCCATGCGTTACAAATCAATGTCGCAATTTGACGCCTGGTCGAGTTTTAAGCTTTTCAAATAAAACTTTTAATAACTAATTGGAAAGTACTCAAAATTTATCCAGCCCAGACAAAGATTGGTTATGCTCTTTAATCAATTTATACCAAGATATTTTGAATGATAAACTGGGGTGCTTCTGAAATTACAAGTACAGGCTCGTCCTTCATGATATAGTAAATAATAAACTGAAGCCGCACCTAGGTATGATACATAGAGGTAAATTTTATACAATAGGAGTACGAGTGATTATAATGCTGAAGTTTAATTTATCAATAAACTCCTACAGTATGGGCGATGCATGCCACCTAACCCAAATTTTTCACGCATACAGTACAGTGCAGCATTGAGCGGTTGAAGTTTGAGGGAGGGTGCTGTCTGAACTTAGATGTTTGGACTCTTTGAGTTTAAACGCTTGAGTTCACAGTTATTAATGTAATTGTTTTATTCTAATCAACATTTCAGATTTATTGCGATAGAAACTGAATCATTTCAAGGAACATTAAAAATCTGTTTAAAAAAAAGGTTTGATTTATATAAAAAAGGTTTGGAAAACAAAAAAATTTGAATTAATATCTTGAATTTGTAATGATAAGTGTGTACCGATATACAGTGCGTATTAAGTACTGCTACATAGGAAACTACTATAATAGACATAAGTTTATTAACACTGTGGAAAGCTACGATCAAAGTAAAGAAAAATATTTTAAGCGCTGAGAAATACGACAAATATTTGAAGAACATCCGTGTTTAGGTTTACCCAAAGGTTTTTGATTGGTATTTATTTGTTTCAGACTAACATTTTCTGTAACACCTTTGTTCTTAATAATGACATTCTGTGACAACTAATACAAGACTTCCAAACAGTTTTCGGTGACTAAGAAATACTATTTTCGGTTCTTTGGAATTGTATAGCTTACAAAATTGTTTAAATCACAGAAGAAGACACTTAAAATAAAAAACTGCAAACACTTTTACAGGAAAATTCTTCAATAAGTAAAAGTTAGTTTTTTTTTTTTTTTTAATGTATAAAATGACGGTTTTCAATATTTCTGTGTAAAATGAGTTCGTCCCAATTTTTTGATCTACTTTTACGTAGCAATGTTGTTAAAGCTAAATAGGGGGGAAAAAATAACCAGGCAAGACTTAATTAGATCTTTCGTATTTTATACATCAGTAAAATTAATGTTTCTGAATAATACTACCACTACTACAATTCTTTATGAATATTAATCATAAAATGGGCTTAAATGTACTTATGTAGAATAAAAAAAGTATACAGAAAGAAGAAAATTGTAAAATAATTCAACTTGGAAATTAAAAAATATATTTTCAATCTTACAATGCAGAGGTACAGCAATATGTTAAACTATGTGGGCCTCTACAAAACCCAAGTGATGTCTATTTCATAAATAATAACATATATAAATATAAGTAGCAGTCTTGGAGCGATACTCTTGAGGTGTTGTACATGTTACTCAAAATACTGGGCTTGAAAAGTGTAAAATATTACAAACAGATTCATTAATTTATTGATTCTTACGTTTATAACCAATTTAATATTAAGAAATACTATTTAAAACTTTGTTGATTGTATAGATAAGTTAGTTTCGAATGCTCTAATTCCTGTGATACAAGAAAAAATAGTGAAAGAGTTTTCGAATACCTCAGAAAAAATCATAGTAGATAAAGTTTTGGCAATTTTAAATGTACATAAGAATCTTTCCCATACTTTTACAAAATCGAAACGTTAAAAAACGTTTAATAAATACTTTTATTTAATACTACAAGAAGAAATACGAATTATTTCAAAAAAACTAAATAACAGAACAAAATCTGAACTACTTTTTAAGACTGCAACATACATACCACCGCCAAAAATTCTAAAAAATTTGTTAAAAATACCAGGACTATCAGTTAAAGTTCAAAAATATAAATGATTCGGAAGCAAAAAAATACTTAGTAAGTTACGTAATTCAAAGTAATTTGTAAAAAAAGGAGTACTACAGAGTTGGTAGCAAGACTTGTGATGTTGACAGTGAACTTGTGTTACCTTTAGCGTTTGATTTCGATTATTTCAAGCCAGGAAGTATGTTAGGCTCTGATGCTGGTATTCAGAAACTTGGTGGTAGTTACATTGTGTCAGTTTTAACCTCCAGAATTTATTGTAAAACTCTGCAATACTCTTTCCTCTGTTATTTTTTATTCTAACGATCGAAAAAATTTGGTCATGAAGCTGTATTTTCACAATTTATATTTCACGACTTCAATAGTTTGAATAATAATGATTAACTCGTAAGTGTTAATAATTACTCTGATACAAAAGTATACTTTGATTGTGTCCTGGTTCCAGGGGATAATCTGAGATTAAAAGAAATTTGCGAGCTTATAACCAGTTGTTCTAATACGCGTTGTTGCCGAATCTGCCGGGCAGATGCTTCTAAATTCAGGAGTTTCATTTATCAGAGTCAACATTTAGTGAGAAATAGGCAAAACTATGAAAGTGATCTTAAAGAGTATTCTCATACTACTAGCTTGTTAACCTTGCATTTTTGACAAATTACTAAATTTTCATATAATGGAAAATAAATCTTTTGATTTCATGCATAATTATGCAGAAGGATCACTGGAGTGTTCGTTGTCAAAAGTTTTAATCAATCTTACTAATATATACAGCAGAAGCGCTAAAACCGTTGTAATCGCTAACCGCGAAAACTACTGAACCGATTTTGTTGAAATTTTGCACACTGATTCATGATACTTCCTAGATGGTTTTAGCATAGTTCTTATCTTAAAAAATTTAATAACAATAGCAAAAAATGAGCTCAAAGTTTTGAAAAAATATGCTAGCTTTTCTCTTTAGTTCAGTGAAATCCGCTAGGTGGCGTCGACATAAAATCGAAGCTACCTGCAACATAATTAAATAAGTGTGGTTATAATAGGCTGGAGCGTCACCATAGTGTTGTAGTCGAGTCTCGACAACTCTACGAGCTGCATAGAGAATGCTGATGATAGTCTTGCAGCTGGGTATCCCGGTTACGGACGACACTCTTCTCTAAGGGGGAAGGGACCTAGGTGTTCATTTACCCTGAAACTCGACGAGTGCGATCAAAAAAAAAAAAATTAATTCCAACCGATGCCATCTCTGACACAATACCAGGAGACATGTCTAGCCAGAGCACAATCTGGTTCAACTCATCAGAGTTGTGAGGGAGTCCCACCATCCCACCTGGTGCAGTTAGAGAATTTGTGGCTACAAATGTAAGCAAGGGAAAACAGCTCTGAGCTCTAAGGGGCATGGGCAGCCACAACGGCTACCTTCTTGGTTGTTGCGTCCCCAATACGCTTACCCACATGTTCCCGTCTAACGATGAGCGGGGTTGGTTATTCGGGGCCGGGGGATGACCCGAGACGAGATATTCTTTGGTCAGCAGCGTACCTTCCTCCATCACAGTCTCCGTACATTGAGACTCCCAGGGTAAGAATCAAGCAACCGTAGCCAGCTCTTCATCATCAGGAATAAGAATAGCCTGGAAGTTTCACCACTGGCGCTTTTTAGCGCCATTATAAGTATTTACATTCCCTACTTAACCATCAGTTTCATCGGTTCTTTTTAGGATCCACCTAAGTGTAAACTACCTTGCCAACAAATACATTTTTATTACCATTTCCGGAAGCGATTCGTCGACTAGAAGACTATATTAACTAAAGACGGGCACTATTAAACCAAGTCAGCCATTCACTAGCAGACGTCACCTGCGGAGTTGTTCTTCGCAAGGCTGGAAAACCCGGTGACCGACGACCCTATACTACCCTCTCGACTCTAAGCATTCAACCAGGAATCACTGATCCTCTTCAATGTCTGCGCTGGGCAAACCTATAACGGCTATAAAGGAAAAAAAAACTTGAGCCAACGGGACAGCCTCCACTGGACAAGTATCACTAACCAATCTCCCCATCTAAAATCACCAAAACAACTAAATCTGCAACTAAAAAAGGTGCTTTAGACACCAACGTCTTCGACGTTATACCGGGAGACGTTGGGAAAGAGCACTACAACTAGCCCCAAAGCTTCGGACTTTGTAATTTTTCTCCCAATCAGTCTGGGTCTTCAACAGCCAGCCAGAGAAGATCACCCTGAGGTATCCAGGCAGTCACAATCGCTGTTAACTGCAGTCAAGAAAGAGTTAACTTAAGAAGCTCACCGGTCTTTTTTAGGGCCATCGGACGTCGAACTACCTTGCCAACAAATATATTATAACTTAACAAAGTTGACAGAAAACAGCCTTTAGGGCTCACAAAAGTCTTAAGCATGCCAAAAGTCGCAAGAGAGTGAATTGGAAGAAAAACTTCAAATGTATCTAATAAATACAATTTTGCTTAGGCGTCAAGAAACTGACGCAGAAAATTTATCGAGATTAAAACAGCAGCGTCAAAATCGACAACTTAAGAGTCCATTACGTGAGAGATCAGCTTTTCATTGTACCCTCACAGCAATCTCTGAAATCTTTAATGATCCTACTTCAGATTTTTTAATGAGTAGAAAATGTATTTGTGTTTTTGTGGCAATAAAAATGTAGGGTTTAAGATCCAGGACTTTGTTGCTCTGGTAATAAAGTTGTGAGGTATGAGAAAAAAATTTTTTTTTTAATATATATTTTTTGGGGGTTTAAAATCTTAACAGCCTTAAAAAATAGCCATTTTCGTGAATTACACGGGAGAAACTGTAAATCAACGGCTTTTTATGGCCACTGATTATTTTATGGCATAAAGAACGCACGGTATCTTTCAGCGTAATTATTTTTTTGAATTTTTACACCTTATTATTTGACCAAATAAACTATATGGATTCTGAAAAAATATGTTTTTAATAAGATTTTTGTTCTGAGATGTGTCAGGAATATGTGCAAAATTTCTAACTGAAAATGTTTCACATTACATGTCAACACACTACGGTGTTTTATTTAGTTAGTCTCGGGCGAAGCCGAGACTGGGGGCTGCTAGTTTAGTATAAAATAACAAAGTTACAACTCTTCAACAAATAAATACTCGTTCGAATTCCTTTGATTATGGTATAAACGAACGTATTAATGAGCCTTGTAATATATTCAAAGAAATAGTTAAAACAAATCAAAAAAATTTCAAAGATAGAATTAAAATCAACCAATCAGCAGTGGAAACTACGTACTTTGTGAAGAAACTATGTCTTATTATTGGTGATTTAATACCAGAATCCAACAGTTGTTAGAAGTAATATTTATTGCTACGTGGAAGAAGCGGGACATTACTTTTTCCGAGAAAAGTTGCAGCTGACATTTATCGATTAAAACATCTGATTAAAGACTTCAATACATGGTATGTAGAGTTATTTGGATAATTCAATTCAAATTTACACTCTGCATCACATATTCCGGCTGTATTTAGAGATAATGGACCTATAAAAAATTATTGCAGTCTGCCTAGAGACCATTAAATTAAAAAATTAAAAAATATAGCAGTGAATACTTGTTCTAGTATTAATCTTGCATTAACAGTGGCAATAAGACATCGATTAAAACAATGCAAAAATTTTGCGTCAAGTGAAAACATTAATTTTGAATATGTGTATGGTGGGATCCAAATTGAAAATGATCCTGAAATCTCTATGTTTCATCCATCAATTTCCAAGCTAAGCGCCCATACGTTTGTCATAATAAATGGTAAACCTTTTTCACCTAGAGCTGTTGTAGTTTGCGATATCAACGATGATGGTCTAACGTCTTGTGAAATTCAGAAAATATATGTATAGAGTTAATAATGATATCTTTTTCCTTACTTGTGACATTAACACAATACATTTAAAAAATGATTATTATGCGTGCAAAGTTACCGTATACATAGATGTTAAAGCATACTACAAAGCTGAGGTATTATCAAAAATGAAGCCTTGTTTAATGGTAAGAACGTGACTGAATAGTTTTTGCATATATATGAGGGACCTTATTACATTTTACGGGTCGTCCACGGAGTCCCTTATAAACTTCCAAAGGTCAAAACTCAAACGATACGTGGAGTCTTCTATGGCAATTCTGACTTTTCTTCAATAAAAAAAGTCAGAAGCCGCTGTCAGCAGAGACAACGCCTGAATCAGAAAATTAAGTGCCTGAATATCCATCTTGACCAGATTCATAAAAAGCTCGATACCGCACGAGGGAAATCATTGAGAGTCACCAAATTGCTAGCGAAGGTACCCAGAGTCAGTAAAGATGCCAAGGATCGTAACATCTTGGTGCTTAATTTTGGCAAGGCATGGGCTGAGTTTTTTTTATAGTATTTTTTAAATAGTGGTGGAGTAACGGATAGCTAACTGCATGATTAATGAACGTTAAATAAGACTACCTCTAGATTACTTCAAGATAGTATGGTCAATAAAAGAAAATGTTATTTAAATTATTTCCTAATTAATTCTAGCATGGGCCGGAGATATTACGGGGGCAGACTCACTACGTGAAAGGTGGTAGAGTTTATGTTAGCTTTATGCACTGATTAGCCTTCGTACAAGACCTGGAACATGCACGCATAACTCAGACAATAGTTCGGAATAAATTTTTCTTTCTTGCACCTATAATTGTTGTCATAGTTTTTTACGGTATAAAAATGTGTTTAGAAATTCGTTTTTTTTAAAACTTTTTTGGAATCTTATTCCCGAAAATTATTTCACATAATTTGGTAATTATCTTTAAACATTACATCTAAAGATCGCGTGGAAGAAATTTTACTACCAAAAATTTAGACGTTCATGTTCCTGCCTTTCAGGGATTTGTTCTGGATAATTAATAACGTCATACAATAATATAATCTATGAGTGACCAAAAAGGGTAAAGTTTCGGTCTTATTTAATGTCACAGTCTGATGTTCCTTAGTACACATTAAAGAATTTGTTGAAAATGTTTTTAAACAGAGGCAGAATAGGAGAGATAGTTGAATGCGTAAATTAAACATAAATCATGAAACAAATTGATGATACGATAAAGTAATGCGTATCTCGTAATAATTCGTCCTTAAAGTTTTTGTTCAAGGTCATTTAAAGAAGATTTGTCAAGTATAAATTAAGTCACAAATCCTTAAGCTCTGTCTTTATCTGTAATAAAAAATAGGGGTTTCCGTATAGAAAAAAATTCTCTTTTAAATAAACATTTTGTATTCGTAAGAATACAATTCTGCTCTCTTGTAATACCGTTTTGGATTATAAGGAAAGAACTTTCAATTATTAAAAAAACATGATTTTTCTCCCTTACGACACCATATTTGATAAATCAAAATTTATACGGCAGTATGCTGTCTACATTGCTGTACCAACCTAGCTCAAAAACGTCCACTCGTTCGATTACGGTAAATTCATTCGTGTTCAAATCGTAAGTACCCATGAGTATATTGTGATATGTTTAAAAAAATTAAAGAATATACCTCAAGGTTTCTAGTTTCTTATGTTATAAGTTAAATACTACAAGCAATTATGTTTCAGAGACATAAGAAATAAGGATTAAATAGGATATTTAGTTAGATTTTGTTTCAATAAAAATGTGCTGTGAATTTCCAAAATTAAAGAACGTGAAAGTATAGCATAAAAGTGCAAAGTTTCATAAAAAGTTAAACCAAGTTTCATGTAAAAATTTTGAGTTAAACAGCTTGAATAAGTGATTCTGTAAAAATCCATCGTGCCACATAGAGAGTCAGGATTATGGCAGACAGTTTACTCAATAGATCCTGGTCTCTGACATAGGTGTAGTATACAAAATGAAAAAAAAATTGTTTAACTGTCGCAAGGCACTTTGCCAAAATTTTATTGCCTCAAAAGAGTGGATTACATGTTTGTTGACACGAAAAATTGGAGCAGGTTGCGGAGAAACAAAAAGTCGATACGAAGTGTGTCTAAATATAAATTGTAAGCCTCGATTTATTCATGTTACAATTGTAAACTGAAATTGCAAACTCATTGAGAATTACAAACTCACTGGCTTATAATCCGCAATGATTAGTGATGTAACTGTTATTAAGTGTAATTTTAATCAGGATAACTTTACATGTAATTTCAACATAGTTGGGAGTCCCCTACATACATCTCATTCAAATAATAGCTACACGATTATCACGCTATGTGCGAATTCGCTAAACTTAATAATAATATCCTGTAGCTTCCCCAAATGACCTTGATTGCATCACTCATTATCGTCTCAGAGACTTGAATGCTTGCGCAGCACGTAAACAATCATAGTACTCCTATACCTATATTTGTCAGGCGATAAATTCAAGCAATGTTGACTACTTTAAATAGGCAAATCGATACAGTTTAAGAGTTTACCCTTAATTTAAAAGTATAAAAACGAAAATAAAAATGCTTTGTTGCAATCTTATTGCTGATGATAAAAATCTTGCTTTTTTAATACTTTTTTTATGTAAATAATAATTATGTTAATGAACGCGAATGTAGAGCCATTAAAACCAAGTTAATGCTAGTTTTTCGATTTTTCGGATGGTTTGTGTTGTTTTAGAAAATTATGTGGTACTATAATACCATCTCTAGCGTTAAACTGTAGCATGTGGTAAATTATTTAAGTTTTTTGATTTTATTTGTGTTGCTTGGACCAAGTTTTTTAATATTAATTAAATGATTAAGAAGAGTTTGTTTTTATGATATGGATTATGATTTGTTCATTTCTGTTTTTATGTTTTTTTTAAACTTTAAAAATTTTTGTTGCGTCCTTAGTACGAATAGCTAAAAATAAAATTTGGGGCTCGTTTATTATAGGATATAAGTATGTGGAAATTTTTGGGAGTGTAGTGGCTGTAAGGAAGTCTACGTATATGGCTTTCATGAGCTGTTTTACTGTTATTCACTGATAGCTTGGAGGGCTTGTTGTAGTTACATCCTCTGTCACTAGGCAATCAAGCTAAATGTAGTATCAGGTACGTAAGAGAGTTCCAGATTGCTTTTATAATGTTAATTGACTGTACGTTAATGCTGTGTAGAATTTACCCGAAAATAGTTGCGTCTGGAATATGTTTAATAGATGATTCTGTAGATGGTTCTGTAGATGATTATTATTGTAATAAAAGTAGCATAAGCTAAGCTAAAAGAAAAAAATTTTCCCACATATTACTCTGAGCGTTTTTAGGGAGTGCTTATCGAGTGTTTTCGTTAATAATGTGTAAAAGTAAAAAGTTTTGTGCCAAATCTGTTCTTTAGTTCTCATTGCTGCTATCTTATTTAATGTTGCTAAGTGCTTGGAATCAAATATAATAAAGGTTTTTAATCTCTTTATGTATCAATACAAATAAATACAACTATTTGCTTAGTCGGGGGGAGGGGGGCATATTTTTTTAAAGTTCGTGTTGTGTCAGGTTTCAGAAATTGGGGGTCATTCAAACGTGAGAGGGTTCTTTTATAGTAGAAAAAGCGTTATCTACAGCTTAAACTTTATTTTCACGTGCACTAACAGATGGTTGAATAATATAGAAAGATGGGTACACAGGTAAAGCAACCATGTGATTCTGGGAAAAAAGCTTAAAGTAAAAAAACGTAACTTATGAAACTAATAAATAAACGTAATTTACATGAGTAGACACATAAATTAAGGTATAAGCAATCTATCTCTCTGTCTCTCTGTCTCTCTGTGTATATGTGTTTGTGTATGTGAGGGGGCTGTCTATAAGTAAGAGGTAAGTAAAAGAGGTAGTCCTCAAGGTAGAAGGAATCAGGCAAGTGGTGCTGAAATGTTGAGGAAACGGAGAGTAAAATACGACTATTAAGTTTACTCGGTAAACAAAAAATGGAAACGACAATGCACGGTTTATGGTAAAATAGTGATAGATAGCGTTGACACGAGTGCGTCAACAAGGGTATCTGGTACCAGCAATAAGCTAATGTACTGACTGAACGTGTTTAAGTTATTTACCGCTGTTGTGGGCTTGATATATTTTTCGCGCCCTACTATCTCGTAGGACTAGCTAATAATTCATAGGATAATGATGGGCATCGTACTTGACGTAACTGTAGTAAGCCAAATTTTCTTCATGGAGTAAAAACAAAAATATATTAAATGCTTGTAGCTGGTGAACGTGTGAGTGCCTATTTACAGGAATGTATCCACGATGTCAGAAATGTAATATACATAGTTACGAATGTAACAGGGGTCATCTGGCATTATAACTTGTGGTAACATTTGGACGATCATGAAATTAAGTTGAACAGTACAAGAAGTACGGTATTGCATCCTTGA
This sequence comes from Copidosoma floridanum, assembly GCF_036245765.1. Taxonomy (NCBI): domain Eukaryota; kingdom Metazoa; phylum Arthropoda; class Insecta; order Hymenoptera; family Encyrtidae; genus Copidosoma; species Copidosoma floridanum. Next base: position 4,910,567 of record NW_028321885.1, read on the forward strand.
AAAAGGTTTTTGAACCGATAATGTTTATATCTTCTATAACGTTGGTGCATAATGTTATGCTTGTGTAGAGATGAAGTTTTTTGGCATTTGTCTTACGTTATTTTTTAAAGGTACTAAATTTCTCTATTTAAAATGACTTAATTATGTAATAACATGCCATGATAAAGTTAAGATCGACTTTGTAAGAGATAGCACTGGTGACTTGATGACGAGTGAGCTACAATATGTACGACGTCCGACACGGCTACACTTTTGTTGCACAAGTTTTAGTCGATAAACCGTTTAATATAAATAATTATTGAAACTTTTTGTTCTTGAGTTTTTCTTAGCTTTCTTTTTTTTATAGTAAGGATATTACGTATTAGTAGGATGAGAGAACGTCATGACGATAAACAATACATCGAAGAATGTTGCACGTAAAATAAAAATATAAAAAATATGTGTGTTCTCAACAAAAACAAAAAATATACGGAAGGTTAATTTTTATTTCAATAACGAGAAAACGCAAATCTGTATTTACCGAGGCTTGAACAGTACCGTTCACATAATGAGAAAACATTAAACAGGAGTTGTTACGCTTGCTGGGAACTAAGGTACTGGGACCTGTTACTTGTAGTGAGGAGGCAGCACCAATTGTATCAGTACTCATACAAAATGGTCCATAACGTTTATGTGTTGATTATAAATTAAGAGTTAACCTACATCTGATGGTAGACAGACGTCCAGTTCCATGTATTTTCAAGTTAGTTGAAAGATTGTAACATTTATATCAAATATTTCACGCCACCAAAAAGCAAGCTGTTTCATGATACTCCATATACTAATGTTAAGTGTACTGAAACGTGCAAAGATAACAATAGTAAAATTGATGATAAATACATAAGTATTTTTCTACTCACCAAAGATCAAATTGCTCTGAGCAACGTACGTATTATGTTAGTAGTAGAATCTAAGCTGCCAAGACACCAAGATTCTTCCTAAGGCGTTTCAAGAAATACTCCATTGTAACGTAAGTCCTAGTCAGTAAACTGTTTTATACTTATCATTATTGAAGCCTATTATTCTTGTGTTATTCCGTGCTTTTTTCTACCCTGAGTAAGAACATTATATGTCTTATTTATTAAGGTGTATGGATGTGTGATGTTTTCGAGTAAGAGTTTATTTATTAAATGCAGATCATGTGTACCGTTATCTAGTGGTTGGCCAACGTCATTTGTGAAGTAAACGTCATTTTTTTTTTTTGTAAAATTTTTCTCTAGAAAATCTTACTTTTGTTTTTATAATTTTAAAAGGTGAGTTGCTAAGTTTATTGTATTTTTTGCGCTCTTTCAGGATTATTATTTTCATATAGGTAGGGTACAGAAAAATATTTCTTTCACATTATAAGGGCCTTGCTGTTGATTTTTATAAGTTATATAAAGTGTTAATCACAAGTTTCTTCTGGTAAGCTTTTTTTTCATAGAGAAGGTTATCAGTTCTTTCACGTCATGTTGGAGAATGGGTAGGTTTGGTGCTTGGACCTTAATTTAAATGGTCTCATAGTCTTATTTTTTTGAAAGCTAGTGCTCATATAACTTTTATTAGCAGAATATAATTTTATGTTTGCTCACTGTTGTGTCATCGAGCCGTTTGTTAGGTCTCTTTAGGTATTGCCTTTGGCAACTATTGCGATTCTCCGTATCTAGAGATAAGTGAAAAGATGTGAACGCTGATTGTATTTTCAGACAATGCGTCTGCGTCAACGACTTAAAGGCATTGATTGTACTCTATGATAAGCTAAAAATCAGAGAGTTTGAGTCACAGTTATGTAATTCGAAAGAATATGTCAACTAGGCGTTAGATCCTAAGAAGATTTTTCCCTAGCTAGGAAACTAAAAAAATCGTCGTTTTAGCGAGTAGTTTCCTTATTTTCAATTGTTAAAACACCTACAAAACTGTTTAAATAATCTATGCATAAATAAATTGAAACAAAAAACTTTGGAGCTTCTGGGTGGTAAGCATAACCTGAAGAACCTTAACTTTAATAAATGTTTGCAATTTTGTTTATATTTTAAAAGAAATAAAAAAATTTTGTTTGCATCTTGCAGGGAACAAGAAATAATCACTGATTTGTATTTTTAAAAATTTTTTTTAGAAGTGGGCCAGGTTAAAAAATATAATTTTTCATTTTTTAGTCGTTTTTGCACTGTTTTCGACTATTATACTAGTAATTTCATTCTTTCTAAAACTAAAACAAGATTTTAGCTCGTAGATACAGTTTTTAATTAATTTTTTTTTATTTTCAAGATTAACAATAATTTTAATACAAATTTTTGTATTTTTTTTTTTTTTTTGGTGTTATGCATCGAAATTCTAGATTTTGGCGTTATTTTTGTTAATATTCAGTTGTTTAATTCTTTAGCTTTAGACTTCTTAAATTAATGGTTTTTAAAAGAAACGGTTTATTTTAAGCAAAATATAATATAGACATATTTCAAGATTAGAGAACAGAGGTTATATGTATATTTCCTTTATTTATTTTGATTTTAAATCTCTTAGAATGTATGACTTTAACGTCGTGATAAATATCCCCACATCTTGAAACATAACAACTTCGCATTACCAGCCATTAAAAACAATAACTTTCTTAAGCTCACGTTCTGAAGATTTTCTTTCGTGTCTCCATACACCACGACTCTCGAGAAATTAAACTGTATCTATAATAATAGAAAATTTTTTAGTCGTTTGACCTCTATAAAATCTTTGGTTTGCTAAGATTCTTGAATTTTTGATACACTTATTTTCAGTCGTAAAACTAGCAACTTTAATGAGTGCATGACCTTGGCGTTAACTTTATTTATATTTGTCATGAAAGTACCATCAATATGAGTTTTTTTTCGTATGTCTACTTGGAAAACCACGTGATAATGTGGTTGGTTACATAACGTGATAAATTGTGTGATACATTTTTTGATAATCTCGTCATTTATCGCATGATTTTTTTAGGTTGAAAGTTTACCATAGGCACAGCGTATAAGCACAAGAAAAAAATGTTGGTGTATATACCTTAGTTAATAAATTATAGAAACAGAGTAAATAAAACAGACCATGGCAGTACATATCGATTGAATTGGATAATCGCTTTAATCAGAGACGGAAGATATAAAAATAAAAATAAACGGAAGAACCGAGAACTAAGTGTGAGGGTTCTCAGAAATCCTGACAAAGACAAAGCTGCTTCATATATTTGGCAGCAAAACATCTGACATTAAATTGTACCAATGAAATCCGTATTTTCTTGCATTAACTAATGAATAATACAATTTTTTTGTTAGTATTGTAAGAATAACTACAGACTACGTTTGGCACTGTTTAAGGAACTTTAACTTATTCTTGATCTGCATTTTGACTGGTTCTAAGGATAGTTCAACACTCATGCGTATTTGTATGATCATCTAATTTAAAAAATAATAGTATAGGTTTATGATAACTCAAATATGATGCGTATACTATTGACGTAATATTATCTAAAAGTCTTGCAAAAACTGCATCAATAGTTGTCCCTACTCATGTTGTAGAAATCTTAATGGAAACTTACCAAATTGTGTGTGTGTATATACACTGTACACACATCAGTGGTACTGAGTGGAGTGGGGGAAGCATGTTGGTCATTTTTAATCTGTCACTTTTTGCCAACTTACTCCCAGCCCCAGAACGCCCCATACGTAGCTTCGATTCAAAAACATTGTTGAGTATATTCATTAAAAATGTGCATTTTCGAGGTGTATTTTAAACGATAAAAAAATTAGTGTGGAATTTTAAATTGGCTCCAATTAGAAAATGTGCTTTAAATCTAAGTATAAATAAAAAATCACATAGTATTCCAGATGACAATTATATACAAAAACAAAAAATTTTTATTTAAAGGAGATTCATGATTAAGACATATAAAAAATTATGTGTTACTATCTGTACTGCAACACTATAACTGTGAGATGTAAAATATTTTATTCAAAAGTCCACTTATACTGATATGACTATTATTATTCTTACTTTCACAAAACTTTTTTCATTATTGTTATCCACAGTAAACTAAAATACCATCTATAGAATATAAAAGAACACATTTTTACCTTTTAAATCACCAAGTAATAAATTACAATATAATCTTTTCTTTTTTCTTTTTCTCTACACTTCACAGCCATTTCTGAGAGCTATGCCCAATCGACTGTGCGTTGTTGTGTTACTCTGCATTTACATGCTATAATCGTTGGCGTATTAAGAAACCAATTCAGATTAATTTGTGACATCAATTACTTACACAGGAATACTGATCTTATTTTACATGGCTTCTGAACAATCGGAACTCAGTTGAAATACGCATATGAGAGAGTAGATTTTCATTGGTGTGAGCCAAGTAAGTATAAGCCAAGTCTTAAACTCGTGAGCCTCTAATACCAAGCTCCCAAGCTATAAGAACTACAACCTAAAGTGTTGTGCTGTTTTCACAGTGTAATTGAATTATACTTATCTATTAAAGGTACTCACGAGTGCTGCCTGAAGCCAAGGATCCTGAAAACATTTTACTAATGTTACGTCGTGGCTCTTCGACGTAACCTTAGCGCGCGAGAATTTGAATGCAGCGTGCAGTGCGTAGACAGCAAATACGTTTGCGTTTAGTAGTGTTTGTAATGAAATTGAAGTATTAAAAGTAATTAACCACTACCTTTATGATTAGCAGCTGACAGCTCTTCTGGTTGGCCAGTGAAGTAAATTGCTTGTGAAGCTGATCATATATTATAAGAAAGTAAAAGCTCAATTGAATTATCAACAAAACTTACTTTATTGAATCACAAATATTATAAGGATAATTTAGACAATTGGAAGTTTAATAATATAACTTGATGTAGTTAAAGCCAGCTACTCGTTTGTTGGTCGACGGATTCTCCAAGAAAGTGAGGGAGCTCACAGGGTGCCGTTCTATTTAAGCCCTTAATTGGATCGATAATCAGGGGTAGGACTGATGGTGAGTCAAGGAAAGGTGGTAAATTTGATTCACATTTTCTTGGAAAAAAGGTACAGCTGCTGGCGTAAGTCAGCTGTTGTATTTAGTGGAGGTGAGGTTAGGAAGCAGGAATGGCTGGTGAGCACGCGATCGACCAAGCGTGAGTTGATAATGATTTATGGGTGCGGGAGCTAGGTGACAAATACCATATGGTATTTGTTACGGACAGTGCGTAGACGTCACTAGATGTCACAACAATAAGACTGACAAATCAACGTATTCTAATAGCTTAATAGAATGTAACCATATTTTTAATGATAACTATGATATTCTGAATAGTTGTAACATAAAAGTAAAAAACTAGATTTTCAGAAGCAATGGCAATCAAAGAATTCAAAAATTTTTGCAGACTATTAAACAGCCAGCTAAATGTTAATAGTTCGCCTCTTCACTAAATTCAAAATTTTAATGCTACCAATATGTGAATCTTTGAATTATACTTATATTGTATTATTATTTACTGACCCTACATTTTGTATGTATATTTTATACCAACGCAACACAATTCAGTTAAGTTGGGATTTGATAGCCATCTGAAGAAGGTACTGTGTACTGAAACAGGTATTAAACTAATATTTAAGTTTTAATGAGGAGTAAAGATTATAAATGGAGTGTGTTTTAATTTTCATTTTACCTTTAAATTTTTTTTCTGAATCATGTTATATCTGTAACTTTATCTATCTTTTATTGTACCTATTCATTACACTATCAGTATCAAAATTCTACCTTTGCTTATCTGCACTGCAAAGCGGATTATGGATATTATTACTCCAGCCCACACACAACCAGCTTTGCAAACGCTTCTCACTCTGCTTACGTTTAAAGTATCTTTGCAGTACTTCCGTAACTTATTGCTATGCTGGAATTTAGAAGCATTGCCAAAATGTTTGTATTACCTACATTAATTAAAGTCTTGTTCATTGCTTGCCAAAAAGCTCAGTGTTTGATAATTGCAACACTTAAAAATCATTTAGATCAAATTTTGTAACTGTTATAATTGCTATTAGTTGTTGTTATATGTTGTTTACACTAAATATTTTAATACTGGAGAAGATGTTATCATATAATGGCCCTTTAAAATAGAAAAAAATGATGCTACAGAGCGCAATACGTTAAATAATATATTTGTAGCAACTATGTTTATGAACAGAATCTTGTTAACACGTAATCTCCATTTCAATACAGGCTACTCTATATAAAAAAAAAATTGTTAACATGCTAGCGTGAGTAATATCGCTTGTACTTAATGAAAAATCTATATTTTTCAAGTCGTTTTTGGGATACTAAGAGAAGATTTAGGGATGTAAAAATTTAATAAGTGTAAAATGAACATTTTATACTGAAAAGACATTTAAGAAATTAGCTCTACGTGATCTAACATTTTTTTGGATTATTTTTGGGAATGATCTTCTTTTATTTTAGTAAACGGTTTGCATAAAGTCTTCATCCGATTGTGTTAAGGCTGATAAGAATCCCAAGACCTTGGAACTGTTGAAATTTTAAGTCAAAATGTTAAGTAGATAACCAGTTCCAATCCATCGAAAAAAAGAATGGAATTAGCATTTGTTGTCAATGGGCAGAAAAACAGTAAAACCGATTTAGGCCCACCACAGTTCATCAAATTTTTTATATTATTCTGTATCTTTTTTATACATCACATTTTTCTGTCCAAACACTGCTTTTGCAGCAGAAACAAAAATCCCGTTGCTCTTTTTTTTCCTGTATTGTTGTAGTTGTTATCGAACTTAAACCTATACGAAAAAGTTTTTGTTGCCCACTCTGGAGTTATCACAAAAAGGGGTTATTTTTAGTTAATTTTCTTACAGTAATACGGTAAATCCATCGTAATATCCCATGTCATATAGGGGGGACCGGGTAATGATGGACACCTTTTCTTCAACAGCTAATTACAGCTTTAACTTTGAAGTAAAATTAACCAAAAAAATCGAGTTTCAAAGAAAAGAGAATGTAGTTATTACAGCACAAGCAAATTTAATAAAAATAATAAAACTTTTTGTTTAAGAACGGCACAAACCAAACCCCTGAAAACTGCTAGTAGTGCCCCATAGTGAGGTACTTCTAGCAGGGGGTGGGGTACCACTACTAGCCTGATAAATCACGATGATTTGTTAGGGTAACTCGCAAAATGAACTATGAGAAAGAAGAATTTTTTTCTTTTTAAGTACACATCGAATTGAAATAAAAAATGACAAGAGCATGTATACATGTATACATATTACAAATATTTTAAATTACATTGAAGTTGTAACTTTGGAATTATAGTTTTGATTATTGATTGACATTTAGTCTTCATCTCAGTTCCCTTGGTTACTTTTTGTTTATTGTGATGCACCATTTGTAAAATTTGCTTATGCAGTAAACATCTGAAAAACTAAATCACCTTGTGTATCACGGTGTATCAATGTGTATCACAATGTTTACATGTCTGGATAAGGTTAGGAAATCTGTTTATGGTCGGAGCTCCCTGATAATATAGAGAACTCCCGTGCTACTAGCACCCTGCCCTAAGATGCCGGCCATTCCCCATGTAGAACACGTTATTATTTTTTAAATAATTTTTTTTCCATGTCTCCTTAAGCAAATTTAAAAAAAGCATGCTAAAGCTCAAAGTTTCATCTTCAAAATAGACATCATAAGATAGTTAAAATTAGGTTTATTTGTATCGAGTGTGTGCGATTAGAAATGCAAGTACAGGAACTCTGTGAGATAAAATTTTATACGTTTTTTCATTAAACTCACGCTGCATTGTTTAGTGTTTTACTTGGAGAGGGAAAAAGTAATCGCATTAGAAATTGTTATTTACAAGGTTTGAATTGAAAACATTTTATCATTCGGGAGAAACTGAGGTGCTGGAGCTACCTAGTAAGCTTGTCATTCCCCGGTCTCCTCTATTTAATATTTATTACTTTGAAATACAGAGCTTCGTTTATAAATTATAAAAAATAAAAGGTCAGCGATCTCAAACATCAAGCAGTGCTTCTAAAATAACGTGACATATAACTTATTTTTTTTTAAACAAGCTACTATCGCAAAACTCAAACTACGCGCACAACTTCAAACAATCTCATGTAACGCTTATCTTACAAAATCAATTCTCACAAGATCACTGAAAAATGTGACTAATCAACAATTTCAACATTTCTTGCTGCGTATGTACATAAGAAATGTCATACACAATTTAAACAGCAATTTGTACTTCCTGAGAGATCAGCAAATTTAATCGTCATTTACTGTGAAATAATTGTACCATGACTGTGCTCGTGTTAGTCAAGGATAATTGGGTTAGACTCTGATTAGTCGCTTGATTCTCCAACTCGACGTGTCCTCCTTTAACTTAAGAGTATAAGAACTCCTTGCACATAACAATTTTTGACTTTTCTCTTCCACCAAGTGCTTCATAATAACTTTAAAAGTTGGAAAGGGAGTTTTGTTGCGTCTTTTAACCAGATGTAAGTCTTAGTTTGGTGATTAAACTACGTGTTATAAACGTGCATTTCCAGCAAACGTAAGACTTAGTTTGATGACTAAGCTGTGAAAGAAAAGCTCAAGGAAACCAGGCCACTGTAGACTTGCCTAAGAAATGAGTCAAGGAGGACGAGGAAGACAGGACCATCGACTTGGGTTCTGACGTTAAAAGCAGCAGCATAACTATTATCATCACCACGAGTTTTCTCATGTAAGATACGAATCATCGTTGCGGTCAACCTTATAAGATCTTGCGACTGCGTGTGGGCAAGCAGCGGCTAATCAACAATTATAGAAGTAAGTTAAGTTACGAAAACTGTTAATTGTATAAACATTGTAAATTCAAATCTGATACATTATTACTTATGCTATTTCTGAATTCAGATGTATTAAACTTTTCTAAATTTATTAAATCATTAAATAAGTCGTAACTTGTTTTGGTAGCAGAGCGTGGTTTCAGGGACCAACGGTCAGTGCAGGAGTGGATATGTGCTAGTGCTCAGTGAAGCCTTGAATTTTGCCTTGACCATTTGATGCCGTGTAGGTGAACGCGCTCTCGCGAAGCTGCAGTAGTGAGTCATTCAAGGAATCAGAGTGTGTGCATGCTCTCCGTACTTGAATTTGCCAAGGCGGGCGGTCGTTAGCTGCCAACACTCAGCCCTATTATCAAGCGCTTCATCGCGACATTGACTGCTTCATGGCAGATGTCAAGGAACTTAAAATTTTATCTAAGCGTCAACAGGAGTTGTACAAAAGCATCAGCAATGCTTACGAAAACCTCAAGAACCGCGGCAAGGATAAGTTCACTCGTGCAATCATCGAGAGCCATATACAGCAACTACAAAGAAACTGGGATGACTTCAAGGACACTCATCTCAGGATTCTCAACATTGCTCCAGACGATACTAAGGACATCGGCTATTTCAATGAAAACAGCTACGAAATCGCCGAAGAAGCTTACCTCAATACGGCAGCTGATTTGGCTGAACAGCTTGGAAAACTTCCTGCATCGCCCGCATCAGACCCCGCTCCTGTTCCACCAGCTAACTCTCGCAATCTGCCGTCCATTGCTGTGCCCACATTTTTCGGACATTTCAACGACTGGTTCGAGTATAAGGATCTGTTCTCTGCGATCATAGTCAACGATTCTCGACTTTCCAACGTCGAGAAGCTTCAGCACCTCAAGACGCATGTACAAGGCGAGGCGGCTGAATTGTTGAGGACGATCCAGGTAATCGACGCCAACTTCAAGGCTGCATGGAAAAGGTTGGAGGATCATTATGCAAACAAGCGGCGCTTGGTTGCCACCCTAACTCGCGATTTTCTAGCCGCGCCGGCTGTAAGCAACGAATCGCCGCTCGAACTCAAGGCATTGCTCAGTGGCACTGTAAATGCCTTGGCTGCACTTAAACAGCTTAAGCATCTGACGGACCAGTGGGATGACTTGGTGGTCGCTGTTACAGCTCAGAAACTCGACGCTCGAACTTTCCGAGAATGGGAGTCATCGCTTAGCAGTACCCACGAGCCTCCTGTACTTGAAACGCTCGTGCGTTTCATTGAACAACACATCTCGATGCTCGAGATCGTTGCGTGTTTTACAGAGAAGGCAACACGGAAGAAAGACAAGACGGTGTCTTCTACTTTGCACGCATATGCTGCCTTTACGGAGAAATGCCGCTTTTGCCAAGGTGAGCATTTCATACTACGCTGTGCCGATTTCAAAGCAAAATCGCCACATGAACGCAAACAGTTTGTTGAGGCCAAGAACATGTGCTATAATTGCCTTGGTGCTCACAAACTCGTAAGCTGCAAATCAAGCAAACGATGCCTAAATTGCAACGGGCATCACCATACGCTGCTGCACGAGAATCCTGCCACTACAGTGCATCTTGCATCTTCTGCATGGCGTACTACACTCACGAAAGGAAGTCGCGTATCCTGTCATTGGATGGCGTTGCCAGACTCTCGCAGACGGCTGGACGCTTTCCGGTCCATTACATTATTGACATTTCAAAATACAGACTCTAAGTTTGTTTTACATAAGTGCAGTGCTAATTGTTAATACTCCGTTAACGCCGAACCGTAGTATGGCGGGCGGTATGTTCAGTTTTGTACCTGAATATTTGCCGACAAACCTTTTCTAAATTCAAATTGCGTCACGTTCGTTATTCTTATATTAAAGTTGAAGTAATTTTCTGATCATACGCCTTTATCATCGCGTACATTTGCAATGCCCAAGAGATCGTTTTACCTTTACTCTTGTACCTTTATTTATCAATGTACTTGAAGTTTTTACTTTAACTTTTGTCTCTATAAATATTGCTCTGCGAGCATAGTAAGTTAGTTAGCGCGCCGTGGCGGCAGAGAAAGCCTCTCTCCGCTTGCCTTTACTTGAGCACATTTTTATAATTTAAGCACTGTAAATATATTGTATAAATTTTTATTGCACATTTGCGTTACATTTATTTTCCGCCGTCAACCACTTCCACCTCTACACGACTGAACTGGATTGGGAGCAGCATAAAACCCCTTTCTTCGTGAACATTTTGGTTACGTGAACATGATTGAATTCAATTTCTTAATTTTAAAATATTCCAATTACTTAATGATATGAAACATTTTAAGATTCAATATTCTAATTGATTGACATATAATTCTTACCTTGATAAAAAAATTGAATAGCGAGGAAAAATTAAATAGACAACGTAGAACAAATGCATTTCCGAGGACGTGAGATAAGAATACGAATAAGATATGCTACTATCGTGTGACATAAGATATAAGCTCAAACAGTAGGTCAACGCCAGATTGGTATTTACCACTCCATACATATTGTTCGGTAAAACCTAACACCACAACGCTGAGTCAACGATCTAAAAGAAAAGTATCCTGTAGGTAAAAGAAAATAAGGCCTTGGGGCCTACGGCTGGTTCCTGACAAACGAAAATTTAACTTGTTTGCTTGCAGAACTAATCTACGTGTTTGGCCCTTCATTTATAGAATTTCGGACATTGTTAATAAGAGGTAGAGTAACAGCGTGATGATAGATTGTACAATCAATTAGTTTATTTTTATATTTTGGCAATCTATGCATTATTTACTTATCCATGAGCACCTTTAGAGAGTGAGCGTCAGGCAATCTACGTAAAAAAAAGTTGATTTCCAGTGAAAATAATTTGATCGTACTAGCAGCCATGACTTTGTTATCAGTGTCTAAATAAAAGGTAGCACCATGAATACCTTTAACTGGTAGGGCTACATCTAAACTGTTGACTAGAATCCCTTGCACAAAATGTGAGCAAAATGTGTGCTACGCGTGCACAGTATAAGATAATAATTAATCGTAGTCAAGTAAATATGTTATTACACATATAGCATTTGTTATACGGTATAATTTCATACTTCTAACTACTACTTTATATCCTAATGCAATTTATGTTTGTAGTTCTGCATTACTGAATTCTTATAAATATGTATATGGTATCATCACAGGCACAATGAAAAATTACCATAGATTTAATTGTTATAAATCAATCACTAACATAGAAGTTTGGTTAAAATAGTTTTATATCCATCGGACCAAAAATAGGTACATGGACATGAAAAATTAGTTTTCCAGAATTATTAAGACTGGACCATATCTTCGTGAGTATAAATAACTCAGTCTTCAAGGTACAAAAGTCATAGCCCTCACCACTGAGCTGCCATGGCCCTAATAGTATATTTTATCTAACTAGCTGACACTGCTTATCTTTTGGCTCATCAGAACGCATTTTCTTCTACTCTCCTTCTCACTTTTTCTATCTCCATACGGTTATTAATAGTTTCTCCGATCAACTTAACGTAACACTGCTTGTCCCTGTCTTTCACTATTTCTCTTTTTTCTTGTAGGCAGCTCATCATAATAATTGTCTATCTCTTTCTTTTCTTATTCCTCTCTATCACTGTTATTTCTAGTATGTAACACGTTACTTTCTATCCTCCCCTGACTCGTTACACCATCTCACGAATACTTACATGCAATACTTTGCCTTTTCAAAGATGGCTTATATGAGGTGGTAAGGATCTGTTTTGACGAACAAAAGTGTTGCAACAACTACTGGCATCTTACTAATATATAGAACAAAAACGCTGCAACCGTTGTAATCGCTACCCGTGAAGACTAAAGAACCGATTTTGCTGAAATTTCGCATTCCGATTATTAATGATTCTGAGATGGTTTGTGCATAGTATTTCTTCTAAGATAATTAACAAGAATAGCGATAAATAGGCTCAAAAATTTGCTAAAATTAGCTAGCTTTGCTATTTAGTTCAGTAGGATCTGCTAGATGGTGTCAATGTAAAATTCAAACCACCCAAAATCAAAGACAGTAGAAGGTGGTTATAAGATGCCCCATCAAGTTGCTAATTATCATAGTTGTTTATTGGCAGTATACCAAAAACAAAGTTGTTAGTCGTGCAGCTGGGCATCTCAGCTACCGATGGTACTCTTCTTTCATGGGTGAGCAAAATAAATCAGTTTCAATCCCAGATCGCGAAGACAACTGATTGCCACAAAAAATAGGCGTTGGGAGCGTCAACGTCTGCTACCTGCAGCTGGCTCTCCATTATCAAGATTAACAATAAGGAATGACAGAAAATTTCAACACTGACCCATTTCAGGGGCATTATAAGTATTTACGCTCTCTACTTAACCATCAATCTTATCAGTTATTTTAAGGGCCACCTAAGTTTAAACTTCTCTGCCAACAAATACATTTTTACTACTATTTCTGAAAACGATTCGTTGACTAAAAGACTATGTCAAGCTGGCCACTATTAAACCAAGTCAGTCATTCTCTGGCAGACATCATGAGCAGATTTGTTCATCGCAAAGCTGAAAACCCCAGTGACCAACAAACCTATACTACTCTTTCGACTCTAAGCATTCAACCAGAAATCATCGAACCTCTCCAACATCTGTGCTGGGAGAATCTGACAGCTATAAGGGAAAAATAAACTTAAGCCAACGGGACAGCCTATGGGCAAGCGTCACAAACCAATCTCTTCACCTTAGATTGCCAAAACAACTAAGTCTGCAAAAAAAAGGTGCTTTAGACACCAACGTCTTTGACATTATACTAGAAGACTTAGGAAAAGAGTTTACAACTAGCTCCAAAGCTTTAAACGTTGTTGTCTCCCGCTCGATCAGTGTAGTGCTACAATAACAGGCCAGAGAGATTCGCCCCGAGGTATAGAGGCAGTCACGTTGGCTGGAAACTTCAGTCAAAAAAGAGTTTACTTAAGAAGCTCACCGGTCTTTTTCAGGGTCATCAGACATCAAAATATTTTACCAACAAATATATTACAACCTAATAAAGTTAAAAAAAATAGACTTGAGGGTTCACAAAAGTCTTAACTGTGCCAAAAATCGCAAGAAGTCGAATTGAAAGGAAAACTTCAAATGCATCTAATGAATACAATTTTAGGCGTCAACAAAATGATGCTGAACATTTATCAAGATGAAAGCAGTATCAAAATCGATAAATAAAGAACTTATGATGTAAGAGATAAGCTTTTTACTATAATCCTCATAGTAATCTCTTGAATCTTACAGATTTTGAAACATGTAAGATATGATTTTGTATTTTCGTGGCGATAAAAAAATGTAGAGATAAGGTATTAAGACTTTGTTGCTATGGTAATGAAATTGTGAGATAAAGGAGAAAAACTTTTTTAATTTGTATACTTTTTGTGAGTTTTGAATCCTTACTGCTTTAAAAATAGTCCGGTTTACAAATTATACAGGAGCAGCTGCAAATTAATGGTCTTATAGGGCCAACGATTATGGCATAAGGAATGCACGGCCGTTTTTAGCATAATTATTTTTTTTTACTTCTTACAGCTTTTTACTTGACCAAATATACTGTATGGATTCCGAACAAATATGTTTTCAATAAGAAGATTTTGGTTTTGAAAAGTGTCAGAAAAAGATGTAAAATTTTTTACTGAAAACTTTTACATTTCACGTCAACACGCTACAGTGTCCCATTTTGTGAGTCTCGGGTGAAGCCAAGACAAGGGGGCCACTAGACTTCATAAAAAGATTTTTGAATGGTGACCAAGTTTAATTTTTAATGTTATACAAGCTATTAATGGCTTGAAAAAAGTTGGTGGAAAAAGATTTCTTATTAAAAATGAGAGTAATTATTATTTCTATAGTTGTAGGAGCTGTGATTTTCAGGTTTAAAAAAGTTCTTTTATTTTTGGTATTATTACAGTTTTTAAAGGTCTTTGGTTAAAGGTCTTTGGTTATTTACATCTTGTCTATCGAACATTTGTTTATTTCTTGGTTAAAGATAGCAATAGCTTTATTTTGGTAAATGGCTGTTATTATTTGAAAAAAATTTGTTATTATTTATAAATGTTGTCAAGTGTTATGCATTTACTCGTTTTGACAAGCACTCATCATTGTTTCTGGGTTTATTACTTTAGATAAAGACACAGCAAGTTTCTTAGTTTCATGAGATTATAAAGCGTGGAGGACCTTTTGGATCGATTTATATGTAAGTTAGCTATTTAAATAAAGTTCGTTGATTTTTAGTGGCAAAAAAAGATTTTATTTTAGTAAGGTAACACAGAAATTTCAAGAGTGTCATGTCTTCCGTGGCTTTTCTTTATACGTCAAATTTTGGTTAATATGAATCTACACTTACACAAACACTCACACACATGTATACAAGTTTACATATACGTGTATGTATGAAAACATATTTTCTGTATTTTTCCTGGAAAAATTTCTTCTTAGGTTACAATAAATAAAAGGGCTTTTGTTAAAGCAATAAATAATTACAGCTAACAAAAATATATAATAAAAAAATTGTTTTTTCCAGTCTTACAACTTTGTTACCAAAGCATCAAAGACCTGAATCATAATCTCTTTATTTTCATCACCACAATGAACTCAAATACAGATTAGTTACGTGATTAATTACGTAAGAATTGCGTGTCTCTTAAAAGAACTGATGAGATTTATAGTAAGATAGGAATCGCTAATACTCATAATAGCCCTGGTAATACTTTCAGCCATTCCTTATTATTACTTTTGATGATGGAGTACTGGCTGTAAGTACTCCCAGCTCTATACTCCAGGCACTGCCAGTGAACGGCTATGATATTAGGCGGTTTTCTCGGGGATATTTTAACAAGACTTTCTTAGTTTTGTTCTCAGGTATCTTCGATTTTACTTGTATTCCACCTAGTGGATCCTGCTAAAAAAAACTTAAAGACTACCATATTTTGGCAAAACTTTGATCTTATTTATAGCTAATAATTTTTAAAGATTGTTAAGATTTAAGCTTTTCAAGACCAAAACCATTTACAAAGCGTCAAAATTCAGTATACAAAATTTCAGCATGATTGGTTGTGTAGCTTCCACGGTTAGCAATTACAACGGTTTTTACAATTTTGATGTATATATTAGTAGGATTAAAGATTTTTTCTAGACCGTATACGCTCAGGAACGATTAAAATTTTATAAGATATAAGATTTCATGCAATGTTTTATTACTTAGCAGTGGCTATATGCTGATAAGCATGTTATACGTTATTTAAGTCTTCTACGAATTTTTATTTCATAAAGCAACTCTATAAAATTAACTGCAGAAGCAGCTCAGTCAATATAGAGTAATATTAAAAACGTAACAACTTACTCTCTATCAGTTTAAAGTAAAACTCTCTTTCAGAGCTGTTCTGCAGTTCATTTTTATAAGTAGCATAAAAACATTTCTATTTAGGTTATCGTTTATCTTAATAGCCTATGACACATTGAAGGTTGTAATTGTGCTTTTCTTAAAATTTGGGATGAGTTTTTGAGAATTTTGCAAACATATAAACAAACGCTGTTTCTTTATATAATAGTAAGATAATCACAATAAGGGCGACTTTTGCAACAACTAAAACATAAATACAATATTGCTATTGGTTTTATCTTAATTACATGATCTTTAATCAATATCACTATTATAATTACCATTGCAACTGTGATGTAACCAAATAATGTTATCTTCTTTTACACTTCCCATACGTATGAAAAATTGGGCTTTTTTTTTAATATAGGGACGCTCACCATGACAGAGGCTTGAGGATGGCAATGTTAAGACATTCGCCTATAATTTTTCATAAAAAAAAAAAGAACACTCAAAAACTCAAAATGTAAGTAATGTAACTATCAGTATTCATTCTTTGTTAGACTATAACTTATAAAAAACGTAATGCAAAGTGTGATGTTTCAGGCAATTAAACATTGAAACCAACGCATTATGACAAGACTTATAAGTATGCACAAAGAAATCTCATAATCATGATGACAGTATTTCATTATAAATGACTTACAAGATAGAAAAACCTAGTACTTATAGGTTTAAATAATGTGTATTATAAAGAGTCTCATCGGTTTCAAGTATTTATCTACCATGGTGAGATTCACCTACAATTTTATACACTTTTTCTTTTTTATAAGTTTCCTAAATAATAGGAAATATTTCGGTTAAACTTTTTACGAAAAATTACGAAAGAAGGAAGAATTAATTTAAAAAAAAGAGGTGTCATTTAATAAGCTACGTTTATTATAAGGTTGAGAATGTATTGCAATATAATCCAAGTAAGAATACATTACGTCGTTTAACGTGGCTTACGCAATTCTTATCAGCTTGATTAAAACCTCTGAATTCTAGTTCTACGTAAATCAAGTATGCAAAATTTATACGCGATAAGAAAATACTGGGGTTAACGATTTCATTGTTTTACAAATCGCTACTGAAAGTTTACTAATTTAACATCTACTTTTATGGACAGTGGTCCCAAAATCAACTATATCTTCGGAAATCTTTGATTTACCTTAAGAATTTAAAATAGTTCTTGTGTATTTTTTTATGATGAATCTATTTAATTATTAAAAATCTAGGATGAACTACTTAACTTAAGAGAAAACCAGAAGAAAAAGTATGAAATGTTAATCTGGCTTGCCTCGCAACATCTCTTAATTTTCACTCCTGTAATTCCACAGTTCTTTTCTGGAAATTTCTTGATCTTGTACTTTGATTTTATCAAATTAGGGATGTTTATTGAAAAATTGACAGTTGAAAAAGGCTGATTTTTTAGGGTCTCTTATGGCGACCTACCCTAGGTACGGTACTAAGCGCCCAAACTACCTTAAGCTAGAATATTTGGCATAACTTTAATGCCAAAAATCGAGTTTTGTTGATCAAAACAGTTAACTTACTATATGTTGGTAAAATATGTGAAATCCATGCAAAATAGATTGATGGACTTTAATCAGACATGACAGATGGTTTATTTTTATATTTTAATCTTGGATATTTTAATATACTGAATAAAGCTCTCTAATGGCTTAAAGACTTTCATGAACACCATAAAAAATAGTAAATTTTTAACAGCTTATGTTTTTTTAACAATAAGTTACCTTCATGACAACAGCAACTACAGCTTCAACAAAATTATATCAATAAAATTGTATAAGTTTTTCAACAGCTCAGTAGACTTGCTTGTTAAGATGTACGAATAAAACAATTGCGTTATCTGTGATTTTATCCCAACTTCTAACTGACAAGTTTTTGATAAGAGTGAAGTTGATATACAGGACTTGATTGCAAGCAATAAAATTGTGTTGAATATTCCAACTTCAGTTTTTTAACAGAAAATCAGCTGTGAGGGCAAAGAGTAATACAAAAGTATGAAAATTCTGTATTAGGCAGTTCACTTTATTAGAAAGCGTATAGGCTTAGATAAAACGTTTAAAAAAACCAGTGGACAGCATGTGCTTGGGTGTCAAAGTTTAAAGTTATACTTCTATGAAATCATATGGCAGTCAATATAATTATTATTATAAATGTACCTTTTTTAAAACAATAGTATGTAAGAAAGTGGTGCAATAATCATGAATCGGAGTATTATACATACGTTAATTTGGCGTAGTTTTAATTAGTATTGTCATGTTTACTAAATTATCGATTATAACCAATATACTACGCTGCAATAAAATATGCACAATATGTAGGCTGAACTACATCTCTAACGTTATGCTCACATATGTCACATACGTTTAATTCCTACTTCACAGGATTTCCCAGTCCATATTTAATACCCAAAAGTAAATTAGTATGTCGAAGGTGGAGAAAAATCATCCTGTACCTTTTTCTTCAATGGGATGGTATAACATGCCAGGGACCTCCCTTCATGTTATTCAGTATATACATAGGTTTTTTGACAGATATTATTCAAAAGTCAAACGTATATTTCAAATAGCATAAAAATACCAAAAAAAATTGGAGAGTATGTATCTGTACCCTTTTTTGTACACGTTAAATTTGTCAAAAACCGCAATTTAACATGTAATCTTATGGAAAAATCACGTTAAATGGTATTATATAATCTGTAAAAATCTTCTAATTTTTGTTGGGATAAACGATTACCTTGACATAAGCCTATCAAATTTTAGAATAGATCCACAAGCTTAATTTTTTCAATAGAACAAGAAAGAAAGGGTCAAGTATCCGTAAAAGCGTGAATGTTAGTACATCAATATAAAAAAAATAATCGCCACCGTTGCTACATAATATATTTGCACTCCTTCCACCTCTCTAAGCTTCTTCCTTACTAACTACGTGATGAACATCTTTATGTTGAAAAAATCACCTTCATCACGAATAGAAATATTGTGAGAGAATGAAATGCAATAAAAACTAATTACTGTTTTTATACTGTTTAAAAACTTTTTTTAACGTTTGAAAATTAAAAAAAAAATACAAAATTATATAAACAGTTATTAATTTTTTATAAAAAAACAAGGCCATAATAACTAAATAAGTATTAATAGAGCCATTGAAAAGCTGCTCTGCTGAAATTCTAAAATTTCTGAGGTTTTAAAAAAAACTTAACTAAAATCGGCTTATTAAATAATTTATTTAATTATGTTATGTAGGACCCAAACAAAAACATTTATAAAAAGTAAGGGAAACGTGACTTAAAAAAAAAATTACAAACAACACTATGACAAAAAGTAATTAAATATCAGAGTGGGTAAGGGCCCTTGTTAGTGTGCATGAAGTCAGAGGTTTTATGACAATTAAAAACTTTCAATTTTTTCATTTTTAGAATTAATTAAAGAAAATGAAAATACTTAAAAACTAAATAATATTAAAGATCTATGATCTGCTGTGGTGGTTTAGCACAATGTGGTGTGGAAGGGAAAAGAAGTAGGGCAGTACTGTGAGGGAGTGAGGTGGAGAAAAAGTTATGTAAAAAATCTGCTTTTGTTACACTTTTTTTTAAGGTCACCAATTTAAAATCGTTGACTAACGCATCTATAAAAAGATAACTTTAATTTTTGTGGATCCCATCAAGGTAATAAGATATAATCAACTAATGAAATTTTAGAGTACCATAATAATTTAACTCTAGTAGGTACTAGCCTTTCTTTGTAATAATTTACTTTAAAATAAAATTTTTGCATGTTTATTAGCATACTGTAAAGATAGATTGGGTTAAACTTAAAATAACCTGACACTTTACAATTTTAAGTACACTTTTAAGAGGTAAGAAATAGTTCCATTGAACGAGAAAGTAATGCATATAGTAATATGAGTAATACTGACCATTTTCTATGATTATTTGTTTTTTTTCAGTGAGAGATTATTTACAAACATTTGAATATTGCCACCTTCACATTCCTTGTGATAGCAAGTGCCTCCTTGCAAAGAAATAAGCCTCGTTACTTTTTACTGTTTGGCTGTGTTTTCTACTAAAAATTATAGTGGTAATATTTAAGACAGATTCACAGTGTGAAATTTTTGATTATGTTCAATTCCACATTAACTATCACCATTCATTAAGACACACTGAAAATTATAACTAATAAAACTATAACTATTTGGTTGTTATTAACTATTTGTATCCAAGTAGCTTTAATTTTCACTCTGCTGTAATTATAATTTTGAATACAAGTACTTTCATTTTATTTAGTTAAATTTAACCACTATTCTTTATTTAAAAAATCTACCTTTTTACGAGAGCAATAAATCATAATATCTAGCGATTTTTATTCCTATTGTTGCAATGAGCTTTGTTAATTTAACCAACTGCATGTAATTTATCCTAAAATGGACAACATTTAACAATGATACTTCACATAATTTTAAGAAATATCTGTTCGAATTTGTTGATGCCTATTTAAAATGAATAAGGAATTTCAACAGCTTCCTTTCCTTTAAAGTCCAAGATGGAAGGAAGATTAACATAGAAAGTGAAGCTCATGACTTGGTAAGCAAGAGCATCCTTAGCCAATTGAATATAAAGCTATCATTGTTTGTTAAAGATGTAAAACTTATAAACTTTTTTGCGTCACTTTAAGAAAGCAAGAAATTGAGGTACATGGTTTAAGAACTTGAAGCTTTCAAGAATAGTGGTTGACTGATAAATTTTGTGTGACAGATTGAGTAGTATAAAATGAGCCTCTACTATCTTATGATCTCCCACAGATTCCTGTTACCTACTGTTGACATGGTGGCTCAGAATCTTCTACAGTTATTTAATCGTTCCATACGAGCTCAGATCACGCTCCAGTAATCAATGGTAAATCAGGCATTCGCTAACCTTACTTTGCTACTTCACGTACTCTTTGATGCTCCAAATATTTACTGCAGACTTGGGGAATCAAAATCTGCTTTCGCTATCTCACATTATGCTATGAATCTAGTATCAGCTTATTATTAATCTTGAGCCAAAAGTCTTTTTTGCTTAAAATTGACTAGAGGGTTCATATGACTTCATTACTTTGTCACAAATAAACCTAGTTTTCTGAATTGTCAACTTGCTATCACAGTTATAACTTAATAATTGTGATACAGATTGTAATAAAAAAGCTAAGATTTTTGTGTCATTGACTTTAGAAGAGAAGACACCGCTTTTTTCTTACCGCTGTAAAATTAGTTGGTGTACCCTTATTTCATCTACAAGGGAAACAACTCATCGCGTCAGTGATTTGGATTACTCCAACTTGACCTAGATCTCCCTCATTACTTCTGTCATCCTACAACCTAAATAAATTCTAATATTATCTTAATTTATAAAGTGTAAGCTGAGGTCTCAACACTGCTATTGCCCTGACGTAAGAAATACATTTTTAAATGTCCAGGAAAATCATAATAGTATTTCACTGGCAACAAAAGACAAACATTGATGTTCATACTTTTGTAAGAAACTACACAGCTAGAAAACAAAATAGTTTGTAAGTAAAATCTATTGTATGTTTCTTAAAAGAATGCCATAAATATTTGTATAGAATTTGCATACCTGCAGTTATTACATTTTTTATCTAATTGTTGCGATATTTTGACCAATGAAATATTTATTTTCTAAATGACTTTGGTTTTGTAACATTGCGTGAATAACTTTTGCAAAACAAGTTTTAGTGAAAAGTAAATTATTGTTTTTCCAGGGTCTAATTAGTTTTTTAATTTTACCCTATGAAATAAATAATATAAAATATACATCTCTTATATAGTCAGCAAGGTACACTTACAGTCATTACGAAAGGAAACCAAAAGACTTTGTTTGTAAAGTCAATAGTTTAATAACAGTAAATCTTTTTTACTATTAAGAAATTATAAATCAAACCTCAATGTCCTTGTTAGCAATAATATAAGCTCAATGGAGTATGTGAATACTATAACAGCTAATCGTACTTAATAAGTAACTGCAGTCTATTTTTCCATACAATGATAAATGAAATAAACTATAAACCTTGAACTTTATTTGACAGTTATGCTTACTATATAAGACTGTATTCAGATTTTATGTATACCTAGTACAGAATTTTTGCTTATTCTGAATCCCTAATCTCTACTTTCCTTGTTCTATTTTCGTAATTATCTCCTTTTTCTCAAAGTAGCAAAGTTCTACTCAGATGACTCGACCATCTTTCTAACTGAATACTATTAAGAGGACATAGTAATTGCCTTAAGCACACCCTAACTATTATCAAGTCCAACAGAAGGATTTTTTCAATAAACCATCAAACTTGCTGTACTGAGCATTTTTTAAATCAAAAGATACTTTACCCTTTGAGCTGGGTGGGTGGTGGCTTAGATATCATGAGAAACATTCATTATTTTCTTTTAAAAATCATACAAGTTATTTCTTGACATGCTGCAACAGCTTTGATATGAGCTTTGAAATATGTGGAATAAAAAGATTAATTGTTTTCTCAACCTCATATGATAAATTTTGATACAGTTTAAGCTGCTAGATGTATTACGTATACAGTATTAAAAAGTACACTGTTTTTAATTTCAAGTGCCATACATATTCGTATGAAATACAGCATGTATAGTACCTAATCTTGTTTATTTTGAAAGAGTTCAAGAGTGCCTTATTTTTCTAACGTAATTTTCCTTAAGAAAAAAAAATGAAAGCGTTAATAACTGCCGTTTACGTACGACCTTTTACAAAGGCTTAAATTAATATTAGACGTACCTAAGGTGTGAAACACCAAGTTATGTTTATATGTCTTGAGAAATCATTATTTTACTTAGGAATTAGTTTAATTTCTTATTCATGAACATTCTCAGAAACTGTAACTTTAGTAACTAAAAACTTGGAAACACGATAAACAATATGTGAATAATTTAGGCTAATAGTTAACAATTGTTAAAATCGTCAGTTTTATCTATACATTTTAAAAAATTAACAAAGTATTTAAAAACATGTGCTTCGAATAAAATAAGATTTCAGAATGCTGCATGATGATAAAGAAATAACTTATTTTCTCTGTAAAAAAACAATCAGCGTAGAATGTCTTTTAACAACGCAACTTAATTTACTCCATACAATACATTCAAATTTTTATTTTTAGTACCAAACAATTACATTATATAAAGTTCTTAAAATGATGTTGATGATAAGACATAAGGCCAATTAAAACTGCTGCCACTCAGCAGCATGTCACGTATTAGTGTTTGGATCGGTGTTTTACCTACAAGGCGAACGAAAAACAGCTGTTCTATAACTTGAGAAGATACTGCTCTCAGCGAGGGCAGTCTTAGTAAAAGTTTTCCAAATCTTGTTAGCTGGCTAGGATATTGCGTCCGACAGTATTCCTCTAGAGCGCATTGAGCTTTTTCTTGAAGAGATTCTATGTGAGCCACATCTGATAAGCCACATGCGTCTAAAATTAAAAAATAAAACATACTTTAGTAAGCACATTTAAAATTTACTTTTTTGAAGAAGATAATGTGGAAAATATAATGCTTAGTTTTTTAAATAAGAAGCTGAACTAAGTTATGGGATTTTGTATTACTAGAAAGCACTTTTACTTCGATATCTATTTTATCCCATCCCACTCCATAAAAGAAAGAACTTTCTCTTTGAAGTCATTCAAAAAACATCGTATTTTAAATCATCCTAAGGTTTTATTTCTACTCGAATGTAAATCGTTGTTTACATAAGCTATCTGACTTTAGCTGTTTATCAGAGAAACAGTTTTATGTGACATATAAAACTATGTTTTCTTATCACTTAAGCAGGAATACAAAAATTTAAGATAATCAACTATACGAACAACAGTTATACATTTGGACCCTTATAGTGCATCTCTATGCAAACATAGATAATACTAAGAATCTGACCCAATCTTATGTTTTAACTCATACCCTTTGAGTTCACCAATGCATCGCTAGATTGCTACAGTAAACAAGTTACTCTTAGTCAGGATATGGAAGTAACTATGAAAATACTTGAAGGATGATCATAAGTTGTGAAGAAATCGTACGATTATTAAAAAAAAAATCTTTTTTTTTAATCAGTCGATAACTTTAACAATAACTAAAAAAACTAAATACAATTACTTGTAAATTTTATTAATATCGCATACGAACATGTATAATATGTAAGCTCATAGCTTATTAGAAGTAGATGACCCAATTCTAGAGCATTTTTTCGCCGTTCAAGTGAATAGTAATAGTTCTGTGAATTCACTACGAGTGAAAATTTTCTGCATTAAAAAATGGGAAGTTTTATGTATTATTGAATAATAAGAAAAATTTTTTTGGCTAGCCCTAGCATACCCTATAAATCTATGATTGAGCCCCTATTATGAAGCTTCTTTGAGCTAAATATTTATTAAGTTAGATTGTTTGTGCATAAATCTATGTACTTGTAGATATACTATGTAATTTATCGTCTTTAAAGAAATGCTATAAAAGCACACAAACAGCTTCAATATGTGTTTCCTGTTACAAGAAATCTTACTCTTTATTTGCATGAGAATCCTAATAATAACTAGTTCCTCTATACCCAGATAGGGACTCACGTACTTTTATCTCGAGAAATATCCATACAGAATGACACTAGAATGATTCTGTAAATATTGCCTTACAGTTGTAAGCTCTTAACTTCTAACCATTTACATAAATTTATAAGATAAAATTATTTATTCAGAAAATTCCAATTTTTTTAAAGTAATTTAAAACACTTTTTCAGGATACATACAAATTAACCATGTTATAGAAAAGTAATAACTAAAACATTTTCTACTTGGTACCCAAAATTTACACTTGTTCTGAAAAGTTTATGGTTATGTATCCTATCCACTGGGGAAGAGGGCAATGCAGTTAAATTATCTTCTTCTAAGTTACAGTTACAATAGATATCTTTTGCTAAATGTTAATCAGCATCTTTTGTTAATAGATGATGCCGAATATATTATTAATTATCAATCTAGAAACTCAGACTTCTTCGACACTTCTATAAATATTCATATAGGACTTTAAGCCCTAAGATGGAGTAATAATCCGTGTGCCATTGAGTGTCTATCATAAATAGAGTAATGTTTTCTAAGTCAATTTAAACTTACAATCTGTATTCAATCATTAATAATGTAGTATAGTATGTGGGTGTTAATTGCAGGATATTGCTTAAAAGAGTAGATCCTTCATTAAAACTGAAAAAATTTATTTTCGCACTAAGTTTTTTCAAAAACTCCAGTAACTGGTTTCTTCATACCCTCGTGGATCGATATTCTATAGATTACATAGGAATTTCTACAGTTATGAGTACATGTTCTATATACTCTATGTATACGAAAATAGACATGTATAAAGTGGTTGGAAATTATGTATAAATCATATCATTTAAGTAAATTATATATCAAGTTTAATTATAAGTATATATGACGCTCTAGCTAGACTTTATAATAAATTTTTTTTAAATTGATGTACACAAATCAAAAAAAAAAGGTGTTACTAAATGAAATTTTATTAACAATTTTTTTTCTGTAAGAATGAGGTCATAAATGAACCATTTAAGTTATGTATAAAATTATTTTCTTAATTTTAACATCAACGTTTTGTAGCAATAAACTAAATGAAGAGAGATAAATGTGGCTGAACAATAATCGCCAATTTCAGGATCAATACATTGCCTTTCACTTGTATTTAAACGTGATTTTGACACAACCAAACGCAGAGTTATTTGCAAGTATGAATTATTGTACTAAGCAAAAATCAGTAAGACTACTCCATCATGTGCACTATAAATATGAGAAAATTGATGAGGGTCAATATTGCCATATACAGTAAAGCAAGAAAATATCTCAAGGGATCAAGCTGATAGGCTTTGCTGATGACATAGAATTGTACTTCACGGCAATATTCTGAGAGGAGAATGAAAACGGTAGTTGGGATAGTGTCAGAGTAACCTTAGAATTACGGTCTTGAACTATTTATCCAAAAAAACAGAGGTAGAGATGGCTCAGGGGGGGGGGGCA
This sequence comes from Copidosoma floridanum, assembly GCF_036245765.1. Lineage (NCBI taxonomy): Eukaryota > Metazoa > Arthropoda > Insecta > Hymenoptera > Encyrtidae > Copidosoma > Copidosoma floridanum. The sequence goes on from NW_028321885.1 coordinate 4,936,918, forward strand.
TCTACCTGACTAGTGCAAGTGAGGCAATCTGCGTGAGCTTAGTGGTATAGTACCTGGGAGTGTGGATCAACTCTCGGCTTATCTTCTGGGAGCCCATCGAAAGAGCAGTTGACGAAGCCTCTATTATGGTTGTGAAAGTACCTACTTAATAATTACCTAAAATTTGGGGCTCAGGGCAAGCCAAAAGATGGCTTCTTGGGTGGGTCTTCCACCCAAAAATGTTGTATGCTGCAGAGATATAGGTAGATACATTGATGAGATGGAATTTCCCCTAGCGCCTTACCTCAGTATCACCCATTGGATCCCTAAGGATTATGTGCACCGGTCACACGGTCTTCTCTATCACTATTAAAGCTAAAACACAATAGATTTACGTGTTGTTACTTTAGCTGGTGTAGTAAAAAAGAGTCCTGTGCTCTGGCCAAGAAAGTGATACTGAGAGATGGAAGGAAACGTTGACAACGTAGCAACAGAAAAGGGATCAGGCTAGTGTGGGTAGATGGCCATTCCGCCTGATCCTGCACCTGCGACCATGGGTGAAGGGAGAATACGCAGATCCATTACTTCCTTACCCAGTTCCTCTCTGGATCGGGCAAGTTTAATGTCTATATCTACCAAAAATTAGTAGTAGCATAGCCCAGATGTGCTTACTGCCTAGAGTTACATGATACCGTCAAGCACACATTCTTCGTGTGCAAGATATGGCACTGTAAGCTTGAGCAGTTAAGAAGTTTGATGTAGCACCAATACCTGAAAACAAAGATAGAGAGCTGTGGACGGCTATGTCGGGTGAGCGGTTCGTCATAAAAAGGAATAGAGGAAGTTTTAATGGTAAGTAAAGTTAAATGCGGACCCACTCTGTGCTTAGTACATTAACTTTTCAGCTAAGGAAAGAGTTGAAGTCAAGTGGCATAAAAGAAGGGATACGAAGGTATTAGTGGTAAATTAGAAACATTCACAGAAACACTTACTACCTCGGTTTCTGTGGAGTGCAGAAACGTATTCTCCCTCTTTTCATAAAATAAAATATTTATATACAATATTTATGAATATAACGTTGGCAAGTAAATAAGAAAAGAATAGTAACACTGTTTGCTTAGTGATATCTTAGTCAATCTATTAATTAAGACTCGACCACAAACATGAAGTACTTTTTTGTTTGCAGGTGTAAGAACGTGATGAATTATAATAAAAACAAAAATAATTATCTTTTATCGCTTTACGATAGTGTTAACATTCAAATAAAAATATGTAGCTATTTACACACAATATTGAAAAAACTTCGAACGCTTGAAATGAATGTCAAAAATTAATCATCGAAGTTGTGTGAAAGATTTAACGAGTCATAACACAAAAGATATAAAAGATTTAATGTATTAGTATAAGTTGTTGCGAAGTAGGCAAAGCAAGGAGCTTGTGTTGCACCCAAGGGTAAGTTGACCAGGAACTTAACGAAAACGAAAAGCAGAAACACATCAAAAATATTATCGTATTAGCAAGGTATGTTCAGCCACCGTGGCACAAAGAGGAAAGACAATAACTAGATTAAATAAGTGAAGGGAATGAAACGGCAATTACGCTAAAAATTCATTTCTAGAACACTGTCTTCTGGTCTCAGCATCGAGGGCGCAGATCCTGCTAGTGCCAAAATATAAATACCGAACATTTTTAACCATACATACGCTACATCACTAAAACTTGTTTTTAAGATTTTTTTCGTGCAGTACATTACATTGAAAAAAAGCCTGTTAATTAAATAGTGCCTTAAGAAATAAGTGTTACAAAAAGTGACAAGTTCGGTATTTTATGTAGATATATTACAACTTGTTAAAAAAAAATGTTATATAAGTGTACATAAAACACATAAGGTTTCTAGAGAATAGCGTTCGTGACTAATCTTAGAACAATTAATTTTCCTCACTCATTGTGCTTACTTTAAGGAGGGAACAATAATGAAGCAAGGACATGGTGGAGACAAAACCGTTGCTCTATTTTCTGGACCCTGTGTGATTAGCTAATGGCGCATATGTTTTTAATGTAAGTGAGTATAACTGAAAAGCATAACCACTAGCCACAGAGCAAACGCATGAAGGAACCAGTAGACTAGTAGTGTATATGTACCTATACATATCTTGCTACACTGAGGTATCCCTCCTCTCCCAAGAACGCGTAGGAACGATGAAAAAAAAACCAGTGCCTACATGCGCTTTCTCTATTGCTTGCGCTTATGCTTGTGAGCTATAGACACTTGGATACGTAGGAAGTATGGATATTATGAGCCAGTAGCATAGGACTGAAAGAGAGGGCACTTCTATCGCCTCTATGCGTTAGCCCCATAATTTTTATCTCCATATGTGTATTAGTAACCTAAATTATATAAGTTTTTATATGTAAGTCTGAGAAATTCGAATTGTAATCTTGTTAAATCTCATAACTAAAAAGAGTTGTGGTATCTCCAACACTTACATTGCTGTCCAAGCCAGTGTAGCTGTTTTCTCGTTCTAACTGAATAAAGCCTAGAGGCAAAAGGATAAAGTTTTTCAGTCTATGCAAGGAGTATTAAGCATCCCCGTTAAGCCTGCAGCAGCTACTCAGACTTGCATGTGATTCTAACTGCCAGCGGATTTCTTCAGTAAGGTTTATCACCTGGGGCACTTCTTTTACAAGGATTTTCATCATGTTTGATTTTGTTGTCAAAGATCCTACTTCTAGCTGGTTTTTTTTGGGCCACCGCAGGTACTTAAGTTCTCCGATACCCTTCATACTTAAAAGGCTTTTCATTTTCCACCACTTACCAAGGTATCCAGTATGGAGAAACTACTCAGGGGTAGTAGTATAAGTAATAATAGTAGTAATTGTTTTTTATTGAAAAGGGAAACGTACTCATGTGCATCTCAAAGATAGTGGAAGTATAACTCCAAAAATTTTATTTTACTAAATGATTAATACCCACTAAAAACATCTTCATTTTGCATGGCTTATGTTCTTCCACAGAATTAAGTGAGCATTATTTCAGGGTAGAGATTTTAGTTAAAGGTGCTAATCCCTTCAAATTCTAAAATATATAAGCGTTCCTGAAAAGCCACATTTGTTATCTTGCGTTTTTCTATAGGTTGTGGTTTTTGCAAGCACCACTATATGCCTAGTACATTCCTTAGCTGATAAGAAAATTTACTTTCGTGCAGCATAAGTTTGCATTAACATATACCTTCCATTGAAGCCTTGCCTCTTTATTCATGCTGCTCTTTGGCCTTTTTGTAACTCTCTTAGCACCCTTCTAAATTTTAGGTGTTTTTCACTGCTAGCTTCGTGGTGTATGTTTCCTGTTTCGTAGAGAAATTATGGTGCTGAGTTTCCACGATCTTTCATTTAATAGTTACAGCTGCTACAACAAAAATACAACTTCAATATATTTACTTCTTGGAATTCTAAAGAGACCTCACTTTACCCTTGGCATTGAAAGCATCTAGTATCGGTAAGCTTTTTTTTTTAATATTGAGACACAGCTAACTTTCATTCTGCAAACGTGCCCTACCTGCTTTTCCGTATCTTAATCAAGAGTGAATTATGCTCTTGCTTGTTTTATATCACTTGCACTTGAAAGTAAAAACTTCGGGTATTAACTAGAGTTTTTGATAAACTGCGTAAAAAATTCCTTAATTTCTTTTTCAAAACAAAATTGTCAAAGTCTCCTACCTCAGTTGTTGTTTTACGTGTTGAAGTAATCACCTCACTTTGGCTGGCTACTAAATTCAGAAAGTGTTTGAAGAACTTAGCGCCACTCGTAACTTCTATAACTTTTAGAAAGACTTCTTTTTTTTAATAGTAAGAACACTCTAAAAAACAGCTCCTGTTTCATTAAGTATAAGGCCAGTTATATCAGGACTTCAGCAAAGGTTTGCCTTTCAGCAATTTTTACAAAGTTTTGACAGAATTTTATCTTTTCTTAAGTTGCCGTTTCAATTTCTATATTGTTTTGTATTAACTTTACATATATACATTTAGTTCTCTTGATACACATGCACAATTCCGGTTGTGTGCTGCCCTGCAACATAGTTTTGTATCAGTCTGTCTACAGTGAATACAGTTAAATCAACTTGCTGTATACACTACGTAATATGTAAGGAGGTTCGACGCTCGACGCTTTCCTATTAAGCCCTACTTTAACATTCGTAATATAGTCTGTAAATGCATAGTTTGTTACTTTCTTGCATAGTTAACAGATTATGTCATTTGTTGTTACCACTACTCTATATACTTTCAGATGTACGAAGAGCAGTTATTCATTAACCATATCCAAAATCACTATCCCGAGCTGTTAAAACTCAGCCATGCAAACCGCAATACCATACAGTCCACTACAGTCAGTGTCAAACATTTGGTCCTTCGAGCTGGATATGTAGTTGCAAGGAAATTATACACTGACTTAGTGTTAAGTAAAGTTGTGACACTGGAAGCATTATAACCTCTTAGAGTTTTGGTGAAGTGCTCGTTCTTTTTGGGGCAAAGAGATTCACTGTCTCTTAGTGCACCTTATAATCTCTTGCTTCATTCTGCGATGAGTTGAGCTTCTCACTCGCTACTTTCACCTCTTGATTTGTCATGGTGTGCGGCACCTTCACATTTTCACACACTTTGTTCCAAAAGTATCGCGCCCAAGGAGCTTAAAGTAATTACTAAGAACCAACAGGAATTAGACACGAGGATTTTCAATGTCTATGTAAATATCAAAAAACTTAGCCAGGAAAAAATTAACAGATCTGTGGTTGAAGGCCGCTTATCTCAATTAGGAATAAATTTGGAAAAATTTCAGAGGAACCGTTTTTAAATTCCGGACTTAACGGCAAGATGTGAAATAAAAATCGACTATTTAATACCAGACTGTTACGACCTAACAGAAGAAGCGTACCTTGTCTCAGTTGCATCCATAGCTGACGAATTGCAGAAATTTTCTGTTTCATTACTTCAAGATTCTACACCTACTACGTCAGTTCCGTTGGGAAGCATGCCTACAGTATCAGTACCAGTTTTCTCAAGTCAATTCTGCAATGGGCTCAAGTTTAAGGATCTATTCTTGGCATTTATTGTGCATGACACGCGCTTGAGTAACTACAAGCTCGAGAAACTATAGCAGCTTAAAATCGATGTGCAGGGTGAGGCCATAGAAATGTTAAAAATGGTTCCGATTACAGAAGCCATCAGTTTACAGAACTGAAATCTACAACTGTAATGCTAACGCAGAGCTGGAGTGAAACGAAAGCCATGTGGAAAAGGGGGGGGGGTTGTTTGGAGGGTATTGGTAGTGCTAGTTTCTCCACACGACGCACTACTTAGGTAGTGGATAGGGGTACGCTTCTATTATCTGAGGAGTGCTGAATACCCAAGGCTGGCTAGTAAAAACTATCACTAGTTGTGCATAGAAGCAAATAGCAGTTACAACGTTCTTATCATATTACTATTACATTCAACCAACATAATTATACTTACAAGCAGCTTCTAGTATCCATCAGCATTGTCACTCTCTGGTAGGTGTGGCGGCCTTGGCAGTAGATAAAGTCAGATGATGAGTTCAAGGTTATTTTAGGTAGCCGTATTTGACATGATTGTACGTTACGTAAATAAAAAAGACGTAGTAGATTGATAAGTCTTAGCTTACGACCATTAATGAGGTAACAAAGTAGCACTTTTTAGTACATTGCTTACGCCAGCCTGTTGTACGGTCTAATCAAGATGAAAAATCTTACATCATGGTTGTGTTTGCGTATTTCGTCATTAAATCACTATAACGATTAGATTATTGTTGGGTTCTTTGCAATATTATGCATATTGGTTATCTTTGCAGGACATTCATAGTAGATCAACACAAACATTTGCTCCGCACAAATAAGATTGTTACTCTTTGTACAGAACGTCACGTCAATCATTGCTGGTGGAATTAGAAACAAAAAGCAAAGGCTTAGGCTAGTTAATCGTTAACAAGCTTAAAGGAGATAAAAATGTGGACTACATATAAAAAATAAAAAATAAGAAAGAAATCAACAACCACACGACTAAGGTCTTTGTCAAGATTGTTTAAAAAATTCTAAGCTATTTATTAAATCTCCTAACAAGTTCTAGTCTGAATTGTTGAATCAATGTACATTAGGTTCTTTTTACTTTAACTAAAGCATATTTAAAGCTTGTTATAATTAAAGTGCATTTTTAGTCATTTTATAAGTGTTTTTTTTATCGCGTTTCAGCATTGGAGATTATTTTGACACAATCTATATTTAACGCAATACATAGACTTTGTAGCTCACTATAAAGCATTTTAGAATTGAATTTTTATGAGAAAGGATAAGCTTAGTAGATCTGTGCTATTAAGCTTTTATCTTTCATAGTTGAGCTTATAGTCCAAGCAAACAAGATATAGTGTTAGTATATTTATGGCAGCGCTGAGAGAGCTGACAGCAACTGCAGCCAGTTAGCCAGTATAAGCAGTGTGCGAGTTCTGAAGTACGCTTAAGATCTTAAAAAATAGTTTTGTTCTTGTTACCTTGGTCTTAATTTTGTGTTGAGCGTGGTCCCTTACATTTTGTCTTAGTATTGGTCTTGGTTTTAAAGACAAAACGAGACCAAGATCAAGATTGTCATTGGTCTAGTGGATGCTCTAATTTTAGCACACATAATGATTACGTAGCTTATCATCTATAAATATGGTTATGCTTATTTTGTATTTAAATTATACACTCTGTGTTTATAAAGTGATATAAAGCAGCAAACAAAAAAGGTACACTTGCTTGATTTAGCTTAAGAAAAAGTTAACAAGCTCGTTGGTTACGTGAACGCTAGATAGTTTATACAGCTAAGGTAACGGAGGATGGGACTAAAGTCGTTTCGCAACATTTGATCATAGCGAAAGCAGAAAGAGCTAGAACCTTCTAAATGAAGCAACTTTAGTTCAAGTACGTAAAGAAAATAGTGAGAGATGTGCAGCACTGAACGCATCAGAGATAAAAACTAGGGTGTCTCAGTGGCAAGGGGATCATGGCCTTAAGCTAAATGGGCTACAAAACAAAGATGGTTATCCTTACTAGGCAGAGTTGGTTTGGCAAAAATTCTTATGTGGACGTTATGGGTATTATGATCTGCAAAATCCTCATGGTCAGGTACTTCAAAGCGTAAGTTGACTCCTGGCTTACATTTAGGAGACACATCAGGGAAAATTGAAGAAAGGGACTTCAAAATAACAGGAGCTCCTTTGAAGCTTATGCCAAATACTGGTAGGCTACGAAAATCAAAAAGAAGTGTAATTTTATCAGGGACAAACTCTATCATATTGTGCAGCTTAAAAGTCTTGAAGGACGTGTTGATAGTGGTATGGTTCTAGAATTGCTTTAAAACTGTACAGCAAGTAAAGGCCCCATAAGTAACTTGCACGTACTATATGATATCTTTGACTGCGATGACTGTGATTGGGAGAACCGTATCCATCGTTCTTGTTGCACAGGAGCGAAAAGCCATGTTTTTGTAAGGAGAGGTTGAGTTGGACGATGTCAATGGCATGAAATGCTAACAGCTACCAATGGCAATCCATGGCTAGGTTAACTATTACCTCATCGGGCTCTTCTCGTTCCATGGATTACTTATCGCATATCTTTACCACATAGCAGTAAGAGCAACATCTAGTTGTAATAACTGTCTTGGGGTTAACGATACAGCAGATTATCTTGCCTTTTAGTGGATGAGGTGGTGTGAGGAGCTGAAGCAGCAAAAAAGCCGTTTAAATAAGGTCATTAGTCTTTAAAACATTGTCAGCTCCATATAAAGTGATGCTAACGCCTGCAAGACTTTCAAAGAATTTGCTTCGACGGTTCTCAAGGAGTAAGTGAGGAAGTGAACTTATTTAACTTTTCTTTAAAATTTGTGCAACCCCAAGTTGCTGTAAAAATTTATCTTTTCATCGAGGCTAAGCATTAATTAAAATATGCTGCTTGCAAATAATACAGCCCTCAAAGGAGTACTAAACATGGGTGCTGATTCTCAGAGATCCCGGTTTTTTTTTTGAACTTGAGAGGATTGTTACTTTTAGCAGCTAATGACAAGCTTGCTTGCTTATGCGTATTCAATATGTGATTATTATCCATGGAATTAGGATGGATGGTAATGGGGTGTTGCTTTAATAAAGATATGAATATTTAATAAATACACAATAGTACATTTACATCAATTGTTCAAGCTGATAACATTTCTAATATTGAATTGTTTTTAGCACATATTACCTGTCACATAATCTTCTACCCTCATCATTAGTTGCGCGTAAAAGAACGACATAAGGGCATAAAATAAATAGAAACAATTTGATTCAAAACTCTTTTGGTGATCACATGAATCGGATGATTATCATTTTGTCAGTTAAGTATTCTGCAAAATAATGATAACGTATATGATAAATAATTAAAACAAAATTGATAACATTATTTTTACAGGTTTCATTTTTAAAAAATCCTGAATAAACATATAACGTTGTTACAGAATTGCGTAAATTTAAATTGATGAAGTAATAGTTGAAAGGTACGTTCTTATTGTTTTTCAACAATAGACTATTCAATAAGGATAACAAATTTCCAAATTAATCCACGAGTAAATTATCTTATAAAATAAGAAAAAAGGAGTTAAATATGCGTGAAAGTAGATAAACAGGGCGGGGACTGGCCCAGGGGCAGTCCCCGCTTAAGAGCTAGAACAATCTTGTGTTAGTCTCCTAGCACAGTTTCGGATCAGTCCTCGCCCAGGAGCTGGAACAGTGCCAGCTTTGAGCCTTGATCTACGAGAGCTGCTACTCAAGTTACTACTGGTTGGGTTATGTGACATATTGACCTTTACTCTGAGGTTGCTAGTGAATAAATGAGCTTAACGTCTAACTGTAGTTTCTTTTATAGTGATCTACTTCATTACTGTCTTAAAGATCATACCCGTACCACATTCTACATAAGTTTTACCATCCGCACTCAATGAACTGTACTGGATAATGTGATTATGTAAAATTAAGCAATAGGCTAAAATTTTCATGAGACTCAAACTTTCAACGATTTATTTTTGTTCCGAAAAATCGATAACAATATAGCCTAGTAGCCTTCCTATTCAAACGCTGGGCAGCACCCTTATAGCATTATACTGGCGTTACGTGTGCGCTCCTACTATGTATGTAAGTAGCAGCTACACTGCTGTAAGATCATATTAGTGGTAGCTGCACTCTTTAAAATCACATACATCCAATTTCTACAAATAGTATTATGAATTGCGATGAAAATTATTCTGAATCATGTTATTCCTAAAAGTTCTTTTGCATGCTAAAAGTACAAGTTGCTACTGCACATTAGTAGCTTTAACACTGTAAGGAGTGTGTGCATGTGCGCGTGTGTGTGGGTGTGCGCGCACGCGTGCAGTAAATGCTACACCATAGAGAAGCTGTTTGAGTAAGCGGGCACACTTATGCCTCACATGATCAAGTACAGGTACAAGTGCTCGTGATCAGCTATGCTTAAGAAAATACAGATAATAGCAAGCAACAATGAATTTCTTATGTTACAAAAAGTCCATCGACTTTTATCTTTAAAGTATTACACAGACAATATTAAGAATAACATATACATTCCTTTCTAATAGGTATTATAAATCGAAATAAAAATTATGAAAAAAGCATGTATTATAGAATTTCATATTGCAGCTGCTTATTATTTTGAAGAAGTAAGATATAACGTCTAAAGATTTTTACAACATCCGTAACCAAGAATTAAAGATCTTTTCTAAATGTTGTATGCAATCAGGTATTATGAGCATTTGAATTTATAATATTTGTTTGAATTATAAATTATGTAACACATTAAATTTAGTATCACGAGAAAAAACTCTAACTTGATTAACAACTATTTGCTACTATAAAGTATGTTTACAATATTTCCAAATTTTATGTGCTATCAAATATAATAAAGCATTCAAATTTATGAAAATTGTTTGAACTATAAATTATTTAACATGTTGAGTTTCATATGTATTGAAGAAAAAATTGTTCTAGAACGTATTGAGTAGTTCGTGGGATTCACCGAATCAGCTTCTTAGATAGTGGTGTATGGATATGCTACTCAATGCATTGATAGTGTCTATAAACTTAATCATTTCTTATACCTTAATACATGGTGTGATGGAGAAGTAGTGGATGGGATTTACTGAATGGGATTAATTGGACAGAATTCCATAAAAATATTTTGGGAATCTACCTCAAATATGGTATAAATACCGTTGCTGGACCATCGCTAATCATTATACTTTTGAGTTGTCAAAGAAGATGAGATCCATCGAGCAAGACGATCAGACCCTACCCTGGCTCGAGACCTCTTTGTCGGAGTGGAATCAAGGCAACTCTCTAAAATACAATGATAATGGTAAGCATACACCTTAAAATAAGTTTGAAAATTGAAAATGTTTTATTATATGTAAATTTTTTATTTACAGATGGAAGTGAAAACAACAGGGAGAGGAGAGCTCCATCCCTGGCTAATATAAGTAAGTCTTACATTATATGGGCGTGTGTGTATATTTAAAAGAAATTGTTTTGAAACTAAATTCAAGACTTCCTTTTTATTAAATGATATTTTTTTTTATGTGGTTATTAAAGTTTCGATGTGTGTTGCTGAATTAATAATTTTACAGATCGTACAGCTTAAAATAAACTACCACTTCCACTACGTACACTTTCACCACCTTTACCATCAATATCTGTAGTTTTAGGCTCAGAGCTGATGGCATAAGTATTACACAATACGAATTATCTAAAAATGACTGCCCGAACTACAGTATCAGGTAAATTTAAATTGTTTTAAATTTTACAATATTTTCATCGTATTGATGTAACTTTATACATTAAATGATGATTTGTAGTTTTGTCGACTTTATTTTTTACTAACTTGTGCTTTATTTTTTTTTGGTAAGGAAGCTACTTCAGTCAAACAACACATTTATAAAACTTGGTGAGAGTCATAGATTTATCCAATCTGTCTCGAAGATAAAAAAATCAGTGATTTACAAAAATGGGCTGCACGAAGGGAGTGACATCGACTGACAGGTCAATGTATTATCCCACCACCAAAAAGTATATTTCTATTTACCGAGGCAAAGAAAGAAGAGTTATTAAAAAATTTAAACAAAATAAGCAGAAAGAGGGAACAAAAAAAATTATATGTATCATACATGATTAACCTGTTAGAATAATTACAAGACCAATGAATCCTGTAATAAAAATAATATTTTTGAATGTTATAGTAATTTGAATGAAAAAACAAAAAATTTGTAACAATGCAATAATTTAAATAAACTGATGTAATTTAAATGAACCATCTTATCATCAACCTTTTTGCAAAGAATTTTTTTCAAATTTATCATTAGCATAAAACTTAAGGAGTTAATATTATATTTTTACTTAATTATTGAACACTTTGAGAAATTGAAATTTGTATGAAATAAAAAGAGAGAGAAAGTAGGAGCCTCAACCTCCTCTCCTACCTGTAAGAAACAACCATTTAATTTTTCTTTTCAAATCTCTGTCTTTTTAAATCAATTTTTTTTTTTATTTATTAACATTTATTTACACATTTTAAAGGGAATTATGAATACCAACTTCATCGAACCCTTTGTCTTCTTCTCCATTTTTTCGCTTTTCACGTTGAATCATCCAATATATCATTGCATATGCATTTTTAACAGCACATGCACCATCCCAACACAAAGGATGATTTGAGCAAATCACAGAACCATCTTTTGAAATTCTTTTGTTAGAGAGGCAACCGTGGTCATTATTATTTATAATGCTATTGAAAAATAAAAATCAGACATTTTACAAATAAATTTTTTATAATGTAATTCTTAATTTACTTTTTGTCAAGCGTCATTTTTTCCATCCACTTTTTTTTTCCTGAACCCTTAACACTTATCCAACTTGCATCTTTTGATGCCTCTTGTAGTACACGAGTATGACTTTCATTTAAGACTATACCCAAACTCCACGCAATTCCATGATAATTTTTGTCCAACCAATTATTCATACAACATTTTTCAGTATTTAAATCTATCCACTTACATGGTGGTTGAAAGTAGTAGACTCTAGATTAAGCATCCTCTTCTTCATATTTAATGATGGCAAGCTCCTTGGGGATAAGATTGTAAGGTGACCTCAGGAAGCCTTGAATATCAATGATATACTTCATGGTCTTCTTCGTAAAAAGCACTTGGCCAGAGAAAAAATGATCTGTACTCCAGCTCTCTTTGGATTCAACCGAAATTTTCGAGCACTTCTGCTCATATTTATATCCCCGCATATTAATGAGACATACAGATGCGTGCCCAGCAGTTGATAGTAGGGGCTGTGGTGATGCTGGCTCGATGTGATAATGGGATCCCCCATTTGATGGATATAAAAGAAGCAAGGGTAGCTTGAAAAAATCAGTCCAGGCATCGCAGACGAGCAAGCAGCCTCGGTGCTGCAGCTCTAATACAAACAACTCCAACTGAACTGGAGAGAAGGAGGCAGCCTGCTTAGGAAGTATCATTGACCTGACTGGAATGTTTTATTCATACGGTATCATCAAGGAGGTAAATATTATATTAGAAAGGTATCGTGTATGAAGAAGGTATGTTTATGTATGAACTTTTAAACTGTGACATCATTACACTGTGTAAAAAGGATTTTCTTTCTTTTAGGATAATATACAAAATTCCTGACCTATTAGTTTGTTATCTAATGGTATGTATATTTAAATTATTTCCCATCATCTTTTATCTCTCTTATGATCTTCATAATATATTATTTTGTTTTATAGACATCATGAACGTTCAGTACTTTAAGTACACCACAGCTTTGCTGCTAAAAGTCTTAAGGCAGATTACTCAAGCAGATTATGAAGACCTACGAAGATGGTTAGAGTTGACCAACCCATTGCTTGAAGCGTTGGAAAAGCATGTCATAACATTATTACCTAGAGAAGAAATGAAGACCTGCTAATCTATCTGGGCTACTTTGTTCTGCTTTCAAGACAAGTTCAGCAGTTCACTAAGAAAGACCGGAGAAGAGTTACAACAGCAGTGCAGTGATACTGAACAAAATAGTGCATATTATCCTAGTGTGCAGAACAGTGTAGAGTGAAAAGATTTACGATCAGCATTCAAAAACCGTGTAGCTACTGGTGTAAAAACGAATTGCGGACACATTAACATTGCTTCTTTCCTAAACGTTACCGTAGCTCTCATTGTTAGCAAAGTTAGAAGTGCCTTAGAACAGCATAATGATTTAAAAATTAATCCCAAACTGGCCACGGAGTACACAATACAAAAGAATGATGTAGAAATCATTGATCAAAAGCATTTTAATACTAAGAATTTTGAAATTTTAAGGTCAACTAACATAAACGATGACGATTGGTTTAATTTGAACATGAAACAGCCTATCATTCATCAGATGGAAGAGTTTCAAGAAAGAGACTCTGGCTGGACACTACAGCAGATAATTAGTTTGACAGTTAATATTAACAAATTCAATTCAATGAAGGCAAGTTCATATGTTGAACTACCAAAAGATATAATGATAAGAAAAGCATGTAGGAATGTTCGAAACAATGATAATAAGTGCTTTATGTGGGCAGTCCTGACCACACTCAATCCCATGGATAACAATACTCAGTGAGTAAGTCATTATCGAGCATATAAAAATGAACTTAATTTCAATAGAATAGAGTTCCCAGTTTCTCCCAAACGAATTGAAAAATTTGAGAAACAAAATCCTGTCTGTATTAATGTGTATATGCTGTGGAAATATAGTGATAAACATACAGTATCACCATGTCACATTACCTCCACGAAAAAAAATAGTCATATTAACCCACTTTTCCTGAAAAAATTTTACATTGATAAAAATTATGAAGAAGAAGACAATCAGAATGTTCCAAAACTAAAAAATCACTATGTATAGATAAAAAATCTGTCAAGATTAGTAGTACATCAAATATCAAAGAAATAAAGAAGATGGTAGAGTGTGATATTTGTTTACATTTCTTCACACTGAAGATAAGCTCAAAATGCATGAACTTGAGTGCAATGATAACATAAACAAGTGTCGACTAAAGTTACCAAGTGAAGGAAACAATATTCTTAAGTTTAAAAATTTTAATTCAGCAGAAAAAGTCCCTTATGTCATTTGTGCGGACTTTGAGTGCTTACTTAAGCCCGTAGGGAATGATGTACGTACATTTCAGAAGCATCAAGCCTATAGTATAGGGTATTACATGAAATGCAGCTTCGATGACAGCCAATCAGTTTACAAGAGTTACCGAAGAGAAAATAATGCGGAAACTTGAGCAGGGTAGTTTATTCAAGAACTGAAAGCTGGTGCAGAGTATTTGCAACAGATATATGAGAATCCAAAGCCAATGAACTTGACTCATGCAGAAGAAAATGAGCTTAGACAGACTAAAGCTTGTAATGTTTGTAGTAACTCATTCAAAAAAAATTAAAAGAAAGTACGAGATAATTGTTATCTGATTGGAAAATTTATAAGTGCTGCACATGAAAGTTGCAACATCAACTACCAGAATTCACGATTTATACCAGTGATCTTTTACAACCTAACAGGTTATGATTCACACTTCATTATCAAAAAGCTGAAAATTAGTGAAGACTTTCAGAGACGTGACCTGCTGAATATGAAAAGGAATACATTTTTTTTATAGAGTTTATTGAGGACAGTGATATAAATTTTTGATTTATCGATTTGCTCCGATTCATTCCCTCCTTCTTGGAAAAATTAGCATCATATTTAGATGAGTATAAAATTACTAACAGTGAATTTTGTCGTGTATATAGTAAAGAAAGTTAGTTCTTTAAAGAAGCTAAAAGAAAAAGTGCTGCCATCTAAAGATGATTTTTATAGTAAGTTAAGCGATAGTGAAATTTTAGTTTTCTACTACACCACACCTGGTCTAATGTGGGACGCCGTGTTGAAGCTCTTTCAAGTCGAATTAGAGCTGCTTAACGACATAGATATACTCCTGTTCGCAGAAAAAGGTATCGGAGAAGTTGTAAGTCAATGCTGTAACCGCTACGCCATAGCTAAAAACGAATACATGGGAAAATATTATAATCCTGAGAAAGAGATCAAATACCTCATGCACTTTGATGCAAACAACTTGTATGGGTGGGCAATGACACAAGCATTACTCAAAGGTGATTTCCAATGGATTGATTACATCACAGAGTCAAACATTCTTAATATATCAGATGATTGGCATAGATGCACACTAGAAGTAGATTTAGGGTATCCAACAACTATCTATGATGATCATAAGGATTACCCTCTCTGCCCACAACATATGGCTCTGCCTCACTCCAAGCAGCACAATCTCATGACAACTTTGTGAGATAAAGAGCGCAACGTCATACATTACAAAATATTAAAGCAGTCTGTAACACATGGACTAGAACTTCAAAAAGTTCATGGATTTCTACGTTTTCGAGAAAGTTTATGGCTTAAACCGTACGTAGATCTTAACACGGAGAAGTGGAAACAGAGTAAAAATGTGTTCGAAAAGCTCTTTTTCAAACTTATAATTAATGCCATGTATGGTAAGACCATGGAGAATGACTGTAAGCGAGTAGATGCCAAGCTAGTGAACGAGTGGAAAGGGCGATATGGTCCGGAAATACTCATTGCTCGACCAAACTTCCACAGTCGCTCAATCTTTGCAGAAAATCTTCTGGCTATTCAACTCACACGCACGGAGATCAATGTGAGGAAACCAATTTATATTAGTTTAAGTATACTCGATGTATCAAAGACTCTTATATACGACTTCCACTATTTATATATGAGTCAACGATTTGACAAATGTAAGTTACTGTTTACTGACGCTGACAGCTTGATATATGAGATTTGCGGACAGAATGTCTACAATATTATGAAACAAGACATCGAGAGATTTTATACATTAGATTCTTCACTGACTAATTAGTTAAATCTACCCTTGGCAAACAAGAAAGTCATTAGAAGGATAAAAGATGAATGTTGTGATAATATCATGATGGAATTCATTGGAGTACTAAGTAAGATGTATTGCATCCGTGTGCAAAATAAAAAGCTGATTAAAAAGGCAAAGAGTGTTCAATCAGTTGTTGTGAAGACCAAAATCGGTTTTAAAGACTACTGAAACTGACTCTTTAATAAGTCTACAGTTATATGTCAGCAAAAAAATATTCTCTCTAGGTTATGACAAACGTCAGATATTCCCAGACAACACAAATACGCTACCATGGGGCTGTATCTCTCAAGATGACAAGATTAGAAAAGAAATTCAGGGAAACGTGGTGGGAGAAGAAATGAAGGTAGAAACAGTTGAATGAGGAAAAGAAGAGAAAGAAGAAGAGCTACATCCTCCAGCTGAGCTCATTTTATTACTTGACAAGCTTCATCTACTTCCAGATGACGAAGACCGAGCTACGCTTCAGATACCCATTAAAAGGAAAAAAGTGGGAGAAGTCAATGAGAAAGGGAAAAAGGTGGGAAAAGTCAATGAGGAAAGGTTAGATGATATGGAGGACAAAAAAGTGGGAAAAATAAGTGAAGATAATAAAAAAGTGGGGACAAGACTCGAGCGGGTATATAAGCAGCCCAGTTTAGTTCCAGAGATCATTCAGTTGTCTAGCCAGCTTCAGGACAGACAGTCTCGCTTCAAGCAGCCAAGACTTTAATAACCGCTTTTTTTGTGGTAAGTATTGTGTTACTACCTTATGGTAACGTTTTAACTAACGTATAATCATTATCTTAGAAAATAAATTTTATATCACTTAACCGTATTGTGGGCAATACCTACCTGCCAACAAATAAGTTGTCACATCTAGAGGTTAAAAAGAAGTACCCAGAGACTAATGTTAAGCGTGTAACTACAATGTATGGTCGTAAGATAGTCGTTACCATCATCAAAGAGTTTCAGCTCTTTCTACCTGATTGAGTCTCAAAAGCTCTTGTAAATGATGAGAAGTTATTTAATGAACTATGCGAAATGGTTACTAAACTAAATTTATTTACTAAACATTCAGGTGATGGTAAATTTGAGTTCCGGTCGTTGCATTCATAAATGTATTTGTAAATGTAATAAATAAATTTAGAAATAAACTTGTTTGTAAAAGTGTACATAAATATTCAATAAATTGATAGAGAAGGATATGAAGTGGTAGCATGGTGGTTGAACCACACAGATAAGAGTAGTGGTTGGGACTCTTATCGCTTCTCTATAATTATAATTCATTAAATATCTGATTTCATTTTGTATTTTAAATCTTATCTGAAATCATTTTTGTATTTACTGATTTTATAATGGTCTTTTGCCTGCTCTGTGCCCTATCAGTGTCAGTAAAGAAGTGTTTTAAGTAAATTAAAAATACTTTATTCTTATTAATTATCAAATTTTTTATTATGCTATAAAAAAAAGTTATTAATAGTTATTGCATAAAATATTAAGAAACATATCTGTATTATAAAGCTAAAACAAAATTGTTATTTGTTTCATGCGAACAAATAATTTGAAAGATAACATTCGTATTAAATGTTCTCAAAAAAAAGCAGGCATGTATAGACAGTAGATATATCCACCAAGATAAGTATATTGAATAGAAAGATTGAAACATTATTTGATTTAATACACCGTCGAGACTATCTTTATAAACAACCTTAGTTTTAGAAGTTCTTTTTATAATGAATCTTATTGTTATCTAAATGAAAACTGATGAGACAGAAGGGAACACAAATTAAAGTAATTTTTAAGTTAAGGTAAACTGCCGACAAATATAAGAATAACGGGTATTTATGGAAATTTTAATTTTTTTTATGAAAAGAGTCGAGAAATCAGCTTCTCGTATCCCTACTACAAAATTAACTCCTAAAAAATTATAAGATAGCTTGGAGGGCTTAAGGTAGCTGTTGGAGTAAGTAATCTACATTAACCATACGATAAATTGTTTACAACCATAAGATAAACAAAACATTTTTATTTTTTTTTTATACGTATACTATAGTTTTATACGTCCAGCTTCTAATAAGAGCTCTACTTGTGGGCACTGCATAGCTCTTTCTCAAAGAAAATTGCATGGTGAAAAAGCAGATGTGTAAGTTCACAGAGGTACTTGCCTAAAAAAGTAGTACTGGCCGGGAATCAAACCGCAGTCTCCTGCGTGCTGACCCATATTCTAGCTGACTGAACCACCACGCGCTTATTTACAATGCATTTCAAGTTTAAGTGGAGTGATGTGGAGGAGTACTGTAAGGTTAGAAAATCGTCTCATATGTTCTGATTCATATTATATTTTTATTCAAATAGGATAATTATAACGTTTTCTGAAGATACGTTTCTGGGGAGGGGTAGATGAAAGGATGGAGAAGGGCCACTGAAATAGCAATGAAGGCTGTAGTGGGGGGGTGGGGTGCTTATACGTTTTTGTTGGATTAAATTTATAAAGAAATATAGACAATTTTTCCTTGTTTTGCGGAGGGCTTTGGGGGACAATGAAAGATGTGGGAATGTGTGGACCCGACCGATTAACTTTATAGTATAGGATATAATATATATATGCATCAAGGTACACTGGTTTAAGGAGTTACTACATATTTTTAGAACAAATCGTTTTTTTTTCCTTTTAAGTAATGGAATTTCTTGGTGACAACTAATTAAACTGTAAGTTCATTCCACATACTATTTCTTTTTAAAGAATCTCGTGTTTAAGCTGCTTTACAATGTAAAGATAATTGGTTTAACAAAAATTTTTAAAAAGAACTGTAATTTTACTGTAGTATAACTAGTATCTCAAGTGACCCTAATCAATTTATAATATTAATTAAAATTCTTAGTTTTAAAACAGTTAATAGAGAATCTTTATTTAACACTGCAACCATATGTTACTTTTTTTTCTTTTGTCTCAAATAAAAAAATTACAATAATGTATCACATTTTATCCACTTGACCTTACAATAATTACTACGTGTATTTTTTTCTATTCATTAGTTTTTCTTTCTTTTATTAATTTTTGTCTCTTCTGTTGGGGTGCGTACCTATACCAAGTACTCACTGACAAAAAACTGTACAGTAACGTAACTCACTGGAATTACCATGTTTGCAAATGTATTCAAGTAAGTATCAACATGAGCATTGACGTATTTGGACGTAAGCTGGGTATGACTGTAGGTAGTAGATAAGGTCCCCCTGGTATCGGATATCAAGTTACTGCAGATGGACAGCATGATTTAGGAAACAAAAGATTGTGCAATAGTGTATCAGCTATCGAGCGAAAGGATGCCATGAATATTAATTATTTTAATAAAGAAAAAAAAGTTGTTATGAGTGAGCTACATATAATAAATCTAATGTTATATCATTGGAAAGACTCATTTGTTGCAAAAATAGTAAACTAGAAAAGAAAAATTACTACTATAAAAAAAATGTTGTCTCAGATCTCTCATAAATCACTACCAAGACGACATTTTTTAGCTGGTACAACCTATCTAAATCAGTGCATACTTTGCTCAGTTATGATAATATAAACCTACGTGTGCAATAATAATAAAAACTTATACAGAGCTTGCGAGCTTTTTTTTTTTACCAAATTAACAAAAAAAACCTAAAGAAAATGTAAAATTATGTTGTACAACTTTGAGTTTATACAATGTTCTCCAGATACATTATTCCATACTACCAACAGCATAGTGAGCTTAAAAGAAAAAGAGCCAACAGTCTCAACTCTATAAGCTGATTTTAATTGTGTCTGGCCATTGCGAAATCGCAAAACATTAGCAGAAAAAGTTTCTAGCAAAAACTCTTTTTTGCCATACCCTTCAGGGATAATACATAAGTATCGTAGTAATCATATTTATGATTTATCAAATATGTTTGAAATGATTGTGAAAAAATCAGTAATTCTAAACCCTGTTACATCGATTATCCAAATTGTCTAACAACAGAACAACTATCCACTGACTCATGTTATTGTTGTTTTCGAAATTCCACTACTATAGACCCGTTATGTGTGAGAGTACACCAACAATCTCAAATGAGTGACCTTGAGAACAAGTCTGATAGAAGTGAATTTTGCATTTTACTTTCCCTTCGCCCCACCCCCTTGCCATACATCTGGTCTCTATCATACCACACCACACTGTACATTTTTTATTTTATAATTTTTATTTCTTTGTCGTGTAACTATGAGCAGTCCCGTTATATAGAATTCAATAACTCCTTGTTGAAGTACGAATTGTCACTTGTTTTAACGTCAATTCTCATTTACTGTATATTTGTTCATTAAGGTTGATTGTACACAACATTAATAAATAATAATCACACAATTTATTTGATAAACTAATTTTTTTAATTAAATGTTTTTTTTTGCAAACTAAGAAATAAGTATATTTTAGCCAAACAGATGTTGTCTGTATCAATAAATTTCAGTTTCATTATTATGAATTTGTAACTTTAACTGTAAATAAATAACTGTTTATTCAATTTTTTCATATTTTTTCGAAGTTTTTAAAACTTGAAAACAATTTTTTGTACTGGTCATATGAATGATTTATTTTTATTGCGTTTTACTGTTTTGGAATTTTTAAATTACTGATTCAAGTCATTTTTTGATTAATAAATAGTATCGAAATAGTGAGTGGGGGAAACGTTCAGAGACGCAAGACGAGCCCAAACATATGTGGCAACGCTGGCAATAATTTTTCTTAGATTCACTTATATTCCTGCTTAAGCGCATACTTAACTCCTCTTTTCTTGCGTGATTATAAAAAGTACCTTGTAGACCTATTTGAAAATTGAATAGGTTTTTTTTAAAAGCAATCTTTCATACAAACTAAAATTGTCAGATTTCTACAGATTGTTAAGTCAGTGTGATTAATTATTTGAGTCTAAGCTTGCGCTTTATAACTCAGGATTCACACTGTGTGCGGAGGTGGGACGTGGGGCTAAATAATAGTTGAGATATTCAGTAGAATACTTAAGAAGGGGTGAAAATGCTTTTGAGTAAAGAAAATAAAGTTATGATGCCTCATAGCAGTAGCTCAGTTGCATTCTGTTCTTGCTATCTCCTTTACTCTTAAATTGTACTGAATTTTATTTAAACTTCATATTAAAATATAAATAAAGTATAATTCATGTAAACTAATATTAAAACATAATATTAAACACCGTTTGTTTTTCGGATCAAAATCGTTGCAAAAAAAACGGTAAAAATCGCTCAACATTTCAATTGAATGCCTGTATAAATAAACATTAGGTTTGTTACGTTATACAAATAAGCACTAATACTGAAACAGTAATAATGAGGGCCGTTGCTATAATAACTTATAACTATGATTTAAGTAATAGTAGAAGTAGTAGGAGCAGTAGTAGTAGAAGTAGAAGTAGTAGTTTTTATTATTTTTTTTTTTTTTTGGAGGTAGGGGAAATGCATTGAGGCACACCGCAGGGACAGTGGTAGTGTGGGACTCGGTGGATTTTTTTTTATTAGACCACCCATACCCACTAAATTCCTCCCCCATGCCGCGTGGCTCTTGATCCACCCCGGAACCGCGTTAGCATTACTTCAAGGTGGAGCCACCAGGGAGACCATCGCGTCTCACAGCATTAACGAGCTAACTCGCCACCATTTTCTAGAGGTGCTGATGCTCTCGAGTCCTAAAAAGGACTCGGGGTCCCTGAGGACCAGCACCCTGTCTAGCGCTTCATAGTAGGCCGCCTACTCAGCCAGCGCCACTATAAGCTTAATGCTTTCCCTTGCGGATAGGTGAAAAGTACCCAGCGCAGCGTGGGTCCACATAAGCCTGTCTTTCCACTCAAGGCCTTTCTGCCTTATTTAAATCCTGCTTGGGCCTTATCCCTGGCCTCTTTTAGGGCTCTTCTGAATAGAGGGCAGCTTCCACTGCCTGCTCCGGGCTTGTTGTCCGTTGTTGAGCAAAGGATGCACCGTGCTGGACCTAGGCACTCTTTCTTCCGGTGGTTTGTGCTTCCACACCGAAAGCACAGCTTGGATCTGTTTTCTTTTTTACAGTTACCCGAGACGAGCAGCAGGTGTACAGTCCCGAGACCCCGCAGACAACGAAACAAAATGGGCTGGCGTAAGGCACTAAGGTGCCGCCATATAGCCTCCTCAGTGGTAGTAAGCCTAGATTAGTCGGCCCACCACGTCTTTTTTGTTCATGAGGCGTACAGCCATATCAGATGTGGTTACCCAGACTTACCCAGGCCTCATCATCCGGTTTTACCCATCGCCAGGCCCCTAGCGCAAGCCCGGAAAAGGACCCGCCACACGCAACGCAGAACAATCCGTAAGTGTCTCTGTGTTTGTTTAGTAAGAGTGTGTGATGCATGTATCTGAGAAGGATGTTTCAACCGCCGCTTTTTTCTATACACGACGGGTGCTAGTTTTTGTTGGCCCGCAGCAAGCAATGGAGTGCCACCCACGGAAGCAGCAAAAAGCGAAGAACAAGGAGCACGAGCAGAGCCAGCCCATGCTTCTACACCGATGGAGGCATGGGAGACTAGTCCCCCGTCCACATCGCCGCAAATTCACACGTCAAAGCCACACACGCCCCCCGATCCACGCCCCTGACCACCACCACAGAGAGCCACCCCAGCTGCCCATCGTCACCTCTTATTTTAAGAGAATGCCCCTATCCGCCACCCGGGGAAGCGCCTGGTATGGAGAAACTAGCGAAAACCCCATCCAGGATTAGAAGTAGTAGTAGTAGTAGTATTAGTAGTAGTAGTTAAAGTAGTTTTTTTTTTTTTTTTTTTTCTTTGTGAAGGGAGGGGAAATGCATTGAAGCGCATCGCAGATATAGCAGTAGTGTGGGACTTAAGAAATTTTTTTTTATTAGACCACCCATACCCACTTAACCCCCTTCCTCAATGCCGCGTGGTTTTTGATTAACCCTAAAACCACGTAAGCATTACTTCAGGGTGGAGCCACCAGGGTTTTCATCAAGTCTCGCAGCATTAACAAGCTAACTCGCCACCATTTGCTAAAGGTGCTGATGCTCTTAAATCCCACAACAGGACTCGGGATCCCTTAGGACCAGCCCCTTGTCTAGAGCTCCATAGTAGGCCGCCTACTTAGCCAGCACCACTATAAGCTCAATCCTTTCCCTTGCTTTTAGGTAAACCGTACCTAGCGCAGCGTGAGTCAACATAAGCCTGTCTTTTAACTTAAGGCCTTTTTGCCTTATTTCAATCCTGCTTAGGCCTAATCCCTGGCCTCTTTTAGAGCTTTTCTAAATAAAGGGCAGCTCCTGCTGCCTGCTTCGTGCCTATTGTCTGTTGTTGGGCAAAGAAAGCACCATGCTGGGCCTGGACACTTCTTCTTTCCGTGGTTTAAGCTTCCACACCGGAAGCAAAGCTTTGATCTGTTTTCGTTTTTACAGATGCCTTAGACGTGTCCATATCCCAGGAATTTAAAACATCTTGTTACTTTAATTCTTTTTCGAATTTGGCAGCTTACAAAGCCAAATCATAACCTGCCTTTCTCTTTTACTTGTCTGGCAGATGCTTCGTACACCTTTATTGAAGCTAGCCTCTGTACTCTGGCATTGGGCTTACAGAGAGTTACTTCTGGCTCCCGGCTTTATTGTCCAAAAGTCCTAGCAAAAGCCTCTTTGACCTTATCTTGCCTTACAATTGCATCCAGGTCTCGGACCTCTAATGTCACTTTTCTGTTGCTTATTTTGACAGTACCCTGTTTGCCTACCAACTTTTCAATTTGCTGTAAGAATGTCCTCTCCACCTTTGAACTACATAAGTATGTCTCCTTTTTTTGTAGTGGCAACACTTTGGACTGCCAGGTTAGCCTTATCAGGGTCAAAGTTGCTTGTTTGGTCATTTAGGGGAATTTCTTCTTGTTTGCTACTACCTGTTTACTTTTTTTTTGAAGATATAGTCTGCATTTCTTAGGGCTGTCCGATGGGCTCTGGTTTCTTTTACTTCGTTTAATTTTTTTTAAGACAGTATTCAGGGTTTTTTTCTGTATATGCTGTCGAAAATAAGCTCGCCTTTGTTACCCCCAATGAAGGGATTTAAATGACAACTTCCAAACGCTGATATTGACATTTTCTTCAGTAAGACAGCCTTTTCTTAGCACCTTTGTCTCTTGAAGATGCTTAAGCGCAGCTTTAAGCCTATTTTTAACAGCGTTCGCTGTGTTGCCGTACTTATCGTTAATCATTTGTAGCGTCTCTGTAATGTCTGTTATTGCTGATTAGACTTTATCAGCAACTTGCTGTCACTTTACTCTGAGCATAGCGACACCTTCTTCTAAAGAGGTAAGCTCTTCCTGGGTCTAGATGCTGAATTCTAAAACATTGCGAGTCCGACGGCAGTTTCGATCTGGTAAAAGCCCGGGTGACTGTCACAGGCCCCACGGATTTTGGGAGGGCCATGAAGACGTGTCTCATGGCCATTAGGGACTGCTTTATGTTCCATGGCCCTTTCTAACGGACAACGGACAAAGAGGAAGTCTGTCGAGCATAGGAACCAACGATACCGAGGACAGCAACGTATCAGTATTAAACCACCACATCCAGGAGGAGCTTGACTCTTTAGGTGAAAATTGTGCTAAGCTCAGAGTCAAGCGACAGCAAGTTATTGATAAAGTCAAATCAGCAACGAGAGATATTACATAGGCGCTGTCATTAATTAACGACAAGTACGGCAACACAGCGAATACTGTTAAAAATGGGCTCAAAGCCGCGCTTAAGCACCTTTAAAAGGCAGAGGTGCTAAGAAAAGGCTTTCTTTATGGAAAAGAAGTGTGTGCAAACGTTTGGCAGTTGTCGTTTGAATCCCTGCAGTGAAGGTAACAAAGGCGAGATAATTTTTGACGGCATGTACAGAAAAGAACCCTGAACACTGCCCTAAAAAAAATAGAACGAAGTAAAAGAAACAGGAGCCCATCGGACAGCCCTGAGAAACGCGTGCAAACCATGCCTCCAAAGAAAAAGGAAACAGGCAGTGGCAAACAAAAAAAATTCTCCTGAATGAAAAAACAAGCCAGAAGGAAGAAATGGATGCAACAACAACAGTAATAGTGAAGATGGCCAAACGGCAGACCTTTGCAAAGGTGCTAAGGACGATGAAGGCGAACTTTGACCCTGATAAGGCTAATGTGGCAGTCCAAAGTATTGTCACTACAAAAAAATGAGACATACTTATTAAGGCCGAAAGTGTAGAGAATGCTACCTCTCTGCATTCTCTCAGCAAATTAAGAAGTAGATAGCCTGACAGGGTACTGTCCGAATGAAGAACAAATGAATGACATTAGAGGTTTGAGACCTGGATGCTGTTGTAGAGGAATATGAGATGAAAGAGGCTTTCGTTAGGACTTTTGGACTCAAGAGCCAGGAGCCAGAAGTTGCTCTCTTTAAGCCAAATGCCAGAAGACAGAGGCTGGCGTTGATAAAGGTGGACGAAGCAACTGCCAGACAAATAGAAGAGGAAGACATGTTACGGGTTGGCTTCGTAAGCTGCTAAGTACGAAGAAGAATTAAAGTAACAAGATGTTACAAATGCCAGGGATATGGACACGTTTCAGGCAAATGTAAGAACGAAAACATATCAAAGCTTTGCTTTTAGTGTGAAAACTCAAACCACCGAAAGAAAGAGTGTCCAGGCCCAGCACGGTGCTTGCTTTGCCCAACAACAGACAACAAGCACGAAGCAGGCTGCGGAAGCTGCCCTTTATTTAGAAGAGCCCTAAAAGAGGCTAGAGATAAGGCGCAAGCAAGATAAAAATAAGGCAACAAGGCCTTGAGTTAAAAAACTAGAATTTACACACATTTACACGCAACTAATGAATAACTCTGCTAAAAGTCCTGTTGTAAAATTAATAAAAAACGTGAAAAAATTTGTTTTCTACTTCAGTGTACAAATGGCTGGAAATCATTACTAAGAAAAAAATAACTAGTCTCTGTGAGACATTCTTTCAGAAATTCTCAAGTGAGATCTCAGGTGAAATCTCAGGTAAAATTTAAGCTGAGTTTTTGGCATAAGATTTCACCTGAGATCTCAGCTAAGATCTTAGCTGAGATCTCAGCTGATGTTTAAAAAAAAAAAAGTGAGTAGAACATGAATGCAGAGTCAAAATGAGATTTGTGTCCTGCTGTGTGAGGAGAGGGCTCACTGTCACATAGTGCTTTCGATATCTAGGATATGGGCATGCATTTCATGACTGCAAAAACAAAGATAGAGCGAAGCTATGCATTTCATGTAAGAGCTTACACCACAAGAGAGATTTTAGTAGTACAGCACGATGTTTTTTGTGTCTGATTGGGGACAAGAAATATAAACCTGACAGTGAAAACTGCCTGATATTTAAAGTAGCGTTAGAAGATGCTAGAGACAAGGCCAACGTGGGACGCACGTAAGGCAGTGGGGCCTCTGAAAAAAGAAACAATTTAATGCAGACCAATGCTGCGCTAATTACACGTTACTTACCAGCTAGGGAAAGTATCAAGCATACAGTAAAACTTGCAAAGAGTGCAACCTACTGGAATGCGCTAGACACGGGTACTGGTCATTACGAACCCCGAGTTCCTTTCAGAACTCGAGAGAATTGGCATCTCAAGTAAATAGTGGCGAGCATGCTCGCTAATGCTGTGAGACGCGATGGTCTCCCGAGTGGCTCCACCCTGAAGTAATGCTTACGTGGTTCAGGGTAAAACCAAAGCCAGATGGCATAGAAGAGTTTAAATGAGTATAGGTGGTCTAATTAAAAAATCCACTTTGTCTCACACAACCGCTATCCCTATGGTGTGCCTCAATGCATTTTCTTTTCCTCCACAAAAAGAAAAAAACTACTACTTCCGTGACTTAAACTACTACTACTACTACAACTACTACAATTCATTTTTTTTTTTTTTTTTTTTTTTTTTTTTTTGTGGAGGGAGAAAAAACGCATTGAAGCACACCGCAGGTACAGCAATAGTGTGGGAGTTATAAAATTTTTTTTAATTAAACCACCCATACACACTAAACCCCCCCTCCCGAATGCCGCGTAACTTTAAATCCACCCTGGAACCGCGTTAGCATTACTTCAGGGTGGAGCCACCAGAGAGACCATCGCATCTCACAGCATTAACGAGCTATCTCGCCACCATTTACAATGGGTGCTGATAATCTCGAAACCTGAAGAGGACTTGGGAACCCTGAGAATCAGCACTTTGTCTAGCGCTTCATAGTAGGCCGCCTTCTTAGCCAGCACCACTATAAGCTTAATGCTTTCCCTTGCTGTTGGTAAAAATTACCTAGCGCATCGTGGGTCCACATACTCCTGTATTTTAACTCAAGGCCTTTTTGCCTTATTTTAATCCTGCTTGGGCCTTATCCCTGGCCTCTTTTAGGGCTCTTCTAAATGAAGGGCAACTCCCGCTGCCTGTTTCGTGCTTGTTATCCGTTGTTGGGCAAAGAAAGCCCCGTGCTGAGCCTGGACACTCTTTCTTTCAGTGGTTTAAGCTTCCACACTGGAAGCAAAGCTTTGATCTGTTTTTGTTCTTACAGTTGCCTGAGACGTGTCCATATCCCAGGCATTTTTATCATCTTGTTACTTCAATTCTTCTTCGTACTCGGCAGCTTACGAAGCCAACTCGTAACCTGCCTTCCTTTTCTACTTGTCTGGCAGATGCTTTGTCCACCTTTATTAAAGCCCGCCTCTGTCTTTTGGCATTTGGCTTCAAAAGAACAACTTCTGGCTCCTGTGTTTGTTTAGTGAGAGTGTGTTTTGCATGTATACAAGAGGAATGTTTTAACCACCGCTTACTTTTATACACGATGGGTGCTAGTTTTTGTTGGCCCGCATCGAGCAATGGAACGTCACCCACAGGAGCAGCAAAAAAAGAAAAGCAAGGAGCACAAGCAGAGCCAGCCCATGCATTTACACCGATGGAGGCATGGAGAACTAGTCCCCCGTCCACATCGCCGCAGATACACACGCCAACGCCACACAAGCCTCTTGATCCTCGCCCCCGATTACTACCACAGAAAGCCACTTCAGCTGCTCATCGTCACCTCATATTTTAAGAGGATGTTTCTAAACGCCTCCCAGGGAATCGCCGAATATGGAGAAAATAGCGAAAACCCCACCTGTAACTACTACTACTACTACTACTACTACTACTACTACTACTACTACTACTACTACTACTACTACTACTACTACTACTACTACTACTACTACTACTACTACTACTACTACTACTACTACTACTACTACTACTACACCCAGGTGGGGTTTTCGCTGGTTTCTTCACACTCGGCGCTTCCCTGGGTGGCGGATAGGGGCATCCTCTTCAAATATGAGGTGACGATGGGCAGCTGGGGTGGCTCTCTGTGGTAGTGATCAGGGGCGTGAATCAAGAGGCGTGTGTGGCGTTGGCATGTGTATCTGTGGTGGTGTGGACGGGGGACTAAAGTCGCATGTCTCCGTCGGTGTGGATGCATGGGCCAGCTCTGCATGTGCTACTTGTTCTTTGCTCTTTGCTGCTTCCCTGGGTGGCACTCCATTGCTTAATGCGGGCCAACAAAAACTAGCACCCATCGTGTATAAAAGAAAGCGGTGGTTATAACATTTTTCTCAGATACATTAATTACATACTCTTACTAAATAAACGCAGGGACACTTATGGCGGATTGTTCTGCGTTGCGTGAGGTGGGTCCATTTCCGGGCCCACGTTAGAGCCCCGTTAGAGGCCTGGCAGCGGCTAAAGCCGGATGATGAGGTCTAGGTGAGTCTGGGTAACCACATCTAATATGGCTGTACGCCTAATAAACAAAAAAGACGTGGTGAGCTGACTAATCTAGGCTTACTACCACTGAGGAGGCTATATGGCAGCACCTTAGTGCCTTACGCCAGCCCATTTTGTTGGGTTGACTGCGCGGTCGTAGGACTGTACACCTGCCGCTTGTCTCACTCAAATGACCGTTGTGTACCAACATATACAAACATTACACACAAACACTATTCTTGCACTTGTTACTTAATGCCAGGGCAGTCTCCGTGGGTGGGACTAAGGAAGAGTGGCGACTCCTGGTCAGCCTGAGCAAGTAGCGGTTATCTCTGGTAACAGAGAGGGCTGCTGCCCTTGTTTTAACCCTTTTTAAATACTTATTTTTAGGAATAAAGTAGTGCTGGCCCTCGCGGGTCAGTTCGACACTTTAAAAAAAAGCCAAAATGAAAAACGTCGATGCAAAACTAGTACTCCAGGCGTTAACCTCTCTGAGGGAATCTGCTGGCAGTTCTAATCCGGTAAAAGCCCGGGTGACTGTTGACAGCCCCACAGATTCTGGAAATGGGGGCACAAAGATGTGTCTCATGGCCAACAGAGACTGCTAAATGTTCCATGGCCTTTTCTTACTGACAAAGGACGAAGAGGTAGCCTGTCGAGTATAGGCACTAACCGCACTAACGACAGCAACGTGTCAGTATTTAGCTTCCTGACCTAAAAGAAGCTTACCTTTTTAGAATAAAGTGTCGCTATGCTCAGAGTAAAGTGACAGCAAAATGCTAATGAAGTTTAATCAGCAACGAAAAACATTACACAAACGCTACAAATAATTAACGATAATAACGGCAACACAGTGAACGCTGCTAAAAATGGCCTGAAAGCGGCGCTTAGGCATCTTCAGAAGGCAGAGGTTCTGAGAAAAAGCTGTTTTACTAGAAAAAATGTGTATACCAACGCTTAAAAGTCGTCCTTTAAATCTCTGCAGTGAAGGAAATAAAGGCGAGATAATTTTCGACGGCAAATACAGAAAAAAAACCCTAAATACTGCCCTGAAAAAAATAGAACGAAGTAACAGAAACAGGAGCCCATCAGACAGCCCTAAGAAACGCCAGCAGACTATGTCTTCAAAAAATAAGAAAAACGGTAGTGGCAAACAAGGAGAAATTTCCCTGAATGACAAAACAAACCAGAAAAAAGAAGTGGACGCCGCAACAACAGTAGTAGTAAAGATAGCTAAAGGACAGACATTTGCAACAATGCTGAAGTCGATGACAGCAAACCTTTATTTCGATAAGGCTAACGTGGCAGTCCAATGTGTTGTCACTACAAAAAAAAGGGGACATAATTATGAAGGCCAAAGGTGTAAATAATGCTACTGCATTTTCACAGCAAATTAAAAAGTAGGTAGCCGGACAGGGTACTGTCAAAATAAGCAACAGAAAAGTGACATTAAAGGTCCCAGACCTGGATGCAATTGTAAAGGAAGATAAGATTAAAAAGGCTTTTGCTAGGACTTTTCGATATTAGAGCCGGGAGCAAAAAGTAGCTTTCTGTTAACCAAATGCCAGAGAACAGAGGCTAGCTTTAAAAAAGGAAGACGAAGCATCTGCTAGACAAGTAGAAAAGAAAGGCAGGTTACGAGTTGGCTTCGTAAGCTGCCGAGTACGAAGAAGAATTAAAGTAACAAAATGATAAAAATGCCTGGGATATGGACACGTCTCAGGCAACTGTAAGAAAGAAAACAGATCAAAGCTTTGCTATCAGTGTGGAAGCTTAAACCAACGAAAGAAAGAGTGTCCAGGCTTAGCATAGGGCTTCCTTTGCCCAACAACGGACAACAAGCACGAAACAGGCAGCGGAAACTGCCTTTTTTTTAGAAGAGCCCTAAAAGAGGGCAAGGATAGGGCCCAAGCAGGATTGAAATAAGGCAAGAAAGACTCAAGTTAAAAGATAGGCCTATGTGGACCCACGCTGCGCTGGGTACTTTTTACCTATCAGCAAGAGAAAAGATTAAGCTAATAGTGGTGCTGGATAAATAGGCGGCCTTCTATAAAGCGCCAGACAAGGGGCTGGTTCTCAGGGATCCCAAGTCCTTTCTTAGGACTCGAGAGTATTAGTACCTTTTGAAAACGGTGGCAAGTTAGCTTGTTAATGCTGCGGGACGCGATGGAAACCCTGGTGGCTCCACCCTGAAGTAATGCTAACGCGGTTTCAGGGTTGATCAAAAGCAACGCGGAATTGAGGGGGAGGAGATTTAGTGGGTATGGGTTGTCTAATAAAAAGAAAAAAATTCACTGAGTCTCACACTACTGCTGTATTTGCAATGTGCTCCAATGCGTTCCCCCTCCCTTTACAAAAAAAAAAAAAAACTACTTCCAATACTTCTACTACTACTACTTCTACTACCCGGGTGGGGTTTTTGCTAGTTTCTCCATACCGGGCGCTTCCCCGGGTGGCGGATAGGGACATCCTCTTGAAATAAGAGGTGACGATGGGCAGCTGGGGTGGCTCTCTGTGGTGGTTGTCGAGGGCGTGGATCGGGGGGCGTGTGTGGCGTTGGCGTGTGTATCTGTGGCGATGTGGACGGGGGACTAGAGCCCCATGCCTCCATCGGTGTGGATGCACGGGCTGGCACTGCTTGTGCTTCTTGTTCTTCGCTTTTTGCTGCTTCCGCGGGTGGCACTCCATTGCTTGATGCGGGCCAACAAAAACTAGCACCCGTCGTGTATAGAAGTAAGCGGCGGTTAAAAAATTCTTCTCAGATACATGCACCACACACTCTTACTAAACAAACACAGGGACACTTACGGATTGTTTAGGGTTACGTGTGGCGGGTCCATTTCCGGGCTTGCGTTGGGGGCCCGGCGACGGGTGAAGCCGGATGATAAGGCCCGGGTAAGTCTGGGTATTCACATCTGATATGGCTGTACGCCTCATGAACAAAAAAGACGTGGTGGGCCGACTAACCTAGGCTTACTACCACTGAGGAGGCTATATGGCGGCACCTTAGTGCCTTTCGCCAGCCTGTTTTGTTGGGTTGTCTGCGCGGTCTCAGGACTGTACGCCTGCCGCTCGTCTCGCTGGGATGACCGTTGTGTACCAACAAATACATACATTACACACGAACACCATTCTCAGACTACTACTCTCCCTAAGCCGAAGGTGTCATGCGTACCGTGCCGAAAGGTTAGTTGGCCGCCGGGGTACTGGCGGTCTCAAACGGTGCCTCGTGGATACCTGGCGACCTCCACGAGTACTTAGCCTTACCGGCACACGCGGGGCTCTGTGTCGGCGGACTTTTATTTCCCTAGCTACTCGTGGGAACAAAATGAAGGTTAATATGTTAAGGGTTTTGGGGAAGGGTTTGATACGTGAGGGTGGTGAAGGCCACGGCAACGCAGTGGGAGAAGAGTACTGGAAAGAGGCTATCTTCAACAACTTGCTGCAGGTTTTGGTCAGGCTGGGTGGACTTGTTAAAAAATACGGTTCCACCCAGAAGGACATAAGACTTGGAGTAGAGTATGCCCTGTCCGCGGCTCAGAGCCTCCAAAGGAAGTTGGCTAATGTAGCGGCTGGGGAGGGGGGGTCGGGGTCCCCATCTCTCTTTTCGACTCCTTCAGGGGAGAAGAAGAGGAAGGATGTGGGGAGCTCTCCGAGTCCCACATTCCCGGCACGACCGCCGAAAAAAAAGACGCGGCGGTTGGAGTCCAGTCCGGATGAGAGGGAACGGACCCCGCCTGCAAAGGAAGGAAATGGAGACAGTAATTCTTCTCATCAAAAGGAATGGAAGACCGTCTCCAAAAAAAAAAAGAAAAAAAAGAAGGAGATGGAGAAAGAGGAGGGCGCTAATCCGAAAAAAATTTCGGAGGGGTGCCTGCCTCCTGGCAACGCTGGGAAGCCGCATCGGAGGGCCAGGCCAGAAGCAATCCTCATCAAGCCAGCTGAGGGTAAAAAGTACGCCGAGGTCCTGGCCCAGATGAAAAAGGTGAGCCTGGACGGGCTCGGGGTGGGGGTGGCATCGGTCAGAGAGACGAGGACGGGTGGAGTCCTCGTCGAACTGCGAAAGGCCAACGCTGAGCGTCGCGAGGCGTTCACGGCAGTGTTAAAAAGCGCTGTGGCGGATGCTGGCGGCGTTCGCACCCTCGTCCCGCGTCTTGTCTGGGAGATCCGAGATGTGGACCCGACGGTGACCGAAGAGGAGGTTACGGCGGCGATGAAGGGTCGTCTTGACGGGGCTGCTCTACCAGAGATGGTCGTGCGGCTTTCGTCGAGAACGACCAGAGGAAACAGGGTCGCCTATATTGAGGCCCCTGCGTCTGCAGCGGCGGTCCTCGACAAAATGTACCACCTGCGGCTTGGCTGGGTCAACTGCAGGATACGGCCCAGGACTAGGGCCGAGCGTTGCTACAGGTGCCTTGGGTTCGGCCACATCTCTCACCAGTGTGGCGGGCCTGACAGAGCCGGGGCATGCTTCAGGTGTGGCAAAAAGGGTCACGTGGCAAGGGGCTGCTCGCAAAAAGAAGCGAGCTGCTACCTGTGCGAGAACGTAAACCCGAGGCCGGATACCAGACATGTCGCTGGGTCTGCCAGGTGTGGAGCCCTACGGGCGGCTGTAGGAATAGCTTCGAGGAAATGGCGCTGATCCTGCAGGTGAATTTTGATAGGACCGTGCTCGCGCACGATTTGCTGGACCAGTTTTCCCGTGCCCGGGGTGTGGATATGCTCTTTATAAGTGAGCCATCCCGCACGCTACCGGGCCGGGGCTGGTACTGCGACAGGACAAAATGCGCAGCCATCCTGATTTGCAGCGAGAAGTTCTCCGTATCCGACACTGGAGGTGGAGACGGGTTCGTGTGGATCAGGTGTTGTAGTGCTTTCTATGTGAGTTGCTACATATCCCCTAACATTTCGATTGGTGTCTTTAGAGATCGGCTTGCCGAACTCGAGGATACCGTTCGAGTGTGCAGGGAAAGTGGTGATGTAGTCCTGGCCGGCGACTTTAACTCCAAGGCCATCGCTTGGGGGGAGCCGAGAACCGACCCCAGAGGACGGGTGGTGTTAGAGATGGCTGCAAGGCTGGATCTCATCGTCATGAATTCTGGTGGTTCAGCAACGTTCAGGCGACCTGGCAACCGGGGAACGATCATCGATCTCACGCTGGTGTCGTCAGAAATGGCGGCACGGGTCTCCGACTGGCAAGTCCTGGAGGACTACACGGCCAGTTATCACCAGTACGTCAGCTTCGTGATACACGAGGATCGTGGTGCAACTTCGCGAGATGTAAGCCGAAGGCGCGTTAACGGGTGGAACGTTGCAAAACTCAACCGAGATTTGCTACTGGAAGCCATGGTTGGCGCGCCGCCTCCAACCGATTTAAACAAGATCAATAATCAAGCGGAGGCTGAGGCACTCGTTAGTGGCACTACGAGACGGGTCAAGGAATGGTGCGACGCGTGTATGCCCAAAAGGTCTGCCGGGAGGGGTCGACGTTCGTGCTACTGGTGGACAGAGGACATTGCTGACTTGCGCAGAGAGGCGCAGCATCTACGGCGTCTTGCACAGTGACACAGAACTCGCGAAGGCGCCGGGGCAGCTGCTGCCGCGTACAAGGAAGCAAAAAAAGTGCTGGTGAGGGCGATCAAGGTGAGCAAGAACCGATGCTGGCGCGAGCTCATCGCCAAGGTGGACAAGGACACGTGGGGCCTGGGCTACCGGATCGCGTTAAAAAGACTTCGCGGTTCGGACCCGGCGCCGCCGATGGAACCTTCCTTTTTGGAGAGAGTGGTCTCTTGCCTCTTTCCGGAGCATCCCGCTAGGAGGGGTAAGGACATAAGTGTAGGACAGGTACCTCTCTTCACTCTCGAGGAATTAAGGTCGGTGGCATCGGAGACGCCGGGGCGAAAGGCCCCTGGCCCGGACGGGGTGCCGTCCGAAGTCCTCAAGATAATAGCTGTGGAAAAGCCACACGTTTTGATGGACTTGTTCAATGCGTGCCTGCGCGTTGGACTGTTCAGCAGGCGTTGGAAGATCCAAAGGCTCGTTCTTCTGGACAAGGGCAAACCACCCCCCCTGGTCCCGTCGTCATTCCGACCCTTAGGTATGTTAAACAATGCTGGAAAAATGCTAGAGAGGCTGATCAGAATTCGCCTGAGAGGAGAAGTCAACCTCTCAGAAAATCAGTATGGGTTCCGTAAGGGGCGATCGACGGTTATGGCTGTGGCCGAGGTCCTCGGGTCGGTCGAAGAGGCATGGAAACCCTCTCATAAGACGAGGAGCGTCTGTGTCCTGGCGACTCTTGACGTGAAGAATGCCTTTAACTCAGCGAAATGGTCCGACATAATGAGGGCCCTGAAGCGCCAGAATGTAGCGGACTACCTGAGAAAGATCCTGGACAGTTACCTTCAGGATCGAGTACTCCGGTACGACACGAAGGATGGACCAAAAGAGAGGCGTCTAACGTCGGGAGTCGCTCAGGGATCTGCCCTTGGCCCCGATCTCTGGAACCTGGTCTACGACGAACTTTTGCGCCTTGAAATGCCTCTGGGGGTCAAGCTGACGGGCTTTGCTGACGACATAGCATTGCACGTCACAGCGAGATCGCGAGAGGAGGCCGAGCGCAAAATACGGTGGGCGGTCGCGATAGTGTCGGAGTGGCTCCGGGATCACGGTTTTGAGCTAGCTGTAGGAAAAACGGAGATGGTCGTCCTCACCAGGCAGAGGTGGTTCGGGGGTGACTTTCGCCTGAGCGTTGCGGGTGAGGTAATCTGCGCGAGCCCGGTGGTGCGCTACCTCGGAGTGTGGATCGATTCACGACTCACCTTCGGGGAGCACATCAGAAGAGCAGCCGATAAAGCCGCTGGGGTCTCTGGGGCACTTTCACGGTTAATGCCGAACGTTGGGGGCCCGCGGGAAGCCAAAAGACGGCTCCTTGCGTCGGTCTCCAACTCGATCCTGCTGTACAGTGCGGAGGTGTGGGCGGACGCACTCGCGAGGAAGGATCTCCGAGAGCGCCTAACTTCGGTGCAGCGCATTGGATCCTTAAGAATCACGTGTGCCTACCGCACGGTCTCCTCTGCTGCCACTATGGTGATAGCACGAACGATACCCGTCGTGTTGCTTGCGCGGGAGCGGCGAAGGAAATTCCTGAGCTCCGGCAACGAAAGCGATAGCGACAGGTGGGAGAAAACGTTGACGACGTGGCAGCAGGAGTGGGGTCTGGCTGTAGTGGGTAGATGGACGCACCGCCTGATTCCGGACCTGCGGCCATGGGTGGAGAGAGGGCATGGAGAGGTAAACTACCACCTCACCCAGTTCCTCTCCGGGCATGGTCAGTTCGATGCCTATCTCCACCGCATGGCGGTGAGGGCATCTCCTAGATGTTCTTACTGCCCTGCGTTGGATGATACCGTCGAACATACGTTTTTCGTGTGTGAGAGATGGCACCGTGAGCGCCAGCGGCTGGTGGACGGGATCGGCGTGGCACCCGCCCCCGAAAACATCATCTCCAAGATGCTCAGCAGCGAGGAGGGGTGGTCGGCGGTGGATGGCTTCGTTGGGTCTGTCCTCCGGCAGAAAAAAGAAGAGGAGAGGGCCGCCGTGCAGGAGGCGGGGGCCCCCTGAGTAGGTAAATGTGGACCCGAGCTGCGTATCTATACTGATCAGCTAGGGAAAGCTTTAAGTAAGCGCTAGAAAACGGGTGCCGGTCTTCAGGGACCCCGAGTCCTTTTCAGGACTCGAGAGGATTGGCACTTCTAGCAACTGGTGGCGGGCCTGCTCGCTAATGCTGCGAGACGTGATGGTCTTCTTGGTGGCTCCACCCTGAAGTAATGCTAACGCGGTTCCAGGGTGGATCAAAAGCCACGCGGCATGGGGGGGGTTTTAGTGGGTATGGGTGGTCTAATAAAGAAAAATCCACCGAGTCCCACACTACCGCTGTCCCTGCGGTGTGCCTCAATGCATTTGCCCTCCCTCCACAAAAAAAAAAAAAAAAAAAACTACTTCTACTACAACCACTACTTCCGGGTGGGGTTTTCGCTGGTTTCTCCATACCGAGCGCTTCCCCGGGTAGCGGATAGGGGCATCCTTTTAAAATAAGAGGTGACGATGGGCAGCTGGGGTGGCTCTCTGTGGTCGTGATCGGGGGCGTGGATCGGCGGGCGTGTGTAGCGTTGGCGTGTGTATCTGCGGCGATATGTGAACAAGGGATTAGTGCCCCATGCCTCCATCGGTGTGGATGCATGTGCCGGCTCTGCTTGTGCTCCTTGGTCTTCGCTTTTTAATGCTTTCGTGGGTGGCACTCCATTGCTTGATGCGGGCCAACAAAACTTGCACCCGTCGTGTATAAAAGTAAGCGGTAGTTGAAACATTTTTGTTGTATACATGCATAACACACTCTTACTAAACAAACACAGGGACACTTACGGATTGTTCTGGGTTGCGTGTGGCGGGTCCTTTTCCGGGCTTGCGCTGGGGGCCAGGCGACGGGTAAAGCCGGATGATGAGGCCCGGGTACGTCTGGGTAACCACATCTGATATGGCTGTACGCCTCATGAACAAAAAAGACGTAGTAGGCCGACTAATCTAGGCTTACTTCCACTGAGAAGGCTATATGGCGGCACCTTAGTGCCTTACGCCAGCCCGTTTTGTTGGGTTGTCTGCGCGGTCTTGGGACTGTATACCTGCCGCTCGTCTCGCTGGAATGACCGTTGTGTACCAACAAATACATACATTATACA
This sequence comes from Copidosoma floridanum, assembly GCF_036245765.1. Lineage (NCBI taxonomy): Eukaryota > Metazoa > Arthropoda > Insecta > Hymenoptera > Encyrtidae > Copidosoma > Copidosoma floridanum. The sequence continues at coordinate 4,974,487 of NW_028321885.1, forward strand.
CAAACACCATTTCTACACTTATTACTCAACGCCAGGGCAGTCTCCATGGGTGGGACTGAGGGAGAGTGGCGACTCCCAGCCAGCCCGAACAAATAGCTGATTCCTCTAGTAACAAAGAGGACTGCAGCCTTGGTTTAAACTCTTTCCCAATACTTATTTTTAGAAAAAAAGGGTAGTGCTGGCCTTCACAGGTCAGTACGCCATTAAAAAAGATGCCAAAACAAAGAACGTCGATGCAAAACTAGCACTCCAGGCGGTAACCTTACTGAGAGAATCCGCCGACAGTTTTGATCCGGTAAAAGCCCAGGTGACTGTCGCAGGCCTCACGGATTCTTGAAGGGGGGCCACAAAGACGTGTCTTATGGCTATCAGGGACATCTTTGTGTTCCATGGCCCTTTCTAACGGACAAAGGACTAAGAGGAAGTCTGTCGAGCATAGGCACCAACGACAGCAACGTGTCGGTATTTAGCAACCAAACCCAGGAAGAGCTTGCCTTTTTATAAGAAAGTGCCACTAGGCTTGAAGTAAAGTGACAGCAAGTTGCTTATAAAGTCTAATCAGCAACGAATGACATTACAGAGACGCTACAACTAAAAAATGACAAGTACGGCAACACAGCGAACGCTTTTAGAAATAAGCTCAAAGCGGTGCTTAAGCATCTTTAAAAGGCAGTGGTGCTAAGAAAACGCTGGCTTACTGAAAAAGATTTGTACACCAATGCTTAGAAGTCGTCATTTAAATCCCTGCAGTGGAGGGATAAAAGGCGAGATAATTTCCGACGGCATGTACAAAAACGAACCCTGAACACTGCCTTAAAGAAAATAGAACGAAGCAAGAGAAACAGGAGCCCATCAGACAGCCCTGTAAAACGCCGGCATACTATGTCTTTAAAAAAAAAGAAGACAGGTAGTGGCAAACAAGAAGAAATTTCCCTGAAAGACAAAACAAGCCAAAAGAAAAATATTGACGCCACAACAACAGTAGTGGTGAAGATGGCTGGAGGACAGACCTTTGCAACGGTGCTGAAGACGATGGAGGTGAATTTCGACCCTGAAAAGACTGACGTGTCAATACAAAGCGTTGTCACTACAAAAAAAGGAGAAATACTTATTAAGGCTAAAGCTGTAGAGAATGCTACGGCATTCTCACAGCAAATTAAAAAGTCGGTAGCTGGACAAGGTACTGTCAAAATAAGCAGCAGAAAAGTGACTTTAGAGGTCCGAGACCTGGATGTTATTGTAGAGAAAGATGAGATCAAAAAGGCTTTTGCTAGAACTTTTGAACATCAGAGCCAGAAGCCAGAAGTTGCTCTCTTAAAGCCAAATGCCAGAAAACAGAGGCTGGCTTTAATAAGGGTCTACGAAGCATCTGCCAGACAAGTAGAAAAGAAAGGCATGTTACGTGTTGGCTTTGTAAGCTGCCAAATTCAAAGAAGAATCGAAGTAACAAGATGTTTTAAATGCCTGGGATATAGACACGTATCGGGCAACTGTAAGGAAGGAAAAAGATCCAAGCTGTGCTTCCGGTGTGGAAGCACAAATCACTGGAAGAAAGATTGCCTAGATCCAGCACGGTGCTTCTTTTGCCTAACAACAGACAACAAGCACGAAGCAGGCAGCAGAAGCTGCCCTGTATTTGAAAGAGCCCTTAAAGAGGCCAGGGATAAGGCCCAAGCAGGATCAAAATAAGGCAGAAAGGCCTTAAGTTGAAAGACAGGCTCATGTGGACGCACGCCGTGCTGGGTACTTTTTACCTTTCAGCAAGGGAAAGCATTAAGCTTATAGTGGTGCTGGCTGAGTAGGCGGCGTACTATGAAGCGCTTGACAGGGTGCTGGTCCTCAGGGACCCCGAGTCCTCTTTAGTACTCGAGAGAATTAGCACCTTTAGCAAATGGTGCTGAGTTAGCTCGTTAATGCTGTGAGACGCGATGGTCTCCCTGGTGGATCCACCCTGAAGTAATGCTAACGCGGTTCCGCGGTATATCAAAAGCCACGCAGCATGGAAGGGGGGGTTTAGTGGGTATAGGTGGTCTAATAAAAAAAATCCCCCGAGTCTTACACTACTGCTGTCCCTGAGGTGTGCCTCGATGCATTTCCCCTCCCTCCACAAAAAAAAAAAAAAAAAAAAAAATCACAACTACTACTACTACTCCCGAGTGGGGTTTTTGCTAGTTTCTTCATACTGGGCGCTTTCCTGGGTGGCGGATAAGGGCATCCTCTTAAAATAAAAGGTGACGATGGGCAGCTGGGGTGGCTCTCTATGGTAAAGGTCGGGGGCGTGGATCGGAAAGCGTGTGTATCTGCGGCGATGTGGACGGGGGACTAGTCCCCCATGCCTCCATCGGTGTAGATGCATGGGCTGGCTCTGCTTGTGCTCCTTGTTTTTCGCTTTTTGCTGCTTCCGTGGGTGGCACTCCATTGCTTGATGCGGGCCAACAAAAACTAGCACCCGTCGTGTATAGAAAAAAGCGGCGGTTAAAACATTTTTCTTAGATACATGCATCACCCACTTTTACTAAACAAACACAGGGACACTTACGGATCGTTCTGGGTTGCGTGTGGCGGGTCCTTTTCCGGGCTTGCGATGGGGGCCCGCTGATGGGTGAAGCTGGATGATGAGGCCTGGGTAAGTTTGGGTAACCACATCTAATATGGTTGTACGCCTCATGAACAAAAAAGACGTGGTAGGCCGACTAATCTAGGCTTACTACCACTAAGAAGGCTATATGGCGGCACCTTAGTGCCTTACGCCAGCCCGTTTTGTTGGGTTGTCTGCACGGTCTCGAGACTGTACACCTTCCGATACTTATTAAGGCTAAAGCTGTAGAGAATGCTACGGCATTTCAACAGCAAATTGAAAAGTTGGTAGCTGGACAAGGTACTGTCAAAATAAGCAGCAGAAAAGTGACTTTAGAGGTCCAAAACGTGAATGTTATTGTATAGGAAGATGAGGTTAAAAAGGCTTTCACTAAAACTTTTGGACATCAGAGCCAGGAGCCAGAAGTTGCTTTTTTTAAGCCAAATGCCAAAGGACAGAGGCTGGTTCCAATCAAGGTGGACTAAACAACTGCCAGACAAGTAGAAGAGAAAGGCATGTTACGAGTTGGCTTTGTAAGCTGACGAATTCGAAGAAGAATCGAAGTAACAAGATGTTACAAATGCCTGGGATATGGACACGTCTTGGGCAACTGTAAGGAAGAAAACAGATCCAAGCTTTGCTTCCAGTGTGGAAGCACAAATCACTGGAAGAAAGATTGCCTAGGTCCAGCACGGTGCTTTCTTTGCCCAACAACGGACATTAAGCACGAAGCAGGCAGCGGAAGCTGCCCTCTATATAGAAGAGCCCTTAAAGAGGCTAGGGATAAGGCCCAAGTAGGATCAAAATAAGGCAGAAAGGCCTTAAGTTGAAAGACAGGCTTATGTGGACCCACGCTGCACTGGGTACTTCTTACTTATCAGCAAGGGAAAGCATTAAGCTTATAGTGGTGCTGGCTAAGCAGGCGGCCTTCTATAAAGCGCTAGATAAGGTGCTGTTACTCAGGGACCCCGAGTCTCTTCTAGGACTCGAGAGCATCAGCACCTAACGCTGACATCCCACACTAACGCTGTCTCTGCGGTGTGGCTTAATGCATTTTTCCTTCCTCCACAAAAAAAAAAAAAAAAAAAAAAAACTACTACTACTACTACTTCTACTATGACTGCTTCTACTACTTTTTCTATTACTTAAATCGTAATTATTAGTTATTATAGCAACGGCCCTCATTATTACTATTTAAGTATTAGTGCTTATTTGTATAACGTAACAACCCCAACGTTTATTCGTACAGGCATTCAATCGAAATGTTGAGCGATTTTTGCCGTTTTTTTTGCAATAATTATAATCCGATAAACAAACAGTGTTTAATATTATGTTTTTATATTAGCTTATATCAATTACACTTCATCTTTATTTAAATATAAAGTTAAAATAAAATTTAGTACAATTTGAAAGTAAAGGAGATAGCAAGAGCAGAATGCAACTGTGCAACTGCTATGAGGCATTATAACCTTATTTTCTTTACTCAAAAGCATTTTCACTCCTTCTTAAGTATTCTACCGAATATCTCAACTATTATTTAGCCCCACGTCCCACCTACGCACCCAATGTGAATCCTGAGTTATTAAGCGCAAGCTTAGACTCAAATAATTAATCACACTAACCTAACAATCTGTAGAAATCTGCCCATTATAGTTTGTATGAAAGATTGCTTTTAAAAAAAACCTATTTGATTTTTAAATAGGTCTACAAGGTACTTTTTATAATCACACAAGAAAAGAGGAGTCAAGTGTGCGCTTAAGCATAAATATAAGTGAATCCATTTAAGAAAAATTATTGCCAGCGTTTCCACATATATTTGGGCTCGTCTTACGTCTCTGAACGTTTTCTTCACTAACTATTTCGATACTATTTATTAATCAAAAAATGACCTGAATCAGTAATGCGAAAATTCTGAAACAACAAAACGCAATAAAAATAAATCATTTATTTTACCAGTACAAAAAATTGTTTTTAGGTTTTAAAAACTTCGAAAAAATATGAAAAAATTTAATAAACAGTTATTTATTTACAGTTAAAGTTCTAAATACATAATAATAACACTCAAATTTGTTGATACAGACATTATCTGCTTGGCTAATATATACTTATTTCTTAGTTTGCAAAAAAAACATTTAACTAAAAAAATTAGTTTATCAAATAAATTGTGTGATTATTATTTAATAATGTTGTGTACAATCAACCTAAATGAACAAATATACGGTAAATAAGAGTTTGCGTTAAAACAAGTGACAAATCGTACTATAACAAAGAGTTATTTAATTCCATATAACGGGACTGCTCATAGTTACGCGACAAAGAAATAAAAATTATAAAGTTAAAAATGTATAGTGTGGTGTGGTATGTATGGTAAGGGGGTGGGACGAAGGGAAAGTAAAATGCAAAATCCACTTTCATCAGACTTGTTCTTAAGGTCACTCATTTGAGATTGTTGGTGTACTCTCACACATAACGGGTTTATAGTAGTGTAATTTCGAAAACAACAATAACACGAGTCAGTGGATAGTTGTTCTGTTGTTAGACAATTTGGATAATGGATGTAACAGGATTTTAAATTACTGATTTTTTTGCAATCATTTTGAACATATTTGATAAATCATAAATATAATTACTACAATACTTATATATTATCTCTGAAGGGTATGGCAAAGAAGAGTTTTTGCTAGAAACTTTTTCTGCTAATGTTTTGCGATTTTGCAATGGCCAGACACAATTAAAATCAGCTTATTGTGTTGAGACTGTTGGCTCTTCTTATTCTAAGCTCACTATGCTGTTGGTAGTATGGAATAATGTATCTTGAGAAAATTGTATAAACTCAAAGTTTTATAACATAATTTTACATTTTCTTTAGGTTTTTTCTGTTAGTTTGGTAAAAAAAATAAGCTCGCAAGCTCTGTATACGTTTCTATTATTATTGCACATGTAGGTTTATATCATTATAACTGAGCAAAGTATACACTGATTTAGATAGGTTGTACCAGCTAGAAAGAAGTTGTCGTGGTGGTGATCTATTCGTATAAATCTGTTTTAGGCTATATACTGACGTATTTTTGTGAGTTAGTCTGTATGTGTTGTGGCATCGGTAATGGGTGCATCTGGTAGCTACTACATTTATTACTTATAATTTAAGAAAATGTTACGGTGATAGCTATTTTTTTGTTATTTATTACAGCTAATATACAAGAAAAACTGAGTACTTTAGCAATGGTAACTTTCACTTTATCTATGGTCTGGAAGTATTTGTTACCAAGCAAATAAATTTCTTTAATTTCTTGGCTAAGTTACTTCAACAAAAGCAGTGAAGGATGGGTATTATACTTGGCTACCATTAGAATGATATTAAATATTTTTTTATAGGATTGCAGAATATAATATAACTAATAGCCTTCCGTCTTACCTTCAGCCGAGATTCAGTGAGTAGAGTATACCCTTGCTCATTGACACGACATTCTAAAAAAAAAAATTCGACTGGAATTCATGTAGTTTTGGTTCAGTAATTAGCTGTAAAAAAGTTTCAAAAAATATAGCGATGCTAAAAAGTTCCGTGCATTACTTACGCCCAGTTGCCCTACAGTTTTCCTAAAGGGCTCTTGATTAGCACTTTCTCACATTATGATAAATTTGAAGTGCTGTTATCCTTAACAGTAGGCGCTTAAAAGTGAGAAAAAATACATAATTATGAATTGTTTTTTCAAACACAACACCTTACGACTAGGGCAAAAAGTCGTGGTGGCTCATCGCTTGCTACGAAGAAAACAAATACATATTAATTAATCTACTTGATTAGCTACTTGATTAGCTAGAAGATTTGAGTTAGGAATGTCAGGGTCTCATGGAAAAGTTATCTCTCACTTAATAAATTCTTTATTTATTGATTTTGACGCTCGTAAATTTTTCTCAATAAATGTTCTGCTTTAGTTTTTCGACGCCTTCAACTGTATACATTTATGGCATTTGAAGTTTTTATTCAAATTTGCCCCTACGGACATATTAATTTTTTCAATACATAAACTATACGGGAACTATCTAGGAAGAATCAGTAGGTAAAATCTCAGCCAAATTAGCTCAGTAGTTTTCATGGCTAGCAATTCAAATGGCTTATAAAACTTGGTTTCATACGTTAGTAAGATAATTATTGGAAACTCAACCCATACGTAAATTACTTGTAAAACTTTAACATTTTTTTTGTTCTGATAAATGCGTACTTTTTTTTACTTTTTTATACACTTGCTAAATAATTTATGTAATATATATTTTAATTTATTCTATTTCTTAATGAAATGTCGCTTAATTAAATCGTATGATATGCGTTTGATGTGCGATGAGGACAAATATATATATTTTTTTTGAATGGATTTTGTTTGAAGTTGATGGTATTCTGTAATTAAATTTTTTTTCTATTATTTGCCTGAATTATTAAAATTTTTTTTTTAAGCATATACTCGAGGAGATTTTTCTTGTTTTCATGTTATAAAACTAGTTCAACGTTAAGTCAAAGGTTTTGGTGGTTGGTTTAAAAAGTTGCTGTCATTTAAATTGTACACAATCAATATTCTTCAACAGTTGTGTAAGGTATGTCAGAGATATTAGTTGTTTGCATGAGTTTTTACATTGCTGCTTATGGCACTGATGTAGTTCTATGCAATAGACTTCTAAATTGTTCATGATAATTCGTAAAAATCTGTTGCGTGTCCATCGATGATTTTTGCTTACTAAAGAGATTATTTTATCAATTAATTCACTGAAAAACTGTTAAGTAACTAATCTACTTGGTAACCTTACTTTTACTATTTATATCGTTGTCATAGTTTTCTCCAATTTACTTTGGTTTTCTCAAATTCTCACTGTGGTACTCTTGGTTCTCTTTTAGTCCTTTTAGTACTCTCTTCAAATCTCTGTCAATCTGTAAATATTTTGTACAGTGTTAACAACTGTAATACATAGATGAGGACTCGAGAGGACAGAAATGACTTAAATAGTACTAAAAAACTCATAGAGCACTTTTTAAAAGAACTTTAAGAGGACTGGAAGTGATTAGCTACTTGAGTCGACTAAGCATTGGCTATTCAACACCCAACAGTTTTCAATGAATTTATCAATAAAATAATCTTTCAGGTGAGTACAAATTGGTGATTAAGAACCTAATGGCTTCTTAGAAAGTTATTAATAAAATAACGTCTTTGGCAAGTAAGCATCGGTGATAAGAAACTTAATTATTTTTTAGTATATTTATTAATAAACTGCCAAAGAGATAATTTTATTTATAATTGACCTAAAAAACCGTTGCATTTTCAATCACAGATACTTATGCACCTCAAAGAATATTCTATTTATAAATTTACTAAATATTTTTTGGATTTTTAATCGTGGATGCTCACTCGTCAAAGAGATTATTTTATCAAGAAATCCATAAAAAAGAGCTATTGGGCCCCTTGTCGCCGAAATTTACTTGTCTATGAGATTATTTCATACAAAATTCACTGATAATTAATTGGATTTTTAGTCACTAACGGTTACTTGCCAACAATTTTATTTTATTAATAAATTTACTAAGAAACTGTTACGTTTTTCATCGCCAATACTTACTCGCCTTAAAAATTATTTTATTTATAAGTTTACTTAAAGTCTGTTGGGTTTTTAATTACTGATGCTTACTAACCAAAGATATTATTTCATGTATGAATTTACTTTAAATCAGTTAGGTTTATAATTGCCGTAGATTACGCACCAAACAAATTAATTTAGTTATAAATTAACTAAAAAACTGTTAGGGTTCTAATTACCGATGCTCACTCGCCAAAGTATTATGTTATATAAAATTCACTGATGAACTACTGCATTTTTAATCGCTGATGATTAGTCGCCAAGAATATTATTTTATACATGAATTTACTCTCAATGTGTTGGGATTCTAGTCGTCGAAGATTACTTGTCAAATAAATTATTTTTATTATAACGCCACTAAGAAACTATTATTTTTTTAATCACTGAAGTTACTTCATAAAGAGATTGTTTTATTAATTAACATTCTGGAAAGCTATTGAGTTTATGATTGCCGATTCTCCCTTACCTAAGACCTTATTTTATATATACATCCACTAATAAACTATTGGGTTTCTTATCGCTGATGTTAACTTGCCTAAAAGATTGATTGATTTTTATATTCACTGATAAACTTTTGTGTTTCTTATCGCCAATGTTTACTCGCCAAAGTGAGTATTTTTATAATTAATTTCCTGTAAGGCTATTGAGATTTTTATTATCAATTTTTACTTGCCTTAAAGATGATTTTATTAACAAATCCATTGAAAAGTGTTGGGTGTTGAATAGCAGATGCTTAGTCTGCTAAAAACAGATATTATAAATCAATCTACTGGTAAACTATTGGCTTTCTTATCGCCAATGCTCACTCGGCTAAGAGAATTTTTTTAATATAAAGTTCTCTGATAAACTACTGGATTTATAATTGCTAATGATTAGTCGCCAACAATTTTATGTTATAAATAAATTTAATAAATACCAGTTGGGTATCTAGTCGCCGAAGCTTACTTGCCAAGGGAATTATTTTAATATAAATCTATTAAAAAATCTCTTGGCTTTATTAGCACCTATTTGAAAAAAAAATCCAGTGGTGTAATATTTCTCAAACGGGTTGTCCATTGCTAAAAAATGATACATTTAACGTTTTACAACGCATTCTGCGAGTTTGTGTAAATCTCAAGAGGGCGTGTAGTTTTTTTTCCATGAAGTGTAAGAAATGTTCTATTCCGTAATATTAAAAAATTAAGAAATTTTTGGTCACTAGTAAAAAATATTACGTTAGTTATCGTAAGAAAAATTGTACATATTATTTTACATACTTAAAATTGTACATATTACTTTATTACATATTTACTTACAACATTGTAAAACATTTGATGAAATGTTGTACTAAAAAAAAAAAAATGGTTAAATGAATTTAAAAAAAATTTGTTCCGAGTTAGATTCAAACTTGGTACCGCAAAAAAATGGGCGTAGACGTGTACGTTAGCCATCTGAGATATTAACACACAGAATATATGAAGATTGAAAGTTACATATGTTTATTATGATGTTCCAAAGCTTAAGATTTCATTTAAGTTTTATCGTGTTATTACAGTTTAGCTTTATATTAATGGTTAACAAATATAGATCATTCTAAAAATTAAAAAAAAAACTTCAGCGCACTGGTGCGTTTGGTCACAGGCGTTCGTATATTATTAACTAATATTACCTCTTACAAAAAAAAAAAATTGAGCGTACTGTGTCGTTGTGGTAAGTGCGTTTATTGATTATTTGATAGTTTTACTTGTCGTTAAAGTAAAGAATAATTGAGCGCACTGGGCGATTAGGGTAAAGGCACTTGGTTATTACTTAAGCCAAATAGTCATCAAATCATGTTAAGCTCGTCATTTTTGAAAAATTGAAAGAAAAAATTTTAATAACTTGACAATTATGTTTTAGTTCTTACAGTTGAATGAATGATCAACTTCATTTAAGAATCTTATCTTGCTTTCAGAAAAGAAAAGCGGGAAAAGTAATACGTGCAGCTCTTCTCCGCACGTATGAGTACACAACTGTAGCTGTAGATATGTAGCCAGCTGCATGCGTATACTTTAAACCTTCCTCTCTCTATCACTGATGCACACATTGGAACTTCTCACGTCTCACTCACCCATCTGCCTTCACCTCTCCTGCAAGCTGAGCCTACGAGCTGCCAGCTAACAGAAAACATGTGCATAGTTCCTTTGCTAGCCACCATGGATTGGTGCTTAAACCAGTGCCGAAACATCTACACACTCTTTAGCATAGGCACTGGCAATCTCCCTGCTTATCTCTGGTTATATAAATGCAATAATTATCAATTATTTGTACGTATTAAGTCTACATATTTGCCTTCTAAATGGTGTAGAAAAGTACATAAAAATAAATATGTAAAAGTGAATATTCAAGTAAATAAATAAGGTCTGCAAAGGGTGGTGGAGTGTCTTAACAAAAAGTGTTTTAGATTAAAATGATGGCAAGAAGCACCCGATTTTTTTTATTATCTTTATATGACTTACTGTGTGGAATGACTGCATACATATTTTTGTATGTATCATAAATCTCAAATTTCAGAAAATTTGTAATAGAACCCTGGCTTAATACGGCACCTCCGTATAAGCCCGCCTTTTAGAAAAAAACATGAATTAACTTTTCTTTAGTCCAAGTAAATCCTAAGCAGTTTGTATGTGTAGTACATTTTATATGCACACAAGAATGTAATATCACTAGTAAGATTTTTTTTCTAGCCTAAGTCTCACTTGACGCATTAAGAAATGTAGGAGAATCACGAATTAAAGGAAAAGTAGTAAATTAAGCTTGGTTTTTTTAACCACTACCAGAACTTATCAGTACGGCGTGCTAAAAATCTTTCGAAGGCCGAGCTATTATTCAATGGCAAGATGAATACAGCATGCCGAAAGATGTTATAGGATAGAGAATGAGAGTAAGTATTCATCGACACTAGAGAGCTTGTTTCTACTTTAAATAAATAAAATAATTAATTAATTAATTAAGTTTCTTACGAAATAAGAATTACTTGTAAATTTGACTAACAAGTCAAACTGATTTAAATAATTAATTGATTGTACATAAGACCTAAGAGCATGTAGAAAGCATCAGTCGTATTTATCAACAGCTAAGACTACTAACACGTCGTCTTGATAAGTTCAGCATGTTATTAAAAGCAAAACAAGCTGAATTCATTTCTTTTTCTTTGATTTCTAATTTCTTATTAGTATTAAATGCGTCCGTTAAGGAGTAAGGCTAGTATTCATATCTTATTTGTAATTATACTCCCGTAAGGCGTAGTTTACAAACATGTATGATGTGTAAGAGTAATATTATGTATTAATTTTTTAGAACTCAATAGCTCTTAATTCCTTAGTTGAATCAAAAACTAATTGTCATCAAGTAAAACGCTAAAATAATTAATTTAATAATCAGTAAAATTTTTGGTTATAGACGTTTAAAATAAAAGTTTTAATGACACCTAGATAAGAGTCAGATGGGTTAAGTTAAAGAGAAAAGAAAAAAGAATTTTGAAAATAATTACTCATTCAACTTTTAGTTAATAGAAAAAATGTTACATTACTACTATTATTAAAAAAACGTTAAGTACTGTCTCTACGTAGTTTAATAAGGCTTTATTACATGGGTGATAAAGTTAACACATTTTATTAGGGAAAAATTTTTATGGTTTTCATCATTTGTAGACTGTAAATAAAGTCAATAAGTACATAAAACTTCTATCATATTTTTAAAAAATTAATGTGAAAAATTTTACTCATTAAAATATTATTACCAACATTTATATCTATTATTGTTTTATATCAAGTCTATCTATTTTTTTTCTGGATAGTGTTAGCAAATAGATTAAAAATATTTAATAACACAAAGTAACTTATTATTTATATAGGGAAAGACAAGAAGAGTGTGTGGGGAATGTTATAATATGGTGGAGGATTGTTGAAGACTTAATACAGTTTTTATCACGTTAAAATAATGGAAAATTAAATTAAAATTTCTGTTAATTTGTGTGGTGACTGTGGTAAAGATCCAAAAAAAAAACGCATACTTTGGGACAGTGAAAGGTAGTGGACAGTTGTGTTTAATTCTCTAAAACTTAACTATCTAATACGAAATGATGCAAGAAAGATACACACACATGTGTGTGCGTGTACACACACGTCTATATATATATATATATATATATATATCTTCCTATATTATATAGTCGTAAGAGTTAGAGCGAGGTTTTGCTACCCCCTGCTCCCCCCCACCTCCCCCCAACTCACCCCCAGCTCCCCCCCAAATAAGGTAGTTATTCTTTCATTTTCTTGCATTTTTCGAGTAATCCTACTTTTTTGATAGCTCCCCCCCGCTCCCCTTTTAATTCACTTTATTTTGTTACCATGATCGTAAGAAAAATTAATACTAAATATTGACTCAGTAAATTTTAAATTGTTGTTTAGGATCTCAAGAGAGCACCGAAATTTTTTCGAGGTGTTAGAGCTTGTTAAAATGATTTTATAATAAAAAAAAAAAATTAAGTTAACCCTACATAACCTTTTTCACAATTTTGACAAATATTTTTTTGAACGTTTTTTTCATGACTTTTTAAATGTCTCTGTAAGTGATGATTTCTTTTTAAACTTTTTTAGCATTTGATACTCTTAAAAATTTTTTTAATGTTTTGTCATTCCTTTGTGTGACGCAAATAGTTTTTCTTGTTTAATATTATAATGCTGCACAGATCACATACAAAAAATTTTTTTTGTGAATTTTTTCGTGCGATGATAGACACTCTTGATTTGGAAATTTTAAGTTACATTTGTCACACTGATAAAATTTTGCATCCATGATGATGTATCTGAAAACATATTACAAAAAACGGATTGTTTATAATTACATAAATCTGGGTACTAGACGGTACTGAAATTTGCTTTTTTGATGAAAGATAAAATTTGCAAGAAAGTATAAAAATAGTAATAAACTTTAGAATAGTTTTTTTGTTACTCTCAAATTTCATTCAAAACAATATTTTAAATTTCAAATTTGTTTTCTGATTCTTTTGAAATAAAAATTTTTTTTTGTTTTCAACATCTAGGCAGTGCAACTTATAATTGCCCATTAGAAATAATGGTTTTCTAAAGAACAACCCTAAGGCATCAAAACTTTTACCTTAAGATTTATTGATAACCATAGGGAGAGTTAAGATAAATGGAAATCGTTTTCTGTACAATATAAATGGTAGTAAAAAAGAATTGTTTGTATTGAGTGTTATACTTAGACTAAAGACTTTATTTCCTTTTTTTTTACCTGAGATTATTCCAGCTTCGATGTTGTATGTGAATAATTTTGTAATTCATAATCTTGTACCATGGCAAAGTCCTTCAGATATGTTTAAGTTTCGTATTAACATAACAATAGCGTTGATTTTTAAATCTAATTCGTGTGGAAAAAGACTTTCTTTACTACTATTTAAATATTCTTTAGAGAAATTAGTATAAATATTATCTATAGTATAAATATTATTTTGCCTTCTCCTATATCCAGTAGCAATGAGGACAATTTTTTATCAATTGAACATATATAATATTTTTTAAATAGAAAATATTGAATAAAGGCCAAAAATTGGAAAATTTTATGGTTTTTTGAACAATAGTAATTTTGCTTCCGTTTTTTACTACTGGGAGAATTTGACGAAAGTCTCCACCTAATATTATTATTTTATTTCCAAAAGGATTATTACCTCTAGATAAATCTTTTTAAGTCCTATCAGCGATTTCTAACGTTTTTTTCGGTACCATAGAAGCTTTATCCCAACTAATTACTTTGACATTACGTAATTTTTGTTTATCTGGCTTAAACTGGAAAAATGCACTTTTTATAGTGCTAAATTCCAAAGGAAGTCTGAAAGTTCTGTAAGTGGTCATTTCCTTTGGAAGCAGAATAGAAGCAATACCTGTCGAAGCCATTGTAAGAATTTTTTTTCAATTGATATGAAATAATGAATTATTATTCTGTATAGAAAAGTTTTTTCAGATCCACCAGGACCATCGATGAAAAAATTTTTTTTTTTAATTTTATTGTTTCTTGAAAAATTCGACATTGATCATAATTGAGTTGTAAAAATATTTCATGGAATTTATGTTGACAAAATATTCTTTCATCATTGTCAGTATCAATATTTTTTTTTATCGTTTCTGTTGGTTCTGGTAAACTGAAATCTTCACAAGACATATTTTTAGAATTAAAAAATTCGTTTAAATGTAAAAGAGCTTTATTTTCATCATCTTCACAATTTTTAATGAAAAATTTTTTGTATTTGTTCCAAGTAATATTACCAAAAAATTTTGGGACATAATAAACCATGCGAAAAATTTTCGTAGTTGAAAAGGCAGCATAATCTTTTAAAATCATATTGTTTTGAAAATCGTGTTCTACTAATCCCATAGAAAAAGCTGGTATTAGTGAGGGAAAATAAAAAGTGATAGTTAAAAATTTATGTAATTAATTATGATCAATATACATTCATTACATATATAAATTTTAAGTAACAATTACTATAATTCGGGTATTTTTCCATACTTCGTAAATCTTATTTGCAATTACGGGGGTTGGTGTGTAGAGCGCGCAGGGGGCATATATAGTTATAAGAGCTTAGAAATATCTATTGACACATACAGGATAGACAGCCTTTTTAAAAAAGGGAGCCACTAGAAGAAATAATAAAGCTCACCAACAGAAATTTAAAGGCACATCACTCTGTCTATATAAACTTCACCACTTTTATTTGAAATTAGCAGCTTGTTCTTTATATTTCTTTAAAAACAGACCAGTAATCATACCCCAGTGTAGAAAATTTATTCCCGAGTATATTCGAAAAATGCCATAGTCTTCTGAATTCTGTAAAATATACTTCAACACATTATTTTTATACTAACAATTAATTTTATCATTTTTTAAGGCCTTGAAAAATATTAATACAAACCTTATTTTGAAAAAATTACACTTATAACACAATAAAAGGGGGAGTTGGCACGTGGAGCGCACAGGGGGGAGGAGCCCCACTAGTATATATATATATACATCTATATATTTTTACGGGATGCACGCACTCTGCAGATGTACGAGGTGGAATCACTTAACTCTGACAGGGCCAATGTTGTCTAGATATCCTTGTCAACACTCCCTGTAAATGATGCGCGTCAAGACACAACTGGAACAAAATATCGTGTCGACCAGTACCGTCGTCACCTCTCGCGACTAGGTTAACACGGCACAAGGAAAATCGGGCACATTAAGAAATAAGCACTTACAACTATTGTATTTAAATAGAATAACATATTTAATTAAATAAAAATACTTATGTGTATGTGTATGTGTGATCACACGTCTAGTGCGATAAGTCGAAGTGCTCGTGGCACAAAATTGCAACAAGAGCAGACTACGTGGGCTTCTAAAGGCTGCTGCCCTTTACAAACGACTACCTGCTGGCAGGTACTTAAAATGACACTGGTATGAAGTTGCTGTCTCGAGAACGATTTTCTCCTTGGTGGTTGTGGCGCTATCGAGGAGCAGCATCGGGACATCGCGTAAAGGGAAATGCTGAGGACAGCAAAACGAACGAAAAACGTTTCTCGTGGTCAAAACGATGCTTCTTGCACGCATGCATGCCCAAGCTAATCTGAGCTTTCTTGGCCTTTTCTTTATTTTCCCTCTGCTTTCCCTTACTACTTTCTCACCTATTTCCTTGAACAAAATTCTCTCTTTTCCTTACTCACCTATACTACCATAGGTGGCTTCACGGTGTCTCACTCTGACAACATAACTCCCCACTGCTCCAGCACTGTCCCCCAAATGACACCCCACCGTCCTTCAACTACCCTCCTACAAATTAAGGAGAAATTTGTCCTTTTTAAAAGTAATGATAACCCGATAAGTATTGGATTAAGCCCCCTTATTGCCCTTTCACTGTCCCTCCACATAATTTGTCTTGCCCCCCCTACTACCGCCCCTCACACCCCCCACAAGTTTTTTTTGTGTTTTAATGCACTTGAGCTGTTTGAGTAGAATCTTTTTAAAATTTGACTATATCATGCGATCTAAAATCCTATTTCTTTATTCAGAAAACATTCAAATATACTTTTTAAAAAGAAAGTTTCTACTATGTTAAGAAAAGTTCTTTTAGATTTCAAAATTTTCATATTTATTTTCTCACACTGCAATAGATGCCTAATGCAAACAGATGGACTTTATACAGTTTATCTAATCATATGAATAAAAAGACGTGATCTCTAATATCTATTAATATAGTAACAATATTAAAAATTAAAATAAGTAAGTATAAGTTCTTGGTACACTAATTTTCTTTATTGTTAATAACATTATATACCTATGTGCCTTCATTTTTTGTCGTTATAAAATGACAAGGTATCATAAAAATTTTGCCTTTAAATGTGACTTACTTTTGCGAATCATATTATAAAGCTGTATAAGACCAAAAATAATTACCTTGAGATTTATTGATAGTCATAGAAAATTCTAAAACTAAAGAAAATTGTGTTCTGTATACAGTAAATGGTAGTGAAAAAATATTTAGAGTATTAAAAGTTCTTTGTGGAATAAAAACTTTTTTTCCAATTTTTTCTTCAGTTATATCACCTTCTATGTTGTACTTATATTGTTTAGTTATTCACAACTGTGTATCAATACATGATAAATCTGATATACTTGAGCTTCTTATAAACATTACTATACTTTTTATTTTTATATTTAGTTTATTAGGTGGTGAGCCTTTCTGAACATTATTGAACATTTTTACAGAAAAGTTAATATAAATGTTATCATCTGATTTATCAACACCTTTAAGAGTTTCTTAATCAACCCTATAATACATTTGAGACTCTTCTTTCAATGTTTTACAAATTGTAGTGTAAAATGTAGTTATAAAAAAAATTGTTTTGTAAGCCACGTAAAAGAGCGTACGTACAGTTAAATGATATGTGGTTTTATCCATAACCAAGAATTTACAAGAGCAACATGTTAAGGAATTATTTACATACACATAATACAAAGCATATTGAAGTTTGTAAACATTGTGAAAATGAATTTTAAAAAAACGCATTAAAAAGACATTGCAATAGAGTTCTTAGAAAAGTAAATAAAGAATTTTAAAAGCATGATAAAAATTAGTAACCATTATAGTAATGTTTGACATATAGGATTCTTACTTCTTTCAGAATACAGATTTAACTATTTTTAACAAAAAATCAAATATTAATGTGTACCCCTTAGTGCAATAAAATATTTATACAACTTAAAAAAAGTAAATAAAGAATGAGCTTATAAATAACAACATTAATTTTTACTATGGACCATGATGAATTGCCTACCACATACTAACTAAAGCTGATTTTTTTATAACAACCATACTTAACTTATATAAAAGGTACTTATACTATTGTGATTTGCAGTTAGAAAAAAAATTTTTTTTTCTTCGGTTAAAGCTTTAGCTTCCTATCTCAAATCTTATGCGAAGAATCACTATTTATTAAGAGGGGTTGGTGCATAAAGCGTGTAAGGAAGCAGAGTTCCACTAGTATAAATACATTTGTGTGAGTACAAAGGGTCTTAAGATATAATAAAAGAAAAAGAAAAAGAAGCAGCAAAGAAAAGTTTTACACTTCGTAAGTTAGAAAGAGAAAGAAATAGTCTGTTAATGATTAATTGTAACTGTAAAATACTGAGCATAATTTTTAGTGAAGGTTTTGAATTAGGAGAAGGGTATTTTGTTTCGTATGTTACATATTAATTAATTATATTGTTATTAAGAATTGAAAATTTTTCTCTTTTTACCTGTCGTAAACAAGACTATCGCTTTCAAGCAGCTGTATTCTGCAGAGTCCACACGTAGAGCCTTTAATTTTTCTACCTGCTCTTGAAAAATTCGAATGTGGTCCATAAAAGCAACAACTTTATCAGCTGCCATGGGTGAGGCATGAAGACCTGCTGCTGCTAGTAATGGGGCAACATTTAGGGGCATTGAACATTGACTAGCATTTAATACAAAAAGCTCACTCCACACTAATCTTAAAAGTGCTACTTGGTTTGTTACTTGAAGCTCTGGAAAATAAGGTATGTGTCTTGTCCACTCCACAGCAGAAAATAAAAGTCTCGCTGCCAGCTCACAAATACTGTCGATTCCAATAACATTTTGTGGCTGCATACTTTGACTATATCTTGATGTTGAATATGGCTCAGCTCTTAAAAGTAAACTCAGAAAAGACGGGATGTAGGAGTTGCTACTTGATTGAGAGCTTGAAATTACATTTTCATTTGCCAACAAAAATTGTCCAGAATATCCAGAATTGTTAGTGTGTAATGATGGAACTCTTCCTCTTTGTACGGCTGAAATAATATATTTCTTAATAATTATCAAGAATATTAGGTAATGATAGTCAACTTCCTAGTGTTGCTAAATTCTTAATCACAAAGACATGTTGGTACGGGCTAACTAAAAGATCCCATGAAACAGAAAGGCAAGACAGTAAAAAGGGAAGTAAGAGATG
This sequence comes from Copidosoma floridanum, assembly GCF_036245765.1. Lineage (NCBI taxonomy): Eukaryota > Metazoa > Arthropoda > Insecta > Hymenoptera > Encyrtidae > Copidosoma > Copidosoma floridanum. The sequence goes on from NW_028321885.1 coordinate 4,993,219, forward strand.
TCATGCAATAATCATATAATTTTTCTTGTGAGTATAGCCCAAAACAAAAAAAAAGAATTTATTTCAAATATCGCAAAAGACTATAGAATAAGAGCTTCGATTTGCTTAAAAATATCACCTCATCCAATAAAAATAGCAATGATCAGGAAAGGTTTTATGGGCCCGTTAAAAGAGAGGTAGATAATTTATAAAGGGCAAAGGTTCTAGCTTAATTTACTAGATTAGGAGTAAAATAATAATTAAATATTTTATAAATTATATTCTATAATAAAGTAAGCACAAACAGTAGCAAGACGGTTTCAAGAATTCTCACTTATAGAGAGACTTATATTGGTTGAAAGATAGTATTGCGTAACTACTACCCTACAAGCTTTGCAATGGGTTGAGAAAGTAACGAATAGAACTAAATAAAAAATCAATTTCATGTTTCAAGTCCTTAGTGTTCGTGAAGGAGCATGTACTTATCCTGTAAGGTTATACGACTTTTTACTGGAAAACTAATAAGTTACAGATTAAAAACGTTTTCCGTTAGCCTTTACCCAAACAAAATTAAAATTAGCTAGTGAAATCTTATTGAAACATATAGGCAGGTCAAAGTAGAACATTTAGTTGTGTTCTGAGACTGTTTATAAGAAACGTATTAAATACAGGACAAATAAATATAGAGGAATGTTTTAATAGGTTACATTAAAAATGTTTTGAAAAACGATTGCTTCGGTTGTTAATTTTTGCTATCTAATAAAAAACTTTTTTCAGTTATACTTCTATAGGCACGTTGTGCGTGAGGATAAATCAAAGGTCTCAAATTATTGGTGACCTTGGAGAAAAAAAGTGATGAAAGTGGATTTTGTTGCATACTTTCCCTTTGCCTCGCCCCCTGTAACATATTTCTAGTCCCTTCCAGACCACATAACCCCATCCCACCACATAACAGCACCACACCACATATTTTGAGTGCAAAGAATTCAATTTTTTTTTTTTTTTAACTAATTGTTACAAAAAAAAAAGAAGAAAACGTTTCCAAAGAGATTTGAACCCCCAACCTTGTAATTACTGGTTAAGGTCCCTACTTACTCTGCTATGAATGGTCCTGACTTATGAATTTGATTTGTATCAATAATAAACTAACTTTTTTAGTTAAATGTTTTATTCAAAAACTTATAAATTAGTATGTTTAAGAAGCCCAGATTTCCTATATTATAATTAATATTTACTTCTATTTATTTAATTTGTTGATATAACAATAAATAAATAGCTGTTTATACAATTTTCCATACTCTTAAAAGGTTTTTAAAAATTAAAAAAAATTTTTTCTGTACGATAGAAACACAATGATTGCTTTTTTTTGTACTTTATTTCTTCACAATTAGTTCATTTATGATTTGAGTGATTTTGTCACTTCAGGACGTTCTTCACATAGTTAGTGGGTGAAAAGTTCACGGAAGTGAGAGGAACGCTAATGTTTGCAGTAAAGCTAGTAATTGTTTTTCTCATGTGGATGGGCTCGCATACATGCTTTAACGCACACTTCATCCCTTCTTTCTAAATTTATTTGAAAACCTACTAGCAGGTCTATTTGAAAATCTGATAGGTTTATCTAAAAGTTATCTTTTGTACCCAAAAAATTGGAAGATCTCTACGAATCATACAAATGACATTTAACGTTATTTTTCCATAAGGTTACATGTTAAATAGCAATTTTTCAAACTATACATACTTAAAATAATGGTAAAGTCAAACGAGGCTCAATTTTTGAAGGTGTTTTTTTGCTATTTCAAATGTACGTTTGATATTTAAATAATATCTGCCGAAAAAATCTATGTATGATGAAAGTCCTATTAAAGACAGTGGTACTACAAGATGTTTTTTTTACTTTTTAGATACAATTACACTTTGTGTATAAGATATGGACATGACAATGAACAGGTGTAAGAGCGTATCTGATAAATGTGAGCGTGACATTACAGATTTAATCAGCATAGATAGTTGGAAGTCGTTTTACAACCATCGGAAGATTTAATGTTAGTGCAGTCTAGTACTGATCAGCCTATATATTATTTTATTGTAATGTGCCAGTATATATTAGTAACCATTGTTAACTTGACAAATATTTGTTAACAACATACCCAATTAACGTGAGTATACTCATTCCTACGAAAATTGAACTACCTGTGTACACAATACTGTTTTATAGAAGGTATTTTTTTATTTAAAATTCTATTGTTTGGCATATAATTTTATTTAAGTATAACTTCATACTTAAGTACCTAAGCACCTACTTTTTACTGGTTTCTGTTTGTATTTTTATGCTGCAATATAATTACACAAAACTTTTATCTTATACAAACTATTTATAGAGTATCAACAGAAACTATGAAACGTACATTAATTTTTTTGCATGCCTTTATCTCAAAATAATTTTCATAGTAATTTAACCAGATGCTACATTAGTAAAACAAATGGTTTTCTGAACTGATACTGCTACTTGACAATTCAAGGACGTGACGCTTAGTACGAATTTTTTCTTTATTAATGCATCTTTTAAAAATTCTGATAGACTTTATTTAGTTAGCGACAGACTATTCCTAAAAAGGTTAAACTTTTTACGAAAAATTACGAAAGAAGGAAGAATTAATTTGAAAAAAAGAGGTGTCATTTAATAAGCTACGTTTATTATAAGGTTGAGAATGTATTGCAATATAATCCAAGTAAGAATACATTACGTCGTTTAACGTGGCTTACGCAATTCTTATCAGCTTGATTAAAACCTCTGAATTCTAGTTCTACGTAAATCAAGTATGCAAAATTTATATGCGATAAGAAAATACTGGGGTTAACGATTTCATTGTTTTACAAATCGCTACTGAAAGTTTACTAATTTAACACCTATTTTTATGAACAGTGGTGATAAAATCGACTATGTCTTTGAAAATCTTTGACTAACCTCAAAAACTTAAAGTAGTTCTTGTGTATTTTCTTACAAAGAGTCTATTAAATTTCTAACAATATAGGATCAATGACTTAACTTAAGAAAAAACCAGAAGTAAATTATGAAATGTTAATCTGGCTTGCCTCGCCACATCTCTTAATTTTTACTATTGTAAATCCACGGTCCTTGTATGGCTATTTCTTGATCTTGGACTTTGATATTATTGAAATAACTATATTTATTAAAAATTTATCGTCGAAAATCGTTGCATTATGCTTTAATAACTTTTTTGTGTGTAACCTATACATGATTAATTTATTACTAAAAAAGGCTGTGATACCTATTATTAGATTCTTACTCTCTTGCTTTCTACACGCAGAGACAAAAATGGCATTATTGCATAAGAGCGTCAATGCTATGAACCTGTGCGGCACACCATGCGCTTTTACTGTAGCTGCTACGAGCTAAGCGCAGGCTGCTATGTAGTTATGGCGTCCCCAGTGTCTATGTCGTGATGTCATCATGAGACATGAGCCTAGCGCCAGAATTTGATGGCTTAAAGCAGAGAGTCGACACCTCAAACGCATTGACTATAGCTATGGGCAAAACGCAAATCAGCAATGAAGTTTTGTCCGTTGCCGTCTTGCGTTTGCTTTTCCCACTTCTTGTTCTTACACTATATGCTCTCTCTGCAGCAGACAAGCACTTGTTGCCTGTGCAGCTCATAGATACCTATAAACATACATGTTTAAATTTTTGAGTATACATACACAGCAGCTGATAGTCTTGTGATATTTAGAAAATATATTTATTGTGAGCACCCTTCATATGTAGATCTAATTTTGACATGAGTATGGCAAAGCTGCACAGCACAGCTAAAATTTTAATGAATTAAGCATGAAAAGTATCAAGACTATCATATCAGCTGCAGTGTATATATACCCAATTACTTAAACATGCATATATATATATAGATATTTATGCGCTGTGCAGGCAACGAGTGCATGCCTGCTGTAGAGAGAGCAAATAGTATAGAAACAAAAAATGTGAGAAGCAAGCGCAAGACGGCAACGGACAAAACTCCATCGCTGGATTGCGTTTTGCCCATAGCTATAGTCAATGCGTTTAAGGTATTGACTCTCTGCTTTACACCCATTTAATTCTGGTGCTAGGCTCATGTCTTATGATGACATTACTGTATAGACACTGGGTACGCCATAGCTACATAGCAGCCTGCGCTTAGCTCGTAGCAGCTACAGTAAAAGTGCATGGTGTGCCGCACAGGTTCATCGCATTGACGCTCTCATGCGATAATACCATTTTCTTCCTCTGCGTGTAATTCAGTCAGTCAGCCTTTGAATGGATAAGCAATTGAGTGTATACCTCTCTTTTAAGTGTATACATAAAATTATTCCAAAATATGTAAACATAACAAATTAGTTACTATTTCATATTACCAGAAAGTATAATAGTATGAGAGATATAAAAGAAGTATTAAAAGGAATGAGCTAAACTTAATTTTTTTTTACCTCATAGTGCAGGTATGAACAGAACAAACGAAAAAAAGGTCAAAAAATGTCTGAGTTGTCTTACAAGATATAGTTAATTTTGACTGTTGCTTGTTTATCTAACACCTAACAGGGTAAAGATAAGAATTATTTAGTACAAACAAAATTACTGCCATTTCCAGGCAAGGAACTTCACTTCTTAGAAGAAACAACCGTTAAAAACTACTTTTGATACCTTCAACGCTTACTCCAGTTAAGTAAAATACTAAGAAATTAGCAGGCTAACTAGGCATGGGTATACATTGGTACTGAAGGTAACAATAAACTCAAGTGTTTAATTACTCCTAAGGCTGTTAATAATGTGAATTTTTAAGAAATACAGATAACGCTGTTTAAACATTTTTGTTGTTCAGGGTATGGGGAAGAATAAAATTTTTTAATATAAAAAGACAGTTTGTTAAACAAAAGTAAAAAGGTACAGTTAGACAGAACAGCGCACTCAACAGTTGTCGAAGGGTGACTGACTCTGTTAGGTAACCCGACCGTAGTAGTTAGAGAGACATAAAGTAACATAATTTAAACGAGTTTTACTACAACAGTCCCACTTTTTAAATACTCTACGCTAAAAAAAACATTATTTAAAAAGAAGAAAGATACATTAGTAAGAGCAGATAACATAGTTAGTCTGCTTTAATTTCTTTAGTCTGTGTTATGCCCATCTTCATGCGTAGGGCTTGGAATTGATTGCGACTTACAGCTTTTATTAACAAGTCAGCAACCTGGTTCTCGCTTGCTACGTAGACGGGATTGATTTCTGTTTTTTTGTACTTTTCTCGGATGAAGTGATGACGAATGTGAATGTGCTTGGTGTGTTTGTGATAAACGGGGTTCTTTGTCATTCTCATGGAGCCCTGATTGTCTATGTATAAGGTTGTGGGTTTCAGTGATAATTCACCCACATCTTTCATGAATTGACACAGCCAAATACACTCTTTTACAGCAGAGGCAGCAGTCAGATATTATGCCTCGCTGGTACATAGGGCTACGGTGGGCTGTCATTGACTGCTCCATGTTATTGCACTGTTATTTCTTTGAAGTACGTAGCCTGTAGTGGATCTCCTGGTGTCTAGATCTCCAGCGTAGTCAGAGTCGGAGAAGCTGTGTAACTGCAGCTGCGTTTCTTTCTTTAATGGGATACGGTAGTTCTTAGTTTCAGTCAATCATCTGATGATCGTTTTTAGTGCGGTCCAGTATGCATTGGTGTGTTTTTCATAGTACTTGCTGACGGCTCCCACTGCATACGATATATCTAGGCGTGTAGCTGTTGAGAGATATATCAACGGCTTCCCTATAAGGCACGTTTTTGAGTAGATCCTCAGAATTCGTCGCTCTGTGCAATGATGAATGAGAATCAGCTCGCGTTGACACTGATTTCGCTTTTTCCATGTTAAATTTCCTGTTAACTTGATTGGCGTAGTTCTTTTGGTAAATGAATATTGAACCGTCGTTGTTTCTTACGATGATAATGCCAAGGAAGAAGTCAGGATCACTGACAGTTAGTTCGAAGTTCTTCTTCAGTTCGTTCTCAAGCTTGTTCACGGCGTCTGCAGACCTGCCCATGATTAGCCTGCCGTTGACATACAGTTCCACTGTAAGCGCATTTTTCTGTGTGTTGCTGCTCAAATCCGAGTGTGGTCGTGCTGCTATAAAATTTTTGGTTTCCGCAGCGAGGGGCTTGTTTTAGCACATAGAGTGATTTCCGCAGTTTTAGTACTTTATTTTCCTTGGGACGAGGCATTCTTTTGGATGCATGCATATGGATTTCTTTGTTAAGTTCGGCATTGAGAAATGCTGTCTTTACGTCAAACTACCTGATTGCATAGTCGCGTTGTACCGCAACTGCAAGCAGAAAGTGTATTGAGTCAAGTCTCATTGTTGGAAAAAAAGTTTCCATATAGTCTATTCCGCACTCTTGTGCGAAGCCTCTGGCGACTAGGCGGGCTCGATATCTCTCTGCTGTACCGTTAAACTTTCGTTTTATTTTTAAGGTCCACTTAGAGTCGATGGTGTCGAGTAGAGTTGATTTGGTGCGTCACCCTGCTGGTTTGCTACAGTTGGGACCCTCTCTTCATCATTCTTAGGATCATCTTCTGGTGCTGACTTTTCATCGTCACCTGGGTGGTCTCTTTCCTCTGCTGCATTATTTTCTGCTTCCACTGCTTTTCCATCTCGTTTCAACGATTGTTCGATGCGGTCGAACAGGTCTGACATGATTTTTGGTATATCGTGTAGTGTTATACAGGAATTAGTATTCTCTTAAAAAGTTACATTAGGTGGCACTTTTCTTTGCTTGGTGTCAATGTCAAAGAGCCTGTAGTTATTTGAGTTCTTGTCGTAGCCGACAAATACCAACTTTTTGCTTTTAGCGTTGAGCTTTTTTCTCAGCTAATCAGGTATAAACATGTAGGCAGTACATCCGAACTTTCTCGCGTGTGACAGGCTCACCTTCTTTCCAGTCCAAAGCTCGTAAGGTGTGGTGTCAGGAGATTGCCTCGAGGGTATAAGATTTAGAATATAGACAGCTGTGTTGACTGCTTCAGACTATAGATTTAAAGGCGCATCGTTTGCATGTAGCATAGATCTAGCACTTTGTACAATTATGCGATTGGTTCGTGCGCTTTTGCCGTTTTGCCCTGGCGTGTATGGTGCCGTCCGCGTCGTCTGCAAATCAATGCCCTTTTTCTCAAAATAGTTCCTGAATTTTTTATTGCTGTACTCATGTCCGTTGTCCACACGTAGTACCTTCACTGAGTTCTCTGACACATTTTCAATTAAATTCACGAACTTGACGAACTTGTCAAAGGTGTCGTCTTTATGTTTAATGAAATGTACCATACGGAAACTTTAGAAATTATCGATGTATGTTACGAAGTATTTGGCTTCACCGACGGAATCAACACTCATCGGGTCGAACAGGTCACTGTGTATATACTCTCCAAGATTAGTCTTTTCACGGTGTTTCGAGTGTATCGGAATCTTATGCTGCTTTCCGTACGCGTATGCTTCACAAAAAAAATCGGGTTCGTCGTTTAATTGCACACCTTCAATTGTGTTGTTTGAAGCTGCATGGTGCAGGTATTTGAGGTTAGTATACTCGAGTCTTTCATGCAACGCTTTTAGATTGTTTTGCTTCGTGGTTACGTTGGCACTGTACGGCATAACGGTCTTGAAACTCATTCGATATAGATTGTTGCTCAGTCGCTTACTGACAGCAACTACTTTACCATCTGATGTGACTTCTGCACTGTCACTTTCTTTTGTGACTTTTAGACCTTTGCAAGTGAGTTCGACTTCCGACAACACATTCTTGGTCATCGATGGAATGTAGTGAACATTCATTATGATGCACATTCCCCACATGCCATTCACGCAGTTCTTGACTTCCACCGTACCTTTTCCGTTAATGGCAAGTTTTATGTTGTTGCCGAGAATCACAGTATCACTGTCGCGACGAAATCCTGCAAGAAGTCAAGTCGGTGCGTGATGTGCTTTGACGCTCCACTGTCCATGATCAAAACGTCGTTTGCATTGGTGTAGCAGGCTTCATGCTGTGCCGACGCAGCAAGGGCCGTTGCAGGCTCGCCAAAGTTGGAGTTATCATCTTTCTTTGACATTTTTTCTTTACTGTTCTTTTTCTTGGAACGGCACTCTTTTGATGTTGGATTTCGCTTTCTTGTTTTTCTTGTGGTTACTTGTCTCTTCAATTTTCATGGCTGCAAAGGCTTTCTCGTTGTTATCAATATCGATGAGAGATGTATCTTCATCGATAAGTCTGGCTGTGAGATCTCGATTGTTTGTCTTTCTTCGTCAAGAGAAAGCCATGCTTGATGGAAACTACGAAACTTGTGTGGCAGGCTTCTGAGAATTTTTATTATGATTGCGATGTTGCTAACCATCTCACCCGTTTCTTTCAAAATTTGAGCGAGATTCTTAACTTTTGCAATGTGATGTGCCACGGAGTCATTTGGGTTCATGAGGTACTATGAAAAGCGTTCATGGGCGATCATTTTATTTGTTTAACTTTTCTGTTCATAGATCGCATTGAGCTTGTCTAGCATTGCTTTTGATGTTTAGCAGTTTTGCACTAGCACTGTCTGCGAGTAGTCCATTAACGGTGTCATGATCAACATGGCGACTGCGTTACTTTTCTTCCACTGAGCGATCTCGATGACTTTCCCGTCGTCCGCTGTAGCAACTGTAATCTTCTCAGCTCCATCCACAACGCTAAAAACTCCTTTTGCTTTTAGGGCACACTTCATTCGGAATTTCCACTATTGATACTTCTTTCCATCAAAACGGGGTATGCTTGCCACGTCCACTTTTGTATCTGCCATTTTGCCCGTTTGTAAAAGTCTCTCTTGTGTTTTACACCAAGCGCCGTAAGGAGCATAATGTACTAGCGTGCACTGAGAATACACATTCACCAAACATTTTCATACACTTTCTCACCTGCTTAAACCGCGTATACTGGGTCCATAACCTGTTGGTAAGGGTGTGAGGAAAAATAAAAAGGTTTAATGTAAAAAGACTGTTTATTAAACAAAAGTAAAAAGGTACAGTTAGATAGAACAGTACACTCAACGGTGGTCAGAGGGTGACTGACTCTATTAGGTGGCGTGATTTTTCCATCAGAGATCTTTCCAGATTCATTTGCATAAAAAAGTACTAAGGGTTCGTATTTTCTACATTTTTTTCAGCTGTAAGCTTAACAACAACAAGTCCAATCAGATCATCACGTCTATAATACTCATTTTTATATTAGCTGATGTGTAACGGTGGCACTACCCGAGAATAGCACGTAGAGCAATTTTTTCTGAAGTGAGTCCCGTTGAGATTATTTTTTTTTAGGGCAAAAAGCTTTTAAATGAAAGGCGATTGTGAGTTCATACAGTAAATATTGTTAATAAAAAAAAGTAGTAAACTAAGAATGATCTCATTTTAAATGTACGTACATTCAATCTCGATACTGACCGCACATTTCGGGAGAGCCTGTGACACGTGAAAATACCGTGGCACACCATATGGCTGAGCACACAGTCTTTTGTTGCAAAAAATTTTTAGGTACAGTAGATATACTTATTGTATTAATCGAATGTACAATTTTAATTTCATTTATAAAATGTGAATCTTAAAACAAAGTTTTCAATTGCGTATGTAAATATCAAAACTTAATGCCTTTGAAAATTTTAGAACAAAAATCTGAACTGTCATGAAAAACAGATCTAATAGATCTAGATTGATTGTTTGATAGAGAGTTACAGCTTTTTCTTTACGTACTTTTATAAATAAGAGCTACTCAGGTAAACTTCATTATTGGTCTATTTATCAAGGCAAATCATCACCGTCCGTTTCCTGCCAATTACTACATGCGGAAATTTTTATCAGATGAAACCTTTAATAAATACAATAGAAAACATTTTTGTAAAATTTAAAGATTTTTTTAATCCTTAATTAGATATATAACTTAGTTCTAACTTCGTAGTTTGTAGTTTGTCTTCGTAGTAATTACATAGTTTAGTTACATATTTGAGTACGAATTAAAAATACGTCAGATTAATACGTAGTGGAAATATGTGTTGGTTTCAAACCTTTCGTCACCTAATTTTATCACGTATTTTGCAGCCATAAAGTATTTTCTTATTAAAATAGTTTAAAAATATGATTACCACGTGCATTAACGTGATCGTGAAAGTGTCGTTATTTGTGTAGTAGCACAAAAACAGAAGTGTTCAAGTATTTCATTTTGGATTTAAAGAAAGTAAAATTATTATTATTTTTTTTTAAGTCTTCTGAATACTACGGAAATTTAGGAAAAAATTCTTGAACACCTCTGTTTTGAAAGTGCAATACAAATGATAACAGTGGTTTATCCATACTAATGCACGTGAAAATTAAATTTTAAAACTATTTTAACACAGAAATACTTCATGACTGTAAAATACGTGATGAAACTAGGTAATAGAAGGTTCTCAACAAACACGTATTTCCTTTACGTATTGATATAACGTATTTTTGATACATACTCGAACACATAACGAAACTGCGCATTTATTTTAATTAGGACTGCAAACAAAATAATAATACAGCATTTCAATCAATAACGTAATAATAATAATTGGCAAGTTTCTAGAGCATATAGATTAAAAAAAAAATGTTATTCATTTGTTAGTACTGTTACATCCCAAGTTAATACAAATGAGATCCGTTCTATACATATATATATATATATATATATATATATATATATATATATATATTTATATATATACTAAAAGCTATCCGTTCATCAAATTCAGATAAAACACATTGTGAATATAAAGCAAGCTCATATGACAAGAGGAGCTCATATGTCGTTTATATGCGTATGTGTAAAAGCTTTAAGGTGAATGTTTAATAATTTGCTGACATATGGTATAGCCAGCATCTTTGTGAGAACGCCCGTATGTATTAAAATTGTATTATATGTATAAATGAATAATTTACTTATGATTACTTTTCTACTTCTAATAACACTGATTTTGAAATTTGTAATTAACACACTATTTTATTATATTCAAAATTGATTGTAAAATCCCCGAAACAATTTATTTTAAAATTTGTAAACTTACTGTCACAATTAAACTTGTATTTGGCGTTTTTATAATGCTTATGCAAGCTTTCATTATTACTAACCCAAGAAACTCAATCGCACTGGTTAGAAAAATGCGACTGATACTGTTGTGTTGTTATTTCCTGAAACATAAAGTTATAACATGTAACATCATCGTGCAAGCCTACTGTTTTGCTGTCAACGCAATCTGCAAGAATATTGCTCATTAGTTTACCTAATTCAACTAAAGGCCTCTTTTACACGCTCTGACGCTATAAGAACTCATTATCAAGAGAAAAAATTGCTCTTTTTACGCCTGTCACCTGTCTTCTAAGGTTTGAGTCTACTTTTGACTCCCACGATTTGTGAGTACCTTATACACGTAAGGCATAACGTGTTGGCTGAGGCAACTCGAGTGCGTATCGAAAATATCAATAGTATCGGACTACGCTAAGAAGCGAGGTACAACGAAAGAGGCCCGCTGAAAGTGGTTCTGGCGATAGCAGAAAAAACAGAAACCGCAACATCTTACAGGCCACAAACTCATTGGTATAGTTTGAGTTATCACTGGAAATTACTGCATAAAGCACAAGAGAACTTTGAAGCAGCAGTAACAACAGTCAGTGATAGATGTAAGTTTTCATCAGTTATATAATTAATATCAAAATCAATGGAGTGATTTGAATGAACTGTATCTCAGAAAATACCTGTTTTAAATTGTTTTTATAAAAGAATTGAAAATTAAACATTAATTTAAATCGTCTACATTATTGAAATAAAAATGTTTACTTGACTAAAAAAAAAAACAAATAAGGCTCACAAGCTGATTCCTATGAGACCCACGAATGACATTAAAATAAAACAGTTAAGACCATACTTTAAACAAGTCTGGTCATGAGAAACTGGCATCTCTAGTGTGTTCTTCACATCTCACGCAACTAAATTATGTATGAATAGATGAAAAAAAAAATAAAAAAATAAAAATGACCGTAAATAGTGAAAAAAACTCATCAGTGAAAGACTCTCTTATACAACAGTTTTTAAATGTTACACAGAATTAAGTACGACTAATTTATTGATGTGCATAAATGAAGCATCTTAACACATACCTTTTTATGACGGATACTTGGCTTCCGTAAAAGATTTTTTACAAGATGTTGAAAATGGACGAACTCTAATAACAGCCGCTCAAGAATCTATGTACCTCATCACAGTTGTTTTCAAACTTAAAGGCAAAGCTGAATTGTATCATGTATACGAAGCAGAAGTTTTAAATACTACAATGAAATAAAATGAAAGACTTCGACATTTTTATCATAGCATAATTTCTCTTACAGAAACTACCTACACAGCCCTTTTGACTGATTTAAATGATGACAAACTCAAGACAACACAAAAACCACAACTTAAAAATTTAGCACGACAAACATTTATTAATGGCTTACAGGACTCGTAAAAATTAAGTATAGCACTTTCAAAACCCAAAGATATTCATGACGCTTTAGAAGCTGCTTTACTTACAAAACGCACTTGTCCACCAGTATACAATCAGGCCAAGTATGTTTACAAGGCCGTACCCACGATCTCTACTTCTACGACTCCTGAATCTTCGGTACTGAACGTTACCGAAATTCTTGTTCCTGTCTCTATTTACTTCAACCACCCAAAAGAAATACGCTAGTTTTAATGACTCATTGACCTACGATAGAAATTCTTTTCCACATACGTACAATAAATATGATGTCAAGATGACTCAAACAAAATTCGACGAGTATGGTAGAAAAATTGTACATCCCGCACTAAGTTACGCACCTAAATGACGATCAAGTACTCCGTCACCAAACCGTACACCACCACCATCCAGGAATAATCAACCTAATTACTATTATTACCCTCCAAATTTCCAAGAATTTCCATGTTTTCAACTACCACCCTTTTATCCACCTTACTACCCACCAATGTATTATTCCTATCCTCATACTCAAGGCTATACTGATTATTAAGAAGGTCCATTTCAATACTAGAACTAAAAAAAAATATCAAAATTATAATCAAAAACGATACCAAGACTCTTGCCCTAACTCTCCAAAAAACGTAAACGAGACTCGCTGGTTGGACGAGACTGCAAGTTTGAGCCCGATGACGCATCTGAAATCAATAATGGCAATGGAATTTACAGAGCCTTCCAAGCAAGAACAATAGGAAATTAACTAGCAGTTAAGATACGTTGCGAAATATTTCGGAGAGATTCGATAATTTTTATATAAGAATCAGGCGCAGAAGTAAATGTCATTAGTTATAACGCATTAAAAAACAGTACAGTAATTAATCGAGATAATACAAATAAATTAGAAGGAACAGCTTCACAGCAAATATACACTCTAGGTACCATGACGGTGAATTTATTCGATACAAATCACGAATTTCATGTTATGAGTCCAGAATCGTCAATCAATAATGTATGTATTTTAGGAGATCCGTTCTTTACACAAGAAAACGATAGAATCAACTATGGATTCATGCACGGATAGTAGAAAACAGACCAATTGAACTTATACTTTTTTCATATCGAGAAGATAAAATCAACTCTATAAAATTAATTTAAAAACAAGAAAAACTTTCACGGCTGAAAACTCAACAAAATTTTGAATCAACTTTTGAAAAGTTTATTTTTTTATTTCACGATGAAGATAAAATTCCAACACCCCCATGCAATACTATTTATTATAATTCTCATGGGTTTAAAGTAAATAAAAACAGAAGTTATAATTTACTAGCTAAAACAAGAGTAGCTATTAAATTAACGACAAGAAACACGATCACCGCCCATGCTTATCTTTGTAGAATTACTACCGTACCCAGAGAGTATATAGGAGAGGCGGTAGAAGATTAAAAAAAAGGTTACTGTTATACATTAGCTAGAAACACAAGCGATGAGCCGACAAAAATAGAAGTACCCTCACAAGAACTTGAGCCTCTTGATATCATGTAATCTGAAGACTGTTTTAACTTTAACTTTAAAGGAAACAATTTAAACAAAACAAAAGATCGTATTGAATTCATGATAGATAAACTAAAAAGACCTTATCACTGAAAAGCTAGTGTATCAAAAATAAGAAAAATTGTAGAAAATTACAATCACTTAGTAATAGATTACCGTAAACTAAACGAAAAAACCATTCCCGATACTTTTCCTATTACCAAACATTACTGAAATATTGAAGCATATTGGAGGCTTAAATTTGTTTCTCCATTTTTGATCTAGCCAGTGGATTTCATCAAAAAGAAGTTGACCCTGCAGATAGACATATAACTGCTTTTAGCACACCTCACGGTCATTATGAATATGTAGAAATAACATTTGGACTATGCAATGCACCTGAATTATTTTAACGACTAATGGACATAATTTGATTACGATTGCAAGTCATTGAGATATTTATATTTCTTTATGACATAATTGTATGTTTAACGACCTTAAAAGATCATGTCACAAAAATTACTCATTTATTTAAAAAATTTTTGAAATCAAGTTTAAGATTACAACTTGACAAATGTGAAATGTAAATGCCTGAAGTGTTTTATTCAGAACGTAAAATAGAAAACTGTGGAGACAAACTAAATTTTAAAAAATTAGAAGCTGTTGAGAAATTCCCGGAAACCAAAAACTCAAACGAATGTTAGACAATGTTTAGGATTAGTTAACTATTACTGTTGTTGTGTCAAAAATTTTGCAGAAACTGCGAAACCTTTAACGTCCTTGATAAGAAAAGGAAAGAAATATTCGTGGACAGATACTTAGAAAAAAAGCTTTGAAGACTTAAGGATAATGTCATGCAAAGCACCTGTCTTAGCTTGCATCGATTTAAATAAGCCATTCATATCAACAACACGCGCATCTAATATACAATTGGGGCAGTAATAAGCCAAGGAGAACTAGGAAAAGACCACCCCATTGCGTATGCGTCAAAAACTCTATATAAAGCTGAAAGAAATTATTCTACAACGAAAAAATAGTGCTTAGCAGTAGTTGTAGCAGTCCGATATTGTTGACATCACTTATACGACAGGAAATTAACGGTTTACAAAGATCATGAACCACTATCTAGGATTAAGTCCATCAAAAATCCTTCGAGTAGGCTAAATAGATGGAGAGCAAGACTTTGAGGTATAGCTATACTTCAACTAAGACCTCAACAAACTAAAACTTCGATGGCTCGCCAAAATATATAAAAAATTAATCAATCTGATTTCGATGCCATTAACAGGATATGATCAGCACCTAAAGTAAGAAAAAATAAACCTAGGAATACACTATTAAAAGTACCTCGGGGTATGGAAGGTGGACAAGGTGAATTAAATGTACCTTTAATAGCGAAAAGATTAAAAGCAAGACGAAAAAAAGAAACACCAAGAGCTCAAATAAAAGACTCGTCATCTGAACCCAAAACCACGTCTACTTGACAGTTTAGTGACCCACAATCCGATGCGTTAATACCATTACAAGAATAATCATTAATCCTAATTTTTATTGTGCTAAGTTTATTACCAAGACGAACTAATATTCTAATCAAACTTAGTACATCCCGAGCCAATGACGTTAATCAAAAATCTGTTACGTTTTAATAAGATGGAGACTCTACTTCTTCCGTTAAAGAAACGTTAAATTTGGCTACAAGAAAACCAAATTTCAATCTACTTTCTGACGTTCTATACAAGATCAGGTAAACTATACAAATAAAAATAAAGAGTAGTTATTGGATTTAAAATATGATACTTTCAGGCATAAAGATTGCGACAAAGAAAGATTTATTTAGAAATAAAATCAAAATTCATTATGGTGGGATAGTTACGATAAGAAAAATAAAATACAAAGTAACTGCGTTCTTGGAAAAATACAATCTTTACCTACATTGCCTACCGAACGTCATCAAGGCAGTTAATTAAATCAAGAACAAATAAATTCACCTTCATCGTTACAATAAAATTTAATCCCTCCTACTATGGCAAATAAGTGGATCGATGAAACAATAAACGAATTTATTGCAAACTAAAATTACATAAGAGCTAAATCTCTAATTTAATCACAGAGAAATAGTCCTACCAAAAATAAATTACAAAACTCTCATGATAAACTGTACAGAAAAGATTATCCACTTATAGAACAAAATAGTAATAAAGAAAGAAATAACAACCCTTCTTAATCAGAAAGCTGATTACGATACCAAAAAAACTTTCAATCAAAATATTTTACTGCAAGCAAGCCATACTCTTCATACTAAATTCTTACAAAACGGTTATCAGTGCAGTGGAAAGCACGTCACAAGGACACCTACATTTGCTAATGATACAAAACGAACAACTATAAAACATTTGTATTGTTATTAATTCATACAAAAAAGAGCAAACGCTACCATGGGGCGATTTTACCGTAACACTTGAATCCCTGCACTCCCTATCCACAACAAACGCAGTAATAATAGAAGGTAGATTAGCAGTTAAACTTAGTTTTCCGATAATAGCTAAAGAACAATTTTGTAACTATGCCATCCACTTCATTCCAGTTCTGAGAAATTAACACTTAGATTTAAAAGAATATGTCAGCATTGAGCCCCAAGATTGTAACCTGATTGTAAGCCAAAGTTTTCTAAATTATTTCCTTACTGATGGAAAATTGTTAAATAATTGCATTAAAGATAAGAAAATTCCACATTGCCAAACAGATATGCCTATTTATGATGATAATACAAATAATTCTTGCAAATTTTCTTTATTTATAAACCCATTAACAGAAGCATTAAAAACTTGTCAAATAGCATTATATGACTCAACTAAAATTAATTGGATAAGACTAAAAACTACTACACAATAGTTATAACCAGCACAAAATACTACTACAATATAAGTTTTGTGCGGAATTAATTCTTCAATCACACAACCAACTGAAGTTAAAATGCAAGGTACGGGAATATTAACAATCAACAGTAATTGTACTGCCCATGCTCCTGGCTACATCCTATATGGAGTCACAACACTAGAATTAACAAAGACATACAACTATAGATTAGAGCTTCCCTACAGTTTAGCAAATTTATTGAAACTCTCTGATATTAAAACAATCAAAAACGGCAATAATAACTTCACTCTTAATCTACAAGAGGAAGAAAAAACCGAAATAAATAAATAGGCAGAATCAAATGACTCAATAGCGTTAACTAGACTAAAGAAGATATAGCCATAAAAAAACAAGCAAATTATCAAACGACAGCAATAATTTTTGGAAGCCGAATAATTTGAAAATTAAATCCACTTATTTACCAAAATTTGCCGACTTTTTGGCGGATAGTTGTTAGGTACTATGCTTGCACTCAGCAGGTACTTGATGGGTACTTTTCAAGCACTGGACGCACACTTCCTAGGCACTTGGTGGGTACTTTCTGGGTACTTAGCGAGTACTTCAGGGCACATAGTGAGCACTTAGCGGGTACCTCCCAGACACTTGGTAGGTACTTGGCCCATTCTTTCCGGGTATTTGGTTCTTCCCAGACCATAAACGGGTAGTTTTCGGGAACTTTGTGGCTCATTGGTTCGTCTTAGTAAGTCGATTTTTTGTTTGTTGTCTTTTTGTTGGATATATGCTCATGTTGTTTATACACATAATGATCAGATGCATTACATAAGCTTACGCTTGTTCGGTTAACACAAGCACATTTAGTTTTTTTATTTGCGTTTCTGATTAGTACTTTTGGATTTGTTATATTCTGTATACATTATTATAGAGAATCTTAAAAAAATTTTTGCAGCGTAGTATAGGGTATTCTATTTAATTTTTTCGTTACTACTACTTTTGCAATAATTGAAAATTTTACTAAGTTTTAGGGGCTTTAGTTATTATGACTGTATGGCTAATTCATCACGAAATGCTTTCCTTACTCCTGTGGAGTACTTCTAGATGATGTCTAGATATGGTGAGTGTAATAAGAACGCTGAAAGCTTTACGCTGAGCACTTTCCCAACCACTAACCTCCACACAAAATGTTACCTGTAATACTTGTAACTGCCTGCACAAAGATGGTAATGTTATGCCTGGGGCCGCACGTGGTGGTCATTATAGTAGACACATTGTTGGTGCTCCTCGCAAATTCTGTAACGTACGTAATGACAAGTATATCCTGCACTGTATCAAGGATGATCGGAATTGCAGCATCAGAAACGTCGCCAGGGAGTTAAACTTATCGCAGTTTAAATCAAGTCAGTCATTCACTGGCAGACGTCATGAGTAAAGTGTTTCACTGCGACGCTGTACACTTTCACTACCAACAACCATAAATTACCCTCTTTACTCGAAACATTTAACCAGGAACCACCTATTCCCACTAAGATCTGCGCTGGACAGATCTAGCATTGAAGCTATAAAAGAAAAACAAACTTGACCAAATAGGACAGTATCCAATAAGCAACCGTCACGAATCAACTATCCCACCTAAGATAAAAAAAAACGACTGAGCTCTGCAAAAAATATACTTTATCCATCAACGTCGTTGGCATATCACTAGGAGGCGTTAAAAAAGAGCTCTACAACTAGCTCTAACACTTTCAACATTGCAGTTTTCTTCTTAATCTATCTGCTGCTACAACAATAGGCCAGAAAAGATTACCCTGAGATACCCAGGCAGTCACATTTGCTGTAAACTTCAGTCAAGAAAGAGTTTGGCTTATCCGATCTTTTTAGAGCAATCAAACGTTTAACTACGTTGCCAATTATGATATTATGAATCGATAAAGTTAAAAAAAACAGCTCTTAGAACTTACAAAAGTTTCAGCCATGACAATAGTTGCAAAAAAGTGAATTGGAAAGAGAACTTTTAATGCTTTAAATAAATACAATCTTAGGCATCAAGTACCTGAGACAAAATATTTATCAAGATTGAAACAACAGCATCAGAATCAGAAACAAACATGACAGTTATTATTTATATCTTTCACATTTTTAAATAGGTAGAGTTAAATGTATTTATTACGGTGATAAACAATAAAGATATTAGGCCTTAGGACTCCGTTCAACAACTCCTTTTTGAAAGAAAAAGAAGTTATTTTACTAGAAAAAATGGTTAATAAAAAGTCATGAATAAACTTCTTCAAATCAAAACTATTAAGTGCTTGAATCAATAACATTATTTACAAAAATCATATTAAAAATTTATTTGTTCTTTAATATACTACACATTTTTATTGGAGCTAGCCTAAATTCACTGTGCAAGAGTTGCTCGTCTAGCTCAATTTTATCATTTACCGAATCTGAAAAAATTCATGATGGGAATGCTAATTTATCTGTAAGAAAGAAAGCGTAGTATTTTTGATATAGTGGATATAATTGTACTAAATAGCTAGGACAGACTATCTGAACCAACTTCCACTACTCGACACTAATCGATACTTACCCATTAAAACAAGTAAAAACTTTAATTAAAGTCTTAGAAGTACAGTAGAGTAAAATATGGCAAGAACAAAAGTTTTTATTAAATAACAAGAGTGGGTTAAAGAAGAGAAAAGAATACAAAAAAGAGTATAGTGGTTAACAGTGAGCAGGTTAGTATAAGACATGTGCAATGAAATGTGTAATCGTAGTTAACATAAGATCTTAGTGGATAACCAAAAATAAAATAAGTAATAACTAGATGTAACCCACAATCTATGGAAAAATGTTCTGCACAATAAACGGTATTAAAGTGGAGGAAGTCACCGATTTCCCACACAATAATGAAAAAAATGATTTTAATTTCGATAGTAAGTTAAAGTCAAAATTTGTTAGTAGGTGTATTATTTTCTTATTGTAATAAGAAAAAAATAGCAAGCAAACTTAAAAATATAACATAGAAGAACAGGAAAAAAGAGACATTAATTGTGAACATTCGAACAGTGGAGTATTTTCATGCTGCATAGCTGAACACACTTATCTACGTATGACGATGTTACACGGAGAAATTTATAAATGATTTATATCAAGGTATAAATGTTACTGTAATGGCATACATGTGTAGCTAACAAATAATTGTAATCATAGTTGCAATAATGTTTTCGTTAAAACTCTCTATACAATAGTATGAATATAACATGACATGACTATTTGTAGCAATAAAAAGTATTAGATTGATTATAAATTAAATCATAAATACGCAATCATAAACGTGACTGGAAATTTCCTTGAGCTCACTTAACCCAGTAAGTGTCATTTTATTCAACTCTTCCACTCCTAAAATTATTTTCTTGGCTCTTCTGATGAATTTAGTATTGTCATTAGATTGCACCATAATTTTATCAAGTTTTTTTTTCGAAAGGTAGATATCATAATCATTAATAAGTTTAGTCTATAATTTTAAAAGTATAAGTAAGTATATTTCGTTTAATGTAATCTTTTATTGTAGTGAATTTTGTAAAAAATTAAGTTAAAGCGTACTAATAACTGAAAATAAGTCTACATATCTTAGCTGCTATAAAGAACCAATCAAGATATAAATCACTACCTTTTGTTGACGATACAGAATAGCTAAATACTTATTTTTTTTAATTCTCTTACAACTGCTTCCTTTGAGTACTTCTGCAGATAACCTTGGGCTCCTAATATATAATATCTGCGGTAAAAAATGAGCTGAACACTCTTCACTGTTAAATAAGATGCATTTTTTTTGGATATTACATTTAAGTATTCAATTAATTATACATTATCGACATTAATTACGGTTAAGTATACATCATCGATAAATTTGATATTGTTTTATAATATCGTTAATTTATTTAAACTACAAATTTAATGAAGTATGCAATAAAGCGATAGGTTGTAAGTAAAGAAATGTAAATAGTAGAATATGATT
Organism: Copidosoma floridanum; assembly: GCF_036245765.1. Lineage (NCBI taxonomy): Eukaryota > Metazoa > Arthropoda > Insecta > Hymenoptera > Encyrtidae > Copidosoma > Copidosoma floridanum. The sequence goes on from NW_028321885.1 coordinate 5,014,177, forward strand.
TTAGAGAGCAAAGAGTATGATGCTATTAAAATAATGAAAACTTCTATACATTTTGTAAAATGATATAATACATAAAAAATTCGGAAATCTATTTTCAAAACAATTGGTTTGCAGAAAAAGCATTCTCAAATAATGTTATTTAGAATGCTTGGACATAAAACAATCCTAGCACTGCGTACTGCGAACCAATACTCCAATGAGGACAATCTCAGAACTCTGTGCTGTGACAAAAAGAATTTCTCCGTCATACGATGCGACAAAAAGAATCCCTGCACTATACGCTGGAGCGGAAAAATTCTTACGTGATACATTGCAGTGTAAGGAATCCCTGCGTGATACGCCGTGACGAAGAATATTTTTGCAAGTGGAGCCGTGACGAAGAATAATTCTGTAACTGAATCTGTGACGAAGAATGTCTCTGCGCTCTACGTTGCAAGGAAGAGTATGATAGCAATCCATCTTATAACGAAGAGTATCTTACACTATTGTACGTTGTGGCTGAGAATATGAAACGCCTACGCCCTAAAAACACATAAATAATTAGATGAATACAAGAATGAGTAAGTGAAAGACGGAGCAGATTAATAGGCAAACTACAATCTCAAGCTCTTCAAAACTACTTAACCACTTTGACAGGCCAACTTTATTCATTTGAGAAGTATTGATAGAGTTTTGGGAAACAATTTTAGTTTGCATCTTAGAAGAGTTCTAATAAGTTACTTTGATTTTCGAAAATTCGTTTTTCGTAGTCTTGAGGGTGAAAAGATTCTCATCTGATTTCTAGAATAATTTATATTATAGAGGAATAAAGTAACTTTACTAACTATTTTTATTTATTTTGATATCTTATTTTCCTTATTTTTTAATAGCATTATATTGTAATGGTTTTATTTAATATAACTTTTTATTAAATTTTTAGACATTTTTGTAACCCAGACCTTCAAAAGTTTTCAAGTTATTCTTTTAGAGGCTTGAATTTTTATACCTCATTAGGATCCTTATACTGTTCCTTGATTTTCGAGAGTAACTTTTTTTGTTTTTAGAGAGTTAAAAATGCATACTGGATTTTACACATATATATTCGTTTTATGTAGCATAGCAGTAGCTTTTTTTAACTTTAGTTATTGAACGTTTTGACTTTGTTCTCTTTTTATTTTTCAAATACTACGATTTTTTCTAATTAAAGTACACATGAGGTTATTGTTGGTAGATTTTAACAGGTTCGAAAAAGTTTGCATAAGATCTTTGTAGTAGTTTAAAAAGCAAAAGTAATTTTAACAAAAAAATTAGCTTTACCTTCAAGTGGAAAGTTAGACAAGTTTGTTGATGTAATTGGTATCTATGGAAAAAAAACCAAGACTACAAAAATAAAAACTTAATACAGTGGTTCGTTATGCAATAGTCATTTTTATATCAGAAACTGTGGTTATACCAAGTGGCTTTTCAGGGATGTATAATGTTAATAATGGTATTTATTTAATAGTAATAACGATATGGAAGATATAAATTGTAATGAGATCAACAACAAAAGTCAAGTTTGTTGCTAGATCAAAGAGTTCTTACTTAACAAAAAAGATTTCATAGTACAATAAATATTTTTATTTAAATATTTAAGTCAACAGAAACCTTACAAAACAAGACAAAATATTTTAAAAATGGTTAGATTAACATAAAATAGTCTATTTTTTAAACTTTTTTTAAAAATATTATTCCATACTTTTATCACAACTTCTCCAATACTTAAAGCAGGTAAGCATTGTATTACAGAGGCAAGCGTGTTAATTTTTTAAGAAATCATGCAACCTGATATAAAGTAATTAAACTAATAACATTTTCTTACATTTTCACAAAAGTATATGGATTCACAGAGAGAACAAGAGTTTGTGAATAAAAAATTCATTGGTTGAAAAATATGGATGTTTGTAAACACGTTCATTTATGTGTGTTTTTCAGAAAGTGTATAGCATATGCAGGTGCACACGTAAAAGTTTTTATCATTGGACAATATATCTACCACCCCATTAGTGTGTTTGCATTTTATTAATATTTTTTAAGGTTGTATTTGCGCGAAATAATAAAACTTTTTCTAATCTTATCTACATATAATGAATATAATCTTAACATTAATATATTCTTAAATATGCTATAATTTTTGCTAAAGTTTTACACCATGGTTTTAGGAAAAAGTTTCATAATACTAAAAGTTTGTGGTTATGTTTCAACATAACGTAACACCTTTTTACTTTTACACTCAAACTTTTGTACTCTTAGGAAATGTATGACAATCGTTATTTTTGATCTATTTTGCTTTTTTTCAAGATAAAGTCTATTTTGATATTATTTTAAAGCTTATGAAAAGCCATTTCTGCATTAATGTAATCATGAACTAAACATACTACACTTTTTTTAAAGTTCTCCCTTATGATAGTACATTAAAAATATAAAAAATTACGGTTATGTTTTGTCACAACTCAAAGCTTCTGTTCTTATGCACCGTGCTTTTTTTTTAGGATCCGGGAAAATCGATATTTTTGGTGTATCTCACTATCTTTACAAGATATAGCGTATTTAAAAATTATGTTTTAAATTAAAGATTTTAAAAAATTCCTAAGAAAAAAGTTTGGGATAATGTAAAATAGTAAGAGGAATATACAACTAGAATACAATCAAATCAAACAAAAACTCAGAAGAATATTGCTTCAGTCAGTTCTTTAACAATTTTCTGGCAGCAGTTTTTATTGAATATAAGTAATTTTTTGTAGCATATTGCTGTCAGATGGCCCGTTCTATTTGTGTAAAATCTTTATTACTGATTTTCGATACCTGTATCCTTATTTGACGCTGATTCACTTTTTTTTATCAGTAGTGATTGGTTATCCCACTGCAATAACCGACAGTAATACCCATTTGTCTCGTGCTGACTCTTGTAGATTTTAAATGTCTATTTTAGCGCCTCTTTACTGGTTTGTTCCCGTTGATTGGCCTATATTACCTACTTTCAATCGACAATATATTGTGAATCACACATCTAATTTGAAGCACTTCAATGACCGGCTTTTATCGTTATGTACAGCATAATTAGGTGATGTTATTTTAATTAGTAAAAAAAAGTACACCCTGCATTAATAAATAAATAAATATATTGATAAATTATGGACGACAAACAAGCTTGATTATGCTCCAAGCGAGCCCAATCTTCTTGGATTCTCCTGTAACTATTTTTTTTTATCTAGTAGCTCTGGACATTGCGTACTATAATCATATTGATCGTATTTTGTATAAATGTCCGCAAAAAAAAAAGTTAGTTCGTAGAAGCAGAAGGCAGTAGTTTAAACTTATTTAATGTGTTACTACGTAGAGAAGTAATGGTAAAACCAGTTTTTTCTCTCACACGAATGAGATTTGAATGCAGAATTTAGCCCTCTTTTCTTCGTGCTAACTTAATACCTATTCCCACTAATAGAACTTCTCCCACCACAAATCTGTCTAACAGATGATGAATGGGCATGTTGGGTAAATTTTTTGGACAAATTCTGCCAACTTACAAAGAGAAATGAGTAAAGAATGTAGCGTAAAAAAGTCAATTTCTTTGTAACTCTCAAATATTAAAAATTTTGTTTTATAAATCATATTGAACAACCACTACGATGGCTGAACCAGAAGAGAAAATAGATTGTAATTACAAGATGGTTATATCGATAAATTTTTGTGTAAAATATTTGGTTTATAGCAAGAAATTAATGCTTAGTATTGTAGTTTATTAATGTCATAAGCAAATAGCGTGAATGGATGTGCAAACAGTATTTGTTTACCACTTTGATTTTTAAACAACACGTTGCCAAATCATATTATCTTTCATCCGTAAAATTGCATTAGAGCGCGACAACAACTGATAGAAACGCTACAGGTACGCACACATATATATTAATATTGATATAGAGTATCTATTAATACAGAGTATCTACAGCGATTCTGATATCTTAGTTGTCTTTCTTTCTCTCTGTCTCTTTTTTTAATCAGGAATAACAAAGTCAAACTGTACATCAAAAATAATGGTACATCCCAGCACGATATTATGCATGGTAATGCCAAGATTTCCGAGCACATTGTACAGCAAGAGAGGTGATCATCATCTTCAGTCGGGCTTTGTGGTCCCTTTTACATTGTTATGCTGATTTCTCTCCGTATATTTAGTACCGAGCGTGAGGGCCAACAGAAGCAGCCAACACGCCGGCATCTAAAATACCAATGTCAGTTGGTCATAATAGCAAATTGACTGCTTACGATTATCGATAGGCTTACTACAAGTAGTAAAAAATGTTTATCTTATTTGAACTTAGCAGTACGAATGATTGACAGGTAATGTACCTACACAACGTTGAATGAACATTGTAGTGATAGAGACACTGGCGTTTTTTTCACTATGCTCGTTCACTATGTAGCTACATCTATAGTTCAATGAGTTGAATTTTTTAATTGAACGGCCGTTTTATAACAACAAAGCATGTACATTTATGCCAATAAGGTAAACTAGAGATGTAAAAAATGATCTCTACTAAGGACTGCTATGCTAACATGGTATCATGAGGCCTACGGTTGCTCGCCATTTTTTTCATAAACATGTACATCTGTATGATTATTTAGTACTCGCAAGCCTGTAAGCAGATTTTCGTAAGTAAGTTCCAATTTATCGCACCAAACTTTCTTTTTACTACTTTTTCATTCTTTTAAAAATTAATTTGTTTTTTTCGTTAAACACTTCGCATAAAACATTTTCATATACACGCACTTGGATACCTATAACAATTCTTCGAAAATTTTCTTTTGTCATGCTTCCACTTTATAAGGACCTTGGGAGTTACTCTCAAACAAAAAAAGTATCTTGATCCTCTACGGTCTTAAGACTATTTTTCCATACACAGCCTGAAGAACACTTACAGGGTATATCAATAAGAATTGAAAAAACTTTGAAATAGCGATGCTAAAACATTTATCGAATACATTGTGTCACAAAAAGTATGAGCTAAGGAAGTGTTATGGAACTGGCCGTAATCAAAATTTCTTAAATCCTAGAAGTATTCGTGAAGTTAAAAAAATGTTTCAATTTTCGGGTCCAAGCTGGTCAATTAAAAAAGAAATGACGTCATTGTTACTTGAGACGTCGAAAAACATTAAATAGTTAATAACTTGAAAATTGATAACAAGATGGTGATAAAAGTTGTTTTGTAACTTCTAGCCATAAAAAGCAACACATTTAAGAAATAACACGGCCGTATCAGTCAGAGTTTTAGGAAAAAAAGCCTTTTTTTAACTTCGGCAGCCGATGGTAAGTTAACAATAGCACCTACAGAGTTGGGGTGAGGCTAAAACTTTAAGACTGAATCAGGTACAAATTGTCTAATGCATGTATTAAGAATGCCCAGGAACGAAGATACAAGCAAAAATGTTAAGAAAGACGGCTTTTTTTTTAATTGTTAGCATATGTACGAATAAAACGCATTGTATTCTACACAACAGTATATATAGGAACCCTTCAAAACTACTCCTGCGTTTTTCAAACAGACATTAAAATTTTTGCCCACTAGAATCTTTATTTATTTAGGACCTAATGAATTAGAGTTTTGATATTAGCTCAAAATCCGTGAAAAATTGTACAATGATTTAAAGATGGTTCAAAGATAGCTTAAAAACATTTAAAAGATAGTCATTTTTTGTGTAAAGATTTTATGGATTCCATTTATTATAAATATTCCCAAGGTTTTAAGCGTTTTTAAAACATTGCATTTTCTTTCTCAACAAAATAAATAGAATTTTTTCTTATGAATTAGACAGTAAAAAATTATAACCGTGCACAAATAGACTGATGTGATTGGCGTCACAAGACAAACTTTTATAACAATTAGTCCAGTATTTCTAGTGTCATCCTTCATAAATAACGTGGCTGTAATTAGGATCTTTTTACTTACAGCGGTTTCCAAATATTTAACGCCATTCAAAAAAGCTAATTGACTACCATTTACAATTATAATGGTCTAATTCATAGCTATTTCAACTGTTTCCAACCATGATTTCTTCGAAATTTTACTTTAAACTCACTTTTTTTAAGACCTGCAAACTTTTGAATCTGATCAAGGGACTCGTAAAATATTATTTTGAATTAAGTTAGTATGAAAATATCTCAAAGAATTTTTCATCGTTTGATCGTACGTTAGATGTCGATTTTGATTGTTCAGGTATATTATCGTTTGGTTTCCTTGCCAATATTTTTAATGTATTGAAATCCTCGGTACTTTTTCGGTCCTTTTGATTGATGTGTTGATTTAACAAAATAGCTACCACGGTTTTACTCCTCTTGATTGATGATGTTTTAATACTGTAATCCAATATATACGAAGGAAATTGGTGTAATATCGAAACAATTGCTAATACTTTGATCTCTGTGGTAGAATAATTTTTCTCTGCCCCCTGTATTGATCTATTTGCAACGTATATTCCTTTTTTATTACCATCGCATGAGATGGCTCTGAGTGCGATTTTACTAGTATTTATTTTTACTTCAGCCTTAGATTGTTTCTTAGCTTCAAGAAAATTTTTTCCAATAAATCTACATGTTGGGAACTTACTTACCGGAAGTGTAGGGAAAATTTTCCGTGCGTCGTTATACTTCTCATAAATTTATTTAGATGTACTTGGTAATTCACTCCTTGTATCTATTGATGCCTCCAGCTTAACCCTTTTAGTTTCAAAATTTATTTCCGGGCATACAAAAGCTTTATTGGTCAACAGATTTTCGCTGTGTGGTTCTTCTAGCAGTGTCTGTCTTAAATTTTCGAATACTGTATGTATTTCCGGTTTGACTACTGAACAATTTTTTATTCGATTTTTATGGCAAATTGAGTAGGAATGGCATGCATTTGTAACAATATTAGACTTATTCTCATCAGTCACTTTTTTTTTAAGCTGGTTATCAAATGGAACCAAAACTGTATATGTACGGGGCATCAAACATTCTTGAGCCTTGATAAGTAGATTCCCTTGATTAATGTTAATTTTCGACATTATTTTTAAATTTTTATTTCCATGTGGTAGCGTGGTAGTGTGTAAGGTGTTTATGTTATTTTTTTGTTCGGACTTGGATTCATAATTTTTTAATATACTCGACTTTGTAATGCCCCCTCTGATCGTTGTATCCCATGAAGTATAGGTTTGATAATCTTTAGGGGTTTGGGATACAATGTCTATTCGTTTTCCTGATTTGGGATCTCTTCAATTAAATTTATTTGAGTTCCCTGGGTTCCTCGATTGTATGAGCTACTTTGTGGTCTTTCTACGTATGGTCGATTGGAACTATTATTGTTGTTGTTGGTTTGTTGGCCTGAGTTCGTATTTCGGTTTATAGTGGTGTTACTTGTATTGTTACTGCGGTCACGCCAATTGCTATTGGGAGGGTTTGGTGTTGAGGCTCGGAAGTTGCTATGATTCCGCGTAGGGCTTAAGTTTATTTGTCTCCCGGAATCTATGTATGAATTTTCTCGAATCGAAATTGAGCTTTTTAACGCGCCTACTGCATCCATAGAATCTAAGAGTTTTATGAGATCGTCAATTTTGTTAATTCCCCGAAGAATTATAGACTGCTGTATGACTTCGTCAAAATGATTTGCGAATTTCTCAACGGCCTCCGCTTCAGTGGGTGGTGCTGATAGCATTTTCACGTAACTATACAAATTTAACACGTATTCACTACGGCTCATATTATTTGTGGCTTCGTATGCATTCCATTCGAGCGCTCGACGAACTTTAGCTTGTACCGTCGCGTTTCAATATTTATTCAAAAATTAAGTTTCAAAATCATTCATGGAATTTATTCTTTCTTCGATGTGCTCAAACCAATCAAGTGCCGGGCCTTTTAATGCTTGAGATAATACTAATTTAATCGTGTCGCTTTCTATGGAAGTTATTTCAATGTAAGTTTTTAAGGCTTTGAGGAATTTGATTGGTCGATCACTTGCAGCTGCGCTAAAAGTGGGTAAATCTACTTTCAATTGAGAAACTCCTCTGCCTTGTACGTTATTTAATTTTCGGGTGATGATCGATTCCACGTCTTTTTTGTGTTGGGCGATAGCCTCGTATATGCGATCATCTTCCTGTTCTAAATTTACTATGGCTTGTGTTTGTGCCGTGACTGTTTGATTAAGTTTTTGAAATGTTTGTGTTGTTTTCCCTATGTTTAGTGCAAGTTGATCGAATTGTTTATTTAAGTTATCGAGTATTTCTGATTGTCTAATGAGTTCTGCCTGACGTTGTGCATTTTTAGTACGTATTTGATTTTGTGTTTGTGTGAGTCGTTCTATATGGGTCTCCAGTGCATCGTACGTATGTGTAAGTTGCATCGATTGTTCTTTCAGTCTGTTCGTTTGTGTAATGACTTTATTTACTTTGTCAATAATTTGTTCCGAATTATTTTCGGGGTTGAGAGGTAGGATTTCAGCCATTAGCTGCTTTTGAACCCCTATATACTCGAAAATATTTCCATCATTTCCACCCACTGTATTTGACTGAGGTGACTCCTCTAATGGAAAAATTCCACTTAAGTTATCTTCGTTTTCCCCGTGGATCTGAGCCGTTACTTGTTGTGTTTCTTCATTATTGCCCCCTCGTCGTGTTTTAACCATTTTTAAGGAGAACAAATAATACAAAACTCTTAATAAAATTTAATAATGTGTTTATTTATAACATAATACAAGCCAAAGTGGTACTAAACTTTTCTGTGACTTTATGATCACTTTTCAAATTCTCTACCGATTCAAATTCGTTTGGAAAATCCCGTAGTGCTCGATAATTCAGGAGTTTTTTATAAATATGTGTAATTTCCGAATCAAGGAAGGTAAAGTATCTGTTAAAATTACAATCAGTTAAATAAAATTTGTTGAGTTCATGGGTTATTTGGGTAAGGTCTTTTTGTCGGACTAATTTTAATTTATTTATTTTTCTGTTAATAGTATCTATGACTGGCTCAAGGGAATATATGTGTGTTATTTGTGCTTCGAGTTCTAGTAGTTGTTGTTTTTGCGTAGCGTTTTCTCTCTCGAGCTTCTCAATTCGTCGCACTATTGCCTGGTAATGGAGCCCAGAGTACGCAGTTGGCTTATTATTCGCCTTGGATTTTCGCATCTACAACATATTGCGGGGAAACTAATATAAATTTTTTTTGCACTTATTTAAACACTCCCACTTACAATTGCGAGTCCCACCAGGGGTATCATTTACGACTTCCCTTTCTTTGAGTATAACCCCGGTTAATTTGTGGTGGTAACAATCGGCTAAGAATATTATCTGTACCGAGGAAACTCTAAGATTAGGATCCAACATACAAACAATGATTGTGTTTATAAGTCGGAGGGCGGGTTCGTGGCCCTGTGTAAAAGAGCGAAATTGCTCAAATTGCCGATTATATACAATACTTAAAAATATTTATTATCAAGTTTCAAAATTTATCTGTTGAATAACCAATCAATTCCTGCACCATATACAGCAATTGTTTATTGATTATTACTTTATTGAGTTCTCCTGAATATTTCCTTAATTTAATCAATTTAATAATTTTATATCTTTTTTAACTTTTTCAATATTTTTCTAATCTAATATCTTTTTTTATTTTATTCCTGTCCCTTTTTAAAGTTCAGATAATATTCTCAGTTTATTAAACAATTTCAAATCTTAACAGCTATTTTTCTAGTTCTTATCTTAAACTATAAAAAGGAACTCGCAATCTTATGTGGAGGGAAAGGTTTGCTTAAATAAGTACAATCAATTTATTTTTAATTATCTTATATTTATTATGATTCTAAGGAAATTATATCTTAAATTTTTACATGTATTAATTTTTATTTGAGTGATCGCAATTTTTTTACGTTAATAATAAAAAACAATATATAATATACTCGACAATTCACTTAAAATTCATCCACCTTTTTAATAGAAAATTTTACAAAAATGACAATTTAAATTTTCCCTCCTTAGTATCTCTGCTTGAACACGTTAGGTTAGACTAATGCGAAATTTTATTACAACCGCGGAAAGTTAGTGTTAGGTAACTACCTATCCGACCAAGTCACGTAAGGTTAGGTCGTTCTCAGGGCCCTTGGGTGTCTTGAGCACTGCTCAAGTCATCAACCCAGGAACTTCGCCTAAGAACGTGGTCGCTAACCCTAGTGCCTCGACTACTTGGGGATGCGTCGTCTCCACGCTTAAAGCGGTCGAGCACCGAAAGTCCAAGTAGGTACCGGTTAGTGGAAGTGTTACCTTGTTGGTGGTGTACACACTTACTTTTTAGCTATTGGCCTTCGTACTTCGTCTCTTTCTCTCCCTTCGTGCTCGTCGCGGTATTGTACCAGTGCACGAGAAAGTTCCAGGTCTGGGTGAGCAATGGATATACCGCGTCCCAGGCTCGCTGGAAGATGGACTCTTTTCATTGCACAATGGTGCCTTTTATGCTAACGTTATTTCCTTTTGAGTAGCAGGTTTTCCTTTTTTTGGGTGAACGCGCTCTAGCGTTTTCTTAACGTACTAGACGCACATTTCCCGCGCACGGCGTTCAAATTTGAATTTTCAAATAGGAATTTTTTATAAAATGAAATATATGTATACATAGAAAAAATGAGCACTATTGAATTGTCTCTTAGACAGATTTTTTATTACAAGCAAATAATATAAATAAAAAAATATAAATATAAATATAAAGCGTGTATTATAAATTCTAGGTAATAGAAGTGCCCCCTTGCAGGACACAGTAGTTTGTTTCGTACGAGTGCTCGAAGACTTGTATATACGAACCGAGAAGTTTTTAGTTCAAGCCTAAGTTAAGGTACCTAATTCTGCGTAAGCAAGTTCTACTTTGCGCTCTTCTGTATCTTTTTATAATGTTAAATAAATTAATTACTTTTATGTGTTCATTGTGAAGAGTAATTAATTCTTATAACCGAACTGAAAATAATTTTAGAATTAGATAAACAATGTTATCCCTGGAATTTCAAACCCAATTAAATAAATATTCAAGATAATTAAAATGTATTTATTTTTGTATACATACTTACCCCAGAAATACTCAAACGAGTTTATTTAACTATGACTTGCATGTCTCCTTACATAAATATTGTTAATTTTTTTAAAATTTATGTTTTCTGGCTTCAAATGTTACATTTTTTTTAGAAACAGCAGATATTGAATACAACTTATGTTTCCTCATTTTAATTTTTTTTTTTTATTTTTTATAGTGATACTCATAAGTTTTAATAAGATCTGATTGTTTAGGATTGAAGTGAATTTAGTCCGCGTTTATACATTAAACCTATTTTCAGAAATTCACCTTGACTTGTACATCTTCATTTCTCTGCGAGCAGTCACACTGCAAATGTAAACAAAGACTTTCACCCATGTTACAGACAATTTTGATCTTTTCTTAAGTTCTCTTTCTCTTTCTATTATTTTCCAATATTTTAGTTTTACACGAGCCACTGCTCTGCGTAGCAGTACACAAATATGCCAACAAATACATATCTGTTTGCGCACTGCTCTGCGAAGCAGCCTAATGAGTCAGTCTGCTTTCGGTGCGTACAGCTAAAGCAACTCACTGAACTTGCTTGCTATATGTAAGGAGGCTTGAGACTCAACGCCTTGAATATACATATAGACCGCGTTTTCCAATCTGTAAAACAGTCTGTAAATAAATAGTTCCAACAGTTTTATTACATCTCAGTCTTCTTCCATATTTTTGCTGCTTCTTCGTGTGCTTTCGAGTGCACGAAGAGCATCTATTCACAAACCTTACCCAGATCACTGTAATGAGCTTTTTTAAGCTCAGCCACGCCAACCGCAATACAGTCCACTACAGTCAATATCCAATATTTGGTCCTTCGAGCCGGATTACAGTGACGGGAAAGGATACCGTGTTTAAGTGTTAAGTGAAGTTGTGTCACACTGAGAGACTTACAACCTCTCAGTGTGTTGGTGAAGTGCTACAGTTATATTCTCGTGCTAAGAGATTTACGACCTCTTAGTGTATTTGGTTGTAGGAGCCTTACAACCTCCTGCGTACTTCTGTGACGAGTTGAGCTCCTCGTTCACTACTCTCACCTCTTGATTTGTCAAGGCAGGCGGCATTTTGACATTTTTCCACACGCTTTACTACGGCAGCATAATGTCCAAGGATCTGAAAACCTTTTTCAAGCGGCAGCAAGAGTTATACTTGAGAATATTCAATGCCGAGACCAACCTCAAGAAGCTCGGAAAAGACAACATCAATAGATGTGTCGTTGACAAACGTCTGGGTCAACTTTGCAATAATCGGAATGATTTCTTGAGCAACCATATGAAGATTCTCGACTTGACGGTTGACTGTGAACAAGAAATCAGCTATTTTAATGAAGATAGTTACGGCACCGCGGAGGAAGCATATCTCTCCTCAGCCGCGTTCATGGCTGATGTGCTGCAGAAGCTTTCCGTCCCGCCACATCAAGATACTGCTCCCGCTATAACAGCTCCGTCAAGAAGCATGCCTGCAGTGTCCGTGCCTTATTTCTTGGGTCAATTTTGCGATTGGCTCGAGTTCAAGGACTTATTCTCGGCGATTTTTGTTTGTGACTCTCGTCTAAGTTACGTCGAGAAGCTGCAGCAGCTTAAAACCCACGGACAGGGTGAAGCCTTGGAGATGCTGAAGACGATTCAGCTTACAGACGCCAACTTCGAGGTCGCTTGGAAAGCTCTCGAAGACTATTACACGAACAAGAGACGTCTTGTCTCAGCTCTTGTTCGAGATCTGCTCAATTTACCAGTCATCACTATAGAGTCTGCTTCGGAGCTCAAGGCATTGCTTAGTGGCACAGTTAATGCACTTGCAGCGCTTAAGCAACTCAACCGCCACACGGACCATTGGGACGATTTGATCGTTGCACTCACCGTTCGGAAGCTCGATACTCAGTCTTTCCGCGAATGGGAGTCGTCGATTTGCTCTCAAACTGATCCACCTACGTTCGCTCAGCTTAAGACCTTCATAGAGCAGCGCATCTCAATGCTTGAGATCATTAGTGCATCTATGAAAGCCTCCAAGGTCAAGGAGATGTCAAAAAGCCACGTTGCGTTTAACCAGTCGGACAAACGCCATAAATGCTTCTACTGTCGAGGAGAAAATTTTCTCTATCGCTGTGAAGAGTTTTACGGCAAAACTCCACAGGAACGCAGACGATTCGTCGCCTAAAAGGGTCTGTGCACGAATTGTTTCGGCTCACACAAGCTCACCGATTGCAAGTCAAGCCATCGTTGTCAAACTTGTTCCCGCAATCATCATACGATGCTGCACGATGAGACGTCATCCTCTGCACACGTAACGTCATCAGGTACTTTGCCAGCTGTCTATGGCAAAGACAGTCAAATATATTGTCATCTACAACTACCTGGTACTTTAGCTGTGTGCACGACGCTACTACCAACAGTACTCGTCCAGCTGCAAGGACCCGACGGACGCAGACATATTGCTCGTGCCTTGCGCGACAGCGCTTCACAAACCACGTGTGTCGCAAAAAGCCTGTTGAAAAGGGCGGGCATCGATTATAAACCGCAAGAACATAGCTTGCTGGGAATTGGCGGCTTTAATGGCCCACCAGTGCATGGAATCGCACACCTCAAGATTTCACCGCTAAACGACGACAAGGTCAAAATCGGCTTTGACTCCCAAGTCATCTCGCTCATCACGAAGTACTGTCCAGGCTGACACAAAATTCATAGCGCTTGGCAATATCTAAAAAGCTTAGCAATGGCAGACGATTTTCGCGAGAGACCCTCAAAAATCGAGCTGTTGCTAGGTGCCAATATCCTGCCTCAAGTGCTAAAGGAAGGACTACGAATTGGAGCGCCGGGGACTCCAATGGCTCAACGTACCATTTTTGGATGGACGCTGTCAGGTATTATACAAACACCAGCTTCATCTTCATCATCGCAACTTGCACATCATTCTCATCACCTTGTGTCAGTGTCAAGTGCAAAGTGTCGTGTAAAAGAAAACAATATTTCGCTCAAGTTTTGTTCACGAAATAGGCGGGCGGAATGTTCAGGATTGAAGAGAATTTAGTCCGCGTTTATACATTAAACATATTCTTAGAAATTCACCTTGACTTGTACATCTTTATTTCTCTGCGAGCAGTCACACTGCAAATGTAAACAAAGACTTTTACCCATGATACAGACAATTTTTATCTTTTCTTAAGTTCTCTTTCTCTTTCTATTATTTTCCAATATTTTAGTTTCACATGAGCCACTGCTCTGCATAGCAGTACACATATATGCCAGCAAATACATATCTGTTTGCGCACTGCTCTGCGAAGCAGCCTAATGAGTCAGTCTGCTTTCGGTGCGTACAGCTAAAGCAACTCACAGAACTCGCTTGCTATATGTAAGGAGGCTCGAGACTCGACGCCTTGCATAAACATATAGACCGCGTTTTCCAATCTGTAAAATAGTCTGTAAATAAATAGTTCCAACAGTTTTATTACATCTCAGTCTTCCTCCATATTTTTGCTGCTTCTTCGTGTGCTTTCGAGTGCACGAAGAGCATCTATTCACAAACCTTACCCAGATCACTGTAATGAGCTTTTTCAAGCTCAGCCACGCCAACCGCAATACAGTCCACTACAGTCAATATCCAACACTGATATTGTTTAAATTTTTATCTCCAGTGCGTTAAAAATATTGTTAATAAATTAATCAAATTTTCTGTATAATATGCAAAAGTTTCAGTGCATACCAGAATATGTTAGAAGAGGATAGACTGACGTACTAATGAGCCAATAATAATCATCTAAATATAAAAAGCAGGGCACGACGTATGATGATAGCTGGAAAGTATCACGTCTAGTGACGTCTACGTACAGTTGATAATGAATACCGTATAGCGTCTCTCACTCAGCAGCCGTACCAATGGACTAATACCAATGCGCAACCAATCGGTGGCCTGCTCAACAGCAATTACCTCTCCCTAAGTGAATCCCGAACAAGTTCAACATCTGGCCTAAGCCTGCAGCTGCACCTTTTATCCGAGTATGTTAATAAAATTTATCTTCACTTCTTGACTTACCATAGGTCCCACCCCTAATTATTAATCTGATTTAGGGTTTAAATAAAAATGTTTCCTGTGGGTTCGTCCTCTTTTCTAGAAAAGCAGCCAACCAATGAGCAAGTAGCTGATATTAATTCATCGAGCCATATTTATAAACATTTATCTACTATTTCTACTACCTTTAGAATTTTTGTAGTATTTGTGATTAAATAAAATCAACTACTCGATTAAGCTTTTCTTCTCGTGATATAAATTATTTTACGAAATATCCAAGCTACTTCAACAGCCATTTCTGGAGAGCTGTTGATGTGAACTCGTATATTATTAATAAAGGTACTGGTAAATTAGTTTCAATGTTTCAGATTGAAATTGAAACTGCATGCTGCACGCCACATTTGAATATTCACGCGCTAAAGTTATGTCAAACAGCCACGACGTAACAATTAGGGGTTCGTTCTGAAAAACCACTACATTTTACATATATACAATAGACAACCGCAACACTGTCGCACTCAAAAGTATACTGACTTACATCAGCAGAACTTAACCTACTTCTACAGCAAAAAAACTACCAAATTTGTTAGATTCTTTGACTTACTTTCAAACGAGATGAAAAAATTTATCTGACACTAAAAATCTCGTTAACTCTCTTAAAATCAAAAAAATAGCTGAATTTCTATCAGAAGTAAATAACAAAGGAGAAGTTACGAGTATTTGTCAAGATAATTTAATGCTTGACATCTTTAAAAATTTGATAATTCAAACTATAAATCCTTTTGCAATGATAACTGCCATTTAGCAAAATCAGACCATTGCTCATTTTGACAAAGAAATAAGCAAATTGTTAACAAATAACATGGAAATAACCGAAGATACTTTACAATTAGACCTTAACACCCAACTTAACCTATTAAGAGAGCATCATAGTTCATCAATGATAATAGATCAAATAATGCATCTCGATTTCTACAAGACAATAATTCAATTAAATCAACTGAAAACAAAATCACAAACACTGGTACAATACCCAAAATCATCAAAACTCTTAAAACTTATAACTCCAACAATTTTACACACAATAATGACTCCAGTTGTTTTAAAAAAACTGATCGCTAGTACCCCTTTCCAAAATATAAACATCTTGTATAACGCACATACGTTAACTTTGGCACCTATTCGCGAATTTTCTATAAAAGACAATATCAAAATGGTACCTATATACAACAAATTATTCACTCTACTCTTAACCCTTTTAAACGGCTGCAAAGAAGTATGCCACGTCATTCCTTACATAAACAAACCTAATTCAGCAAAATAAAATAAAATGCGACTTTCAGGAGAATTATTTCTCTCTACTAAAAACAAGATTTTTGACACTTTTCTGCGACGGTCAAATATATCAGAAATTCTATACACAACTAGAATAAGACAAACTTAAATATTTTATCAGAGGATAACACAAAGTATTTAAAGCACAAATGGGCCACTTGAGCAATTTCAAAGTTGCTACAATTCAAGCTATAGTAATCGAAAGAGACTTCACGTACTATGAACCTAAACATTCACAGGACACAGTAAAACTCACAACTCATAGAACTAATAGACAAAGTCAAGATGCGACAGTAAACTTTATCCAAACTCCAGAAAAATGCCAAATTTGTGAAAGACGGAGATACATAGCAGGCAATTGCTGGTATCACTATACTACTAGTAAAGCCGACTTACACAAAGCCATGCCCACGTACAACGCTACACCATCCATAACTGGAAGTTTACTTAGCCACTTCCCTACACTATTATACACACAGTCAGCAAAAAAGGCTTGTCTTGGTGTCAACCATTACATTTTAATCTTGCCCCTATATATCAACCTAATAATGAATCATCTAACCAATACATCCAGCAATAAACTTCAAACTCCATTAATAATGATCAGAACTATCAAAAAGCATGCCACTGTTGCAAAACTTGAGTCACTGGAAAAATGCGTGCTAAACAAGGTCTAGAACGATAAAATTGAGCAAGAAGCATTGGGAAACAACTCAGGTTTTTTCCAGAGCGAAAGCTTCGAAGAAACCAGCAATGGTGCACTAACCTTCCATATAAATAAAAGCTTCCATGAATGCTTCTTTGAATTTCACATTATTACTGATGATTTTCTCTATAGAAACATACGGCCTACTAGAAAACGAGATATTTTGTACTTGTCAAATACTAATTATTGACTATAAAAAATTACTGGAAAATACGAAATAACGTTATATCCATTGAAACCAGAATGAATATTAGAAAGCAATTTCAAAAATTTCGTCCCATGCACTAGTATTATTATACAAAAAATTATTCTACAAACGCCAAAATCCCAAATAAAGATAAAAAAACTTCTGTAACAGACTCTACAATCTGAAATTCAAAAAATTAGAACACAAACAATGACATAGAAACCTCAAACTTTAAACTCAACAATAATCAAGTTTCCACATTCAAAAATCAAAAAAAAAATTTTAACCTTGAAAAAATAATGCAATACTGCTGATAATTTCCCAAAAAATCTAAGTTAAAAATCGTTACTAAAATATTTACGTGCAACATTATGGTATAAATGAAATCAGTACAGAAAAAAAGCTTTTTGACAGTCTCGAAAGCCTTAAAAAATCACTTACATGAAAAAATAAAGATTACAACTACACTTAATATTCAAACCTATCTTGAAAATATTTTAACATTTAGTACCAAGAACGACTTAAAATCGTACACAATTAAATAGAAATGCATTTAAATAAACAAAATTTTTAAAAAATCATACAATCCAAGAACGCGCTAACAAATGTGTCAAGCATCTTAAACTACAAAAAAAAAAAAATGTACAATAAACATTTAAGATAACACAACCTTAAATGTATAAACTCACTTAAACGGAACATTCCGTCAACTAAGGATTCGTAATTTATAAAGACTTTATTAAGTTTAGCATATGTAACTAAGAACCATAAAAAAATTAGTAGTAGACTGTACCGACAGATTTTACCTTGAAGACGTAAGCTTACCTGCTATGGACCTCATGGAAATAAGTATCCCAACAATAACTAGTACCCCATAAAAATGAGAATTCTCTGGCAATCTCTCATCTAATGTAAAGAAATAAGCAGGCGAGTCAAAGAACTACCTGTGAACAAAGTTATTGAGCCCTTTATAAGCGCTTATGCAGTACCTGCTTTCTGCATGCCAAAAGAGCTAAGGCCAAGTGGACAAAAAAGTACAGAGTAGTTATGAACTTTAGAAGACTCAATGACATAATACCTGACTACAACCACCGTGTTCCTGACATAGCAGATGTTCTAAGCAATTTTGACGCATCTAAATATTCAACAGTCTTTGACTTAAAAGCTGGTTGTCCTCCAATGAAAATAAGAAAAAAAGAAAAACAGAAAACTGCCTTCATTTGTAATCTAGGGCTTTTTATTTAGAAAAATGCCCTTCTAAATTAAAAATAAGTGCACCAATATTTTCAGCACTCAAAGCTACCTATGTTTCAAACTATAAAGAAGAAATTTCCTTTTTTGACGATGTATGCATTTACTGCCAAGAATTTCATCAGCACTGTGAAATTGACATTAAATTTTTAAATCAACTAAGAAGCAAGTTCAGTCTTACAGCCAGAAAATTGCCAACTCTTATAACAATAAATAAAGTATCTTGATTATATAAATAGAAGAGAAATACTGAAACCCAAGCCAAAAAAGATAGTGGCAGTGAAACTATTTTCCCGACCAAAATATCAAAAAGACGTCCGGCAATTTTTAGCATTAGTCAGCTACTACCGTAGATTCATAGAAAACTTTGCAAAAATAACAAAACCCTAAAATGCACTGCTAAAAAGCGATCAGGAGTTCTTGTAGAACCAACAAACTCCAACAGCATTTGAAACCTTAAGAGATGAAATGTACTTACCTCTAATTTTAATTAACCTTGACTTCCAAAAAACGTTTATACTCATAACAGATGCATCAGACGACGCTACAGGAGGAATGCTCTTACAAAGAGAAAATGGAAAAGACAGGCCCCTCGCTTTCATATCCTGCTCCTTCACCAAAAGTGAAAACAACTACTGTATGTTCTCCAAGGAAGCTCTAGCTTTATTATATTGCATAGAGCAATTTAGAGTATACCCGTACGGGAGAAATTTACATTTATGATCAATCATCAGCCTCTTATATGGCTTAATTCAATGGAAGAATCGTGCTCTCGAGGTACACGTTGGCGACTGAAGCTCTTTGATTTCCAATTTGATATAATATATAAACTAGACGTCCAGAACATTAACGCAGACGCGTTATCTAGAAATACAATTAACCTTCACATACGTTCACTTGACTGCGCATACTTACAGCTACAACAGCTGCCAATTACAACATCAGAACAAACCTTAGCTTTCAAAAAACGAAAAGTCAACAACAATAAGAATAAAGACCATGCACCCAGCTTATCTATTTTTCAGAGCGCCGAGCAAGAACAGGCAGTCTCCTTTATAGAAAAAGAGCAAATCGGAGGAAACTTGCTAATAACCAATCAAGAAACAAATAAAAGTCAATAGCGAGGCCATCATAATAAAGAAGAAAATTTTTTCCCCTCCCTACCCTTATGCAGAGCACTCCTTCTAGGAAAGCGCAAAAATGAAAAAGACTCAGAATCTCCCACCCACATGAATCATGCAAAAAAATAGTGTTATTTTTTCTAGTAAAAAGATCTATATGAGAAAGGACAATTATGTTTACTTCACCGAAAACCTCAGTTAACCATTAGATGACGGAGCACAAGATATTCGTACAATAAACAAATTATACTGCTTGAAAAAATTATTCATTGGCATACCTGAATTAATAAAACACAACACCAATTTTAACATAGTTTTACCCGTAAGAAGTCAAAACAGAGGAAGCATGACAAACATAACAACAGCACTAAATAAGTCTCTTATTAACTTGAACGAAATAGTAATAAAAAAAAAATACATAAACAGTCAGCATTGCTAGAACTGCCAAATTAAAAAACATTAAGTTCAAAAAGGTATTACAGATGTCACAAGAACACCTTACATGATAAAAACAATAATTTGTCTGGGAATAACACAACGTTCACCTCCACAAAAAAGATTTAACATTAATAAAGAAATGCATAAATCCGCTATAGGAGAATACAAAAAATTAGTACATGTAAAATCTTATCAATACTTAATTATCACCAATGCACCTACCAAACCTTTTCCAAAACTCACTCTAGACATAGTGGATCCGTTACCAGCAACGCAAAAAAAGTATATTCTAAAAATACAATGCTTATTCTTAAAATATGCCATGTAGTATCACTAAAGAATCCAGTGGTCATATCAATAGCAGACACTTTTGTTAAGAAATTTGTTTGTGTTTATAGAGCTGCAGCAGCTATACTGACGGACCAAGGCACTAACTTTTAAAGTAAATTCATTAAGAGAGTAGCTAGTTGATTCAAAATAAAGCAATTTTAAACAACAGCGTTGCACTCCAAACAAAGCGATTTTCTTAAAAGATTACATCATATTCTTACTAAACACCTTAAAATTTTTATTACAAAAGAACAACAGTGAGATGAATGGGTAGAATTGGTGACATACAATTATAATACTAATAAACACGAAAGCACACAACACACACCTTTGAAATAAGTTTTTAAAAAAAAAGTACGGCTACATTGTAGCAAACTCCTCGAAGCAGATGACTTATTACCTACATTCACACATCAGATACATGACAGATCTAGTCACTCAACTAAATATTCTACATGAGATGGCTTGAAAAAAATTAGTAACGGCTAAAAACAGAGCAAAAAAAGATATATGACAAAAAATCTAATTCTAAACTAATTTAAATACGAGACAGTGTGTGGCTTCAACAGGGCTCCAATAGAGAAACTGCTTACGCCACTTATGAATTTCTTATATCCCCAGAATAAACAAACAAAAAAATTAACTATAGTAATAATAAAAAAAAAACAAATAACAAAAACGAAAACCCACATCTACATAAACACGCATGCACCACCTGCAGACAATTATAACCTTTTTGCTTGCTTAAGGCATGTGTATATTATTGGATATGATTATGGACAATCCTTCGCTAATTTAACAATATTTTTTCTAGTAAATAAAGGAGAATGTGATATTTCTGAACCAGTCATAAGCTTAGCTATAGTACACGTGTCACTCATTTAATTAAATGACCACTTATCTACATGTGTTATACACAGAAAATTAAGCTCAAAAGAACAGTTTAACATTGCGACATGTAGTCACACGATTCAGAAATTGAAAATAGGGAAATGGAATACTTCTGAGAAATAACGCGAGATGAATGCAATAGAATGCATTCACACCGAAGCATAACACTGTATGACATCATAATAAAGAACATCCCCATAAACAATACGGAAACCTTTTTTGTACAGTTAGCTCACTCCATAGGCTCTGGTGGCACCTGTCCAAATTCAGGATCATATTTGGACGTATACGGTGAACATGAAACTGTTCTAGCATAAGGCTACGCCACTCTTACTTCACAATATCGTTCCAACGCCATAGATTAGGAAATACAAGAATAAGATTTGAATCTGGAACATCCTGCACTGTCGAAAGCGATCACTGTATTAACAGCGTTTACAGATACGCATTTAAGAATGTAATCGTAATGGAATTACGTTACCGTAATCCTTACACAAATCTCTTTACAGCATACGTAAGCAGGGCATCCAAAATATATTTTTACTTACTGACCCCGGTAAATAGAGTTTTTCAGCAAAAAAACATTGATATTCTCAACATAGATATATTCACATACGTTAATGTGAAATTTATCTTTATGCAAAACACTAAGAAAACAAATAAAAAAAAGATACAAAGACAAACTTTTAAAATAATACCAATAAGAAAAAAAGTATTTGGCAACGTACTTAAAATTGCCACTACTCACCACATAAGTTTGCCTATCAATTTATGGCTGGCCCACGTTATATCAGCTTTTTAATACGGAACCTAGGGGGGTTTTCATAGTCGATTGACTTTTACGAGAATAAGTTAGTATTTTTTATGTACTTTTGCCCACAGAATCCGAATCTGAATCTTGTTGTTTCGTAAAATTGCTCAAAATTTCGTAAAATTTTTTGACATATTAAGTAGTTTTTTAATTATCATGGTATACATTTATAATTTTTACTT
Organism: Copidosoma floridanum; assembly: GCF_036245765.1. Taxonomy (NCBI): domain Eukaryota; kingdom Metazoa; phylum Arthropoda; class Insecta; order Hymenoptera; family Encyrtidae; genus Copidosoma; species Copidosoma floridanum. The sequence continues at coordinate 5,036,529 of NW_028321885.1, forward strand.
ACGTATTTGGCCATGAAATTCAATATATTGAATTTCAAAAAATAGCCTGAGACATTTTCGTCTGGCTACCCTCTCGAGCCTGTAAGTGCGTGAAGCAGCTACTATGAAAGCACCATACGCATGCCTTAAAAGTGTTATATCTCCAAGGAAAATACAGTTAAATACATCTGCAAATTTCCAAAATGTTTATTTTTGATCGTACTACAACTGTAGAAAACAATTATAGTAATATTTTTATGTATCAATTGTTAAAATCCTTATAAATAAATGACTTAGCTGATTTTCATGAAAAAAACTGTTTTAAAGTGTTTAAAAATTTTTCTCAACGTCATTCAGGGTTACAACTATAACTAATTTTAAATTTGAGATTTTAAGCTTCAAAATGAGAGCTGTTAAAGCTGCATATCCTAAAGAGAAGCCGAGTTATAAGCGAAAAGGCTTTGAAAACAGCCGTTCTTTAAATTGTTTGCACTAAATTTGCAATGTCTGTAGCTTTAATCAACATTTCTTTAAAGTTCTTAATCAGACACATTTATAGCGAGTTAAGTTATCAAACTGCTTTTTTATTGTATTAAAACACGCTTTCTACTATTTTTTATCGCGTTTCAAGCATTTCAGATGCTTACAATAATTTTTTGAACAACTTCACGACAAAACGAGTTTTAGATTCGGATTCTGCTATCGAAAATACATCGAATATGCTTACTTGTTCTCGTGAAAGTCAATCGGCTACAGAAACCCCCCTCGCTTAGCTGGAGACATAGCGCAATTTAATAATTGTATACAAGTAGAAGTACACATAAGAGAAACTGACGCATGCTACCAGAAACTACCAATTTTCTAAAATAATAACCGTAGTCCTTAGCACCTTGAATTGACGTTATTAAAGAATACGGCACTAAAACAGGATGCGATACAGTAATACCCGTAATGTATGGTTTTGGATCACGATGATACAAAATGTTAACACAAGTTGCAACCCACGATAATACGCAATTAGTAAGGCTGGACACTTTAACATACTCAGAAACACATTTAAAAATACTCCAGTCCCCTTTACTCAGAAAATAGTGGTATTTTTTCATATAAGGACGTAGATAAATTAAAAACCTTTATTATGTCTCCTTCCAAAAGCTTGGTAGTATTAAATTAAGTAGCAGCAAATATAACGGAAAAAAACAAACTGGCACATTAATTTTCACTCCTACACGTCTTTGACGAAAATACTTTGCAAAAACTTGCTGAAAACACTTGGAATAAAATTTGGCAAAAATTAAATTCTTGAAGCTTTAAATTTAAATTTATTTTTCAGTAAGTGCCATTTCTATGACAATGACAACAATTTTTAAAACCATTAAATTTACTTTAGATCTTATTATCCATGGATACACTTTACACAGCATTAACAGGTGGTAAATTCATATTCAAAGAGCAATATAAAAATCTCTCATGAATCTACTACTACATCTGGCCCGATCACCAAAGGGTGGCGAAAACTCAGCCAACGGAGAGAGTGCCACTGCAACAAACCCACCGAGTTACAAGCAAATTCCAGTGAAGCAACTCACAAAAATATTTTTTGACGTGGAACAAGAAACGAATACACGTTTGCCTAGACACAAAAACGGAATTTTCTCAACATATTAGTAAATATTATTAATAAAACAATTTGGACAAAATACCATAAAAAAAAAAAAACGACGATAAATGACTGTCACAGAAACGATCGTGTACTACAGATACACATGAAAGCTAATAGAATAGCAAAATGCAACTACCCAGAAAAAACACAAGCTTTCAAGAAGCGCAAGAAACTAGTAATATCTTATTTCATAACAAGGCTCAAATCTCAGTAGGTCGATACATGTTCTTACCTGCATATTCTGTAACTCTTAAAGAGTGCCGTTAATACGCTAAATGAGTCGATAATAACTTACGAGATCTGTACCTGTGGTAACACCTGAATTTTATCAATTAAATTTTAACACAGGAATCGCTTTCAAACAGATAAAAGATATAAGAATGATAAGCAAACATTAGTCCATAGTATTTTACATCAACACTAAGCATCTGAAAGGAGCTCACTATGATCTCACTGGTATATTATCCAATCTTAAAACGACCCTTTTGAAAAGGAACATCCATAATGAAAATTTGTTGTACACAATAGTGGAATAAGCAACTGAAATTTAAAAACTAGGCAACCTCAACTCTATACTCTACAGATCATCAACATTGTAAAGTTAATAACGCAACAACACATTCCGAAACACTAAGAATTTTAAAACATATGCATAGCACTCAATAACAAATTATCGCTAAGTGTAAAAATTCACTTATTATATACACGACGACTAAAAAATTCACAACGCAATCTTACCGAATTAAAAACAAGCACAAACACATCAACTAAGCGCAAGAAGATGCATTTGTACTTGAAATCTACCTCATTTTCATTATCTTCAAAAATCTTACGGACAAATCTACCAAATTAATGCAACAAAAGAGGTTTGTGTTTTTGGCAACGCTAATCCAGTACGTCAGTTATTTTATAACCACCATTTCTCGACAAAAAATATCAACTCTAGTTGACACAATCAATACTCAGTCTTTGTATGGATACAGTTAACCACAATTTTATAACATTGATAGTGAAATCATAATATAACTTTTATTTTTGCTCGCAACATAACATTTTTTAAGCTATTCAAGTCCATGTTATGGCCAATATTATCAAAAACAAGTAACTATAATGGCACTATCGCAGCTTGCGTAATACCCACAGCAGGTCACTTACAACCAACTGATGGCAACCCTCCAAAACTATTTTATTAATCAACTAGAACAAAATAGATATTTATTCATCAACGTTTTTTTGTAACAATCACTACTGCGTGACATAAAACCAAACTCTTGCGAAGTAGAAATATTTCGTCACCCTAAGAATATCGATTCCTACAAATGTAATGTATAAGTATTTAACGCTAATCTGTCTTGTATTATTATATCATTCAACCCGTCTCACTAGCATTTTCTGACAAAAAATAAACCCAGCTTCACAGTACTGAGTAAAGAAAGTAAGTATTAACCACTTTTTATTGGACATAGCCTTATAAAAGCAGATTTCGGATGCACGATAAAAGAAAAAAAAATACTTTGAATTTGGAACTAACAGATACGTCAACAGCCATATAATCATTTAGCCCGTCAGTCTTATGATATACGATGATATATGATATGATATATGATAGAACAAACCAGCATCAGCTAAACATCTATCGGTAGTATCGACCCAGGATTTTACTGTGATTTTGTAGGTCTAACGTTCCTTTCAGAAAACAATGTAAGCCCCGCAGCCAAAAAGACTGAGCAAATTTATGATGCTCCAAACATCCCCCCTATAAAAGTAGCTTACAGCGAAGGATCTATATGCAGAGATGGAAAACGAGTCACAGTTGTAGAAGCAGGTACAAGAAAGAAAGTTCTCTACTTAAACGTTTGCAAAGAGAATTTGATAACTCTATAACGATAAAATCAACACCTTCGGCTATAACGCCCATCAAAGATCTTAAAATTCACAAAAAAAAATCACATCAAAATGAGAGTGGCCAAAAGCCCATCCAAAACCGCCATCGTTATATCAAATTTTTTAGCTGCAAAGCCATTGGTCCCAAATTTTCCCGATATCAAGACCATTTTTTAAGCAGCTTCGATTGAAATAAGGAAAGCACAACTTGTTACGCCCATTTTTTCTGTATGGCATCCTAAAAAGATAATCACTAACAGTATTTGAACGCGAGCACAGCAAATTTCTCTCATAAGTTTTTGAGCCTCTTAAACTAAAATTGTTCATCTTAACTACTTTACCACGACAAATAATTCTATTAGTATGGCACCATCCTACCATGGAAAAGCAAGTCCAGCATTAGAAGCTCAAGTATTTATTAACCTCACGATAATAGCATTTTGATTCTCTCACGAATGTCCAAGTCAGAGAGTAAGTGCAAGTCTATAAAGCCCAGGAAAGCTAACAGGAAGAAAAGCCCAAGAGTACTTAGAAAGGCTGACAAAAAAAACAACAAAAGAAAAAAACCAGGGCCAGGAACTTCTTTGAACACTAAACCACGGCTTTTGATGACTGGACCGCCGACAGAAAGAGCTTCCGAAGAATAAACTCCACCTTGTGGTTACTGAGATCCTGTGAGAACAGGAGTTCTTTTGGAAGATCATCCAGAATACCAGGCAAAGCCTTTCGTTGGACAAGGCAACGGAACGAAGGATCGACAGTCAATTGGTGCCCCAGAAAGTCAACGTATTATTAGGTAGCTCTGAAATGATGCGGATGAGCTCCACCATCAGCACGTAGCAGCTGAGAGTACCCAAGAAGTGACTTATGGTGAACTACTGAAGAAAGTTAACTTTGATGGAAGAAACAGCCTCACCAACTACCCCAACTATGGAAAACGCCGAGAATGGGGCGAACGATTTCCGATCTGGTAATTGTATACCCAGTGTTACAACATGTACGTATTGGACATCATCTACAAGTCAGAGGACGTCCAAACTACATGTCTCTTTAAGTTAACTAACAAAAAGCGCTTAAGGCAGTTGTCCAACAAATATTATTGTTGGAACTAAAGCGGACTGCCACTGCTTAGCGCTGTGATCATCATTCCACCAGATGTATTTAATTTGTATGTCCAAGATGGCTGAATTTTTTTTTTAAAGCAAACATAACAAAACGAAATAATAATGATGACAATGAAAAAACACACAAACACACACACACATACACACTAGGAAATTACAAAAATCATTATACAAAAAAAGTATAAAATAAACAAACTAAAGAAATATCACACAACAACAAACTCTAAGAGTTCAAAACATCGCTAACCACTGATAAAAAAAAAAATTAAAAACAACAAAAAACACTATATACACACTTACATTAAAAAAAAAAACACAAATAAACACCCAAAACACATCAAAAACTGGACACACAAGAAAAAGCAAACAAAACACAATAAAAGCTATACACACAAAAAAAACCAACTTAAACGCAAGAAAAAACTAAAAACTAATTACCTGTAACACAAAAAAAAATAAAACAAAAAACCAAAAACAAAATAAATGAATTTCCGAAATAATGTGAAGACAACAAAAAAATAGAAAATCTAAAATAACGCACACAAAGAGAAAAACACACAGCTTACAAGAAACAAAAAAAAACAACAGAAAACATACTTGCACAAATAACCAATGGGACACTTTTAACACTTTCTGACGATAAATATGCAATATGTGCTGCAAGTTGAGCACGCTAAAATTGCACATTACTAAAATCTTCCCTTTTTCCTAAAAATACCTACACCACTCTCAAATCCCACCATTTGAGAATCAACCTCGAACTTAATCTTTCTGATCCACCTAGTATCGCATGAACGGATCGTAGTACTAACTCCAAGTGCTGGACATTTTGACGGAAAATACGCCAAAACCATCGCTAAAAAGATACGAAAAGTTGGAACAACTTTCTCAACTGGATGGAGCGATCCATCATCACTTGTCTCATACTAACCTGTACGCAACCAACCTCACACACATGTAAGCATGACACCAACCATCACACAAAAGCTGAAAGTGGAAAAAATTTTATTTCAAGCAGCTTTCTACATCTATGGCATGAGGCACGTGCGTGCATCAGGCAGCACTTACAACCAACACTCGGATAGCTTCATCGGAGCTATGGCGATGAATGTATTACTAGACAATCCTTAACTAATTTACAAAATCACTATTGAAAACCAAGCAATGCGAGCTTTCAATTTAACCCTTAGAAACTCAAAGAACAGTCTTTAGTAAGAAAATTCATAGAACATCCCATTGAAGATCAAGCAAAAATTCATGAATAAGAACAATCCTCATTTATAATCACTGTTTTTTCATATGCCAATTTTTTGAAGCAATTCTCGATGAGAAAAAGGCTATGAACAATATAGATCTTCTCCAAAATGCTAATTTTATCTCCTGGATTTTAAACCTTGGAAAGATTGCTGTGGTTGAACAGTTTATATTTTCAAGGTAATTAAGGTGATATCACCAATAAATGCCAGTTCGAGTGTCTCAACCCTGTTTATTATCCAACCATAGGTTGAAACAATTAAAGAAATGGTGAAAGCAGCAACAATAACGTACACAAAAACAGCAATGCTGATAAAAAACGGTATGAAAGTGGCGTTAAACCTTTTACATAAGTTTAAGAATAGTTGTGAAGAGAATAAGAAAAAGATAGAAAACATCCTTAAACAAGCTAATGATAATCTGACGTGAAAGACGTACAGACTAGAAAAAAAATAGAATCACATGTTCTATCTAATCAAGATTTAAGGAAAGTGCGCTGACACGCCAGTGAAACAGGAGCCTAGAAGCTCCAAAGAAGACCCCTAACTTCCCTTCTAAAAAGGGACAAGAGATTTGGGAAAATTATGAGCTCATCTGCAAGATAAAAATTAATAGCAGTGGCAGCGGCAAACGTGATAATAACAGAGAAAAAAGGAGAAAATTCTCGTTAAGGTCACGGAACAGCAGAGCTTTACCAAGGTCCTAAGAAAAATGAGGACTGTTTTTGAGCCAAAAGAAGACGAGATCACAGGCAAAAGAGTCACTACGACTAAAAAGGGTGACTTTCTTTTTAAAGTTAAAGGAATAAAGGACAGACAAACCTTAGTTAACAGTATACCTAAGACCATGAAAAAGCAAGGATCCGTTAAAACAGACAAGAAAAGGGTAACGCTTAAAATTAGGTATCTGGATCCGATTACCAAAAAGAATAACATTAAACTCGCATAGAGTAGAATCCCTGGTAACTCGCCACAGATAAAAAAAGTGGCGTTGCTAGGATCAAATAAAAGAGGGCAGAATGTATCTTTGGTAAGTACTGGAGAGACTGATGCCAGATACATGAAAGAAACGAAAAGTCTGTCAAAAGATTTCACAATCTGCCAAAGTCAGAAGATGGGTTGAGGTCCTTAGATGCTACCAGTGTCTGGGGTATGGACACATAGCCCGAGACTGTAACAAGAAAGACCAATCAGAGCTATGCTTTTGACGTGGCAGCTGCAATCACCATTGAGAGATCGCAAGGAGGAGGCCCAATGTTTTGCTTGCAGAACAGAAGGTGCCAAACACAAAACAGGTAGCAACAGCTGCCCAGAATTTAGAAAGGTACAAGAAGAGGCCAAAAGTAAGGTACCTACTATACGCAGATAGAATAAAAAAGGAAGCAATGAAAAAAGATGTTTACAAAAAATAGCAGATGACCAGACGAAATGAAAAGAAGGCAACATTACGATGGTAACGACACACTGATAGAAGGCCATGTCAATAGTTAAACACTCCGTGCCATGGCTTGAAGTATTTATGTGAAAGTAAATTCCAAGCCTGATGTTCTAGAAGATGGGTCTTGCCAGTTAAGTAGGTATTAAGTCACTATCGCAAAGAACACTGTCACGAGAAATAAGCATTTATAGGCTTACTACGAGTCACACGAATAAAAGGGGTTTGTACTCCTTTTTATCGTGCATCGAAACATTGATGACGACGTTTGATAGACAAAAAAATGATATTATTAATAGCAATACTAATGATAAAAACAATTACAACTATACTGATAATAATAATAATAATCATGTTAATAACATATGAATAAAAGTTAACCAAGTGTGGGTCTTGAGACCCCCAGTAAAAGTAAAACTTTCAACTTAAATGTTATTAAACTTGTTATCACAGAAACTGAAAAAATTAGATAACCTCTAATTTCGATAGGTCTTTAAAAATCTCATGTTAAAATAGTAAAGATTTTATTATTATTACGTATTTGATCACTCACGTGCATGAACTTTTTACACTCATGTAACATGTGATTCGCGCATTTTTAGTACTTCTTTGTTTGCCACGATATATGTATTAAGACATGTGCAAATGACTAGTCATATAATGTTAAACAAAACAAAAACTTTTACCACAGTTCCCTGAAATAAGGTACTTTTGTTCAGTTACGCAAGACGAAAATTTCTTTTATTTAAAATTACTATTCTTGCATTTAATATAATATAATTTATGTATGGTTAGTTATTATTAAAACCATTATATCTCACAATTTTTGAGACATTTTTCCAACCCCAAAAGTAAACCAGTCTATTTCATATGATTCAGATTAAAAAAAATAATAGAGATATAGCTATTATCCATTGAAAAAATGTTATATTTCATTTAACTCGTTGTCTATGATTATTTATAATATAACAGTAGAATTTACATGTGCTAATAACTAATTGCTACTTATCTTTTAATTAATAGTAAGAATATAGGTTAGATCAGGTGGCAATTATTTTTATAACACACGATAGGGAATACAGGTAGGATTTGTAGGATGTAGCTTTACCGACTTTTATCATTTTTAGAATTATAACGATTGCTAGTATAAATCCAAGTGACATATTTTTGCACCTCAATAATGATTTTTTATTCGTGAAATTATTTTTAGTCTATGTAACTTATCTTTCAAGATATAACTGTTTTTCGAATTTTGAGACGTTACACTGAGAAACCGGATTGTTTATAGTTAAGATATATGTTAACTGTTAACATACGTATAATTAAACTAAAAATGTACATGTTCACAGTTTAAAAATATCTTAACTATAAACTATCTGGTCTCTTAGTGTATGTTGTGACAAAAATTTTTCATATGTAGCATAAACTTTTTTTATCCATTTTTTTCATGATACAGTGGATAAAGGAAGTAACTAAGGTTATGTTTGTGCAAAGTCTAATCTCTCTACATTTGAGGACCTTGATTATATAGTTTCCCTATAGAAAGCCCGTAAAATTTTTTGTTTAGCCAATTTTGCTATCTTTTCGTGATACAGCGTTTTTTTCGGTTATTATAGGTAAGGTTGTCGTATTATACATAGTTAATACCTCATGCACGTTTTTCAACATACATGTATACGTGTGCACATGTATGTGATGACCAGGACGTGCAACACAATTAGATGTATACAATAAACTTACGTATTCTTTGCCTCTTGTGTAGGTATAGGTATTGGTTTTCTCTTCCTTTCTATTTTCTCCATACGTAATAGCTAAACTTGAACTTGAGCAAGCGCATAAGCTTAGTTGTAGCGTAGAAATATACATACTAACGGACGTATAATATATGTATACATAGTCAGGCATAGTAGCAACGTAAGGGAAATAGAGCAAGCGGCGTACATGCGAGAGAAGCAGAGAAAGCGAGATTTAGCAGGGGGGAGTGTGTAAGAGAGAAGATTTAGGAGAGGGTTTGGGTCACAAGGTGGATAGCTACATTTTTTCGTAACGCATTTCCCGTCACGTGGCTGTTCAAGATCCAACATAAAAAGTTTTACTTCAAAAAGACTTATACAAACTGTAAGGCTATAATAACATACTAGTCTTTTTATAGAATATCTCTTAACTATTCCTTGCACACGTTGTAGGTGTAAAAATAATATTGAAAGTGAATGTAACCATACTCCAATTATGTAAGAACTAATATATCTGTAATACACAAATATAGATTACCAAGCTTAAACTCGCCTGACAAGTGAGAACTTGGGGGAGGGGGGGGCGTGTAACGTCTAGTCGCGTCTACCAATAATCAGTAACTATTACCATATGGTGTATCTCACCTACCAGCTGCACCGACGTATCAATACCGACAAACGATCAACTAGTCACCTACTTACCAGAATTTCCGTTCCCTAATTCCATCCCCACTAAATTTAACATCTTGCCTAGGCCTGCAGCTGCACCTTGCGGGCTCGACCTTTTTCCTGGAGAAGAGGCCAATCAGTAAGCAAGTAGCTGGTAATAATTGAGCTAGTCATATTTATAAACATTTATCTACTGTTTTGACTACCTTTATTATATTTGGAGTATTTGTGACTCAACAAGATCATTGATAAATGGATGGTATTTATGCAATTGAGCTTTTTTTCTTGTAATGTCAATTGTTTTCTGAAATACGCAAGCTACTTCAACGACCATCGCAGGAGAGCTGTCAATATTGAATCGACCATTATTGGTAAAGGTACTGGTAAACTACTTTTAATATTTTTACTGCACTGTAACACTTCTAAACATACATTTGCTGTACTAATAATACATTTTCACTTTATGTGCTACACGCCATATTTAAATACTCCCGTGCTAAAATGACGTAACAATCTACGATGTAACTCAAGGAAAATGCATTGACGGATACTATAATATGCTGCACAAATTTTGATTTCCAAAAAATTTCGATAACATCAAAGGCAGATACTTTTGTAATAATTTATTTGTCAAAGTTTTCTGTTTGAAATTTTACATTTTTTGAGATGGGTAATGCTAAGGGACACTGCATACTGTGTAACGAAACTTTTGGTCATTGTGGTTCCAACAAAATAGCTTTATTTGGGTTATTTTTTATACGTCAAAAATGTGAAACTGTTGTCAAGCAATTTTATTTTTATACTGACAATTCCTCAAGGTGAAATAAAAATCGGAACTTTCTTTCCTTGTATTTAAAAGCCTCTGATAAACTTGGAATTGAAATAGTTCATCAGTAAAACCACCCTTATTATGCCTTGAAAACTTTTTTCTTCTCGTATTTTTAGACATTACAGTTTTTACTCATCACAATATACTAAATTTAATTTAACTATTATTAAGAAAAACGTTGAATCGTTAATAAAAATTAAAAAAAAATATATTAAATGATTTTTACTAAGAAAGAATACGTGATTAATAATAATTGTATAATTTTATTAGTGATAGTAATTTAATTGCATGAACAATAAAATTTACATTTTATATACAAATTTTTATGCCAAAAATAGAAATTATTTTGTTTGAAATCCTATAAGTGATTAAGCTATCTGGAACTGAATGTTGTAAAGCAGACTATATTTTAATGATTTTGTCAAAAATCAGCACTACTATTTTACAGAATGTATACGTGCACAGTCGGTATTTGTTTGAGGAAACTGACAAAACCTACAGACGAAAAAAAGGTGAATGAACTTCCTATTAAAATCATATACAAGTAAGGCAAGATTTCCATGAAAAAATTTAATTTTCTGACGAAAAATGACCAGTATTACACTCACGGCTTTGAGCCAACGTACTTTTTGTACCACGTAATTTTTTCGTTAAAATGCAAGGCCATACTCACTGAATTTACAGAGAGCAGAAATCATGAGTGCTCCTGCTGTCCTGGTCTGGCATAAAGTACACAAATTTTATCACTTACAGCTTCGTTTCACCCGATAACGAAAATCATCACAAGTCTTGTTAACATTTAACTATTAATCTCTAAGATATAAAAAAATATTAAATTTATATTGAAGCGATTGTACGCATCCTAAAACAAATTATTTGGCTTAGATAATTTATTTTTAACAGTCATGACACTTAAGAGTTTTTCCGCGAGACGATAAAGTCAGTTTTTCAGACTTGTATCCAACGCGAATCTCAATGACTCATGCCATAAGGTAGCAAATCTTCCTCACGTAACGACTACAACAATTTTCAAGTGGAGTATAATATATGTTGTTGATTGAATTTTTATCTATTGATTAAAATTAAAGAGTATTTACGTATCCACACTTAGTTTTGTAACAATTAATCTTAAAATATTACCTTTTAACATAGGTTCAAGCGTACATTTTACTATTATATAAAGCAAACTCGCTAAAACCGTTGTAGTCACTAACCGCGAAAACTACTGAACTGATTTTGCGGAAATTTTGCACACTGATTCATAATACTTCCTCGATGGTTTTAGTACATCTATACATAGTTTTTATCTTAAAAAATTTAATAACAATAGCAATGAATGGGCTCAAAGTTTTGCAAAAATACGCCAGCTTTTCACTTTAGTTCAGTAGAATCCGCTAGGTGGCGTCGACATAAAATCAAGGCTACCTCCAACAGAATTAAATAAGTGTGGTTACAATACGCCGGAGCGTCTGGATGTCTCATGCAGTCGTGCTTCGGCAGTTTAACAAGCTGCATAGACAATGAAGATTATAGTCCTGCAGCTGGATATTCCGGTTACGGACGACACTCTTCTTTAAGCGAAAAGGGACCTACGTTTCCATTCACCCTGAATCTTGACGAGTGCGAACGAAAAAAAAGACATTCCAGCCAACGACGTCTCCGGCATAATACCAGGAGACAAATCTAGCCAGAGCACAATCTGCACCAACTCTTCAGAGTTGGGTGTCAGTCCCACAATCCCGCCTGGTGCAGTCAGGGAATTTTTGGCTACATATGTAAGCCAGGGAAAACAGCTCTGAGGAGCATGGGCAGCAACAACAGCTAGCTTCTTAGTCGTCGCGTCTCCAACACGCTTACCCACATGTTCCCGTCTAATGATGATCGGTTAGTTATCCAGGGAACGACCCGAAGACGAGATATCCTTGAACAGTAGCGTACCTCCCTCCATCACAGTCTCCGTACATAGAGACTCCCAGGGTAAGAATCAAGCTACCCATAGCCAGTTCTTCATTATCAGGAATAATAATAAAGATATTATTTGATTCCAAGAACAGCTAATAATACAATAAATAATGACAAGTACTAAGGGCTATGCTGTTCAAACTGACTTTATTTGAAAAACGACGTTTCGACTACTCCAAGGTAGTCCTTATCAAGTCAAATATTAAACAATAATCGCAGAGTGTCGTCAATGTAAGATGTTTATTCTACTCAACTGCGATATAGTACTTTAATCCCTTTTATATAATATAATAATATAACATTATAATAATAATAGCTTTTCATTGTACCCTCACAGCAATCTCTGAAATCTTTTATGATCCTACTTCAGATTTTTAAATAAGTAGAAAAAGTATTTGTGTTCTTGTGGCAATAAAAATGTTGTTAAAATATTACTGCATTATTCATAATACCAAATAGCCATCAACTAAAAAATAAGTTTATAACTTAAGGACTGAGAAGATTGTTAATATTAGTAAGCTTATTTTTAGTTACTTGTTATTGACAAAGCTCACTAAATAAATTGTAGCTTTTGTTAAAAACTCATTAGATCTACTAAGTATTACTTTATCATTTATTGTGTATTCTTTTGCTTTTAAAAAATGGTACCCTATTTATAAAGCAGATTGTAATACTTATTGTAATAACAATATGTCTGCGTACCTTGAATAAAAAAATTGTTCAAACGATTATAAACTTGGGCAACTTGCAATACACTTTTATATTACGAATAAAGCAAACATGTGGTTTTAGTTTGTCTATTTATTTGCTCCGTTGTTCCAGCAGTTTGTTATTTGATTGTTAATAAATTAATCCATTCCTCAACTAATAAGTAAAATTGGCATGCAGGGTTACGTGGTTTTGGAAAACTTAAGACTCTTGTTTATCTCTTAGTCTGCTCTGCCATTTACTTATTTATTAATGTATTTATTTAATAATTTATATATTTTTAGAGCACAGAGATCTAATATTCTCAGCCATAACGTAACAAAGTGTGAGAAACTCTTTGTTGTAGCATAGATCGCAAGACTACTCGTCATCGCAGCGCAGCTTAGTAAGATACTGTTCTTCGCAGCTCCACTCACAAGGATAGTCTTCGTCACAGCGTACCGTGCACGGATTCTTTTTGTCACAACGTACTGCATAGAGATTTTTTAAATCTTAGCGTAGTGCACAGGGATTCTTTTTGCCACAATGTATCGCGTAGATATTTTTTTCACTGAAGCGTATGGCGCAGAGATTCTCTTTGTCGCAGCACAAGGTGCTGGGAGTGTCATCATGAAAGTATTGAGTTTGGGTAATTGCAGAAATGGCTTGTAGTACGTGGCTCTGAGATTGTCTTTGTTTAAAAAACATGTTGGGATTGTCTTTGTCTCAGGCGTTCTTATTTAGATCAACCACCAAACATACTTTGATGTCACCCTGTGGTGTTGCTACAAGTTTTTGAAATTCCATTCAATGACAATACAAACGATTAATCGGATTTGGAAATAAAACCATCAGAACATAACAAGCCCGTAACTAGAATGATGTTGGCTCAGTGGTAAGCATGCCACTTACTGATACAATGCTGTTCTAGGGGTTGTGGGTTTGATTCCCGGTGAATGCAGATTTTTTCAAAAACTGTTTTCATCGGAAAAAGTTTCTATGTAACCCCGGCTTTTTGGGGGCGGGTTTTTCCATGAAATTTTGCGTCAGAGTAATTCCAGTGTTTTCTCCTTTCCCCACAGATCTTTAGGCCTGGGTAAATGTGAAACAGTGTGAGGGCTATAGCTAGGGATTAGTGGATCCGATGTGCCAGGCAGGGATCGCCGGCCTTACTGGTGAGAGGTGGTCCCTGAAACATAGGGCTTCTCTGGGGATGAAAATTAGCCTGGATCGGACGCTTTGGCAGAGAGCGCTGGCTCAACTGGTGAGAAGTGAACGTCCTAAAATATGGAGTCTTCTTCAGAGAAGAGCTACACAGTGGCGAGTGGATCCAATGCACCGTTGCATAGTGGTCCCGAACGGTCTTTTTTTGTTCAAAATAAGCTAGAGACCACACTTTTCATCTGATCTTAAAATTTTTTTTTTAAACTAAATCTAAGAAGATTTAGAAAATATCTCTGGAAGCCGATTTTTAATTTTTTTTTTAATTAGTTGTACATAACCTCAAAACTCGAAAAATGAGAGAACCTGATGAATAAAACACTATACATCAATTATTGGGTGACTTATTAGGCTCTAGAACTGCAAGATATCAGAGGTATGTAATATAAATACTTGATTTTCATTATAGTAAGATTAGTACAATAAATAAATTCAAAATGGCGAATCAAATATAATGGACTAAAACTCAAAAATTTATCAAATCGTGACAAAAATCACCACTCAGGGCAGGGGTTTGTGAGGTTGCAGATTACAAATATGTTATCTTAATTCTCAATTCGACTGTGGTGGATTTCTTACAGCAAACAAAAACACATTACCTGATCACTCGCTAAAATCTTAATACAAATTTTGATTCAGGATTTTTTAAGATCACTGATTACAAATTAATTATCATCATTTGTATTTGGCAGATCTAGTACGATGACCTATCATCTTTCTATCCTATCTATCCTAAGCGCTATGGTTATTGGCTTAACACAGGTGGAGGTGTAGGGAAAAGTAGTATGGATTTCTCACTTAATTGTACAATTATTTATTGGTGTGGTTATTTAAAATATATATATATATTTTTCTTGTATCATAATTTAGAAGATTAATTTTCGAGCTCCTATACTTCAAAATAAGAGAGAGCTCGAAATATCATGCTTGCAGTTAAAAGTATTTTGCAGTGATAAGCCAATAAACTAAATTAAAAAACATTGTACTTGTGCAAATATGAGCGTGCATATCTTTGCCATTATCTCATTCTCTATTACCAAGTGGATAAGATGTTCGCCTGTAGATCAAGAGGTTTTAGGTTTGCGTCCCAGCATCAGCAGTTTTTTTCTTTTTTCTTGATTTTTATATTATTGTAGTATTTACTTTTGGAGACAAAATTGGGCATTAAAAACTATATACAACAAAATTCTCTTTTTCGTTTGATACGTTTTAGAAACGTTTCGGTAATACTAGAGGACGTTTGAAAAACGTTTCCGAATGGTCTTTTCAAGTTACTGACGGCTTAATTTATATGTTCCAAAATAAAAATTCCATCTATACAGAGAGGTGTAAGTGTAATACACCATTCAGAGTAAATTACCATCCCTACAGCCGATGCTGCTTATACTGGGAACATTAGGCCTACTCTTGCACTGATGTTTCTGCTGTCTGGCTCTTCACTGTGAATAACCTTTTATATAAGTATACACATTTGTGTTTACATTTTGTATAGTAACAAAGTACTTATCATTCATCCTTCTGGACAACTGTAGAGCTATATAGCATCTGTAATATGATAGTTTTCTATGTATTACACAAAATATGATTCTACAATTTGTGATTTTAAACATTTGTTGAGAAAGTGAAAAATTGTAATGATACAAAGTTGCAATAATTTTGTGAATAAGTTTTTTGTAACCTGAAGTATAAATCGTGAGCTTCATTAAGTATTGATTATTTCCATATATTGTGGCGATGAAAAGTTGTGTGATGCGAACGTGATTCTTGTATAATCTCAATCTTAATCAAGGTGAGTTAAAAGTACGGTACATGCATAGGCTATAAATATATAAGTGATATGTTGAAATTCTTCGTCAATCGTTAAATAATTCTCTTGTAAATTTTGTCAGAAATCATCTGATACTACAATGTAATATTTTAAATCTGAGAGATGCTTTTTATGGTGGACGTGCAGGGAATACTGTTATATGATATGCCACAAAAGATTTGAATCCCTCTAAAATGCACAATCCGGATGATTGCTTCATTTTGACCAAAAATAATTATGAAAATTTTAATAATAATATTGAAGGTTTGGTGAAATGAGTGATATTACCCCTCATTACTGTGTTTCATCCTGTACTTCCTACAAAAATGCATGGAAGACTACTTTTTTGTCTATGTAGGACGTATATGGAGAAAGTATGCGAGGATGAATCTCCTAACGATGTAAATGAGCGATTATTGAAAGGAACTTGGGTTTCGAACGAAATAAAAAAAGCCCTAAAATTAGGCACGTTGCTCCTTCACAAAATTAAGTAAAATAAATAGGTAACTAAAATTCTTTTTTTGGGATTATTTTTATTTTATTTGATGGTAATTTTCTAGCTAAATTAAAAAAAATAGTAGGCGGTTTTTTTTCTACAGCAAAATTTAAAAAATTTAAAAATCGAGAATGTTTTATTTTCAACAACCATACACATTAACTGAGACCACGCTAGTAAATAATCTCATCACTGTTAATTTGCGAAAAGCATGCAGTCAATACAATCTCTTTCTTCAAATATTCCGGAAGTAATAATAATTTTTGTTTGAACCTGAAGAGTTTGCAAGTAAGCAATATGTTAAGAGCAAAAATAAAAATTATCATTATTAAGTCGCTGATTTTTCTTTCCTATAATTGTTATATTGTGTTACTTGCCATTTTTACGAACTTTGAAGATTTTTGAGATACATCACTCATCTTGAGACGTGCAAGTGAACAGAGCTTTCTTAATTTTTGTATCCATTTAGATCTGTTTGCATTCATATTATTTTCTAATTATAAAGTATTTGGAAACGACGATAAAAATCAATGTAAAATGTTTTGATCATGCTTGAGGAAAAGTAAGAGAATGTTGCCCATAGAAGGTAAAGCACTATTGAAAGTGGAAAAAGTGTTGGTGCAACATGAGTTTTCTGACATTGGATTCTCTAATTTTATGCAAATGATAGATGATTAAAAAATTTTTAGCATCATCAATAGTATTGAGATTTTATATAATCTTTTGTGTGATCAGTTGCTCACCGTAAAGAGCAACGAAAGAAACACTAAGCTTCTACTTGATTTCGCCAAAAATAATAACAGTATTATTGTAAACCAATTACTGTTACTGGAACAGAAGCTGAATCGTTTTATAACCATTTTCAAACAAAAACTGGCCAATGCGTTACATAGTACTGATAGATTTAAGAAAAAAAATGAAAATTGGTTGGAAAAAACACTGACTATACATTATGGTGATAATACAGTGCGTTCGAAAAGACCATCTACATCAGATTTTAACTCTTGTTCTCTATCAACTAAACGTCAAAAAATACAAAACATTGTTGATCAATACTCGAGCACTGGAATTCAAAAAGCATTTTATAAAATTTTAAAAGATTCTGGTCAAAAATATCTAATAAAATTGATTAACGAAAACTTCAATCACTCCTTACTCAACAACCATGTTGGAGATGAACTTATTCCTCAGACACAAGAAGAATGTTTGGCTCTGATAGAGAATGCAAAGCTATCGAAATGGCAGTACGACACTATACGAAAAGTAGCTCGTGAGAAAAACGCTGATATCTTTATCCTGTATAAGAAACTCTCCTTAGAAAAACTCAAATGTCTACCTCCACCTGATGTTATTACAGTTACTGAGAGAGGTGCTAGCATATACAGTTGCAAGGCCTACTTAACCATACCTTTTCCCGTATTCTAGAAATATCTGAGGTTATATCAAAACTTCCAGTTCATACGAAAAATTTATCATTAGTACTTACATATAAATGGGGAGCAGATGGGTCGTCAGATCACAGCTTGTAAAAACAGACATTTAGTGATGACAGCATTTCCGATGGTAGTCTATTTATGATGTCATTGGTACCTTTAAGTTTGGAGATCATCGAATTGGACGATTAAGAAATAATTTGGTCTAATCCACTATGCGGTTCTACTAGATATTGCCGGGTCATAATCTTCGAGTACGCCAAGGAGAATGCAGAAATGGCAAGAGAAAAAATTAGACTTGTACAGGCACAGATAAAATCATTGTATCCAACCAAGCTAAAAATAAACGATATAGATTGCAAAATAAATCATAAGCTCCACTTGACCATGATCGACGGCAAAATACACCAAGCTTTGACCATTCGACCAGCACTCCTTCTCCAGTTTCCTGTACAATTTGTCAAGCTACTCCTTCAGAAATGAACAATGTAGAAAAAGTTATGAAAAAGCAAGAAAAAGAAGAAAACTTTGATTTCAGGCTATCAAGTTTACATGCTTGGATAACATTCATAAGTATCACTTCAAGTGAGGCTTATGCATATAAGTGTATCAATAGGATACTTATTATAAATCAAAGATACACGAGTATCAATTTCATTTCACAAAAGTAGAGCACCTGTCTTAAAATTTTCTAATAGCTTCAACGTTAGGGATAAAAAATTATAAAATATGGCCATTTTTTTGTCAATCAATTTTTTCTGGGAAAAAAAGTTTTATCAAGGGTTAAGTATAATATCCCAAGTTTGTTCAAATCTACTTTGTCCGTTTATTTATTAAATTAGAAATAACGAAAAAAGTATATATTTTTGTTTTTCCATTAAATCTTGTTTTGGGTGTACTTATCAATCCTTATACTTACAACAAATTTCGTACAGAACTCAGATATCTACAAAATAAGACGTGCTGCAATACTGTCAGTGCATTTTTTCATCTCCAAACAGCATTTTTAGTGGAATCTGTATCAGTAAATGTATTCGTTTGAAGAACAATTGCTTCAAAACTCATTCAGTAATTAAAGATTGAAAGCTTCGAAAGGCTTATTTGCATAATGTACCACACTTGTACAATCGTAAGTAAATCTGGCAAGAAAACTGGAAAAACTATTAATAATTAGTATCCCTTTGAAATTAAAAAAAAAAAAATTAATTTCTAAAAATTTTTGAATCATATCTTCAGAAATTCAAGTTTTAGACAAACTTATTAAACAATAATACTTACCTTATAATCTATATTAATGTTTTTTTTGTGTATAGTATAAAAGCTAGAATATTTTACTAACTAAACAAAAGGTCATTCTAAGATTTAAATGAGACAAGATAATTTTTTTTTTTAACTGGTACGAACGTATTATACGTCACACAGAAGGTCCAATACTTGTACTTTTAGTGATAAAATTAAATGTTAACATACCACACAAGATAGTATGAAATAATAATTGTTAAAGTTTACTATTCAATAGCTGAGCACCCTCACTGCCATGTAGGAGGTAGAGTGGTGGAAGAAAGCAGAGCCTAGCGAACCACTTTGGCTGAACTGAACTCAGGGGCTTTAAGCCACGCACGCTGGTAAAATCAGACATATCTTATGTTTTACCACACACTCAAAAAAATTTTTTCAATGGATTTGGAAAAGCTTGAGGAGACAAAATTAATAGAAGCGCCTTCTTGATTAAATAAGTATTCTAAGTAACTGCACTTGCAAATGTTATTTTGTGTAGCTGCTTTCACTGGCTTTTCCAGTGCAAAACTATCCGTACCTTCGTTTGTGATGTACAATAAACAACAGTGAAGTTAGAGTATATTTAGATATTATTAATTTTCTTACTGCATGAAGTTTTTTAATTATTTTTTCTGTTAGCTAATGGCTTTACTATTAAAAATTAAATTTTTGTGAAACGAATTTCAACACCGTGTGACTTCTAATATGTTAGTGGAATTGGAAAAAAAATTATCTCGGCTCCTGTGCATGCAAGAACAATGTTTTTTTTCAATTTGTAAAAAAATTCTAACTTTGCAGCTGGAATTTTTATTATGGATTCAAAGAAGAGTAGTAAAACTTTGTATGTCTATCGAATAGTCTTATTACAAAAAAAACTGTTATAAAATTTTAAAATACTAACTTTTTCAGGATTCTTTTGATGTGTTAAATTTTATTAGTTTTTTAAATTTTTTAGAGAGGTTTAATGAAAGTCAGGTAGTCTCAGAGAATGTGGGGCATAATGCGACTGAGATTTTTTTAAAGTTTCTCTCGATGATTACTAGGGCCACCTGTGAGAGATGTGAAACCTGAGGCAAAGGAATGTGGGGAGACAGGCTTCAGAAACTTAAATTACCAAAAAGTATGGATACATGCGTAAAAGTAGGATTTTAAAGTCCAAAAATAGTAGAAAATAAAAAAAGTTCTCACATAAATCAAATGAAACACTTTTACTTTAGTGTGAAGATAAAATTTAAGTTTTCAAATATCGCATACTAAGCTACCTAAATGTAGTCTTTATTAAAAATATTAGGATCAAAATATAAAAACTTATCTACTAAAGATTTTTTTGTTTTTAAAATTTAAACTTTTCCAACCTTATTCCATTTTTTCTTCTATTTTGTTTACATTAGTTACAATTAACAATGATTTGTTATACTTTTTCTAATACAGATCGTTACGTAACAATAAGCAATCATTGAACTCTGACTATAGTTAAAACTAAGGGTTGTGCACTCTAGTATTACTCTTTTCTACACTCTAGTCTTACAGGTGATGAGACTAGTAGACGTTCCAGCTACATACGTCTACTGAAAAAGAGAGAAAATCTTATATTTATTAGATGTTTATGTTACAGTACCTTTTTCTTCGATTTTCTTCTTTAGGTATACGTCTTTTATAGCACCACTCAATTTAGAACTCTAGTCAGTTTTTGACTTTAACTTGTGTCTTGCAATTAAGTGATAACTTAAGTGCTTTGACTCTGTCCAATCCGTTGGCATAAGACTTTTTCTAGTATTATTAATTAATCCCAAAAGGCATTTTGCACAATAGTATTATGCTTCGATTTTTTTTTTAATATCACACATTCATTGTCATAGCTTTTTTATGATTTGAAAATTGTATTTTGAGATAGAATTGATCAATTAGTAGCACTCTGGATGGGTAGCACATTTCTAACTGAAACGCTATGCGGTGGAATGCAACTTTTGCCAAGCCTTGGTTAAACTTCTTTGTCTTATAACATATAGAGCTGGCACTTGCTGACTTCATGCATTTTTAGTTAGAGAGCTGGCCATATAACTTATATATAACTATTAAATATTAAACTGACAGGTATGGCCACCATAAACTAAGCTTTGAATGCGATAGTAGGTAGTGCTCGTCCAAGTCACGTAATGCCCTGTGTTTACATGGTATCTTTCCTCCCATGTTTTGAAAACCAAATAGAAAATAACTAGTCTGGAAACTATCTGCGTCCTAGTATTTTGGATTTATGTGATCCTAAATATTAATCCTAAAAGTTTTTGGCTCGGTAGCTAGTCATGATATGGAGTTTCACCGACAAAGTCAAAAACTTTAATTTTCGCATTACATAATGCGCAAAAGTGTGAAGTGACAAGCCTGAAAACTACGTAAAATTTATTTGATTGTATAAGGAACATCCCAAAAATCTATAAGATACGTCTGTAGAAATTTAATGCGAAATCATTTAATGCAAAAAGTTCTTATAGAGTGAGTTTTTCTGCAGGAAAAATGCCCCGAAATACACGTGCTCAAACTAATTCTTAAACAAAACCACCTCTACTCTGATTGCTACTTTCGTTTCGCACTAGTTTACTGTTGTGCACATATTTTGTCGGCCTTGTTGCCTTTTGGATTACATGTGCATGCGCAGCCAGTCAGCAATATACCAGTAGTCTAACAGTATCTGTCTATACGATTTTTTTAATAAAAATCTATTTTTTGCTAAGAATTTCTGCTCACTGGTTTTTTAATTTGTTATATACAAGAAAATAATACACTTTTTGTTTGGTTTTTTATACTTTTCAGCTAAAAATGAGACTGTTGTGGAATTAAATTTCTAAAGTGCTACTACAAAAAACACATAACTACTTGCCTGCCTGCCAAACATAATTTTCGCATCCGTTCGACGTCCCCAACTTAACCAAATGAGTTTTTGGCTATTTTGGGCCTGTTATTTCACACTTTTAAGCTTCATGTAAAACGACAAATGGAATTTTCGGTTTTTCCAGCTGAATTTTAAACTTCACCGCTAGTTGCCCCTAAAAATTGCAGAATGACTTCTCAGAGTCATACAAATTAAAAATGCAAATTAGTAAATGGTTTTTAGACCAGTCGGTTCTCAACTGGTTTTTAAAGCCCCTCCCTCTCCTCTCTAGAAGGTGGCAGATACCCCGTCGAAAATCGTGGAACTACACAATCAGCTTGGTTGGATGAAGACTTTCGTTTACAACCTTTTTCTGGAGAGTGTTACAATTTTTATTATTGAGAAAAAGAATTATAAATCAAAATTAAAAAAAAAGTAATTAAATAAAAAATGAAAAAACAATTATATAAAATTAAAAAAGACGTAAGAAAATACAATGGAATGAAAAAAAAACTGAAATAAAAATAAGAAGATTAAATAAAAAAAAATAAATAAATAAATAAAACAAAGCAAGTCTTAAAAAATTAGAAAAAACTTCAAGCAACAAGCCACGGGATATAAGTGGTTCATGGGATCCACGGGAAGAACAAAGTTCTTTAAACATGAGATGGGTGCCGAAAAATAATGAAGCATCAAAGAAGTGTCGAAAAACATCATAAAATAAAGAAGCACAATTTTTCAGCTAACAATGGTGTCACGAGACCCGTAGGAAAAAAATAAAGCTCTATGAAAATGAGTACTACATTCATATAGTTCAGTAAAACAAAAACTTGGAAAATAAATTCAAATAATAAATAAAAAATTAGTTCAGTACTCACGATGGTTGAATTTCGTAAGTACTGTATGTATACCCGATCTTCTCACGAAGTTCAACCATCGTGAGTACTGAACTAATTTTTTTTTATTCTCGTTTTTCAATTTTTTGTTTTACTAAACTACAGAAATTCAGTACTTATTTTTGTACAGCTTCATTCCTTTCTATGGATCTCGCAAACTCCTTGTCATCTGAGAAATCACTGATCAGGCACTCATCTCTTTTTTTTTTTATTTCATCTTCTTTTTTTGATGTCTTTTTTTTTAAGTTTTTTTTTCATTTCATGCTATTTTTTCACCTCTTTTTTAACTTCATTTAATTTTTTTCTTTATTTTCTATTTAATTACTTTTTTTTCTTCAATTTTTTTTTAAATTTATTTTTTTTTTAATTCAATTCCTTTTTTGAATTTTTTTTTTCAAATTTTAACTGCTTCATTTTTATTTAATTTCCGTTTTAATTCTTGTTTTTTTGATTTTATATCATTTTTTATGTCTTTTTTATTTTATTGGCTTTTTTTGATTTAATTTTTCTCATTTTTTATATTATTTCGTCAATTCCTTTAACTTTTTTAATTTTAATTTACATGAACTTAAACCCAATTCAACTAAATTTAAAGAACAAAAAGATTCTTAAACTATTGATGTAGTTATTTCTTACAAGTGAAAACTGGATATTAAAACGCACTTTGCACCTACAGGAAATCACTATCACCAAGTATTAACACTCAAGTCATTGACACATTGCAACACGAGAATAGTTAACCTCGAGTTGGAATACCCGTGCTTTTTACGTATCACTTAAAATCTCTTCTCCTTACAAAGACGACTTTCAGACAGGGGAGGAATGTATAAAGAGGGTAGTGTCACAATGTACATTTAATGCGTGTTCTGAAATACATTATGTGTTCCGAAACACAAATGTGAAAATGTTGGAACGCCGCATGAACTGAAAACCCTCTGTATATCCATACGTATAAGTACAGATACGTTTGGAGGTTATATTGTACGTCAACATTTAGTTGGTGGTGAGAACTCTGTTGCAATATCTTCATGGATCTTGAAATACACACTTTTAATTTATCATTACTAAACAACGGTAAAACTATGGGTGCTATTCTTAAAATATGATGTTTAGAATATACAATTTAACATTATACTTTAATTTCAGTAAATCCTGATACTTTTTTTAATTACATTTTATAAAATACTCTTTTTCCGATAAAATGACGTGATGAATAGATAAATTCTTTTCTAAAAACGGTGAAGCTAGGGTGCTTTAAATTTTAATATGTTACTCTACATAAAATTTTTAGCTTATAAAACTTTTTTTAAGGCGTACCTAAATTTTTGAATTTTGTTGAACCCCCTTAAAAAAAACTGTTGTGACCGTAGTTCATAATTGATAACAGCTGGCACCACCTTGTGGAAGCCAAAACAAACTTTAAGCAGGAATTCGAAATTTATTTGGAATACATTTGACATAAAATATTTTATATATTTATGTAGAATGTAACTGTATAACTATAAATGTATATTTATGTATATATGTATATGGGTTATTATGTAATATTTTGCTCAAATCGAATTAAAAAATTGTTCAAAAATTGGTTCCAAAATAAGGTGGTTGCAAAAACATTTTTTAATGGTATCTCTACTGTTCACAAGATCAGTAATAAATATCTAGAGGGATGCACCTACAAGATTAACTAGTCCAAATTTATACGAAATTTTATATAAGTTAGTTCTTATCGATTTTTTAATAATTGTATCTCTTTTAAACACAAATAGCTGAGCTTCTTCAACAGTTTGAGAGTTCTTACTAGGCTTAAATAAACAATTGGGTCAGGACCTATCTTTTAAAAAAAAATTTTGCTCGAGTTTGTGCCTCAATTCGAAAGTTACAGCTGTTTTAATTAGAGCATAAATATCGCTAATAAATAAGATTTTGGCTATGATTCGGTATTTTTTATAAAATCACTACAACTTCTTATTCAGTAGCATAAAATTCAAGGATTTGTATTTTAATCACTACGACTATGTTTTTGCTTTTATTTAAATCCAAATGAAACCACCTAATGGAGCGTACCACTTGGCTCCCAACGTTGAAAGTAGCATCACCGTTTTTTCATTAATGTAGCGAGAGCGCGTGGTGTCTTGGTCGGCTAGATCGTGGATTAGCACGCGGGAGACCGTGGTTTAATTACTCGCCAGTGCGTCTTTTCAGGCAAGTACCTCTGTGAATTTTGACATGTGCTTTTTCACCTCGCAATACTTCTGGAGGAGGGCTTAGGTGACCTTCTCGCAGCAAAAATTGCCTAATTCCCCCCTACCCCCTCCCAGTAATAGGAGGCCTCCCATTCTTTTCCTTGTCCCTTTCACAAGTGCTAAGTGCCCATAGTAGTATCCTTATTAAAAGGAGCCGGACGTAAAGCACTATAATATAAAAAAAAATTTATGTAACGAAAAAAGGCCAACTAAGCAAAACTCCAAAATACATGTCTCATCTTTTACCCTAACAGTAATGAAAAAAATGTTTGGCTGGAATTTATTGCTCTGAAACGAAAAAAACGGCACTTTGAGGTAAGGTACGGTCGGAATGGAAAACTTCGGAATAAAATTTTCAAAGTTAATGGTGCTCGTATGACTCATAGACATATTATAATGACGTGTCTACCCATACCTTATTTACTATCCTCAAATGCAATAGGAAACTGTATTATGGGTACCTACACATACACCGAGCGGTTGTTCCATGGGGGGTCGGATTGGAATAAAACGTTTGCACGCATGAAATACGTAAATAGAAGAGCTTAGCTATTTGAGACGTAACAACTTCTGATACTACTGTCATGAGAATTTGTTAATTTTAGTTCTATATTTCAAAAAGTGGCCATTGGTTAGCACTTCTTATTAAAAAAGTTACTAGTTTGAACTGATGTTCGTTAAAACCGTTATTATGGTGTAAAAATGCAGACAAAGTGTATGCAGTGGAAACTCACTCGTCTTTGTCAATTTTTGGTGGTTCTAAGGTACAAATCCTATTTCTAATGATGTTTTTAAATGATTGATTATCTCAATGAAGAAATTAAAATATCGTTATTAGTCAATATGTCAAGCATAGTTGACAACATTTAACACAATCTAACGCTCTTAAAATTTAGGATTTTGTTATGGCATGCTAGTGCGAGTACCGGACACACTCTAAGCAAATTACGGCAGAATCCCCTAAATGTATAACTATTTATATATGTGTAAAGAAATTACTTACGTTATAATTTAAAGATATTTTTCCATTATTTGCTAATCATATTCGTAATAAGCACCATAAAAACCATTAAAATTATATGTAACCAAGTATACATATATCTGGGTGATTCTGCCATAACTTGCTCAGATTGTATCCAGTACTCGCACTCGCATGCCATAATGAGATTCAAAACTTTAAAAACTTCAAATTGTATTGAATGTTGTCCACTATACTTGACATATTGTCTAATACCGATACATTAATTTCTTCATTGATCAATCATTTCGAGTCGAATTTTCCATTCCGACCCATATCCACAACTCAATTTCACTCATAAAAACATTCACTGGTAAAAAAAAGGCTCATCTACTACTTACGCGTGTAAGCAGTATATACTCTAGCTATTGATGATTAGATTTGTACTTTAGTCTTACCAAAAATTGACAAAAACGAATGAGTATTTACTGCATACATTTTGTCCGCATATTTGCCCCATAATCGTAGTTTTAACAAAAATCAGTTCAAACTAGTAACTTTTTGGATTAGAAATGCTAACCAATGGCCACTTTTTTAAACATAGGACTTAAATTAACAAATCCTCACGACAGTAGTACCAAAATTTATTACCTCTTGAATAGCTAAGCTCTTCAATTTGCGTATTTCATGCGTACAAATATTTTATTCCATTCCAACCCTCCATGGAACAACTTTTCGGTGTACATGTGTAGGTACACAAAGTACAGTTTCTTATTGCATTTGAGCTAGTAAATTAGGTATGGGTGGACAAGCCATGGTAATACGTCTATGAGTCGTACGAGCACTACAAACATTGAAAATTCCATTCCGAACTTTACCATTTCAACCCTACCTCACCTGAAAGTGCCGTTTTTTTCGTTTTAGAGCAACAAATCCCAGCCAAATTTTTTTTTCATCACTGTTGGGGTAAAAGATAAGACACGTGTCTTGGGGTTTCGCCTAATTGGCCTCTTTTCGCTACATAAATGCAAAAACGGTGGTGCTACTTCCAACGTTGGTATTCAAGTGGTGCTCTCTATTAGGTGGCTTTATCTGGGCTGAAATATAAGAAAAAACATAGTCGTAGTAATAAAAATACAAATCCTTAAATTTG
Organism: Copidosoma floridanum; assembly: GCF_036245765.1. Taxonomy (NCBI): domain Eukaryota; kingdom Metazoa; phylum Arthropoda; class Insecta; order Hymenoptera; family Encyrtidae; genus Copidosoma; species Copidosoma floridanum. The sequence goes on from NW_028321885.1 coordinate 5,064,101, forward strand.
ATGCTACCGAATGAAAAGTTATAGTAATTTTATGAAAAATACTGAATTTTAGCGAAAATAACATTATAAGCGATATTTACGCTCAAATTAAAACAGCTGTAACTGTTCAATGGAGGCACAAGATCGAACAAAATTTTTTTTCATTGATTGGTCTTGACTCCAGCTTATATTTAAGCCCAGTCAGAACACTAAAACTGTTGAAGGAGCTCAGCTACATGTGTTAGAAAGATATAGAATTATTTAAAAATCAATGAAAACTGACTTTAATAAAATTTCCTATAACTTTTGACTAGTTAATCTTGTAGTTGCATCTCTTTAATTATTTGTTCCTAATTTTGTGTACAGTAGAACTGTAGCGCCACAACCTGGCGCACAAGCTTCGCGCCGAGCACGCAAGCAGAAGCTGGAGCAGAGACAAGAGTTTGACTAGCCGAGTCAAGCTCCTTGTCGCCCGCGCAAGCCAGCAGACAGCAAGCAGAGCCGCGCCTGATCAACGGGGTTCAGCTGCTGTCTCTCTCGCTCGCATATCACCTGCGGACAACTAGAGCTGAGGCGACGGAAGCTAGCCCGCCGTCTCCTTCATTAATCCAGCGTCCAGCCTTCCAGCTGCTCGAAGCCGCGCGCACGGTGCTCTATACTAAAGCAAGTGCGGGAAAAGACTTTCTTTTATAATCTGAGTTTTCCTTATCAATCAAGTATTTTGCTATTGATTTATTTTTTTATTTGTCTTAATAATTAGTGAACAAGTTTAAGCGAGTGTGTATTTTTCACCCGACACTGATCTCTCCCGAATGTATCCTATAAAAATACCATGAAAAAAATTTTTTTTTAACCAACTTATTTCTAAAGAATTTTTCAATTCGATCCGAGCAAGTAACGACAGAGTTATCCATTTGTATTAATCCTTTATAGTGTAATAATTAATTGGATCAAATAATTACATAATTATTTATCATTTTGACATAAATTGCATATAAAATTTCAAATAAGCAGCCTTAAAAACGATTTAAACGATATGTAATTCGAAATATACAATTTTTTTTTTATATGTGTATATATACATTATAGTGCTCTATGGCCGGCTTCTTTTAATAAGGGCAATACTATGGGCACTTAACACTTGGGAAAAGGACAAAGAAAGGAATGGGAGGCCTTCCAATACTGGGATGGGGTAGAGAGAAAATTAGGCAATTTTGCTGCGAGAACGTTGCCTAAACTTTCCTCGAAGAGTATTGCGTGGTGAAAAAGTTCATGTGAAAATTTACAGAGGTATTTGCCTGAAAAATTTGCACTGGCCAAGAGTTTAACCACGGTCTCTCCCACGTGTCAATCCACGATCTAGCCAACCAAGCCATAGCGTGCTTGAAATATACATGTATAATATTCCTACACAACTTATTCATGGATTAATTTATTATTAGTATAACTATTAAACATTATAACATCATTTGCTTATCAAATTCGAAATAGCACTCTCAAAAACCAATAAGATCATATGCAACTTGATATAAATATGCAAAATGACTCTACGTAATCTTTTAATTAATTTATAAAGTTAATTATAAAAATTACTAAACATTTTGACATAATTTGTTTATCAAATTTCGAATAAGCGCCATAAAAACCATTTAAATTATACACAACTTGATATACATACATAAATAATGATCTTACATAATTTGTTCATTATTTATTTTATAAATTAATTTAATTATATTTCAATTATATATTTATTTGACATTTAAAAATAAATTGCTTATCCAATTCGAAATAAGCGCTCTAAAAAACTATTGATACGTTCTGCAATTCTACTGTCCATGTTTATTTTCATAATTTATTCACTTATCAAATAATTTATTTATAGCAGTAATTATTAGCATTATATTGCAAAAAAAGCTTAAGTTAAGAAAAAAATGAGTTGGTATTTTATGCATCAAATGCATAAAATACTAAAATTTAATGCGCAATAGAGCACCTTGTCCGATTTTAACTACGTAACCATATTTATGCTAACTAAATTTATTTTTTAAATTTATTATTTAAAAAATACATTTATAATTTAAAAGGTCAATTAAACAACTTAATAATTCAACACTGTGTTTGCAGTAGTATACTTAGCTTAGGCAATAAGAATTACAGTAGTCATAACACCTCGATAGCTCTGCGGTTACGGAGATTTGGGAGTATTATTGAAGTGGACGAGAAAGAGGGAGTCCCCTCTGCCCACGCAGCTTGGCCCCCTATACTGAGCACCCCCTCTTGCACTCCATATACTTAATACTTTCCTTACGTTTAACGTTTGCATTGTTTTAAATGCACTATAAAATGCCTCTAAATTTTGCTCACCGAATAATTAAACAATAATTAACTGGTAGATTTTTTTCAATACCTTTGCATTTTTTAAAAAGTTTTGTCCATTTAAGCAAAACAAAGAGATTACTTTTCATAAGAGCCTATATCAATCACATGATTTTCGTTTGTATAGTTCTTTTAAAAATGATCTGTAACAATTATTAAAAAAATTCATATAAGTTCTACGTATTCTAGACTATCAAAAAAACTCCTTATTATTGCGATCGCTACATTTTATTATTACTCTTGAATCTCCTTAGAACGCTTGGCTATTAATCAAAAGGTCGTGTGTTGAAATCCCAGTTTGTGTTTTTATTTGATTTTTTTTTTTTTACAGGAAGAGACTTTCAGTAATCGACTTTCGTTTCATGAAAATCTGTCGTTGGTCGTTTTTAAAATTTCAGCCCCCCTAAGCATGTGACGTAAAGAACTTAGTTCTAAAAATCACTTTAGTCTAGAATACCAAAATTATGAAAGAATAAAACGCAATGAACATTAGTTACTGTATTCATACCTCGTATGGATAAACCATTAATGAAAAAATGATGAAAACTTTAGAAGAATTTAAAAAATTGGAAAAACAATTATTTATTGATTTATTTGAAAATTACCAAATTAATGAAAATTCGATAAATATTTATTAATGTACGAAAAAGCTGCTGCTGCAAAAAAATGTTGTATTTACGTTTGGGAAATAATTATTTAATTAGAAAAAAAAAATTAGTTGGTCAAATTAATAATTTAATAATTAATATAGCATACTATCAAACCAAATCAATTCATAATTAGTAAGTAAATGTTTTAATTGATATTCAGTTACGAACAAAAATATAAGTAAAAGAAACCAAAATTCTCTTGTTGGGAGCGCTCGTAGCAAAGTGAATAATATACTCGGTTTGTATGCAGAAGGTCAAGGGTTCAATTTTTTTTAAAAGAATTCTTTTTTTTTTTTAGAATTGTATAAGAAAAAAATTTAAAGTTAAATAAAAATTATTGTGAGGTAAAAATTATGATTTAATAAAACAATACTTGCATGGTGTGTGTGTTATGATGGTGTGATGTAAAGGGAAATGACAGGGTGAGGCAAAACGGGGAGTAATGAGAGGAGAATAGCGCACGGTTGGATGAGACAGGGTGAGGGAAATGTGTAGGCAACTGATGGTGAGGGCAACAGGGTAAGGGGGGAAATAAAATGAATTGAAAGGAAGAGACTTCAAGTAAATGACTTCCGTTTCATAAAAATCTGTCGTTTTTAAAATTCTAGCCCCCTGAGAACGCGACATAAAGAACTTCGTTCTAATAGTTACCTGACACGAATAGTGTCTTGTATTTACCGTACGTTACTAAGGTCACGCTTTTTAAAAAGAACCATCTGTGAGTAGTGTGACGTGGTAAACCGACGTCACGGTATGTCATAGTAGCAGACAAGAGGAGAGGCAGCACTATGCACATCAACACTACCCCACACATGATGTGTACCAACTTATCCCTTCACTTATCCCTACCATAGGCAGCACTGCCAGCCCTTGCTTGTGCGCAGTGGCGGGTGTATGTGCGCACCAACCCATACACAGGCAGATAGCTACAGTATCAGGGAGCACGAATGTGCAGGGCAACAAGAAAGGCACTATCCGTCTTGTCTGCTTCCCGCCGGGACGTATAATCCGAGGGCTCCGCAACATTATATAGTTCTACGGGTGTGTGTGCAAGATACGATTAAGTGCTGTACCGAGCGGCCACCGGAGACGCACAACAACGGCTACCTTTTGGCTCCCCGGACTGCCACTACGACCTTCACACACACGCTGTCAAGGACTGCTGGGTTCGAGTGCCAACCTCTGCTCGTCGGATCTCCTGGTGCCCGAGGATAGTGCTACAGAGAGACCCCTGCTGTAGCAAAAGAACGGGAGGCCTATTTCCTATTTATCCTGTCCCTACCGTAGACAAGCATTGTGCCAAGCAGCAACTGCTGAACCTGCACCTGCAGGGCTGAGGTTGTATAGAGTCAGGCCAAGTCGGATAGTCGGGCAGAGTAGATGTTGTATAGAAATACTAATAAGTTCTGAGTTATTTATAAATTCAAATAATTGCTTGGATGTATACTAATTGCCAGCTACCTCTCATATCCGCTTAACCCTAAAGTAAGTCATAATAAAGAATAATTTTATATGTGCCGTGTCTTGCTGCTGACTGAAAGGTGAGCAAGGCACGACACATCACATAGCACTCGACTAGTTGTACAGGCAATTGCTCGGCACAGCGCTTTAAGCGGCCATTTTGTGTGCACGCCATATGCCTAGGCAGGTAGATTAGCTTACGTACACTGCCTGGCCTCTGTGATTATTTTACATGTATGTATAGGGGATATGATCGCCTGCTGTATTGCTGCATAAATTCTGATGGCAAGCTGCGTCTATAATATAAAATAATAAACATGCAATCATGATGCACAGTATGTCGTATTTAAGTATCTATTGTGTTTGAAACTTTTGTCTATTGGTCATTTGTTTTTGCTCTACCATTTTGCCCTTGCTTGCGTGCAATAAAATAATAATAAAATACCTTCCTTTTATTTTGAGGCGTGACCTTGTATGGTATGAATAGTCATCATACAATGTGAATAGTGTATAGGGTATAGTTTCTAAAGACATTAAGTGAAAGTTTGATAGTAGGATAAATACAGTGTTCACATTTGTGTAGCAGATTGCTAGTACGAAAATACGGTATTTTGAAAAACTCCTTCGAATAGAGCCCTATAGTAGCCTTACAGTATAAACAAAGTGCTACAAACGTACAGTATACTCTCTATCGTCCAGCTTTGTTTTGGGTAAACTCTAGTACAACGTACACATGAACATGACGGTTTCACTAGAGGACTTGGAATTTTCCTTTAGTGCAAGCGTGACCGGGGGAGACGAACTGCAGGCATGAAGCCATGAGAAGATAACAAGAGTAATCGCAGATATTATTGAACAATTCATGGACGGGGAAATATTTCAATATTTAATATTACTAGGATTGACAAGTAATGGGACCGTAACAGAAGCTAGGGATCGGTTGCAGCGTTTTTCAAATAAAAAATACATCGGACCAACAGATAGTACATGGAACAGAGACATAGAAAAAATTGCGTCAATAGATCGAAATGATTTGGCCATGGAGCTTTCAGACACAGCGGAGAGGCCGAAATGCCACGAAACCAGATTCGTACCTAACGAATCATCGATGACGAACACTAGCGTGGCAGATGGTGATCACGCCAACACCTTGAAAGCCGCACCTCGGCAATTCCGTGAAGTTGTAAGCGAGCAAGTGCGTCGTGGTCTCGATAACGCAAAAGCAGTAGACAACCGAGATGAAATGGAATCGGTAGTGCGTGATGCACAAAAGTTGACGCACACATACGAGGAATCGGAATCCTACAGAAAGTCATACAAATGGCCTAAAGAAGATGCAATTTGAAATCTCACTAATAGACCGTCCAACGTGGTGGCTGCAAATCAGTTACTTAACTCTGGGACTAACTTGGCATCCACGATGGGGGCAAGTAGGACTCCTAGAAAAAATATAGGGGCAGAAGTAGGACAGGGTGACCAGGAAACTTGGACACTCGGTAACAATGGCCACCAAAGAAATTTGGGAGCCGCGAACAGGGTAAATTGCGATGCGAGCGAACGTCGGGTAACTTGGTCAAACGAAAATTCTACAAATGATCATCCAGAAGCCCCAACAACTGGTATGTACGGTTATAACACACAACCGTAATACCGCGACACACTCTGACATGTACAAGGAGGAGGTGGGCCTAACCCCACGGTGGCATCACAAATGCCCAACTTACCCCAGTAAAACTCGAATATACCCCAAGCGCACTCAACTATTCATCCGTATAATCCTGGCATGACACCTCAAAAAAACGTACTCCTGCACTCACTAAGACATCATGCAAGTATACAACTACCAACAACGGGTAGCATCAGCCAACCACGGGTAGATATACACAGCCACAACACGCGTTACTTCCCTGCGTACGAACAACCATCCAATCCAGGAACCCAAAATACTTACCGTTCGATTCCGAGTAGCGATTTCGTACAAAGGGGGGAGGGGGGTTTCCATACGAATGCTATACATGGACCACAGGGGTTTCCAGGAGCAAGTGCACAAATATCAACACAACAACGCGAATCACAAATTAGGTGCGAAAGATACACGCTAGACCTTTTGGCTCGCTGGAATGTGGAATTTCGTGGACGCGCTAAGGACGACCCAGAAGATTTTTGGACGCGGTTGTGGGAATGCGTGACAACATACGACCTATCGTTAGAGAAACTGTTAAGAGTGTTACCAGCAGTGTTTGACGCGGAAACCAATAATTGGTTCTGGCGAGAAAAATACTACTGGCATACGATAGGTGAATTTATCACTGCTTTTCAGTTGCAGTATGGAATATACGACTTACAGGGTAGGGTACACAAAGAAACGGAGAAACGCACACAGGCACCACATGAAGATTTTGCCAGTTATCTGTTAAATCTGCGAACCCTGATGGATAGAATTTACCCACCCCTGCCACTCTACGAACAAATTAATCGGGCTTACAGGAACGTTCACCCATACTATCGTGGTAGGATTCCTAGAGCACAAATAGGTAGCTTCAACGACTTTCTGCTGTAGGGCAAGAATGTTGAATTAACCCGACAGCAAGACAGAGAATATCGGTCACCTCCACCACCAGAGGACTGTTTGTTTCCGGCGACATCATTTGTTTCCCGAAAACAATCGACGTCGAAGAAAGTTGCTGCCGTAGAATCCAACCCTAGCGCTGGGGATAACACAGAACTGCAGCTAATAAAAGGGTTGACCACCACAACGGCCACTATAGTAGTCGAAGAGGATAAAACGACGAAGCAACATAAAACCGTGCAACAGCAGCTTGAAGAAATGGTAGCTCTATTGAAATATATGATGCTAGCAGAAAGGCGCCCAAATGCACAAGCATCAGCCTCCAAAGATAAAAAATCAGCTGTCCATAACACGAAAAATCCGGGGGAAAGTGCAGCTACAGAAAATAAAGACCGTTTTTATTTTATCTGTCGAAATGTTTGACACTGGCGCGATGATTGTTCCTACTGGGGGTATTGTTCCAAATGTGGCAAGATACGGGACAAGCGTTATAAGTGCCCTAAATGTAATGCGGAGAGGCAATAGAAGTCAGTGCCACCTCACCAGAACAAATCGAGACTCCATACAAACCAGTGGCAACAGTAATAAACACCGATAAAAACAAGAAACGACAAAACCTTTTTAAAATTGGTTCAGCAATAAGACTTGCAATACTGACATTATTAACATGGCTAGTAGGTAAACTAGGTGAGGCACAAATATGTAGTAGATGGCGAGTGTGTTTGCTGGGAAATTTTTTAAAGGTGACTCTGTCACACTTCCAAAATCATTGGATAAGTGTTATCACCGCCTTAATACGCTGGACAACCGAAATGATAAAAAAAATCAGTTTTATAACCAACCATGTGCACAGTAAGGACCTAGGTGCTGGGGAAGGAAAAAGAAACACCCATTGCCAAAGCAACGGATGGAAGAAACGGCCAGAGCCGAGTATTCTACCGTCCACCAAGGACGTAGTGTCCGCCACGGGTTGAGGACTTGGGTGGGAGACACATGTTACTGGAAAAGTGATAGAGATTTTTGCGTTGGCCGAAGACCCACGTCACTATTTACCACTAGATGTCGCAAGTATTAGAATACAGGCACTCGTGGATAGCGGTGCGGTACATTGTTATTTAGGAAAAGGAATAACTAGGTGGCTAAAAAATGTTCAACCCTGTCGTGCTACGATTTCTGTTGCCAACGGAAAGATACTGCCAGTTCAAGGAACCATAAATGCTCCGATAACCATCGGGCAAACGACCAAGACACTGACATTGGGATTAGTTGACGAGTTGGAGTACGAAGCCATTTTTGGGATGGATTTCTTGAAAAGGTTCCAAGTTATCGTTAATTATGGTAAGGATGTACGGTGTACTTCCACAAGACCAAGGCATACGTTCAAGGGCAAGAAGAGCGATCAGAAACGCCCAACAGCGGTCGCTGCTACGGGAGGATTGATAACGATGACTTCTTCCAAGGAACAAGAGTTAGTAAAAATCCTCGATGAACTGATCGTTTCTCGCCCGGAAAAGCTTGGCATTACCACCGTAGCCAAACATAGCATAGACGTCCAAGGCCACCCTCCAATTAAACAACGTCCCCGACGGTACACGCCTAAAGTCCTACAAATTGCCTACGATGAGATAGATTGGCTGTTGCATGAGAAAATCATCGAGGAATCTGAAAGTGCGTGGTGTAGCTGTCCACTTCTAGCACCAAAAGCCAACGGGAAATTTCGATTTTGTATAGATTACCGAAAATTGAACGAAATTACACGAAAAAACGCTTATCCCATGCGACTCATGGACGATATTTTGGACAAACTGCGCCAAACCAGGTACATATCAAAAATCGATCTTAGTGAAGCCTATCATCAAATCCTTTTAAATGAAAATAGCAAGAAATACACAGCCTTTGCTGTACCTAGTAGAGGGTTGCATCAATATGTGCGCATGCCCTACGGACTGACCAACGCCCCAGCAATATTCCAGACCATCATGGATCAGATTATTAAACCGGAGTGGGAACCTTACGTTTACACGCACATGGATGATATAATAGTTGTCACTGAAATGTTTGAAGAATACCTTAAGTGGTTAAAGATTGTTTTGAGGGCACTTAAGGAGGTGAACTTCGTGATTAACCGCGAAAAATCAGAATTTGGATGTGGAGAAGTTAAGTACCTTGGGTACGTGGTGGACGGGAAAGGACTGAGGACAGATGTTGATAAAGTCCGGCCGATTTTAGAATACCCCGCACCCACCACCCTCAAACAACTTAAGAGATTCATAGGAATGATTAGATGGTATTCCAGGTTCTTCCCCAATCTTGCCGAAAAGAAATCGACCCTAACGAAACTAATGTCCAAATACATGAAATGGCAATGGACTGAGAAGCAGTAGTCAGCCTTTGAGAGCCTTAAGCAAGCCCTGACCAAAGCCCCTGTCCTATCGAGGCCTGACTTTACGCAACCGTTCGTCTTACGAACAGACGCCAGTGACTATGCTGTGGCCGCAGTGTTAACCCAAACCCTTGAACTTGAAGAACACCCGATATGTTTAGTCAGCCGCACACTAAGCAAGCCGGAGCGTAACTAGACCGTGACTGAGGAAGAATGTTTGGCTGTGCTGTGGGCTGTAGATCGATTAAGTGGATGTCTGCAGGGGGAACGGGTAACCGTAATTACTGACCACAGCAGCCTGTTATGGCTCAAAAGATTGAAGGACCCAGTAGGAAGACTTGCTCAGTGAAACATGGCGTTGCAGGCATACGATTTGAAGTTTGTCCGTAGGAAAGGAAAACTACATCAAGTTTCGGAGGCCCTCTCCCGTGCCCAAGAAAATTTAGTCGCAGTAATCACGCCCGATATTGAGCAAGTACGTGATGAATGGTTCTTGAAGTAAGTCAAGGGGGTGCAGGCAACTCCACGGAAATTTGCAAATTGGAAATATAAGAACAGAGCCCTTTTCTTCCACAAACCAAACCCTATCTTTAGCTTAACGATGGAGAACCTCGATGAATGGAAAATCGTCCTACCAAAGAAACACCGAGTCCAGGCACTACACGATGCCCACGATGCTCCCCAGGCAGGCCACCTAGGTGTGGAGAAAACTTATGCTCGCCTCGCCAATTATTATTATTGGCCCGGGTACTTCCAAGATGTAGTCCAGTATGTCCGGGAATGTCAAGATTGCCAACAGCAAAAAGTCCTACAGAAAGCTCCTGCCGGTTTCATGGGGGAACGAATTACTAAACAACCATGGATGGCCATAGCAATGGATATTTCAGGGCCAAAACCTCCATCGAAAAATGGACACAAATAGCTACTGATTATTCAACACCTATTTACTAAGTACGTCGAGTTAAAAGCACTCCGAAAAGCAGACGGTAAAAGCATCCGAAAAGCGGTAGAGGAACTAGTATTAAACTGATGGTAAAGGCCAAACTACATCTTTACTGACAATGGTACGGAGTTTGTCAACAGGAAACTAAAGGAAATGTGCGAAATTTGTGGCATCGAACACTCGACCATTCCACCATACCACGCACAAGCTAATCTGGCAGAGCGCGTGATTCGCACTTTAAACCCGATGATAAACTCGTTCCTAGATAAAGATCACTGGTTGTGGGATGCCCACTTGCAGGAGTTCACATTCGTAATGAATACGATGGAGCAAACATCCACAAAATTGACTCCGGCGTTCCTGCACTTCGGTCGAAATCCAACACCAATAGCACTTCCAAACCGTGACACGCCGCCGGCGCCATTAGATCTGACGGATACAACATTGTGGGCAAATAGGATTAGCCACCTAGACATGATTAGGGATTTGGTAGTGAAGCACCTTGAATCAGCACGAGAGAAGCAGGCGAAATATTACAATCAGGGGCGAAGGGCAGAATCATTTGTTTTGGGAGACTGTGTGATGCGGAGAAATCATGTACTATCCTCAGGAACCCAAGAATTTGCTGCGAAACTCGCGCCGAAATTTGTAGGTCCCTGTATAGTAACTCAATTGCTCTCGCATGTAGTAGTGAAAGTGAGGGACAACGCGACAAGAAAATTAGTAAGAACTCATATTAATGACCTTAAGCGGTACACCCCCCCCCCACGCCAGTTGGCTGACAATGAATCTAAAGTGAGCTATATCCCTACAGATACCAATTATGAGAGGGCAAAGAATCCTGCGCCAACCAACCGGGCGCAAGGCCTGGGCAGACGCGTCGAAGCGAGGACAGGATCTCCGGCTCGACGACCTGTATCGCGAGCCAAGCGAAGAGGAGCGGAGACGACCAGGCGTGGTCACCCACCAAGCACGATCGACCATCCAATCAAGGCCACCAGCGGGGAGGAGACCGCAGCCCAGGGTACCGACCTAAGCCGACGTCCAGTTACGAGGTCTCGGGGCCGAGGGGCCACCCACACCAAGGAAGATCAGTTAGCCTCTGGCACCAGTGAGGGAGGTGGATGTGGTTCCTTCCCCCCCAGGGTATAACTTTCCACCACTGATCTCGACCCACGCGCCGACAAGAACCACGGCACGCCAGATCCGTCCCGATCCGGAACCGGTGGGCCAACTGAACCCCGAGATGTTGGACCAGCTCCTGGAGATCGCCAGCACCCTGGCGGAGGAACCTCGGTCAGTGGGTGACATGGAGAGGATCCAGTTGGTGCTCAGGCAGATCCACCTGGCACAGCGAGGATACGTGCCCCTGACGGCATCAGCGCCGTCCTGCCCACTCCAATGAGCAGTACCACCATCCCTTTAGGTGATTCCAGGAACGGAGGGAATTCCATGGCTCCTGGACTTGCAGGTGGCATGGCCAAGGGGAGTGCCTGGACCCCCACCGTTCATCCCAGAAGCTGACCTCCTGGCAGAGGAACTGGTGCAGATTCCAGAAGCCATTTCGGCTCCTAATCAGGGATGTTGGGAGTGCGGGGATCTGGGGCATCGCTATGTGCAGTGTCCGACGCACGACCCAGCGAAAAGGTTTCGCCACAAATGCGGCAAAAAGGGCGTGAGCGTCGCAAACTGCCCACATTGTTGTGATCTCTGCGCAGTGGAAATGCGAGCCTATTTGGCGAGGCAGGCAAGCACCAACACGCCACACTAGAAAACGTACAGTGACTATCCCTACAGTTAGAACATTTTTTTTTTCTTTCTTTCTACCCCTCTTGACTTTTCTTCATATTTTTTCTTATTCTTTTTGTTTTCTCTTACCAATCAAAAATGAAGGATTCATTTTTTTATTATTCCTACGAACTTCTGTCATTTTCTATTATTATGTATTTTTTTTTCTTTTATCCTAGATATTGTATAATATTTTGTAATTAATATAGTCCTTTGACCGAAAGATAAAGGCTTACAATTTATTTACCCACACAAAGAAAAAAGTAAAGAAACGAATGACTAACTAAAAACGAGCAGATAATCAACTAGCGCATCAGGCAGATCTATATATTTATTCTTATTACGGGGGGACGGCGGCATACGTTTTTTTTCCATACACGTCAATAAAACACTTTACTGTTTCCTTCCATCCCG